>NC_084836.1:2015761-2690761 GCF_033115175.1 Lepus europaeus
TTCCGGGAGAGTGGCCATCTTCCAGGAGAGTGTCCATCTTCCGGGAGAGTGGCCATCTTCCAGGAGCGTGGCCATCTTCTGGGAGAGTGGCCATCTTCCAGGACAGCGTCCATCTTCCGGGAGAGTGGCCATCTTCCAGGACAGCGTCCATCTTCCGGGAGCGTGGCCATCTTCCAGGACAGTGGCCATCTTCCGGGAGCATAGGCCATCTTCCAGGACAGTGGCCATCTTCTGGAGAGTGTCCATCTTCCGGGAGAGTGGCCATCTTCCAGGACAGTGTCCATCTTCCGGGAGCGTGGCCATCTTCCAGGACAGTGGCCATCTTCCGGGAGCATGGCCATCTTCCAGGACAGTGGCCATCTTCTGGGAGAGTGTCCATCTTCCGGGAGAGTGGCCATCTTCCAGGACAGTGGCCATCTTCCGGGAGCATGGCCATCTTCCAGGACAGTGGCCATTTTCCAGGACAGTGGCCATCTTCCAGGACAGTGGTCATCTTCCGGGAGCGTGACCATCTTCCAGGACAGTGGCCATCTTCCGGGAGAGTGGCCATCTTCCAGGACAGTGTCCATCTTCCGGGAGAGTGGCCATCTTCCAGGACAGTGGCCATCTTCTGGGAGAGTGGCCAAATTCCGGGAGTGTGGCCATCTTCCAGGACAGTGTCCATCTTCCGGGAGCGTGGCCATCTTCCAGGAGAGTGGCCATCTTCTGGGAGAGTGTCCATCTTCCGGGAGAGTGGCCATCTTCCAGGAGAGTGGCCATCTTCCGGGAGAGTGGCCATCTTCCAGGACAGTGGCCATCTTCCAGGACAGTGGCCATCTTCCGGGGGAGTGGCCATCTTCCAGGACAGTGGCCATCTTCCGAGAGAGTGGCCATCTTCCGGGAGTGTGACCATCTTCCGGGAGTGTGGCCATCTTCCGGGAGAGTGGCCATCTTCCGGGAGCGTGACCATCTTCCGGGACAGTGGCCATCTTCCGGGAGAGTGGCCATCTTCCAGGACAGTGGCCATCTTCCGGGAGAGTGGCCATCTTCCGGAGCGTGACCATCTTCCGGGAGAGTGGCCATCTTCCGGGAGAGTGGCCATCTTCCAGGACAGTGGCCATTTTCCAGGACAGTGGCCATCTTCCAGGACAGTGGCCATCTTCCGGGAGAGTGGCCATCTTCCAGGACAGTGTCCATCTTCCGGGACAGTGGCCATCTTCCAGGACAGTGGCCATCTTCTGGGAGAGTGGCCAAATTCCGGGAGTGTGGCCATCTTCCAGGACAGTGTCCATCTTCCGGGAGCGTGGCCATCTTCCAGGACAGTGGCCATCTTCTGGGAGAGTGTCCATCTTCCGGGAGAGTGGCCATCTTCCAGGAGAGTGGCCATCTTCCGGGAGAGTGGCCATCTTCCAGGACAGTGGCCATCTTCCGGGAGAGTGGCCATCTTCCGGAGAGTGGCCATCTTCCAGGACAGTGGCCATCTTCCGGGAGAGTGGCCATCTTCCGGGAGCATGGCCATCTTCCGGGAGTGTGACCATCTTCCGGGAGCGTGGCCATCTTCCGGGAGAGTGGCCATCTTCCGGGAGCGTGACCATCTTCCGGGACAGTGGCCATCTTCCGGGAGCGTGAGGCCAACAGTCCAGAAGGCCCTGTCTCTGTGCCAATCCCACAGGAGCAAGGAGAGCAGGACCCCCCGGGGGCTCCCAGGCGCCTCGTTTTCTCCAGAATTAGAGAAACAGGAATCCTGGGCTCAGACTTGCGGCTCAGGACGAGGGTCCCTCATCCGACACGCTCGGGTCAGAGTGTGCGGACGTGGGAAGCTCTGGGATGCCGTGATTTGTGCGCGTGGCTGAGATGCCGTGGGGATGGGTCCCACGGGAACGGGAAGCCCGCCTGTGTTTCAGGTGCACCTGTACACGCGGCCTGGATGATTTCACACGTTTTAAACAGTCCTGGGCCTGAAGCGGTCTCACGGCCCGGAGTGCTCCCTCGGGGCAGTCTGACTCGGGAGCATTTCTGACCTGGATTTTGGGGCACAGATGCCCGGCCTGCAGGAGCACAGAGAGCTGGACACAGAGCAGCCCAGGGGTGGACTGCACGGCGCCGGCAGAGAGCACAGGCAGACGCTTGCCGAGGGTCTTGCAGACCCGCCCGCAGCGACAGAAACCAGGAGAGCTGGGGCGGCGCCATCAGACGGCTGGACAGCCACCATAGCTTCCTCTGAAGAGGGGAACCTCCACAGCTCTTCTCCAGGGACACGTGTCCACGCACGAGGGTCCCCTCCCAAACCAACACCGTCGCGCTGGGCTCGGGGTTTCGCAGACGACTTTTGGGGGCCGCAGTCCATCCGCGGCAGTCCACGCTTCACCAAGAGCCTGTCTGATTCTGCGCTTGCCATGGTGTGCGGCAAACACAGCGTCTGCAGGATGGGCAAGAACGCAGCACTGCCCAGGAGGGCCTGGTACAGCTCTCCCCAGCGCCAGGCACCTGCACCCGAGACACACGTTTTATACCTCAATGCCGAGACAGAGCGAGACAGAGAGAGCTCTCCCATCCTCTGGTTCTCTCCCGAAGGGGCTGCAACAACCAAGTCTGGCAAGGCCAAAACTAGAAGCCAGGAACTACATCCGGGTCTCCCACATGGGGGACAGTGGCCTGTTGTTTTCCCAGCAAGAAGCTGGGCTGGGAACAGGGCGGCCAAGACCCCCTAGCGCCCCCTACGGGATGCCGGCATTGCAAGCAGCAGCTTAGCCCCTGCACCCCGACACCGGCCCCACGACGTGCCGTTTCGATGCTTTAGCCACACTCCGGAAGTCAGGTGCCAGTCGCCGATTGATGAGGAGTGTGAGGGAACACACTCCCGGTTGGCGTTCACACCCAACTTCTGACGATCAGAGCTCTAGGGTGACTGACAGGGAAGAGAGCTTGCACCGAGTGCTTGGACTCCGCGGGGGAAATGTGTGAACGTGCCGTGTTCAAAACATAAAGCAAGGGGCTGGGCTGGGCCATGGCAGGCAAGCACACCGCCTGTATCCCATACGGGCGCTGGTTCGAGACCCGGCCGCTCCACTTCCCACCCAGCTCCCTGCTAATGCTCCTGGGGAAACGGCAGACGTGCTTGGGCCCCTGCACCCGCATGGGAGACCCGGATGGAGTCCAGGGTCCTGGCTCCCACCTGGCCCCGCCCTGGCTGTTGTGGCCACACAGAGGTGAACCAGCGGATGGAAGAGCTCAGTCTCTCCCGCTCCCTGTAACTCTGCCTTCGATACATAAATCTTTAAAAGAAAATGCAAAGGAAAACCACTAAATAACATGACAACACACGACCTCCGAACCCACAGAGAGAAGAGAAAGGCAGGAGGGACGGGCAAGAGGAATGAGAGAGACGAGAGTGCACACATGGGGAATCGGCAAGCACGGATCCGTCACACCTGGCTCGCAAGGCTCAAGAAGGGCTGCACGGACTCTCCACGGTGTCGAGTTCCCGGCACGAGACGCTCCTGAGTCACAGAGGAGCCGGACACACGGACAGACACACGGCAGACAAAGGCCACGGGGAGGCGGGCGTGCAGCAGGACAGGAGCACGACTCCGGGCAAAGGGCTGAGGGCTCAAAGCGAGCCTCACACGGTGAGAGAGACCCGCCAAGGACCAACTGGAACCTGCAGAACGCCCCAAAACCAAACACCACGAGGGCTCTTACAGCGATGAGGGACAAGGTGCCAACCAAGTCCAAGTGCCTGAGGACTCGGGACCACAGGGAATGGCCGAGGGGCTGCAGCCTGGTCAGCTGAGGGAGGCCAAGAGCAGGGCTGACTCACGGTGGCCTCCAGGCTCCCTGTGGGCAGTGGTCACACAGGCCGGTGAGGGCACAGCCGCGCTGGTGGAAGGCAGAGGACAGAGCCCCGACGCCTCCGCACAAGTGCAGGAGCCGAGCTTTGACGACGGGGCCACAGGGGCTCAGTGCAGACAGGAGGCCTTTCAGCCATGGGAGGGGGAGTGGGGGAGGAGGAGAGAGAGAGAGGGAGAGAGAAAGGGGAGGGGGGAGAGGGAGGGGGGGAGAGAGAGAGAAAGGGGAGGGAGAGGGAGGGAAGGGGGGGGGAAGAGGAGAGAGAGAGAGAGGGAGAGAGAAAGGGGAGGGGGGAGAGGGAGGGAGGGGGGGAGAGAGAGAGAAAGGGGAGGGAGAGGGAGGGAGGGGAGGGGGGAAGAGGAGAGAGAGAGAGAGGGAGAGAGAAAGGGGAGGGGGGAGAGGGAGGGAGGGGGGAGAGAGAGAGAAAGGGGAGGGAGAGGGAGAGAGAGGGAGGGAGGGGGAGGGGAGGGGGGGAAGAGGAGAGAGAGAGAGGGAGAGAGAAAGGGGAGGGGGGAGAGGGAGGGGGGGGAGAGAGAGAGAGAAAGGGGAGGGAGAGGGAGAGAGAGGGAGGGAGGGGGAGGGGAGAGAGAGAGAGGGAGAGAGAGGGAGGGGGGGAGGGGAGAGAGAGAGAGGGAGAGAGAGAGGGAGAGAGAGAGAAAGGGGAGGGAGAGGGAGGGAGGGGGAGGGGAGAGAGGGGGAGAGGAGAGAGAGAGAAAGGGGAGGGAGAGGGAGGGAGAAGGAGGGAGGGGGAGGGGGGAGGAGGGGAGAGATAGAGAGAGAGAAAGGGAGAGAGAGACAGAGAGGGGGAGAGAGAGGGAGAGAGAGAAAGGGGAGGGAGAGAGGGGGGAGGGGAGAGAGAGGGAGGGAGGGGGAGAGGGAGAGAGAAAGGGGAGGGAGAAGGAGGGAGGGGGAGAGGGGAGGGGGGAGGGGAGAGGGGGGAGGGGAGGGGGAGGAGGAGAGAGACAGAGAGGGAGAGAGAAAGGGGAGGGAGAGGAAGGGAGGGGGAGGGAGAGAGGGGGAGGAGGAGAGAGAGACAGGGAGAGAGAGGGAGAGACAGAGAGAGAGTGGACCACGCGCTGCCCCTTTCCCAAAGCTGTCTGACAACGGTGACAGACTTGGGTGTAAATGAAGTGGCCCCAAACCGTCTGCCAAAGGAGAACCGACGAAGGGAACGAGGAGGCAGCTGCGTTCACCTGATCCATCCGGTCGGACCCCGCAGCCAACCTCAGGAACCGCTGGACGGGGGCAGCAACAGCCCAGGCAGCGGGAAAGCCCTGGGCAGGGGCGAGGGAGGGGCCGGCGCTCGGTGGCCAGCACCGGGACCAGGTGCCTGACACGGGGGACACGAAGGAGTGGCATTGTTCAGCTGATAGGATGCTCAGAGCGAACAAAACCACAGGTATGGGGAACGGATCGGCTGTGGCCGTGGGCCTGGGGTCGGGAGGAGGCTTGGGGACGAGAGGACGAGAGGGCTGGGAGCCGCGCCGGGCGTCCCAAGTCTTCACCGTGAGGTTTAACGACCCTCCCTTTGCCATCACGGCTGTGGGTCATAAAAAGGTGGATTTTACTGGGCATAAATTTTAGCATAAATTTTTTAAAAGAAGGAAATATATCCCGCTTAGATACCCAGACTGGACAAGAGGGAAGAGAAGTAGGAGATAATCTTACATAAAAAATTCATAGACAGAAACACAAAAAGATGACAGTGATCCTGTGTAGCACCGCGGATCATCCCGAGAGAGGTTTTTCCAGACGTGAGACAGGTCAACGTAAGGCAAACCCATTACTGTGACACACAAGGTAATAGGATAAAGGGACACAGAATCGCCTAAACGGACACCAAAACTGGCACTTGATAAAACCCAGTCCCCATTTGGGCTAAAGAATGGAAGGCAGCTCCTGTCCCCGGAGCAAGAAACAGAAGCCACAGGGTGCAGACCAGCGGCCCCGGAGGAAGCGGCCCTGCCCCCTCCTCCTGGTCTGGTCCTGGCGCAGGGAGCCGGCCCGGGCTCCTGGTCTGGTCCTGCTCCTGGTCTGGTCCTAGCACAGGGAGCCGGCCCGGGCTCCTGGTCTGGTCCTGCTCCTGGTCTGGTCCTCGCGCAGGGAGCCGGCCCGGGCTCCTGGTCTGGTCCTCGCGCAGGGAGCCGGCCCGGGCTCCTGGTCTGGTCCTGGCGCAGGGAGCCGGCCCGGGCTCCTGGTCTGGTCCTCGCGCAGGGAGCCGGCCCGGGCTCCTGGTCTGGTCCTCGCGCAGGGAGCCGGCCCGGGCTCCTGGTCTGGTCCTGGCGCAGGGAGCCGGCCCGGGCTCCTGGTCTGGTCCTCGCGCAGGGAGCCGGCCCGGGCTCCTGGTCTGGTCCTGGCGCAGGGAGCCGGCCCGGGCTCCTGGTCTGGTCCTCGCTCAGGGAGCCGGCCCGGGCTCCTGGTCTGGTCCTCGCGCAGGGAGCCGGCCCGGGCTCCTGGTCTGGTCCTCGCGCAGGGAGCCGGCCCGGGCTCCTGGTCTGGTCCTGGCGCAGGGAGCCGGCCCGGGCTCCTGGTCTGGTCCTGGCGCAGGGAGCCGGCCCGGGCTCCTGGTCTGGTCCTCGCGCAGGGAGCCGGCCCGGGCTCCTGGTCTGGTCCTCGCGCAGGGAGCCGGCCCGGGCTCCTGGTCTGGTCCTCGCTCAGGGAGCCGGCCCGGGCTGGGCCAGGCCAAATCCCGGAGCCAGTCTGGGTCTCCTACGTGGATGGGAGCGCTTGGGCTACTGTCCACTGCTTTCCCAGGCCACAGCAGGGAGCGGGCTCAGCAGAGGAGCAGCCGGGACTTGACCCGGTGCCCAGGCGTCACGGGCGGCCTCGTGTGCGTGTTTCCAGGCTGACTCGGTTACCTCCCTCTGGGTGGATTCTTCTGTCCTGTTTCCTTCGAGGTAGCTTCAGCCGTGTTTGCCGTTCCCGGAAGTCCCTCATCACCTCGCTGTCCGGCCTGTGTCGCTGACGTCCCTGACAGCCACCTGGCTCCCGTGAGGTGGCAGCTGCATCCCCACTCCAGTCTCCTCCGTGCGTTCGTGGTCATTGCAGCCAGATTTCTGTTGATCTTTCCAAAGAACCAGCTTTTGACTTCATTGAGTTTTCTGCCGTTTTCTACTCTCTTTCATTAGAATTTGTCTTCTAGTGTTTTTATCAAATTCTTATTGTTTTGTTAGAGAGACAGAGAGACTCCAGCCTCCTGCTGGTGCAGACCCTGGGAGGCAGCGGCGATGGCTCAAGGCGGTGCCTGTCACCCACGGGACCGCCTCAGCGCTCGCGGCTCCAGCCCAGCTCAGCTCTGCCACAGTGGGACATTTGGAGAATGAGCCCCCAGAGGGGAGCTCGCTCGCTCTCCCTCGCTCTCCCTCCCTCTCTACCTTTCAAGGTAAAGGAGAGATTTTAGACACAGGCCTTAAACTTCCACAAAAAGTAGCTCAAAATAACTCAGGGACCTAAGTGTGAGATGTGCGAAATTACAAGAAGAGAACACAGAGAGAATCCAGGCGACCCTGGGGTGGTGAGGGTTAAACTCGATCCACGGGCAGCACAGCCCACGAATCCCTGCTGCGCTGGGCTTGGTTACAGCTGAAGACGCCTGCTTGGGGAGAGGCGCCGCTCAGTGGCGAGGGACGGACGCCCGGGCGGGGAGGAAGGACGTGCAGGAGCGCGTTTGATCCAGAGCTCGCTTCCTGACTGCGCCGGAGCTCCTAAAACCCCGCAGTCACACACGCACAACCCCACGTCTTCCAGTGGGCAACAGATCTGGACAAGTCAGCGGAGTCCGACACAAAGAGGGGGTGTGAGACGAGGAACCGCCAGGCTCCACAAAGCGAAGATGAGCCCCACCCGCCCGACGCCTCAGCACCACAGAAACCCACAGGACTCAGCAACGCCGGCGACCGCGTGCAGGAGCTGGCCGGCATCAGTGTGGCCCACCCCCGGGGCGACAGCTGGGTGACTTCCTACACCGCAGAACGAATCTGCCGCGGGACCCAGGCCCTGCCTTCCCAGTTTTGACCAAATGAGCGGGAATGAGTGTCCACACGGAAACCAGAACAAGGGTGCCACGGCGGCTTCGCCCACGGCCACCACGTGACCAGCTAACTTACCAAACTGGCACACCCCAGCCGTGGCTGACCCATCCAGCCACAGCGACACAGAGGAACCTTTAACCCATCACTAAGAGGAAGAAGCCACTCGGAAAGGCTGTGCAGCGTGCGAATCCAGCTCCACGACCCGGAACCCAGGCAAGACGCCCACGACAGGGAATCAGGGGGCTGAGGGACCCTGCACTCTGGTCAGTGTCCCTGTAAGGCCAAACCCGTTCCGGGAGCTTCCGTAGGACGGACACACGCAGGACACACACACACACGGGGAACACACGGGGAACACACGTATGACACACACAGGGCACGCACACAGGACACACATGGGGAACACACGTATGACACACACAGGACACACACGGGGAACACACACAGGGCACGCACACAGGACACATACAGGACACACATACACACGGGGAACACACACAGGGCACGCACACAGGACACACACACACCACAGGACACACACGGGGAACACATGTAGGACACACGTGCAGGACACACGCAGGACACATACAGGACACACATACACACGGGGAACACACACAGGGCATGCACACAGGACACACACAGGACACACACACACCACAGGACACACACGGGGAACACACGTATGACACACAGGGCACACACAGAGGACACACGCAGGACACACACACAGGACACACACGTATGACACACACAGGGCACACACACAGGACACACACAAGACACACATGGGGGACACGTGTAGGACACATGTGCAGGACACACACAGGACACACACACATGGGGAACACACGGGGAACACATGTAGGACACACGTGCAGGACACACGCAGGACACACATGGGGAACACACGTATGAAACACACAGGGCATGCACACAGGACACACACAGGACATACACACACACAGGACACACACGGGGAACACATGTAGGACACACGCAGGACACACACGGGGAACACGTGTAGGACACACACAGGGCACACACACAGGACACACACGGGGAACACACGTATGACACACGTAGGACACACACGGGGAACACATGTAGGACACACGCAGGACACACACGGGGAACACATGTAGGACACACACAGGGCACACAGAGGACACACACGGGGAACACATGTATGACACACGTAGGACACACACGGGGAACACATGTAGGACACACAGGGAACACATGTAGGACACACGTGCAGGACACACATAGGGCACGCACACAGGACACACACAGGGCACACATGTAGGACACACACACAGGACACACACGGGGAACACATATAGGACACACACAGGGCACACACACAGGACACACACATGACACAAACAGGACACACACAGGATACATGCAGGACACACACGTAGGACACACACATGACACACACATGCAGGACACACGTGCAGATGTGGTGACCCGGGACGTCCATCTCTCCTGTGAGGGAGGAGCCGGCTCCGGGAAGAAGTGGCGTCTCCGGAGGAAGCCTGACCCCACTTCCAGCCAAGGCCCCGTGGGGCTTGGGGTCTCTAGAGCCGGTTCCAAGATTAGTTTGGAAGAGCAGAGGCTCAGAACTGGCTAAGGAAATGCTGAAACTCAAACAAAGGATAGGACTTGTCCCCACAAACGGCAGACACAGTTAGGGGTGACTGGGGCCAGCACCGTGCACAGCGCGGGACACACACTGGGGACATCGACGTCCCACGTCAGACGCCAGCTCGGGTCCCAGCTCCTCTGCTTCCCATGCAGCTCCCTGCTGACGCACCCGGCAGGCAGCCGACGACGGCGCACGTCCCTGGGCCCCCGCCACCCACACAGGAGACCCAGGCACAGTTTGGCCTGGCCCAGCTCTTGCTGTTGCAGCCGCGTGGGGAGTGAGCCAGGGGATGGATGATCTCTCTCTCTGATACACCTTCAAATCAATCATCGTTTGTTAACAACAGTGTACGTACAGCACAGAGACAGGATAAATCAACACAATCCTGGCAGTAACAGGACATCAAAGTCGTTGGGAAGTGGCCCCTGCCCGCCCCCCACTCCTGAGCGGCACCTGCCAGGGTGGGGAGCCCTGCTCCAGGCCCCGCGGCTCAGAGCCGACCTCAGCGACCCTGGGCTTTCTGCGCACCTGCTCCCAGCCAGAAACAAAACGACACTCCCCCAGAGGAAGAGAGCCAGACCCCGGGCTCAAAGTCACTGCTGTGACATTTCATATTTGATGCCCAGCACCCAATCAATGTCAGCCAAGCACACGGGTGGAGAACAAATGAATTATTCTGCACATGTTGCTGGAGCGAGTGTCCGTGCACAAAAAGTCAAACACAACCTGAACCCTGTACGGCCCTGCGGAGCTGCGGGCTGGGGCTCAGCAGCTGGGGGCAGGGACAGGTCGCGTCCACAGACTCAGAGGCCGGGCTCCCAGCTCGGCTCCTGGCAAGCCAGGCTGGGATCAGCGCTGCTCACGGCTTCTCGGGTCCCCTGCACCCTCACAGGATGAGCAGAGCCAGCAGGAAGGGGCCGGAGGCCCTCTCTGGTCCACGGGTCAGCATCTCGTCCTGGCCTCGGCGTGCCCAGACCTGCGGCACTGACTCCAGTGTGGACACAACGCAGGTGGGGAGGGCTCCCATAACAAGCCACGCACCTGAGCTTCACGTCCTGTGGCTGCATCCCTACACCACGGCCCCACCGAGCCACAGCCTCCAGGGAAGCAGTCGTGGTGACCAGAAACCCGTGGCGGGCCCAGGCCACGATGGCTCTAGACAGGAGCAGTCAGGCGCTGATGGCACCCGGCACCCTGCACCCTGCACCAAGCACCCGGCACCCGGCACCCAGCTCCTAGCACCTGGCACCCGGCACCCAGCACTGGGCACAGCCTCCACCTCACTCCACCCAC
The DNA here is from genome assembly GCF_033115175.1 of Lepus europaeus. Classification (NCBI taxonomy): domain Eukaryota; kingdom Metazoa; phylum Chordata; class Mammalia; order Lagomorpha; family Leporidae; genus Lepus; species Lepus europaeus. The sequence continues at coordinate 2,026,568 of NC_084836.1, forward strand.
GAAGATCCCACCCTACTGAACAACAGGTCTACTCAGTGAAGAGGAAATGCAAAAATATGGGGGGATTTCTTAGGATGCAAAGCAGAGAGAAGTGTCTTCACCACACCCAGACACACAAGCAAGACACACACACACCTAGAGATGCACACGCATGTTCACACACACACCCAGAGATGCACATACACATACACACAGAGACACACACAAGCAGAGACACACGCACACACATACACATGTACATAGACACACACATCTACACACAGACACATGCACACACACAGACACACACATACACACAAGCAGAGACATACAGAGACACATACACAGACACGTACACACACTCGCATACACACACATACACAGAGACACAAGCACAGATATACAGACACACACGCACACACACATGACATACAGAGATACACGTGCACAGACATACACGAGCATAGACATACACATGGACACATGTGAGCATGTATACACACAGAAGACACAGGTGTACGTACACAGACACATGCACACACACAGACACACATGTGCATCCATCAGAAGCACATACAGACACATACACACACATACACATACAGACACACATACACATACACTGGAAGAGACACAGATGCATGTACACACACAGGCACGCACACACATGCACACACATCTACTGTGCCTGGGAAGAAGCCTGCTCAGCAACAGGGCCGCGGACTCCTGAGTCCCCCATGTGCGGACGCGGCAGTGGCCACACGGGATGCTGCTGAGGGCTGGGCCGGGCATCGCAGGGTGCAGGTTCCCAGGCACCACCTTCCCCAGGGACCAGGGAAGTGGGTGGAGGTGGCGTCTGCCTAGGCCCCGCCCAGGGGGGCATCGCGACAGAGACGCCTCCTTCTTGGACCCCCTCCCCCCGGCACCGGCTCCTCGGCTCAAGGCCGCGTGTGAACGGGCTCAGAACAAGCGTGCCAAGCCCTGGCGGCCTTTTGTCCAACGCAGCCCCCGTCCAACAGAGGACACGGGGGAGGAAGGGGCCTCTGCCAGGCGGGAGGGGTGGCTGGGAGGGGCCTGAGACTCTCGCTGGGGTGTGGAGCTGGGGGGGGGGGGCAGGCTCAGGACAGAGCCACAGGGTGGGACAGTGGCAGTCGGGGCGAAGCTGGAGCAGGGAGGACCCTAACCCGGCCAGGACTGCCCAGCCTGCCGCACTGCAGACGCACGTACCACGGACTCTACGTCGCCAGAGTTCCTCCCACAAGTACGTGTCTTGTGCTCTGGCTTTGGGGCCGAGCCATCTCTGAGTGGCACCACGCGTGTGCACAAATGCCAACATGGCCGCCTGTGGGGGAGGGAGGGCTGGAGTCACAGCAGGTGGAAGCTGGGCCCCGCCTCCCCCCACCCCCGAACCCTGGTGCTCATGGGGCGGCCGCACTGGCACCGCGCAGGCCAAGTCCGGGGCCGTGGAAGGCAGCTTGGGGACAAGGGCTCTCAGCAGGACCCGCCTCCATGGCTTTGCTAGGTGGCCGCCCTGGCTCACAAGGTCCTGGCACTCCCCCTGCTCCCCAGGTGGTGTCTGGGGCGTCTCGGGGGAGAAACAGGCACACGTGGGCACCACGGGCACGACGTCACGGCACGCGCCCCGGGCCTGCCTTCCCCAGAGCGGGTGCTGGCCATGAGCCCCTAGAGGAGGGCAGCACGGGGGCGGGGTGAGCCTGCTGTGTCCCACGCAATGCTGCCGGCGGGACTCAGGCCACGCGTGGCTGAAGCTCTGACTGTTGGCACAGAAATAGCACAGAAAAAAAATGCCATGTGCACGTGGAAGATTTCAGGTTTTAGAAATACTTAGAAGCTCCATAAGGTCTATTTGCAGGGGAGAGGGGCCATGCAACCCCACCGTGGGTAGGTCCGGTGGCCAACAACTCTGTGGGCGTGGAGCAGAATGCAATGGCGGCCATGCCTGAACAAGCCGCGCCTGAAGGCATCGTCTCTATAAGGGAGGTTTGGCTCGGAGCTGGCAGGAGCCCCTCGGCCAACGGAGCCACAGAGCAGGGAGAGCCGGGCCTCTCGGGTCTGAAGGAACACGCACGTCCCCCACCCACCCACCCAGCATGGCCTGAAGTCTCTGGAATCCACACAGAGCACAGGAGGTCGGGAGCACATGGGAGGGTGAGCTGGGCGGCCCCCACCCCAGACACCCACGCTGCAGGAGCCACAGCTGGGACGGCATGGGCTGGGGGCTTGCATCCGAGAGCAGCGGCCTGCCCAGCAGGGGCATCCACTTGTCTGGCAGGAGAGCTCCAGGCCAGGAGGACGTCACAGACCAAGTCCCGGAGGAAGGGCACCGGTGTCAGAGTCCACTGGGCTCACAGCCTGATGTCACCAGCTTACTTTGTCATGGGGGGGGGGGGGGCATCTTGACCTTGACCTGGCTCATGTCCAGGAAGTGCCAGGGAAGCAGATGGTCTGGGAGCCCCTGAGAGTCCCCCCTCCCCACCCACAGCTGCTCAGGCAAACAGAGGCCCCCAGGTCACGGGGATCCTGTGGACGCGCCACACCTCCGTGGCTCCAGCCGGGACGGGGAGCCGCACGTGGTGACGGACCCCTCTCTTGCCCCGGGTCTGCTGGCCCCCACGTGAGTGGGGTGCACTTTCCATTTCCAACGCCCGAGGCAGCCTCTCTTCCGCGCCCCCAGCTCGCAGCGTCAAGGGAAGGGCGGAGGGCTGGCGCCACCCCCGTGAGCGTGCGGGGACGATGTGCTGAAACACAAGCCCCTGCTGGACGGAGCCTCAGGAACCTCTTTAGGAGTGGGCACTGCCGCCCCGGCGGCATGGGGGCTGCGCCGCGCCGCAGCTTCAGTAATAACTCAGGCCAGTTTCCGACCTCGCGCCACAGCGGTCCTCGGCGGATTCCCCGGACAGTCGGCCCCTTCCAGGTGTTGGGGTGCAGTCTCAAAGCTGAGTTGTCCCGGAACGGCCCGGAAAGCAGGGGCTCTCCGAGTCGCCAATCATGAAACACTGCAGCCACGGCCGCTGTCGGCGACGAGGCGCTGTGGGTCCCCGACAGCAAGAGGCTGCTGCCCCACCCTGGGGCCTTCCCCGGCGTTTGTCACCAGGAGAGGACTTCCTGACCGCACAGTGCCAGGCAGGGGGCGGCGGAGGAGCGTGGCACCCCACGGGCAAGCTGGGGCCACCGCCCCTGACCTTAGATCCCTCGGTGGTTTCTCGCTGCACCAGCATACAGCCCTGGGTCCCTGGACACCCGCCATGCCGCACACCGCGTTGCCGGACAAGGAGCCCTGAGTTACCTCTGAAGTCCTGTCTCCCCGCGGAATGGAAACCTCCCCAAGAGCAGGACCCTGGTGGACTCAGCCGGCCACTCCCAGCACCCAGCACCCAGCGCCCAGCACCCAGCACGGCCGCCTCTCAGAGTCTGCTCCGAGCACACATCCGACAACACAGCGCCGGCGCCATGCTCCCGGGGGGGGGGGGGGGCGGTGATGCCAGTCGCCTGTCTTTGGGGAACAGGAGAAAGCGAGACCCTGGTTGGCCTGGCCTGTGTGTACGCAGGACAGTGGCTGGAGCCAGGGTGCAGCCTGGGTGACCCCGGGGGCTGTGGCCTGAGGGGCCCTGAGACACAGAAACACCATGGGGAGGCGGCGCCCGAGCTCACTGGGACACAGGGGCGGGGCTTTTCCTGTCTAAGCAGAACCAGGTGAAACGCCCCTCCCACAGCTGCGGCAGAGACCAGGGAAGCACCACCATGGGCTCAGAACCTGGAAGCTCACGGCCACCGAGCAGGATGGGAGAGGGAGGGAGGGAGGGGGGCTCTGTCCACCGAGCAGGACAGGCGAGCGAGGGAGGGAGGGGGGCTCTGTCCACCCAGCAGGGCGAGTGAGGGAGGGAGGGAGGCTCTGTCCACTGAGCAGGGCGAGCAAGGGAGGGAGGGAGGGGGGCTCTGTCCACCCAGCAGGGCGAGTGAGGGAGGGAGGGAGGCTCTGTCCACCCAGCAGGGCGAGTGAGGGAGGGAGGGAGGCTCTGTCCACCCAGCAGGGCGAGTGAGGGAGGGAGGGAGGCTCTGTCCACCCAGCAGGGCGAGTGAGGGAGGGAGGGAGGCTCTGTCCACTGAGCAGGGCGAGTGAGGGAGGGAGGGAGGCTCTGTCCACCCAGCAGGGCGAGTGAGGGAGGGAGGGAGGCTCTGTCCACCCAGCAGGGCGAGTGAGGGAGGGAGGGAGGCTCTGTCCACTGAGCAGGGCGAGTGAGGGAGGGAGGGGGGCTCTGTCCACTGAGCAGGGCGAGTGAGGGAGGAAGGGAGGGGGGCTCTGTCCACTGAGCAGGACAGGCGAGCGAGGGAGGGAGGGGGGCTCTGTCCACCCAGCAGGGCGAGTGAGGGAGGGAGGGAGGCTCTGTCCACTGAGCAGGGCGAGCAAGGGAGGGAGGGAGGGGGGCTCTGTCCACCCAGCAGGGCGAGTGAGGGAGGGAGGGAGGCTCTGTCCACCAGGCAGGGTGAGCGATGGGGGGAGGGAGGCTCTGTCCACCAAGAGGGCCAGGGAGGGAGGGAGGCTCTGTCCACCCAGCAGGGTGAGCGAGCGAGGCGCGGAGGGAGGCTCTGTCCTTTATCTCAGGGTTGCAGGGGCCGGGTGAGTGCAGCGTGGGAGGGGCTCCAGGGGAAGCCTCACAGGTGGCCAAGCAAGTGGCCGCTGCAGGGAGCCCACGGGAGCACAGGCGGCCCGAGTCAGGACGCCGACGGGGAGCCAGAACACGAGACAGGGACGTGGGGGTGGCCCTGGAGCCGCCTCAGGCTGCACCTGCGATGCCGTCCAGGGGCCGCAGACACAGGGCACCGTGCCCGGTTACTGCTGGAACCAGGCCCAACTCAGGCAAGTGCGCCCTCGGCGTTGGTACAGCACCCTGAGCTGTGGGCCTTAGCGCCTCCATCAAACGGCCACTGTCTGTGCTATTAGGACGCGCGTGGCCTGGGCAGAGCCACTGGAGTCTGTGGCGCACAGTGGGAGGCGTCAGGATTTCAGGAGCTGCGGAAAGGGCCGTGTGGCCGCCTCGGCTGGGTTTCTCCTGTAGGAGGCACTGGCCATGTGCGGCAGTCAGCGGCTGCCCCGCCTCCTTTTAGACAACAACGGAAAACCAACCAAGAACCAGGAAGGCCCCAAACGCAGACACCAGACACGTGGAAGGCGGCCACGGGAGACGGTGACGGGCTCAGGGGGACAGTGAAGACTGACAGCGCCTGTCCGGGACGAGGGGAAGGGCACGCAGACAGGCGAGGGAGCCGGGCACGGAGCCAGGACACGGTGTGCGGAGCAGGAGCGGTGGGCTGCGCCAGCAACTCCAGAGGAGCCCCACCTGCCAGGGCAGAGGCTGAGCCGTGAACTAAGTGACAGCCTGGTGTGCCCAGGCAGAAGCAAAGCTGGCACAACACGGCCACGAGCCGGAGACTCCGCCGGCATCTAACAGGCACCGGCATTTCATCCCGATTAGGAGAATTCTGTGACTTAATACGGGGGTGGGGCTGTGGCAAGAATCTGAGCAGAGATGACAGGACCGGGAGCCAATGGAGGGGATGGGACCCGGGCAGTGCTCAGGGGGAGTCCGGACGACAGCCCGTGTCTGAGAGGGAGCCAGCCACAGCCGCGCTGACGGAGACACGCAGCGGCAGGCGGGACTGGGAGAGGGCAAGTCGGAATGGAAGTTAGCAAAGGGCCCGGGAGACGGACAACGAGGACCCAACCCACGCCCAAGTGGCGTCTCAAGACGAGAGCAAAATCAGTGTGATGTAAAAACAACCTTAGGGTCATCCAGGGACACTTCTCAGCGGTAACAAACGGCAACGCGGGTCTGCAGACGGAAGGCGTGCTGTGTCAGGAACAACTGACGCTGCTGGTGGGGAGCACAAGCCTTCTCTGGACAACATGGGGAGACCAGGAGCCTGGCCTCCCGCGTGACCGCAGCAACACCCAACGCAGGTGCAGGACGGACGCTGCAACCCGTCAGCTTCCTCACTAGATTTTAAAATTCCAAGATCTAGGCCATTGCTACAGCTCATTAGGCTAATCCTCCACCTGCGGCGCTGGCACCCCGGGTTCTAGTCCCACTTGGGGCGCCGGATTCGGTCCCAGTTGCCCCTCTTCCAGGCCAGCTCTCTGCTGTGGCCCGGGAGGGCAGTGGAGGATGGCCCAGGTGCTTGGGCCCTGCATCCCATGGGAGACCAGGAGAAGCACCTGGCTCCTGGCTTCGGATCAGCGCAGCATGCTGGCCGCAATGCACAGCCGTAGCGGCCACTAGAGGGGTAAACCAACGGAAAAAGGAAGACCTTTCTCTCTGTCTCTCTCTCTCTCTCTCTCTCCCACTGTCTAACTCTGCCTGTAAAAAAAAAAAAAAAAATCCAAGATCTAAAGAAGTCCTGACATCAGCCAGGAAGTCTCGCAGGAGGTGCGCCCGCCCTGGGGGGCGAGGGGAGGAATGACACCATGCGCCACTCCAGGGAGGAGGGATGTGGCCACCCAGAAGCCGGGCCGTTCAGGACGTCACCCGGCACAAGGAGGCATCAGCACTCGCCGAACGGAAGCTCGGGGGACCACACGCAGCAGGCACTGGGCAGGAAACCGCACTTCCTCTCTCCGTCCATGACGGATCCGTGGGGAAGGTGAGTCCAAACCCGGAAACAAGAGTGCCACGAAGAAAAGGCCCGGGGCTGCCAGGGAGCCTGGGAGAGGCAGGGAGCAGCAGGAGTGGCTGTGGGGCGCTCAGGGGCCGGGACTCGGCACAGCACAAAGCCCACGCTGCTGGGGAGTGCGACGGTCGGAGAAGCCCCGAAGCATCCAGGGATCCGAGAGGTGCAGCGCCACACACGTCTGCTGCAGGACGGTGGGCTGGCCGCCACTGGAAGTGCCCAGGCTCTGCTGGAGCCCGGGTCTCGCGCCGTCCGTCACCGAGAGTCAGCGGCTTTTCCCACGGCGCTTGCACACTGCACGGCAGTGGCCGTCCCCTGCAGAAATGAAGCCAGGCCCCTTCGGCAGAGGACTCGGGGAATGTGGCTCCCACGCTGACACCACAGTGCACAGGGGCACCCGGAAAGCAGAAGGAACCTGCACGCCGGCCCCGGGACAGTCCCTGTGGGCGACACCATCCACCTGTTACCCGTCCACCCGGCCATCAGCCGTTAGCACCTGCGCCAGAACACACTGACAGACCGGGAGTCCCTCGAATGGCCGCGAGCACAGGCTGACGCCATCAGTTACGACGCCTTTGCATCCATTACAGACCAGGGGCTGTGTTCACGGCTCAGCCCCTGCAATCGGCGTCGGAGCAGCTCAAGTCCGGCCGACTCCGTTTCTGACCCAGCTTCCTGCTCACGTACCTGGGAAGCGGCAGGAGCTGGCCACGGACGCGGGTCCCTGCCACCCTAGCGGCTGACCTGGATGGAGCTCCTGGGTCCTGGCTTCAGCCTGGCTCAGCCTGGCTCAGCCCCGGCTCTCCCAGCTCCAAGCCAGGCCAGCAAAGGATGGCGTGTGTGTGGGGCCAATGGTGGCTGCTTCACCACTGGCCCCCAGGGCCCACGGAGACTGGGAAGTGCAGTGGCCCAGCCAAGCTGCCGCACCGTGAGGCTGCCGCACTCCTTAAAAAGAACAATGTGCCCCCATTCACATCCACTGAAGAAATACGGGGACATGAGTCTTAATCCTGGCAAGAGCTCAATAAAACCGATGGCAGTCACTTGTTGCTGGTGACAGTGCAAATTGGTAGGGACTTCTGAGCAGGAGTTCGGAGAGACGCCAACCACCACAGTGGGCGGTGTGTGTGTGTGTGTGTGTGTGTGAGAAACCGCTTCTGGGAACTCGAGCACAAAGTGACCGAAAGCCGACACGCTGGCGGGGCTGAGGAGTGACCGACGCTGCAGCACCATCACCGACAGCAGACGCAGCGACGTGAACATCGGGCAGTCACTGACGCACACAGCCATCACGCGTGCTAATCACGCAGCTCGCCCGCGCGGCGTGAACAAAGCTTAGAGGACTGGGAGCAAGGAAGCAGGACGCCAGCACGCCTCTCCACTCCCCTGCAACAAGGCAGGTCGCAGGAGGAGCCCCTGCACTGCAGGGCTGGACGCTTCCTCCTGGGGAAGTAGGTGCCTGGGCCGCACGGACCCCTGCTCTCTGCTTGTGCCGTGGCCAGCGCTCCCGCGGCCCAGCAAGGCGAGGGCTGCCGCCCCTGCTCCGGGCAGGACAGCAGCGGTGCTGCCAGCGTTGGCCAGGTGGCCACGTCAAGTCCCAGGCCTCCAGGCCCCCAGGCCGGGTCCGTCGGCCCTGGCGCCTGCTCTGGCTACGGCAGGACGCCGCGGTTTCCTCCGTCCTCCTGAATGTCTAACATGGGTAAGCAGGTGCCCGCCGCCTGCTCTGCTCAGATTAATCTCATTTTTCATCCTATTCCAGGCAGGGGTCTGGCAGGGATGCCCAGCCCGTCGGAAGGCCATTTGTATTCCTGCATGGAAGCCGCTTCCAGACTGATTTAAGAGCCTCGCTCCCGAGCGGTGGGCCCCAGCAGGCTGGAGGCACTTCCAGCTAGGATCCTAAGTGATGCCGATTTATTTCCACACAGCAACGACTCCGGGAAAGAGGCTGATGGGAAGACGGCGCCAAGCGAGGCGGCGGCCAGCTGGGAGTACAGGGTCCAGCCCCGCCCCGCTGTCCAGTCTCGATGTCCGAAGGTTTTCTGGAAAGGAGCCGACACCGGGGCCCCAGGTTCTCGCCCTGCCGCGGCCTTCCCCGCCATCAGGACAAGCCGCTGGTCGGACCTTGGGCTCAGGGCCGTGCTCTGGTTTGAGTGCTGGTCCCCGGGACTCTTAGCTCATAGCAGGTGCTTAGCTCCCATTGTGTCAATGGGGCAGAGGGCGGGAACTTAACCCAGTGACAGTGTTTAGAGGGGGCGCCTTGGGGAAGTGGCCAGGCTCCATTAGGTCATTAGGGAGGAGATTGATCCATGGTAAAATCCTCCTGGCTGGGGAGAGAGAGAGGCCACACTGAGATGACGCAGCAACACAGGTGCACAGGCCATGACGTCACACAGCCTGGGAGCCCTGCCTGGAGCCCGCGTCGTGCTGTTTGGACTTGGAGTGTCTGGAAAATGAGCCAGACTCAACCGTGTTCTCTAGGAAGCAGCCGGCCTCGGGCGTTCTGTGACGGCCACGGCGGCCGACTGAGAGACTGTGCGCGCCTGCTCCTGCCTCCGTCCACACACCCCCGCCGCCCGCACCACCTCTGCTTCCTGCGGCCATAGGAGCACGCCACAACGGGGCGGCTTGTAGAGGAAGAAGCGTTCCGCAGGCCGGACGCCCAACCCAAGGCCCAAGCGCCTGGCAAGGGCCTTCCTGCCGAGTCACAGGTCAGAGGGCACGAGCCGGGCGGGGGCTGGAGCTCCCAGGGGCACTCGCCCTCGGCAGCCTCCATGTCAGGAGTGGGGCACTCCTCACGGCACGGTCACACTTCAGCCCGCGGCCTGGGGCAGGCATTGAAAGCACCGCACCCCTCCAGGAAAGGGCCTAACTCTCCACGCCTCGGGTCTGATCTGGACTTGCGACCGTGTTGACCCCTAGACTGTGGTGGAAGTGAGGACAGTGTGCCAGCTCCACAGGCAGGCCAGGCCAGCCCATGGAGAGACAGTCACTCCCGCTGACAGCCAGCAAGGAAGCCAGGGTGACCACAGCCAAGCCCACGCAGCCATGGCCGGTTCTGAGAAAGGCGCTGTTGTGCGCTGAGGCCTACCGAGATGGACAGTGTCACCAGGGGACAGCCCCAACATCGTGATGCACAGCCTGACCGCGTGAGGGAGCCCACCGCGGCCAGAAGAGCCACCCTGCTGAGCCCAGCCACAGTCACTGACCCTCTGGGTCGCCAGCACCCACAAGGGTGTCGTCTGAAGTCAGCGAGTCCAGGGTGGCTGGTGGCCCTGCGTGTCCTGACGCGTTCGCGGCACGTTCCTGGGGGGAGGAACGCAGCCCTTCCTGCTGCCCCCTCCCCCTCCTCGTCTCCACGCAGAGCTGGGGCTGGGCCCTCCAGCCTGGCTGCCCATCTCCCCCTCTCTCTCCCACCCCTCCCCCAGGCTCTGCAGCAGGTGTGCCTGGGCCTGGATCCCTCTGCACAGCTGTAGCCACCTCCTTACTCAAGGCGAGCCTGGGCACTTGGGTCACGGCTCAAGCCTGTCTACCACGCAGCAACCAACCGCTGCTGAGACCCCAGGGCTGTCGGAGGGGTGACGGTGGCCCGGCCTGAGCCGCACGCTCCCGCCCAGCCGGTCCACAATGAGCTCGCACCGGGAGCTCAGGCTCTCTGGTCGCCGTCAAGGGAAAGCCATCCCGTGCCATTTCCTGCGTGGCTGTGGCGCCGGTGTTACCTGCACAAAGCCGGGGTGTGACTGACAGGGCAGGATTAAAGGTCTTCCTGGGTTCTTAGCCATAATTCTACCAAGTGCTGTCAACATCCTAACTTGGTCCCTTGGAAATGCACTTAATCCTGTTCACACGTGTCTGGGATTCTATTTTAAGGAAATAATCAAACAAGTGCCGCAAGATTAATATTCAAGGGTGTTCACGACAGCTTATTGCCACTGGAAAACAAAACACGGGCAGGTTATTAAATAAATGAAGGCATACGCTGGGGCAGAATATCAGCGCCCCCAACACGCTTCTCACCAAGCGCTCGGCTCTCGGCCACGCACAGGGCCACGCTGGGTCCCCTCCCCCAGGGCCACGCTGAGGCCGAGCCAGGGCGTCCACAGACTCAGTCACCTAGCAATCCAGTCCCTCGGTCGCCTGGGTATTCGGTCACTCACTGGCAAGCAGTCCCCAAGCTCCTCTGGTGTGCCAGACACCTGCTGGCGAGCTGAGCTTGGTGCCCAGAAACCACTAGGTGAGGCAGCAAGGGAAGGTGTTGGCAGAGAGCACGGTGCCCAGGAGGATGAGCAGGAGCAATCCGCTCGGCCCCTCAGCACAAATCTGCAGCTGTCCACTGCGCCCCAGGCACGTCGACCACCACCAGCCCGTCCACCAGCCCGGCTCCCAGCCCCAGCAGCCCCACCCTGGGTGGCCCCGCCCCGGGCAGCCCCGCCCTGCTGTCTCGTCCCTGCGTTGCCTGTGGCTGTGCTGCTACAGCGCCCTCCCCCTGGCATCTGTGCCCCTGTCCCACCTTTATCACGCCAGGGCCCGGGCTGGCATCCAGGCCTCCTGGACTCTGCCCCCCTGCCCTCTCCCTGCTCTGCCCCTGTGCCCGCCCTCCTGCCAGGCCTCCTGCACTCTGCCCCCCTGCCCTCTCCCTGCTCTGCCCCTGTGCCCGCCCTCCTGCCAGGCCTCCTGCACTCTACCCCCCTGCCCTCTCCCTGCTCTGCCCCTGTGCCCGCCCTCCTGCCAGGCCTCCTGCACTCTGCCCCCCTGCCCTCTCCCTGCTCTGCCCCTGTGCCCGCCCTCCTGCCAGGCCTCCTGCACTCTGCCCCCCTGCCCTCTCCCTGCTCTGCCCCTGTGCCCGCCCTCCTGCCAGGCCTCCTGCACTCTGCCCCCCTGCCCTCTCCCTGCTCTGCCCCTGTGCCCGCCCTCCTGCCAGGCCTCCTGGACTCTACCCCTCTGCCCTCTCCCTGCTCTGCCCCTGTGCCCGCCCTCCTGCCAGGCCTCCTGCACTCTGCCCCCCTGCCCTCTCCCTGCTCTGCCCCTGTGCCCGCCCTCCTGCCAGGCCTCCTCGACTCTGCCCCCCTGCCCTCTCCCTGCTCTGCCCCTGTGCCCGCCCTCCTGCCAGGCCTCCTCGACTCTGCCCCTCTGCCCTCTCCCTGCTCTGCCCCTGTGCCCGCCCTCCTGCCAGGCCTCCTGCACTCTGCCCCTCTGCCCTCTCCCTGCTCTGCCCCTGTGCCCACCCTCCTGCCAGGCCTCCTCGACTCTGCCCCTCTGCCCTCTCCCTGCTCTGCCTCTGGGGCACGGGCCGCGTGCGGAAGTAAAGGCGCTGGTCTGGCTGCAGCTGGCGACGACGATCGAGCAACGCGCATTGCTGAAGCACCAGGGAGGTTTACCGCAGGTTTAGCTCAGGATGAAATTGTTACTGCAAATCCTCCCTCGAAAACGCCTTCAGTACCGGGCTGGACATGGGATTTGTTGAAAAGATGGGATCGTATCCTCCTCCTGGGATCTCGCTTTGAAACCGATCGATACATCATTTCTGATGGCTTTACCATCGATTAACCGACTAAGTCAGTCAAGCCAGGCGTACTTAGCTCCTTGGAGGGACAGATTTTTGCCACTCAAGTCTGGGTGAGTCACAGGGGTCTGCAGGCCGCAGGCTCCGGCGTCTTCCCAAGAGAGGAGGAGGCCAGGGTGACCCAAGAGGCCAGTGTCCCTGCACCCCGTGAGCGCCCCCTTCCTCCATGAATGCAAGCTAGAGCCAGGAAAGTTGGCCGGCACCAATGTCAAGGGCAGCCAGCTGTCTTGGGGTCTCCGCCCATCAGTCTGAGAGTTAGAGATGAGGAGGAAGACTGGGGGGGGCAGGACGGAGACCAAGCCAGGGTCAGAGTGGGACAATGCAGAGCAGGGCCAGGCGGCTCCCAGGCTGCAGCCACCCAGGGACACAGCGCAGCCAGGGGCTGCCGGCACTGCTCTCTCCGCTGCAGCCCCACGTCCTCCCTGGTAGACTCAGGTCCCCGCATGCACACACACATGCAGTGCCCATACATGTGGACATGCAGGCACACCCATGCTATGCGTGAACACCTGCACACATGTGCACAAATACGCACGCCCGCCCACACAAGCACACGCACGAAACATATGCGGACAGGTACTGAGGCATTCCAAGAGCCTCCGCTCTCCACTTTAAAAAATTGGCTGGGGGCCCAGCGCAGTGGCGTAGCGGGTAAAGCCGCCGCCTACAGTGCCGGCATCCCATATGGGCCCTGGTTCCAGACCCAGCTGCTCCACTTCTGATCCAGCTCTCTGCTGTGGCCTGGGAAAGCAGTGGAAAATGGCCTGAGTCCTTGGGCCCCTGCACCCACATGGAAGACCCGGAAGAAGCTCCTGGCTCCTGGCTTCGGATTGGCTCAGCTCCAGCCGTTGTGGCCATCTGGGGAGTGAACCAACGGATGGAAGACCTCTCTCTCTCTCTCTCTCTCTCTCTCCTTCTCTCTGTGTGTAACTCTTTCAAATAAATAAATCTTTTTAAAAAAAATCTAGCTAAGTAACTTGTGCAGAAGTCATGAAGACGTGCACTCGATGCCCCTCTCCTGGAGCTGGCTCCAGGCACTGGGCAGTGGGTGGCCAGGCCTCGGCTGGCTTCCTGAGGTGCCAGGCCCTGCCAGCAGACTGGCCATCCTCAACCCCCAGCCACGCCCATCTCCACCAGCAGCCCAGTAAGGAGAGGTCCCAGGCGAAGGCTGCGCCCTCGCCACCTGTGCGCCATAGGGTGCGGAAGACCCTAGGGCAACAGCGGCCCCTGGCTGAGGCTCCCACCCAGACCCGGGGCTGCAGAGTCGGCGGGGCCCCCGCGTCTCAGCAGTGCTCTCGGGCAAGAGGAAGGGCAGTGAGAAGCTGCCGCTTCCCCCTCTTCCTCCTCCTCCTCCTCCCCCTGCTCTCCTTCCCCCTCTCCCCCTCCCGGAGCAACGCTGTGAGCCAGGGAGCCCTCGGGGCTTTCCCCGGCCAGCACAGCACTTTCTGGAAAACCCCACCCACCGGCCTCCCCTCTCTCCGTGCAGGGCCACTCCCAGGCTGCAGGAAGGAAGGGGGCCGGGAAGCCCTCAGGGCCGGCCTCGGAGGAACCCAGCTGCCCTCAGCCACGCCGGGGAGAAAGCCGGAGCCCACTGCCCGCACCACCCACCCCACACTGTGCGGCCTCACCGAGGAAGAGGAGGCAGCCGCGCCACGCGGTCTGGGGTGCACGAGTCCCTGGCAGCCACCCACCGTGGACAAGCACTGTCCTCAAGTCGCTTCAGTTACTTATGGCCGCGGCTCAGGGACAGGGGCTCACTGGCCAGATGGCAGAGCCCACGGTGTCACCGTCCTGTGCAGGGAGGACAGGCACAACTCCAGGCCGCTGCTCCCTCCCTGAGCACCTGTGCCCGAGCCCTACCACAGCCACGCCAGGGGCTCCCATCGGGCAGGCCGGACACAGCCCGCACTCCCAGGGCTCGCCATCCACCGTGACGGCAGCAGGGAGGGGCCGCAGGCGAAACGGAGCTGGTGTGAGCAAAGGGAAAGAAAGAGTGGGGGGGAGGAGAGAGAGGAGGGGGCCACGGACAGTGTCCACAAACCCACCGAACCCGAAACCTGCACCACCAGAGCTGCCCCAGGCAGCGCGGCCAGGAAATGGGCTCCCAGCTCCTCCGCGGCAGCGGCAGAGGGTCTGCGGGGGCCCCGAGGAGCGGCACAGGGATCGCCAGGAAGCCGCTGCTGTGGCAGCACAACACGCACCACGTGGGCAAAGCCCACGGTTGTAGAGTGCAGCTGCAGGGCACCGAACACGGCCACAGAGGTGTGCGAGCGCCACCGCGTCCAGCTCCAGTCCTCGTCCTGTCGCGGACCGGAGGCTCCGGCCCCGCCCCACCATCCTACCCTCCCTGAACTGAGACACCTGGACCCAGCGTCCTCGGGCTCCAGCCACGTGGTGGCGGGCGTCAGAGCCTCCTTCCTCTCCAAGGCCGCGTGCAGAGACCACATTTGCTGACGTGTGTGGGTCAGTGGACCTTGGGCTGCTTCCCGCTCTGGGCTGCTGTACTGACGCGACTCCAACCCTCGAGCCACTCGCCTGGGCATGCGATGGGGAGCTGCAGGTGACTGTGGCCGCGCAGGTGTGGGGCTTCCACGGGGAATCGTCTGAGTGGTGGACTAGGAAAGCAGGGCCCCCGCCCACCGCCACCCACACGGAGCAGAGGGCGGGCAGGGGCTGGATCCTCTCGCTGGCTGTCGGCGCAGCGGTATCGGCCTCCTGCTCCCGGCCAGGAGCATGGCCGAGGCTCCCCCATCTCCCTACGGGGCTTCAAAGGCTCTGGCAGCCTCGTAACTGGTCAACAAGCACCTGTTTAATTGATCAACTGAATAGGAGGACAGTAAACTCAGGGAAAGTCGAGTGTGTCCCTAGTGAGCATTGCACACACACACACGGGCCGGCTCGGCCCTGGGCCAGCAGGGAGGCCCCACGGGGCCCGGCCCGGTCAGGGCAGGCTCCTGAGGCCGGCGCCCCGGCTCCCCCCGCTGCAGACTGAGTACAGGTTTCTGGAGATCACAGAACAGATGTCTGTGCTCACCGGGGACGGTTTGCGGGGGCTCTTTCAGCCGTGAGTCAGAAGCAAGGAGGCCCACGGAGGGGCCACGACAGCGCAGCACCAAAGCCACTGGACGCTGGGGGTCGCCTACGCTTCCCAGCACCTCGCCCACCCGCCGCCTGCTCCCAGCCTGCAAACCCCGGTCTCCGTGTGGCCCGCGGCCCTCACCTGCCTCCCGTGCAGCTGTCACGGGCTCTCCCGTCCATGCGTGTTCTGCGCCGCTTGTCTCTGCCTCCCTCTCCGTGATGAGGCCAAGCACTGGGTGCTGAGACTCAGAGAGCAAAGAGCTCGGCTTTTCTACAAATTTCCCGGCCCAACTCCGCCCTCGGCGATCCACGCACGGCCCCAGCACGGTGCGGCCCCGGCCTTGCTCCGGGCTCCATCCCAGCCCTCGGCTCTGGCCTTGGCGATCCACGCACGGCCCCAGCACGGTGCGGCCCCGGCCTTGCTCCGGGCTCCATCCCAGCCCTCGGCTCTGGCCTTGGCGATCCACGCACGGCCCCAGCACGGTGCGGCCCCGGCCTTGCTCCGGGCTCCATCCCAGCCCTCGGCTCTGGCCTTGGCGATCCACGCACGGCCCCAGCACGGTGCGGCCCCGGCCTTGCTCCGGGCTCCATCCCAGCCCTCGGCTCTGGCCTTGGCGATCCACGCACGGCCCCAGCACGGTGCGGCCCCGGCCTTGCTCCGGGCTCCATCCCAGCCCTCGGCTCTGGCCTTGGCGATCCACGCACGGCCCCAGCACGGTGCGGCCCCGGCCTTGCTCCGGGCTCCATCCCAGCCCTCGGCTCTGGCCTTGGCAATCCACGCACGGCCCCAGCACGGTGCGGCCCCGGCCTTGCTCCGGGCTCCATCCCAGCCCTCGGCTCTGGCAGAGCCGTGCCTCCTACCCTGGCCTCCGCTTCCCTTCTCCTTTTTCCCAGGTGCCTGGGGGCCCCAGGAGCCAGCCCTTTCCTTCCAGCACGCACTGTGCCAGGCACTGGAGAAAGGAGGAGAGAGAAGGCCCCGGCAGACACTGAGATGTGTGAGACGGACGACAAGGGATGTTATGAGCCGGGTGGGTACGGGGCTGACAGAAAAGCCAGGCAGGGGCAGAGCCCGGGGCAGGGTCCAGGGGCAGGGTCCAGGGGCAGGGTCCAGGGGCAGGGTCCGGGGGCAGGGTCCAGGGGCAGGGTCCAGGGGCAGAGCCCGGGGCAGGGTCCAGGGGCAGGGTCTAGGGGCAGGGTCCAGGGGTAGGGTCCAGGGGCAGAGCCCGGGGCAGGGTCCAGGGGCAGGGTCCAGGGGCAGAGCCCGGGGCAGGGTCCAGGGGCAGGGTCCAGGGGCAGGGTCTAGGGGCAGGGTCCAGGGGCAGGGTCCAGGGGCAGAGCCCGGGGCAGGGTCCAGGGGCAGGGTCCAGGGGTAGGGTCCAGGGGTAGGGTCCAGGGGCAGGGTCCGGGGGCAGGGTCCAGGGGCAGGGTCCAGGGGCAGGGTCTAGGGGCAGGGTCCAGGGGTAGGGTCCAGGGGCAGAGCCCGGGGCAGGGTCCAGGGGTAGGGTCCAGGGGCAGGGTCTAGGGGCAGGGTCCAGGGGTAGGGTCCAGGGGCAGAGCCCGGGGCAGGGTCCAGGGGCAGGGTCCAGGGGCAGGGTCTAGGGGCAGGGTCCAGGGGTAGGGTCCAGGGGCAGAGCCCGGGGCAGGGTCCAGGGGTAGGGTCCAGGGGCAGGGTCCAGGGGTAGGGTCCAGGGGCAGGGTCCAGGGGCAGGGTCCAGGGGTAGGGTCCAGGGGCAGGGTCCAGGGGCAGGGTCCAGGGGTAGGGTCCATGGCAGGGTCCAGGGGTAGGGTCCAGGGGCAGGGTCCAGGGGTAGGGTCCACGGGTGTGTGGTGTGGTAAGACAGAGTCCTAGGGACACCCCAGGGCCTCCACTCTCGGGACACAGGTGGGTGGTGCGTGGGACCAGCACGGTACTGTGGGAGGATCGCGGTGAGATTCTGAGGCTAGGGTGCCGTGCCCCCGCTGCCCCGGCTCCTTCCTGTGGCTCACTGTCACAGGCACCCCGCCTCCCTGTGGAGAGGGCCCACCCAGAGCCGACCTCACATCGCCAGGCAACACGGGAGCCGTCTTGGAAGCGCAGACGGTGCTGGCCTGGGCCGAGTCGTCAGACCGCGCCAAGCCTCTCCCGGCGCCCGGCCCACAGAACCAGGTGAGGCGAAAATCGTGCTTGCGCTCTGGGTCCTTGCCCGCAGGGCAGCACGTAACTGACACGTCGAGAGATGAAGGAAGGCCTTCTGCTTTTACTTGAGAGGAGAAAGAAAGAGCTCGCACTACCGGACGGGGCAGGAGCAGGGGCCAAAGCCGGGCGCCGAGGACTCAACCCAGTTCTCCCACGTGTCGGCTGAGCCCTCGCCAGCGCCCCCAGGCTGCACAGCCAGCGGCTGAGCCCAGGAGCACCGACGTGGGATGGGCGTCTGAACCGCTCGCTGACTGCCTGTCCCTGGGGAGGGTCCTGCCTAGGTGTGGGCGCAGGTCGGGGGACAGGCAGGGTGCAGCCTCGGCAGCCAAAAGCCATCAGAGCTGAACAAGCCAGAAGCAGACGCAGCGAGGTGGCTCCCACTGCAGCCTCAGAGTTCCAGAAAACCTCAACACACACAGAGGGGGAGCCGCTCCAGAGGCGCGCCCGCGGGCTCCCGCTGCCTTCGCCCGAGCAGACTACGGGCGCCCCGAGGACCGGCCCGGCGTGGACAGGACACCAGGAGAGGACGGCAGAGGAAGCAGGGGAGGGGTGTCTCAGAGAGGAGCAGAGAGCCACCGAGGCCGGGGCCCAAGCTTCTCCCTGCGTGCACGGTGCTCAAACACCAGGTCAGCAGCAGCAGGGGGCACACGGAAACACGCGGCGACTGTGCCAGCAGCAGCACAGCTCGGGAGAGGGACACGGACACGGCCTCAGGATGACCGGCAAGCCGGGACGAGGCCAGCAGGGCCCAGCCCAGTGCAAGCGTCCGGAATCCCCGGGTCCTGGCGCAGGGAACAGCCGGAGCACTGGAGTCCCCGTACTGCAGTTCCCAAGAAAGCGACATTGAAAGGACACACAATTCTTTTTTTTATGATTTATTTATTTATTTGAAAGTCAGAGTTACAGAGAGAGAGAGAGAGAGAGAGAGAGAGGTCTTCCATCGGCTGGCTCACTCTTCAATTGTCCACAATGGCTGGAGCTGTGCTGATCCTAAGCCAGGAGCCAGGAGCTGCTGCTTGGTCTCCCACGTGGGTGCAGGGGTCCAAGCACTTGGGCCATCAGAAGGCGTGGTGGCACCTGGTGGCCGTCGTGGGTACTAGAAGGCGTGGTGGCACCTGGTGGCCGTCGTGGGTATCAGAAGGCGTGGTGGCACCTGGTGGCCGTCGTGGGTATCAGAAGGCGTGGTGGCACTTGGTGGCCGTCGTGGGTATCAGAAGGCGTGGTGGCACTTGGTGGCACTTGGTGGCTGTCGTGGGTATCAGAAGGCGTGGTGGCACTTGGTGGCACTTGGTGGCCATTGTGGGTATCAGAAGGCGTGGTGGCACCTGGTGGCCGTCGTGGGTATCAGAAGGCGTGGTGGCACTTGGTGGCCGTCGTGGGTATCAGAAGGCGTGGTGGCACTTGGTGGCACTTGGTGGCCGTCGTGGGTATCAGAAGGCGTGGTGGCACTTGGTGGCCGTCGTGGGTATCAGAAGGCATGGTGGCACTTGGTGGCC
This sequence comes from Lepus europaeus, assembly GCF_033115175.1. NCBI lineage: Eukaryota > Metazoa > Chordata > Mammalia > Lagomorpha > Leporidae > Lepus > Lepus europaeus. Next base: position 2,045,544 of record NC_084836.1, read on the forward strand.
GTCGTGGGTATCAGAAGGCGTGGTGGCACTTGGTGGCTGTCGTGGGTATCAGAAGGTGTGGTGGCACCTGGTGGCCGTCGTGGGTATCAGAAGGTGTGGTGGCACCTGGTGGCTGTCGTGGGTATCGGAAGGCGTGGTGGCACTTGGTGGCACTTGGTGGCCATTGTGGGTATCAGAAGGTGTGGTGGCACCTGGTGGCCGTCGTGGGTATCAGAAGGTGTGGTGGCACCTGGTGGCCGTCGTGGGTATCAGAAGGTGTGGTGGCACCTGGTGGCTGTCGTGGGTATCAGAAGGTGTGGTGGCACCTGGTGGCCGTCGTGGGTATCAGAAGGCGTGGTGGCACTTGGTGGCCGTCATGGGTATCAGAAGGTGTGGTGGCACTTGGTGGCACTTGGTGGCCATTGTGGGTATCAGAAGGTGTGGTGGCACTTGGTGGCACTTGGTGGCTGTCGTGGGTATCAGAAGGCGTGGTGGCACTTGGTGGCACTTGGTGGCCATTGTGGGTATCAGAAGGTATGGTGGCACTTGGTGGCACTTGGTGGCTGTCGTGGGTATCAGAAGGCGTGGTGGCACTTGGTGGCACTTGGTGGCCATTGTGGGTATCAGAAGGTGTGGTGGCACTTGGTGGCACTTGGTGGCTGTCGTGGGTATCAGAAGGCGTGGTGGCACTTGGTGGCACTTGGTGGCCGTCGTGGGTATCAGAAGGTGTGGTGGCACCTGGTGGCTGTCGTGGGTATCGGAAGGCGTGGTGGCACTTGGTGGCACTTGGTGGCCGTCGTGGGTATCAGAAGGCGTGGTGGCACTTGGTGGCTGTCGTGGGTATCAGAAGGCGTGGTGGCACTTGGTGGCTATCGTGGGTATCAGAAGGTGTGGTGGCACTTGGTGGCACTTGGTGGCTGTCGTGGGTATCAGAAGGCGTGGTGGCACTTGGTGGCACTTGGTGGCCATTGTGGGTATCAGAAGGCGTGGTGGCACTTGGGAAGACATCAGCTGGGTGACTTAGTTGTGTGGACACTGAACTCCACTTTGCACACAAGAAAGCACAGAAATGGCAAAGACGCTGTGTGGCTGTGCACCTGTCTACACCCTGTGTAGTTGCAAACCCTGCGTTTAAACCTCCAAGCCAACGAACTGGCTTTTTAACTATCCCAGCTCTGTCATATAAAAATGGGAATGTTAAATCATCAATCCATCAATCAATCAAAACTCAGCAGGAAAAGAGACAAAGAAGCTAGGACAGGGGCCACACGTATCGCAGAGCCAGACTGAGAAGGAGACGCGAACCCCACAGGGACGTCTGGGCCCACAAGGGGCCACGCAGGCAGTGGCGCCCCGCTAGGTCACAGGGAGCTGTGCAGGGACGTCAGAGGCCGGCTGGTGTGGCAGGGCAGTGCCCTCGGTGAGCCGGGAAGGGCTGGAGGTGGTGCTGTGGACACCCTACTGTGCCGCCACACCGACGGCCACAGGCAGTGGCCAGGGCGCTACCCACGCTCTCACCCTTCCTCTAGGACACACTCTGCCATCTCACTGCAGACCCCGTGCGGGCGGAGCGCAGCAGCCTCACACCACGTATCACCCCACCTCTGGACCGCACCGTTTTCTCTTAGTTTGATTTCCCATCATTCTGTCCAGCGTGGCCGCTCGGCATGTGAACAGCCGCTATAGGTGCTGCCAGTAAGCGGCCATGTCCCTGGAGTGACAACCAGGGAGCAAATGGGAGGTTAGGACTCCGGACAGGAAGGCGGGACAGCAGGGCTGGGGGCCGGCCCGCCTGTCACACGGGTCCCGTCACTGCCCCTCCCAGCCATGACCTGAAGGCAAGGACAAGGTGGCAGGAGCTGTGCAAGGCCCCGCGACACCCACAGGAGCTCTGGGCCTCGGTCAGACCCAGGCCGGAGGCCGGACGCCCAGTGACGCCTCCCCAGCGGCCAGCGACGCTCCTCAGTGGCCAGCCTTCTCAGAGCCATCCGGCCGCTAAGGGACCCAGCTCTGTGACATGTGCAGGAGCTCTGGGGAGCTGCCTCAGTCAGACCCAGGCCGGAGGCCGGACACCCAGTGACGCCTCCCCAGCGGCCAGCGACGCTCCTCAGTGGCCAGCCTTCTCAGAGCCATCCGGCTGCTAAGGGACCCAGCTCTGTGACACGTGCAGGAGCTCTGGGGAGCTGCCTCAGTCAGACCCAGGCCGGAGGCCGGACGCCCCGCGACGCTTCCCCAGCGGCCAGCCTTCTCAGAGCCATCCGGCTGCTAAGGGACCCAGCTCTGTGACACGTGCAGGAGCTCTGGGGAGCTGCCTCAGTCAGACCCAGGCCGGAGGCCGGACGCCCCGCGACGCTTCCCCAGCGGCCAGCCTTCTCAGAGCCATCCGGCCGCTAAGGGACCCAGAGCCGCGTGTTTCGAGACACCCATAACGGCGCTGGACGTTAGTGGACAAAATGCTTCAATTAAAAGTCAGCGATGTCAGGCAAGACTTCCGATCCACACGCTGTTTGCGTGAGTCACGGCAAACGCGGGAAAAGAAAGCCTTAAAGGAAAGAACTGGAATCCCTGCACCTGCGAGCTAATCAGGATGCTGCTAGAGACGTCGATTCCTGATCCATCGGTCTCAAGGTACGAAGATTACTGGAGGCAAACAGTGGCTTTCGGTATCGATGAGACGTCGCCGTTCACCAGGAGCGTGATAATTCCCAAGTGAGTTTGCACCTGAAAGCGTGAGCCGGCAATACACACACGGCAAAGTCGCAGGTGAACCAAGGCGGCAACTCCCCGCTGTGAGAACAGCCAGGGAGGGTGGGCGGCTGGGGGTGTGACACCGTGATGGTGACTGTGCCTTGGAGGGTGGCCGGCTGGGGGGGGGGGTGTGACACCGTGATGGTGACTGTGCCTTGGAGGGTGGCCGGCTGGGGGGGGGGGTGACACCGTGATGGTGACTGTGCCATGGAGGGTGGCCGGCTGGGGGGGGGGGGGTGACACTGTGACAGCTGTGCCAGGGAGGGTGGCCGGCTGGGGGGGGCGGTGACACTGTGACAGCTGTGCCAGGGAGGGTGGCCGGCTGGGAGGGGGGGAGGTGACACTGTGATGGTGACTGTGCCTTGGAGGGTGGCCGGCTGGGGGGGGAGGTGACACCGTGATGGTGACTGTGCCATGGAGGGTGGCCGGCTGGGGGGTAGAGGTGACACTGTGATGGTGACTGTGCCATGGAGGGTGGCCGGCGGGGGGGGTGGGGGGTGACACTGTGACAACTGTGCCAGGGAGGGTGGTCGGCTGGGAGGGGCTAAGGAGCCAGAGGATGGGACGATGTGACAAACACATTAAAGCAACAGCAAAGAAATCCAGCACCAGGAGGATCAAAATGGCGAGCTGGAGCTGGAGACAGGAGGCTGGCAGCGGGCGGTGAGAGCAGCGAGAACGGGGAGCAGGCACGGCGAGGGAGGCGCAGAGGGGCCCGGGTCGGGAGTGAAAAGGCGTCTCGAGGCACATCCCGCAGACAGGCTCGGGTCTACAGACAGGATTTTGGAAGAGTCTGACATTTCTGAAACACGCAGATGACCAGCTCCCAGGCAAAGCCCCCTCCCAGGGGAAATGAGCACCTGCTGTGCACGAGAGGCTGGGACTGCAAACCGAGCTCCAGCAGAGGGGCCGGGAGGGCGCCTCCGGCCGGTGCTGGGACACTAGCTGGCCTCTGGTGCCGAGACGCCGAGACAGAAAGAAAGAGAGCGGGGGGTGGGCTCCCTGTGAACACAGGCGCGAGCCTCCTAGCAAGGGGCCAGCCCGCGGCATGACACACACTTCACAGCAGTCTTTATCCTGAGACTCAAGTGCTTTGTGCTTACAGTGTGCTGTGGAGTTGGTGCTGGGGCACAGCGGGTAAAGCCACTGTGTGCAGGGCCGGCATCCCATACGGGCGCAACTTTGAGTCCCGGCCGCTCCACTTCTGATCCAGCTCTCTGCTATGGCCTGGGAAAGCAGTAGAAGATGGTCCAAGTCCTGGGGCCCCTGCACCCACGTGGGAGACCCGGAGGAGGCTCCTGGCTCCTGGCTTCGGATGAGCATAGCTCTGGCCTTTGCAGCCATGTGGGGAGCGAACCAGCAGATAGGAGACCTCTCTCTCTCTCTCTCTCCCCCTGCCTCTCTGTAACTCTGCCTTTCAAATAAATAAACTGTGAATAAATAAATAACTAAAGGGTGCTGGCGTATTATTTGTTTATCTGGAAGGCACAGAGAGAAGGAGCGATCTTCCACCCTTTGGTTCACCCCAAACGGCTGCAACAGCCGGGGCTGAGTCACGCTGAAGCCGGGAGCTCCAGTCTGCATCGCCCACGCGGGCGGCGGGACCTTCCCTGGCGCCTCTGCAGGGAGCTGGAGCAGAAGCGCAGCAGCCAGGACTGGAACTGGGCTTCCCCCGGGCGGCATTAACCGGCTGCCCTCCTCAAGCGCGCTTTAATGGGAGAAAGTCAGCCAATGTAACTCCTACGTTACCACGTCAAGGAAGAGTCATAATCACCTTAATACACGCAGAGGATGCTTTGGCCAGCGCCGCGGCTCAACAGGCTAATCCCCCGCCTGCGGCGCCGGCACACCGGGTTCTAGTCCCGGTTGGGGTGCCGGATTCTATCCCGGTTGCCCCTCTTCCAGGCCAGCTCTCTGCTGTGGCCCGGGAGTGCAGTGGAGGGTGGCCCAAGTGCTTGGGTCCTGTACCCCATGGGAGACCAGGAGAAGCACCTGGCTCCTGCCTTCGGATCAGCGCGGTGCGCCAGCCGCGGCGGCCATTGGAGGGTGAACCAATGGCAAAGGAAGACCTTTCTCTCTGTCTCTCTCTCTCACTGTCCACTCTGCCTGTCAAAAAAAAAAAAAAAAAAAAAAAAACACACGCAGAGGGCGACCCAGTCACTGGATTGAGAGCTGAGGTCTTCTCTCAACAAAGGAAGGAGATGAGCTCAGGGACAGAAGCAGCTTCCCTGACCTCACCGTGCACCTCCACAACACCCACGTGATGCACCCAGCTCCGTGGCCACCTGCTCCACGCAACGGGAGTGGAAAGAGGCTGCGTCTCACCCCGACTCCCGGGGACATCGGCCAGCAGCACCGGCCGAGCATCAGGGCCAGGGCAGAAACACCGCACGCACGGGACTGGCAGAAAGAGAAGCCGCTGGGCTGTCACTCCTGGCCGGCGCCGCCGCACGCGGGCAACATAAGGGCCCTGCACGTGCGTTATTTGAATTAACGTGAAGGCTTCTAACATGGCAGCTTGGTAAACCAATACTGAAACCAGGCTTGCTCCTCGGTGCCAGGGATGAGCGGAACATCTCGGACACAATACGCCTTTCGGCTTCCGGTGACGGCGCCTGGGCTCGTGTCGGAGCAGCCCACCCACTGAGGACAGTGATCAGATTCTGCACAGAACCTGAGGAAACCCACCGAACACACAGGAGAGCAACAAGGAGACGCGTGGCGGGGGTCACGCCAGGCCAGCTGGGAACATGGACTCAGCACGCAAGGCCGCGCTCTGCAGGTCAGGGCCCCCGAGGCCCTGGAAACCAGGGGGACATTCCAGGAAGGAAGGAGCCGCCATGGAACTGGGCTCCCGGAGAGAGCGAGGAAGGCGCATGTTGTATACACAAATCCACTTGAGAAACATGGGCGGGAGGTGACCCACATTCCACAACCATCAGCCCACAGCTGCAAGAATTTCAACAAACCCTAATCAAGATAAACACACACCAAAAACCACACCCCAGCACCTCCCAATCAGAGTGGCTAAGAGAGAGAGAGAGAGAAGGAAAGAAAACTAACTCCTCTGAGACCCCTCACGAGGGCGAGGGAGAGAAACTGGTCTGAACCCGCCCTCTCGCCTCTGTCCACCAGACACCTGCTCAGAACCGCGCAAACCAGGGTTCCCTGTGCTGGGGCAAAGGGGACACAGAAGGAAGTGGCCCAGGCCAGGGAAGGGCCGGGGCAGAGCCCCGGGGACCGACCTCGGCCGTCAGGATCAGAGCAGGAGCCACGCAGGCCTCCCAGGGCCCTGCTGGGGAGGCGGCTGGGGACAGTCCACACACAGGGGGAGCACCCCCGAGCGGTCACACAGGGAGCGGGGGAGGGGGGAGTCTCCAGACCTGCCACAGGGACCCTAGGAGGTCCACACCGTCACCACAGGGCAAAGGTCAAGCTGGACTCCGTGGACAAAACCCTGACCCAGCCCTCAGAGACCAGCCCGGCCCACGAGTCCACGACTGCCTGGAGACCCGACCCCGAGGCTCCCAGAGAACACTCCGGCAGCCAGTGCGCACGCCAGCACCACGGCCTGGCCTCCACCAGGGCCAGGCCTGAAAATGGCAGAAACCAGGGTGGGGCGGGCCACCCGCGGCGGGCCAGGCCTCCCGGCACACGCAGCCGGAGTCCCGGGGGCGGGGTGGAGAAAAGCCGCTGGGAGAGATGAGTTTGCAGGTTTCCCACACCTGATGGAAACCGAACGCCCACAACCGCAAACGCAGAAACCGGCATGGCGGCCATGACGGGAGAAAGGCGCAGCCGCCGGGCGCCGAAGCGCGGGTGTGGACGGAGGAGCCAGCAGACAGCGCTGACCCCTCGCAGGCCGGGAGGCCGGAGCCACCGCAGAGAAATCCACGCACCTGAAGCTCTGCTTCGGGAAAACACCCTCTGACATCGGGGCTAAAGAAATGCTTCCCAGACGGACAAAACAGAGTTCACCGCCAGCGCGCCGGCCTGACAAAGTTCTAAGACGGAGACGCCACGGAGGGGAGAGGCCGGCCCAGACGGTGACTGCGTGGAGACGGAACACCCGCCCTCCCACCTGTGAAAACTCATCCTCAAAACAGTTTACACGGGGAGCTCCTCACGCGTGTGGAGGGAGGCGGGCAGAGGGCGCGAACCCTAAAGCAACCGCTAACAATTTTAAACAAACCCACGTGAAAAGCCAATGATGGAGATAAAACAGAATCATAAAAGACAGCTAACCCGGGAGAAGGAAGGAAAGAAGGGATCGCGGAGGACGTGCGGCCGTCACCCAGGATGGGCTCTGGCTACCGTGTCACAGGAGGAGAGGTCACGGCGGAAACGTGGAGCACACGCTATGCCACACGTGCAGCCTGAGAAGCGTGGTGAACGCCACGGACACAGAGCAACGGACACGACAGTACGTGGTCAGCTCATTAAAAAGCAAAATAACCCTAAACGTGGGGATAGCAGAACTGCATGGAACAGGGGACACAGAAAGGAGCAGAGACCACAGCTGGGCTGCAGGCTGGAGTCTGACAACGGGACCTGGAGACAGCACCAGCGAGGCCGGGCGACGGCACCATCAGCCAACCGACAGTGAGAACACACACACTCCCAAGACACGCCTTCTGCTGGGCCGTAAGACAGGTCTCAGCATTTCCACAATAGAAATTATATGGAAACAGAAACTTTAAAAATCAAGTAAGTTAGAAATGATTAACAAAAAAAGATATTTGGAAAGTCTCCCAAATATTTGGAAATTAAATACAGGTTGGGGCTGGCGTCGAGAAAAGCTGCCGCCTGCGAGCCAGCGTCCCCGTGGGCAGTGGTTCACGTCCACTCCTGCTCCACTCCCGATCCAGCTCCCTGCTAACGCACCTGGGAAAGGCTGTAGAAGACGGCCCACGTGTTTGGGCCCTGCCACTCACATGGGAGACCTGGATGGAGCTCCTGGCTTCAGCCTGGCCCAGCCCTGGCCATTGCGTCCATCTGGGGAGTGAACCAGTGGATGGAAGACCTCTCACTGTCTCCCCTCTAACTCTGACTTTCAAAATAAACAAATAAATCTTTACGTATATTTTTTAAAAAGTCCAAATAATCTACTTGTCAAAGAAGAAATCTCAGAGGAGACTGGACAATGATGATCGCCGAGAAAGCCATCGAAGTGTGTGCAGCCAACGCAGTCACAGAGAAACACTAAGACCTTCTCATGTTTATGTTGGAAATTGGAGGGTCTAGAACTGATCAGCCTACTTCTTACCTGAAGAAGCTGGAGAAAGAGATCATATCAGATGCAAAGTCACTGGGAGGAATTCTACAGTTAACAGCACAAACAAGTAAAAGGACAACAGCAGCGGAACCAAACCGTGGTTCTTAGAAGTGAGCGACGACACCCAGCTCATCCCGCGAAGACGGCGAGGCAGACAGCACAGCGTGCTGTGTCAGGCACGCACAGTGTGGCGTCGCTCCCGACCAGACGTCACGAGAATATGGGGGAAATGTGAGGGCGATGAACCCAGCTGCCTCGACGAAGTAGGCAAACTCCTAAACACTCAAATTACCGAAACTGACTGAAGAAGAAATGGAAAACCCAAATAGCCCTATGATTGTTAAGGAAATTTTACAAATTTTTTAAAAAAGATTTGTTTGTTTGAAAGGTAGATTTACAGAGAGGCAGAGAGAGAGGGAGAGACACAGAGAGAGAGAGACAGAGACAGACAGAGAGAGAGACAGAGACAGACAGAGAGACAGAGACAGAGAGAGATCTTCCATCTGCTGGTTCACTCCACAATGGCCAAAGCTGGGTCAGGCCAAAACCAGGAGCCTCTTCCAGGTCTCCCACATGGGTGCAGGGCTCCAAGGACCTGGGCCATTCCTACTGCTTTCCCAGGAGCATTAGGAGGGAGCAAGATCAGTAGTGGAGCAGCGGGAGTTGAACCAGCGCCCATGTGGATGCCAGCACGGCAGGCAGCGGCTTTACCTGCTGCGCCACAGCGCCGGCCCCCGTGATTGAAAGTCCTCCCACCAAGACAACTCCAGGCCCAGGTGGCTTCATGGACGCACACACCACACATCAGAAAAAAGGGAACGAACTCCACCCGGTGGAGGGAGAGGAGATGACGTCTCAACTCATTTTAGGAAGCCCACACCAACCATTACCAAGACCTAACGATGCAGTTCAGAAAGCTGCCTGCCAATATTTCTCAGGCACATGGATGTCGAAACCTTGACCACAATCTTAGTAAGTCAAACCCATCAACGTATGAAAGTTTGTGCATTCCAGGAAATCAAGGTTGTTTCATCGTTTTAAAATTCCGAGTAGCCGATCTTGCTAAAGAGACTACAGGAGAAAATGCCGCGCCCCCTCCAGACACAACAAGCGAGCGCCGACTGTGATGACAAGGCCCTGCAGACCAGGGCAGCGGGGGCTCCGTCCAGTGACAAAGAGCCCCTAACCAAAGCCTTCAGCCAAGATTTGATCATAAAGAACAAACCCTCAGGACCCAGGACTGAGAGCCGGGCAGGGACGCCTGCCTTCCTCGCTTCTCAGCTACGCGCTGGGGACGGAGCCACAGCCACGAGGCAAGACACAGAAACAAAAGGCACCCACGTGGCAGCGCCACGTGCCGTCATCCGGACGACAGGCCCCGGTCCGTGTAATTCACACCAACGAACATGGAGTCAAGTGTGCAAAGACCATAAAGGTTCTAGGCCTTAGATGGCAAAGATGCCTCAGATGGTGCCAAAAAGGCGCAAACGTCACAGGACATGCCGAAAGGTCGGACTTCACCAACACTCACGTCTTCAAGCTTCAAAGATATCCCGGAGAAAATGAGACGGGAAGTGACGGCCACGGCTCGGGAACTGAACCCCGGGCTGGCGTCCAGGAGGGGTCACGGTCACTGGGCACCCTCTCCTGTCCTTGGTCACGAGTGGTTAGCCCTTTTCTTCACTGGGGAAGCGCCTTGTCCACCAACACTGCCGTCACTCCGAGAGCACGGGTGGACGGCAGAATCCCACACCTGAAGTCCACGAAGACAGCACAGAAACAGACGAAAGATGTGAAAAGACTTCCCAAGAGAAGACAGCCAAGGACCGGGACAGCGGCCGCCCACGAGTGACCAGAGAAGCCACGCACTCCCACCACACATGCACAGCACCGAGACAGGGCGATGTGGTAAGCGGGACTGAAGTGGCACAAACGCCACGGCCGCCTCCACACCGCTTCCTGCCGATGACACCCCCACGGGGACGAGAACATCTGCAGAGACAGACACTGTAACGCTCCTGACAGCGCTGCTCGGAGCCACCAGATACAGAAGCCAACCGCAGCGGCCGCCAGCAGGTGAGCGGGCAACCCAGCTGTGGTATCAACAAGGAAGGGGGCGCAACACACATGAAGACACGTATGACAACACGGCACATGCAGGTGCAACCACGGTGGATGGAGAATTCAGACCACACGACTCCGCGTGCACAGAGTTCTAGAGCGACGGGAACCAGAGCTGGAGGTGAGGGCGAGGACCCACAGGCGTCTGGGGTGACGGACGCTCCGTGTGTCGGCGTGGCGGTGGCTACCCCCAAGCACAGCCGTGAAAATCCGTCCACCTGTGCTCTCAGAGTGAGGGCAGTGTTGGTGGACAAGGTGCTTTCCGAGTGCATAAAAGGCTGACCACTCGTGACCAAAGACAGGAGAGGGCCAGTCAGCACACGGGGCGGTGCCCAGTGACCGTGACCCCTCCTGGCTCAGAGAAAGGCCACAACTGAGGACAGCCAGTGTGGGACGTGGAGGGATGGGGGTGGCCTGGCGCGGGCCGGGGAGCCGTAAGTGCTGCACCCACCTCGGAAACCCTTTTCCACCGGCTGACATAGCCTCGCTCGGCGCACTCCACTCGCAGACAGGCGCCCAGGGAGATGAAGACACGTCCACACACACTCTCCCCAGGTCACCGAGTGCCGCTACAGCCAACCAGCACGGACCGCCCAGACCTCCCAGGATGGCGGCTGTGGATACACAGACCCAAACAGACCTCGCGAGCCCAGCGTCGAGCCCAGAAGCCTGACGCCGACCGGCAAACGCTGCAGCACCCCATCGGGACGCCGCCCATGGCTGAGCTGCGGGGACAGAAGTGCCCACCGCGGCAGCCGCAGGAGGGGCCCCCGCCTTGGCTGAGGGCTTGTTACTCCAGGGTCCGTGTACAGCAACACGCGTCGAGCTGTACCCTAAGTTCTGTGTAATTTATTGCATGCAAATTACACCCCAGTGAGAAAAGCTCAGGGGAAAATGTACAATAGCAGCTGAAATTATGAAGAAGAAATTAATCTAACAAAATGTAAAAGGTCTGTATTCAGGAAACAATAAAACATTATTGGGAGATGTTAACGAAGCTCTTAGAAGAGGCGCAGACATAATTTGCATTGATTAAAGTGCTCGATATCAGCCGGCCGATCAGGCCCCATGTTTATGGATTCGAGGTGACACCAATCAAAACCCCACAAAGAACGACCGGCTAGCGCTAACATTGATGTGGAAATGCAAAGGCAAGACGAGACAAGCAACGGTCGACAAGTCCGAAAACTAGGACACAGCTTGCGGTCTGGACACCAAGACTTGGGACAGAGCTCCTGGAATGAAGACCGGGCCCTCGGCACGCGGGGAGGCACAGAGAGCCGGCACCAGCAGGTGTGGGGCACCACGGCAAGGGATGATCCTCGGGCCACTGCTTTCCCACACACGGAGAAACGAAGCCTGACCCTCTGTCTCCCACTGTGCGTGGAAATTAACCCCGGACGGACTGAGCTCCAAGCGCCAAGGGCAAACACCTCACCCCTCTCCCAGAAGACGGCGCGGCAGGGCAGCTTCTCGGCCGCCGTGGGGAAGACGCGCCGTGAGCCTACAGGGAGCCGGATAAATCTGGTCAAATTCCAGTTAAGCATTTCCGCGCTTCCCCAAATACCAGCAAGAGTCAAAGGCAGCACGCGCAGCTGCACACATAACTGAGGGGGACCTCAGCCCTGACGCGTGACCTCCTCCACTTCCAGGGGAGAACGGGTCGGACACTGGAACCGGCGCGTGCCAGTCCACGGGGGAACCACAATCCCCATGCATCGTTGGGAAATGCACATTAGAACCGGAGAAGTCCCGGTCACTGCCCGCCCCCGGCAGCGCGACACTAACACAGGCTGGGGAGAAGGCCGAGCAGGCAGACTCGCGAGACGCCCACCGGGAGGGAGCCCCCGCAGACTTGGCACCGTGCGAGGAATTTAGAGACGCATCCTCGCTAACCAACAACCTCGCCCCGGGAAGATGCCCGGTAGGAAAGCTCACGCAGGCGCACCAGGGCCCAAATGGTCTCCTTCAACAGCCGCGTGGATGGAAGGCCTCGGTCTGCACCTGCCGCTACGCACACGTCAGCAGGCCGAGCTGCGCCGACCGGCGCACATACGCGTACCGATTGCTCCACTCACAGACGTTTTAAGAACGTGCCGCTTACCTGGTGGCAAAGCTACAAAATGTTAGGAGGTAAACCCAGCTGTGGGATCCAGGAGAGGACCACCGGCAGGTCAGGGTGGTGGCTCCCTCGGGGCACAGGGAGCGCCATGGGCGTGGTGCTGGCGGCTGGCACTGGCGGCGAGCGGGGAGCAGGCATCACTCGCTGGAGGTCCCTCAGGGCCAAGGGGAGATTGCTATTGTCAGATGCTCAGCGGTGTGGCCCATCTGCTCTGGACATTATGGTCCAGCAGAACAAGGAGACGGTGACCCGGAGAGAGGAGAGAGTGGGACCGACGCCCTGGAGGGGAGGAGCGGGACGGATGTCTGTGCACAGGGTGGACCACGAGTGACCTCAGGAGGCTGGGCAGCTCGGCCAATAGACGCAGGTCCAGGACCGAAGCCGACGGTCATGGGGAGGGATTAGCTGTGCACAGGGTGGACCACGAGTGACCTCAGGAGGTTGGGCAGCTCGGCCAACGGATGCAGGTCCAGGACCGAAGCCGACGGCCATGGGGAGGGATTAGCTGTGCACAGGGTGGACCACGAGTGACCTCAGGAGGTTGGGCAGCTCGGCCAACGGATGCAGGTCCAGGACCGAAGCCGACGGCCACGGGGGAGGCAGAAGAGGGGCTTGCTGTTTGTGCCCTCCCCCTTTCTTGGAGAATAGGAAAGTAGGTCAGGGTTTCCACAGTGCCCAAGGCTTCTGGAAGCCACAATGTTCACCACCCCAGGGCAGGCCCAGAACCAGTGCAGCGGGGCCCTGCCTCCTGGGAAGGTGGCGACGGGGAATCTCACCAGGTCTGGGAACCACAGGGTCCCTGGGGACAGCCACAGGGAGACTGAGACAGCGCCAGCAAGAGAGAGGGCTGGGGGCTGTTAGCTGGACCTACGGAGGCCCATCCCCCACGAGAGACGCATCCAAGATGGGCATCTGACGCCTGCCAAGGAGCTACTCCCCGGAGGGCCAGGCTCGGGCAAAGACACAGGCAGGGCGGCTGGGGGGCAGCAAAGAGGGCCGAGTCCAGCTTCCAGGTCCTCTGTGCAGTGCACACGTGCAGATCTGAAACAAGGACGCCAAGGCTGCCCCGAGGAGGCGAGCGAGGCTCCCTGCAGGGCCCTGGGCGCAAGGCACACCCAGAGGGGCGTAGCACCCCAGGAAGAAGTGAGGCTCCCCGCCCGGCCGCCGGGCACACCCAGAGGGGGCGTAGCACCCCAGGAAGCAGTGAGGCTCCCCGCGGGGCCAGGGCCTGGGCCGGGCACACCCAGAGGGGCATAGCACCCCAGGAAGCAGCGAGGCTCCCTGCAGGGCCCTGGGCGCAAGGCACACCCAGAGAGGGTGTAGCACCCCAGGAAGCGGCGAGGCTCCCCGCGGGGCCGGGGGCCTGGGCCGGGCACACCCAGAGGGGCGTAGCACCCCAGGAAGCAGTGACGCTCCCCACGGGGCCGGGGGCCTGGGCTGGGCACACCCAGAGGGGCGTAGCACCCCAGGAAGCAGTGACGCTCCCCACGGGGCCGGGGGCCTGGGCCAGGCACACCCAGAGGGGGCGTAGCACCCCAGGAAGCAGTGAGGCTCCCCGCCGGGCCGGGGGCCTGGGCCGGGCACACCCAGAGGGGCGTAGCACCCCAGGAAGCGGCGAGGCTCCCCGAGGGGCCGGGGGCCTGGGCCGGGCACACCCAGAGGGGCGTAGCACCCCAGGAAGCGGTGATGCTCCCCGAGGGGCCGGGGGCCTGGGCCGGGCACACCCAGAGGGGCGTAGCACCCCAGGAAGCAGTGAGGCTCCCCGCAGGGCCGGGGCCTGGGCCGGGCATTCCCAGAGGGGGCGTAGCACCCCAGGAAGAAATGAGGCTCCCCGCGGGGCCAGGGCCTGGGCCGGGCACACGCAGAACAGGGAGCGGCGCTGAGGCAGGAGCCCCGCCTGCCACACTCACTGAGGCGGAGTTGCTGGCTTCAGAAACGACCGGCTCCGTGGGCGTTGGAAGGAAATGAACTTCCCTGGAAACTGCAAGAACCTCATAAAAATGCAGAGCAGGCTAACGACCAAGTTTATGGATTCCGAGCCAAAGCTCCCCCTTCAGAGACTGGCGGCGCGGCTGCGGTGGGAGCGGGGAGAGGAGCCGCGCAGGCTCCGGGCGGCACCTGCGGTTGGCGAGGAGAACGCCGTTTGACACGGAAAGTTCAGTTAGATCCGAGATTTGCACTGGTACACTTGGCAATGAGGGGGAGGGAGTGAGGGAGAGCAGGAGAGAGAGCGAGAGAGAGGGAGAGGGAGAGAAAGAGAGAGAGAGAGAGAGAGAGAGAGCGAGCCAGTTGGTTAGGAGCAAGCACGCGCCCTGAGCCAGGCTCAGCCCAGAGACAGAATCATCAGGCGGGCGGTGGGGAGGGCCCCAGGGGACTCCTCAGCCCAAACAGAGGCAGAGGACAGAAGAATAAGAGGCCTGCGGTCGCCCGGCCTCTGCTCTTCGTAGAGCAGGCTCCCCCCTCCTCCCCGCACCTCCCCCCACCTGGCCTTCTCAGGGTCAGGGAACCAGGTAATCCTGTGCACACAGGCGGGGTCAGCGCTTCCTGGTCCCGTGCCGTGCGCTCAGGGGTGGCTGCAGACCCAGAAAGCCCAGACGCCGACCCCTCTTCACCCAGGGGCCTCTCCGAGCCTCAGTTTCCGCCTCTGTACAACGGGTCAAGTAACCTGAAAGGGTCTTATCGACGTTAAACGGGCAAATTCTGACCCCAAGCACCGCTCGGTCCACGTGCAAGACCTCTTGGTAGAAGAGAGTCGGACGCACTAAAGATGCAGCCCCGGCCTCCACGGGGAGTGGGTGTCACGAGACGCAGCATCAGGTCACAACACTTGTCCCACGCACACGAGGGGTCAGACCAGAGCTGCCGAGACCCCACGGCCCAGGCTCCAGGCCGGGGCTCGGTGCTGGGGAGGCAGCAGGCTCCGGCCTGGTCTGACCACCCCTGGCAGCACACTGACCCCAGCTTGCTCACACGACACGCGCGGCAGCGACACTGGACACTCATGGCCACCGGACGCTGCTCTCGCGGCCAGCACAGGCAGAGCCTGGGGGAGGCGCCAGCGCCCGGCCCACAGATCTCAGTGGTCCCCTGACCGCTCCAGAGAACAGGGCCGCAGGAGACAGGGTCTCTCCCTCTGCAGAGGGCCCTCGACTCAGCCCCTACCCCGCTACCCTGCTCCACCCCAGAGAGCCCCAGGCCACACCGTAGGCTCCTAGCACCTGACACCCTGGGAGCCGGGCAGATGCCCTCAGCCTCCTCCTCCTCCTGGGCCTCGGTCTCCTGGCACCGGCTCTGTGCTGGGACCTGGAGCATCCCCCCCGCCCCGACCTGGTCCCCAGGTCGAGGCATCACCTCTGGGCCACGGTTCCTTCTCTGGAGTGAAGCCTTGGGCCCAGTCCCCTCTCCTCTGGGCCCACTGTCCCCTCTCTGGACCTCTAGGCCCATGCGACTCCAGGCCCAGGGTCCCCAGGGGAGAGGGGACTGGGAAGTGTCTTCCCCCCAGCACCGTGGGCTATGTTGTGTTTGCAGGTTAGGCCACTGCCTGTGATGCCGGCATCCCACGGGAGCGACGGTTCGAGTCCTGGCTGTCCCACTTCTGGGCCAGCTCCCTGCTGTGGCCTGGAAAAGCAGCGGAGGACGGCCCAAGTCCTTGGACCCTGCATCCGCGTGGGAGGCCCGGATGCAGCCCCTGGCTTCAGCTTGGCCCAGCCCTGGCCGTTGTGGCCACTTGGGGACTGAATGAGCAAATGTCGCTCGCTCTCTCTCCCTCCCTCCCTCTCTGCAACTCTGAATCTAATTACAGGGAAGTTATCAGGGCCCAAGTGGGAGGCAGGTGGTCAGTCCTTCCTTCCACGGTGCCCATGTGGACACCGTGCAGCCTGACATGTCAGCCGGCTCCTGGACCAGGCCCGCTCCTTGGGGCTCAGGGCCCAGCCAGAGAAAGCACAGGACCCTGGGGATGGACCAGCGCTGACAGGAACCCAGCAAGGCCGGGCTGGTGCACACGGCAGGCACAGGGTGGGGCTCACACCCTGCCTGGTGGGAGGCGGCATCCTGGCCTCCCCAGACGATGGCGTTCCAAGCCACCCGTTCCCATCTGCCCCACGTGCACTGGTGAGGAGGGGCCCGGACTCCCCCCACAAGGGTGGTGGCCCCACACCCTCAGTGAACAGGAGCAAGAGGGCCAGATGGCCAGAGGCCTCCAGTCCCATGTCCCAGGGCCCGCTGGTCATGTGCTGCCCCGCTGACCAGGCTAAGCCCAGTGAGGCAGGTGTGGGGCCAGCAGCAGGTCGGCGGGGCAAGGCTGGCCCTACCCAGTCCTCTGGGGGCCCAGGCTCACGGTGCAGCCAGCACCCAGCAAGGGGCCAGGAGCTCGGTGTGGGCCAGGTCAGGGTGTAGGACCGGCCAGGGGAAACCAGAGAGGGCATGGGAGTGCATGCTGCCGGGGTGGGGAGGTTCCCCACTCAGAGCCCGAGGGCCCACAGCCCACTCCCCATGGGCTCGGGGCAGAGACCCCCAAGGTAGAAAGCGCTTGTATGCGTCCAGCATCCTCCACTTCATTCCACCTGAAATGCCCTGTCCGACGCCGTGCTCGGCCCGGACGGGCTGCGGGCGACCTGTGGGGCCCGGGGGCGCTCCCTGAGCCCTGGCCTCCAGGCCGACGCCACAGCACCTCATGGAGGGAGCGAGGAGCCAGAAACAGAGCAGCCAGTGTGGCTCGAGCGTCTCGTGCGTGGACTGCAGACCGCGCGGTTGGGATCTGCACACGTGTTCCCACTCATCCTCCCAGGCGATCCCAGCCCGCCCGCCTCAGCCGCCTCTGGCACACCCCCCACCCCACAGGGCACGAGCCGGTGATAAACTCCCCCAGCCTTCGCGACAGCCGCTCTCTCCGAATCTTCAACTCCTCTAATTAGGAGCTCGCGCTCAGCCCGGGACGTGACGCGGCCCGCCTCCCGCCACTCGAGGTTGAGAAGGACAACAGCTTAATGGGCCTTGAATTTCAGCAAAGAAATGGACTTTGGAGGACACGACATGTGTCCCGCCCGCCCCGAGGAGCCCGCTGACCGCCACACTCCTGCTCCTCCTCCTTCCAGCATCCGCCGCCCGCCTGGCTGTGCAGCTCACCGGGAGAGCTCTGGGCTGCAAGGACGGCGCAGACCCCCCACACGCGACCCTCATCCCACGAGAGCCTCGCTCCACACACGACCCTCGTCCCCACTGCTGGGCCGGGGAGGACCAGAGGCACACGGGACAGAGCTGGCAACGTGGCTGGACTCGTTCAGCTGTGGGTTGCTTGTTGTGCGCAGACAGCCGGCTGAAACCACTGGCCTCAGGTTGCTCCTCTGTGGAGTGGACAGCCGGTGCGTCCTTGAATGGTCACAACACGGGGCAGTGCGGGCATCTCCGGCCTCTCCTCTCAGGGCCAGCAGGAAGAGCCGGAACCCAACACGGACCTCAAGTGAACCAGGGGGCCTTGGGACCACCCTGACCGGCCCCACCCTTCAGGTGGGGCTGCCACCCACACCCACCCTCCCCCTCCTCTCTCCGTGCCCCAGGGCCCCTCCCTGGGGGCTGCAGCGTGGCCAGCCACCCTGCTGCACCCCCAGCAGACTGCAGTGCAGCTCCGTGGGGGGAGCCCGGCCGGTGACCGCCGCGGCCTCCCTGTCCCCGCTCCACTGCGGACACGAGCCCCGAGCAGGAGGGCGGTGCTGCTCGGGCGCAGCTGAATGGGGTGGGGGTCAGAGGGCCAACAGCAGAGACCCTGCAGCAGCCCCGACCGCCCCAAGCCCTGCCCAGCACCTCCCCCCAGACCAGATCCTCGGGGCCTCAGATCCCTCACACACCCACCACCTGCTCAATCCAGGACCCCAAAGGTCGAGTGCCCAGCACTGGATTCGCGGCCGCTGTGCTGGACTGGGTGACTCAGGGCCCCAGCCGGCCACCTCCCCTCCTCCTGGACACCGGAGCTGCACAGATGCCGGTCCTGGCCCCTCCTCGCCAGGGAGAGGGCCCGTGACCCTGCATTCACCCCCTGACCTCACAAGCCACGGCTCCCTCCCACCCTCCGGGCTTCCATCCTGCCAGCCGCCTTCCTTAGCCTCAGGCCGAGCCGGGGTGCAGGGGCCCCCACCGCTCCTCCAGGGCCTCCCCAGCCCTGCACCCTGCCCCTCCCATCTGCAGGAGCCCCAGCTCCCAGGGAGTCAGGGAGGCTGCAGTCTAACTGGTTACATGGACCCTGTCCTCCTCAAGTTCAATCTCACTTTTCACATTTGCAGTTGCATCAGCACCAGCTTCCTGCCCGGGAAAGGGAACGGCTTTTCTCAAAGGTGGGAAGAGGGGTCTGCACCTGCGGGCCTGGGAGCCGCCCCACAGGCTCTGAGGCTCTCGAAGTCCAGCCCTCGCTCCCAGCATGGGGAAACTGAGGCTCATGATGGCGCCGTCTGAGGTCTCGCAGCCTTGGGTAGGCACGGACCCAGGGCCCTGGTTCTCCCTCCTGTCCCAGCTCCGGCCTCACGCCTGCATCCGGACAGGGCTCCGGCCTCACGCCTGCATCTGGACAGGGCTCCGGCCTCACTCCTGCATCTGGACGGGGCTGCGGCCTCACGCCTGCATCTGGACGGGGCTCCGGCCTCACTCCTGCATCTGGACGGGGCTGCGGCCTCACTCCTGCATCTGGACGGGGCTCCCGCCTCACGCCCGCGTCTGGACGAGGCTCTGGCCTCACTCCTGCATCCGGACGGGGCTCTGGCCTCACGCCTGCATCTGGACAGGGCTCCGGCCTCACACCCGCGTCTGGACGGGGCTCCGGCCTCACGCTCACATCCGGATGGGGCTCAGGCCTCACGCCCACATCTGGACTTGGCTCGAAGGGCAAAGCAGCCGGGTCTGGCTCTCGAATCCTTGCTGTAGTCTCCAGCACCCCCAAGAGATGCCCATGAAGGGGTTTGCACACAGGACGTGAAGGGCGCAGGGTGGCAACGAGGCGGGGAGGTGGGGCTGAGGCCCGGGAGACTTCCGGGGGCAGCAGGAGTCGTTTGGCCACCTCCCCCAGGAGGGATCACGGCAGGAAGTGGTCACAGAACCCAGGCCCTTCTCTCCTGCCCACCCCTGACCAGGGCAGAGCCCCGGAACAGAGGGACGGATGGGCGAGCCCTGGGTACCTGCTCAGCCCGGACAGGGAGAGGAGGCACACGAGCGTCTGGCAACACTTTGACCTCCAGCCAGGAGGACGTCTGGGCCCGGGGCCCACGGGGCTGCCCGCAGATGAGCTGGGAGGCACAGACCCCGGACGGGGCACGTGCTGTTGCTGGGGCACCCACTTCCGGTGCCTCGGCCCGGCAGGCTGAAGCCACAGGCAGGAGCTCCTACCTCAGGGAGGTCTGGGGAATGGCCCTAGAAGACGCTTCCGCCGCGCACAGACACGCCGACATCCGTGTCTGTGGCCATCTTCAACAGTGCATCAAAACGCACAACGTGGGAAAACCACGCGCGGATTTCAAGAGTTTTTGCACCAAAACAATCTAACTCCACTTCCCCCAGGCGGTTAAGGGCACCTGCGTGTCCATCTCACCAAAGCACCGAAGTGCAGGACAGCGGCTTGTCACAGCCCCAGCAGCGGCGGGGCCGGGCCTGCACCCCTGCTTGGGCCCCTGCGCCCCTCTGCATCTCCTGAGGGAGGGGCTCCGGGTCCCTCTGGGGCAGAGCTCCTGTTCTGATGCAACACCTCCGCGTCTCCCCGCGGCCGAGAGACAAGCCACGTCACGTGGGACGACAGAGGGCGGGGTGGGACCGGGCACGCTCTCGTCCACGTGGGATGACGGTGAGAGCAGGGGCTGCCAGGGAAGCCACACGACAGGCTGCCGCGGGCAGCGGGGACAGGGGTCCTCCGAATCAGATGCCCCTGGGAGACCCGGGCGCTGGACTCGCCAGCCTGCTAAACTTCCAGAAGCTTCCACCACGAGCTGCGGAGCCTGGTGCTCCGAACCTCCTGCTCTAATTGCAGGCAGCGATTACTCCCAGTTTCAGGGCCAACAGCTGGGCTAAGTGGCCGTCCCCAAAACCCATTTCCTGCCTGGCTGGGTACGGAATGTTCTTTCCCTCTAAGTAAAACAAACAGGTCTGGACTCACTGGGCTTTCCTATTTGCCGTCCACAGAAAGCCTCTGGTGCCGGGTTTTACACAACTAAGATTTATGGTACCTATTCTCGCCAGCACAGAGCCCCCAGATAATGTTAATAGATGGCTCGTTTTGCCAATAAATCCCTCTGGCGGCGGAGAGAAATATCTATTTCAGATGAATTCTCCGAAGCTAAGCCACGTTCCAAGCGGCCCAGGCTACCTGGGCGGACTCCACCAGTGAGGGCCGGCCCTCACCCTTGTGGGCGGGGGCTGCAGAGACCCTGGGCCAGGGGCTAGGGCTGGACCAGACCGGTTTGCAAAATGCCACTCCCATGGGTGCACTGGAAGGGTCCCGGGCTAAGCAACAGCACCCAAAGGAGGCGCTCGGTGAACACCCGGCCCGACACACCCTCTCCTCCTGCCCTCCTGCCGGCCTCAGGGTCACCACAGGAGCAACCCCAGAACCTGCGCTGACCTCCCGTGGGGCCTCTTGCCCCAGCTGTCCCCTCCCCCAAGCTCGCTGGAAACAGGCTGAGCCCCACAGCCTAGGTTTTCCTGTTCACAGTGAGAACTGGATTGGCCAGAAGTATTCGAGGCCCAAGCCCCAGGACCCCGGTTTCTGCCTCCTCACTCCCCCACCCCGCTACACAGCTCCCTGCCCCGGCGGAGGCCACCCTGCCCCAGGCTGGTGAGGCCCAGCCCGGCACCGCCTCCTCCAGGAGCTGCGCTGGTCGTCCGGTTCCGGGAAGCTGCAGTGGACAAGGCCTCCCGTCCCCCGGGGAAGTGTGCAAGCCTCCTGCCGGGTGTTCTGACCCAGCAGGTCCTGAGCGGGCCGTCAGGGCCCAGGTCACGCCCCCAGCATCTCTGCTGCTCGGCGGCGACCTGGCCCTGGCCGGCGCTGCCTCCTTAGGGGCCACAGGCAGGAGTCGGGGGCGAAGGAGGGGGCAAACAGGCGGCCTGCATTTGAGGAAACAACGGTACGAGTCGAAACACTAATCCGTGCAGTACAGAGAAATAAAAGTGTGTGGTCTCAGTGGAGGCTGACTTGTGCCAGGCGCGGCCGGGCCAGCACCGTGCCCAGGTCTTCCTATGGGCCACGCCTCCCAGGAATCCCACCCGGGGCCACTCGGGTGGACTCAGGGACAGAGCTAGCATCTGACCTGGTTCTACCCCGCCACAGGCTGCACTGGGCGAGTGAGAGGCACCTGCTGGACCTGGAACGGGTCCCTCTGAGAAGCCGACTGGGCCACGTTTCCCTCACGCTAGAATCCACCTTTGTCACGACAATGTCGGAATCTGCACCCGGATCCCCTGACGACAGCGGTGGCCGAAACCGAAGCCTTGGGCAAGCGCCTGTACTTCCGTGCAGTTTTGTCGTCTGAAGTTGGAGCAATTAGAGTAACGCACTCCTCACGGCTGTGAGACGTGGCTTGGGGGCAGCGGGTACGGCCGTGCCTTCACCGGGGCCTGCACCGCGGTAACGTGGGAGCCGCAAAGCCGGCACCGGGCCCAGCATCAAGAGGTCCCTTGGGCCCCCCACAGCCCGTGCTGGGTCCACGCCCTGGCTCCACCTGCTAATGCGCGGCCTAGAGGCAAGCAGCGGGTCCCTGCCGCACAGAGCCCCTGGCCCTGGGCCGACCCAGAATCAGTGCTGCGGGCACCGGGCGTGACCGGGGGTGGGAGCCTCCGACTCTGCTCTGCCCCTGCTTTAGAGCAACACCCATCAGACAGTCCCGCGACGGGAGCCGCCACTGTCATGTCCACGGCCGCACCTGGAGGGGAAGCGCATTTCAGTGATTAGAAGACAACGCCGAGGACACAGCTGCCTCCGCGTCTGGAGACACAGCTGGGGGCGGACGCGCTGTAGTAAGAACGAGAGCGCCCCGGTGCTTCGTCCTCGGACGCGCTGGCTGTGTCGCTCTGACATGTGATGGACACGGGATGAACATGCCAGGGGAGGCCCAACGGGTGTTTGTCGGAGCTTCCGTTGCTCACCCTCCTGATGCGCTCATCAGACGCTCTGGCGGATCTGGCCGGTCAGGACAAGGCCAGGCCCTGCCTCAGCCCCGGGCAGTGGGGCCCTCGCAGGGCCGCATGGACCTGGCCTTCCCATTCTAGCTGGATGGCCCGCGGCCTGGGGGTGTCCAGCTGTGCACTCTCGCTGTAGGGACAAGGGCACCAGCAGGGGCCCCTCCCCACCTCTGAGCCCAGCCTCGCCCTGCACAGAGCCCAGCCAGACCCACCCATGTAAAGAGGGTGTCCCCAGCCTTGGCTCCTCCTGGACCCCAGACCCCGCCTCCTGCTGGCCGTGCAACAAGGCTGGACACCCCCAGGCCAGGAGGCCAAGGCAGTCTGGCCAACCGTCCTCCCCGGCACGCTGTGCCCCTTCCAGACAGGCAGGTTAGCAAACCCTGGCCCCCACCCAAATCCCCCGCCCGATGCCTGCGGGGACACAAACCACTCGGAGACTGAAGTCAGCTCTGGACTGTGTCTCTGTCATAGGATTACTGTGCTTTTCCCGGCTAATCCTTGTGCTGTCCCTGGAACTTCTCCCGGTGTTGTTCCCATGGGGACCAGGCACCATCTGCCCCCCCCACCCCATCACCACCTACGCAAGGTACTCATGGCCCTGGGAGCCTCCCCAGCTGGCCGTCTCATCCGGCACCTGCTGCCTCAGTGGTTCACATCCCACCAGAGCCGACCGTCCTCGAGGGTGAGCGACAGAAGCCGGTGACAGCCTGAGGGCGGGGGATGCAAGGTCGCAGAGTCCACGCCAGCCTGGGGGGCCCAGGGGTGAGGAGACTGGGCAGTGCAGCCCTGGACGGCAGCGGCACTCACTACCCTCCCTCCCTTCAGCCACAGAGGCTCTGGCTGGGAACGCGCATGCTTGCCAGAGCAGGCGCTCGTGTGAAAACAGCCTCGGAGACAAATAACAACCACAGAATCCAGGCCCATCTGGGACCCTAACTCCAGTCATTCTGACCCTAAACACGGGTCCTTTCCACGCATGCTGGGTAGACGGATGGGACGGGGGCCAAGTGGGTACAACACATAGTTGGGGAGCTGGTACATGGATGGATGATAGACGGATGGATGGACAAATGGACAGACGGGTGGGAGGGTTAATGGGTAGATGATGGATAGACGAACGGGCAGGGAGTAGATGGATGGATGGCTGGATGGACAAACGGGTGGGTGGATGAATGGGTAGACAGATGGCTGGGTGTGTGGGTATGCAGGTGGGTGGGTGGGTGGGTGGATGGATGGACGGACAGATGGCTGGATGGACAGTCAGAAGAATGTACTGATTGATTGGGGAGAGGGATGAATAGATGGGCCCGACGGTTAGATGGGAAGTGGACAGATGACATGGACTGGCTGGTGACTGGGTGGTGGGAACATGTCTGGCCTTGGTGAGCTCAGCCGAGCAGTGAGTTGCTGACCTGAGCCGCTTGTTACCAGACCAAGTAGAGATCCCCTGAAGCAGAGATCTTTACAAAGAGCAGAGCCCTGGGAAGGAACCTCTGTCTGTGTGCTACCCGTGTGTACGCGCACACACACACACACACGTGCGCGCACACACACAACACGCTCACTGAGAAAGCCTGAGCCGAAGGCAGCCTTGGAGAACATCAGGCCATGGCCTTGAGTTTCTCTCAGGAGCCCAGGGCCAGGAGGGGAGGGACGTTGCCCGAGGTGCCCCCCTCCCCACAACACCTGCCTGAGCTCTGGGATGGAACGTGATGGCGCGGCAGATGGCGGCTGCTCATTAGCACATACAAATCACATCTGTGCCTTCCAAAACATGAAACACTGAGCGTGGCCACACAAACTGCAGCAGCCGACACGGGGGAGGCGCGGGGAGCAAACACATCTGGCAGAGCGAGCACGGGACCGCCCCTCGGCAGTGGGGAGCCGCGCCAGCACTCCCACGCCCCCAGCGAACCGCGTACCCAGCCTCCTCGGGGCCTTGGCGACCTGTCTGGGAGCAGAGGCCAAGCTCCGGGACCGGTGTGCTCTTAACAAGGCCACAGCACCTGTCGAGCCCCAGGGCCTCACCTGCAGAGGGGTAACCAGTCCCCGCCCGCCTCCCCTCACTCATCCCTTCCCTCAGAAACACCTGCTGCTCCCGCCCCTGCAGCAGGGCTCTGGTCCCCGGGAGCTAGGGCTCCGCTCTGCACGTCCTTCCGTCCCCACACTGTCCCTTATTCCCACACTGTCCAGAGCCCAGCATGCCCACTGCTCCCACCCCAGGGGGAGAGAGCCCTCCCTGGAGGGCAGCGCCTCGGCCCCTGCCGTGGGAGCCCAAGGCACGTTTGGCACTGATGCCTGGGGACACAGGTGCCCAGAGAAGTCCCCATGGGAACGGAGGCTCGCGAAGCTGGGAGAGTCCTCGACTCTGAAGTCCTGGTGGGGGCCACGTTCATTCTCAACATCCAAGGGCCCCAGGAGGCTGAGCAGTGCAGTGGTCAGGGCTGTGGGGTCGGCTTCTGGGAATTCAAATGCCCCAAAGGATCACATACCTGAAGAGGCCACTGCCCACCTGTATAGCACACACCCCAGGGTTCTGGAAAGAAGGCGAATTTTCTCTGGGAAGAGGATACGTCCCCACCTGGCAGGCGACACTGAATCTGAGGAGGGTCACGTATCACCTCCGAGCGCTATCGCCTGTGCCACACCCCACCGGGGCCGCACCCGAGCTCGGTGACACAGAGGAAGCAGGCACGGGGCTGGCGCTGTGGCATAGCATGTTAAGTCACTGCCTGCAATGCCACCATGCCCTGCGGCACCAGTGCAAACCCCATCCGATCTACTTCTGACCCAGCTCCCTACTAACGCGCCTGGGAGAGCAGAGGAGGACGGCCCACGTGCTCGGGCCCTGCAGCCACGTGGGAGACCTGGATGCCGCTCCTGGCTCCTGGCTTTGGCCTGGCCCAGCCCTGGCCTTTGCAGCCTTTTGGGGAGTGAACCAGCGGATGGAAGATCTCTCTAACTTGCCCTCTCCTCTCTCTACAACTCCGCCTTTCCAATAAGTGAAATAAAACTAGAGAAAACAAAGCAGGCACAGCGGACCAGCAGAGGGAAAGAACCCAACCTCCAGGTCAGGAGCCCTGGCAGTCGCTGGCTCCGTGCCGAAGCCTGCAGCAGCCGACCAATGAGCACAGAGGACGTGGCCACAGGACGCTCTGGGAGGATCCGGGAAGCCACAGGGGAGACAGGAGGTGAGGACGAAATTCACCCACCCACCGACGTCCTCTGGAACTCCTGTCTCGGGACAATTGCCTGGGAGAAGCCCCTCAGACACAGGCCTCTGAGGACCCCGAGAGTCCCCTCAGCTCACCCAGGGGCAGAGCTGATGGCTGCCAGCTCCCGGGGGAGTGGCCCCTCTGAGCAGGTGCAGGTGCCAGGCCCCACTGCCCCAGGCAGCGGCTGCAGTTACTGCTCCCAGCCCCACCAAGCAGGCGCCAGGCTCAGGAGGGTGGGGAGCTCACCGGGGCCCGGGCCTGCCCTGCCTGTCCAGTCCCGACCTCCTGGGCCTGCCCGAGCCCGAGAACACCCCTAATCCCCGCCAGCCCGCTGGGGCCTCGCCGACTCTGCTTTGCCCACTCCCAGCTCTGCGTCTCCAAAATCACTCAGGAGCCACCCACCCATGAAATAGCAGAGTCTGCGGGTCTTCCAGATAAACTGGCCGTGCCTTAGAACTGCCTGGAGTCTGACTCCAGCCCGTGGGGATGGTGCGGCGGGAGGGTGGGCGCGCAAGCGCGTTCCTCCCAGGCCCAGCGCACGGCCCCTCCCCTGCTCTGATGGAGTGGCGTTCACTGCTGCTTTATCAAGTGCCCCTCTGACGGCGATCTCCTTGATCCGGGAGCTAATTGTATTGACATTAACCTGTTCTAACAGGTCTAACGCGTCAATAAATCATTTTTTAGTAGCTCTTCTCATTACAGCACTTTGTTAATGTATTGCGCTCCGAGTGACAGACAGCCTGAGGAACCGCCGCTTTCCTGGGATGCGCTTCTCGTCCCTCCTGCTCGTCCAGATGCCTCCAAAGCTGACCGCGAGGGCCACGGAGACGAAGGCAAGGCCGCGCTGTGCAGGGGCCGCAGCGTCCGTGGTCTGCCCGGTCCCGATGGCCTGGGAACGCGGGATTCCGGCCGCTGCACAGACGGGGCTCTGGGGCTGCGCATGACCAGGGCTCCTGAGCGGCCCGAGGCAGCGATCACAGGAGCACATCTCGCCAAGGCATTTCTGAAAACAGACACAGAAAGACATAAAAATTCCCCAAATTTCCACGACCTGGGAGCTGCCGAAACCCAGCTCTGAGCTTCCTGGGAGCCAGGGCAAAAAGAGCAATGCTCCCCGTAGAACTCGTTTCTCCAACCAGCACACAGTAGCCGGGGAGTTTTCAGGTCAGACTCCTCCATGGTCTGGGTGCTGAGAAGGACCTGTCACGGAGGCCTGTGCGTCCCACAGGAAAAGGGCCACTCGCTCTGCGTCCTCAGGCCACGGTGGGGGCCACGGCCGTCATGCTCGCTCGGCCGTCCTCAGGCCACAGTGGTCCAGGGCTTGTCTGGGTCATCTAACATTCGGCCCCACACCCTGCAAGATGGAAACCACCCTGCTCCCATGTGCAGACAGGAAACTGGGGCAAAGAGGGCAGGAGGGGCCCTACGGTCCAGAGTGGCAGAACTGGGATCGGGGCTGGAGTCCCGCCCAGGCCACCACGGGGGCTGCAGGAACGTCCTTCGGTGTTTTTATGAATGAACGAATGGATGATTGGCGGGCAGTGACCTCGACAGACACAAGTGTTTTAGGTTTTGTTTGTTTCAAAAACAAACAGGCACAGGGGGCTGAGCCACTGCCTGCGATGTCGGCCTCCCACACAGCGCCACCTGGAATCCCAGCTGCTCCACTTCCGATCCCGCTCCCCGCTGATGGATCTGGCAAAGCAGTGGAGGAGGCCCAAGTGCTGAGGCCCTGCACCCACATGGGAGACCCGGGAGAAGCTCCTGGCTCCTGGCTTCTGTCTGGCGCAGCCTGGGCCGTTGAGGCCATTTGGGGAGTGAACCAGCAGATGGAAGACCTCTCTCTCTCTCTCTCTCTCTCTCTCTCTCTCTCTCTCCTGTCTCACTATAACTCTGCCTTGCAAGTAAATAAATTGTTTAAGAAAAAATACTTCCTTTGATCACTGCCTTAAAGAATAAGCTGCTTATGAACTTGAGCTTAGAAATCAGACGGGAACGGGTTCCAAACCCAGCCACGACCCTGAACATCGGAAACCTTGGGCAGTCGTGCCCCGTCGCTAGGCCTGCTGCTCTGTGCAGGCCCCACGGGAACACATGCGCCAAGCGCTCAGGGGCACCGGCCTGCGGCTGCTTCCGTGGCTGGCAGCAGGCGGAGCCGCAGGGAACCTGCCACACCTCTGCAGGACAAGAGACCCATCGCCCTTCCTCCCCTCAGAGGAGCCGGCGGACGTCAGCTCTGCGTCCAGACGCCACCGCTGGGATCCCGGTCCCCACCGCAGGGCTCCTGGCCTGTTCGTAGACCAGACACCTTTTTCCCAAAGCTTCCAACAGGGGTCTGGCTTCCTGCCTCATCTGGACCCCCGCCCCATCAGGGAAGGGCGGCTGCAGGGGCCCGGGGTCTCCCAGGAGAGCCCACTGTCCCTAGACTCCCTCATGCCGTTCCGCGGTTCCTCAGGGCCTTCTCTCCACGTGAAGGTTCCCTCTGCCCTAAACAGGTCACAGAAATGTCCCGGGGCTGCTCGGAGGGCCGGGCTCCACGACACCTGTGCCCAGGTGGCGCCCAGGCGGGAGGCCCCGGGGCCAGGAGCTGGGCACTGGAGCTGAAGCCAGGCCCACGTTTCGCTCTGCACGCTCGGAGGAGGCCGGGGTGAGAACCCTGGGCCGCACAGCCTGCAGCCAGGAAGGAGACGGAAGTCACGGAGCTGCACGCACACACACACACATGCACACACAGAGACACATACGGGAACGTGCACACGCTCACACTCAGGTACCCGCCTACATGAACATGAGCGCACTGAGCACACACACACACGTGTGCACACACAGACACACACGGGAACGTGCACACGCTCACACTCAGGGACCCGCCTACATGGACATGAGCGCACTGAGCACACACACACACGTGTGCACACACAGACACATACGGGAACGTGCACACGCTCACACTCAGGTACCCGCCTACATGGACATGAGCGCACTGAGCACACACACACGTGTGCACACACAGACACATACGGGAATGTGCACACGCTCACACTCAGGTACCCGCCTACATGAACATGAGCGCACTGAGCACACACACACACACACGTGTGCACACGTGGGCTCTCACGCGTGTGAGTTTGCGTGGCACAGTGTGAGCTCATCGTGGCACAGGTGGGCTCCTCACACGTGTGTGCACGGATAGGCACACCTGCGTGCGCATGACACACGTGAACACACCTGTGCAGCACCACAGGAATACAGGTGGGCAACGCACGCACACCATGTGAGCGCACACACAGACACGTGTGTGCGTGTACACGTAGGCCCTGTGACTCTGCTTTGGCTTGGAGGCCCCCCCAGCCCAGAGTGGGCAGCACCGAGGGCCCCCAGCCCAGAGGGCACAGCACCGAGGGCCCCCCCAGACCAGAGGGCACAGCACCAAGGGCCCCCAAGCCCAGAGGGCGCAGCACCGAGGGCCCCCAGCCCAGAGGGCGCAGCACCGAGGGCCCCCCCAGCCCAGAGGGCGAAGCACCGAGGGCCCCCCATCCCAGAGGGCACAGCACCGAGGGCCCCCAGCCCAGAGGGCACAGCACCGAGGGCCCCCCAGACCAGAGGGTGCAGCACCGAGGGCCCCCCCAGCCCAGAGTGGGCAGCACCGAGGGCTCCCCCAGCCCAGAGGGCGCAGCACCGAGGGCCCCCCCAGCCCAGAGTGGGCAGCACCGAGGGCTCCCCCAGCCCAGAGGGCGCAGCACCGAGGGCCCCCCCAGCCCAGAGGGCGCAGCACCGAGGGCCCCCCCAGCACCAAGGGCCTCCACCCTCCCTCCTGGTCCTGGCCCACAGTGCATTTTCAAGGCTGGGCAGGCGCTGGGGCGCAGAGCCAGCACAGGGACTGGAGGCCCAGCCAGCGCAGGGACTGGAGACCCAGCCAGCGCAGGGACTGGAGGCCCAGGGCCCCTCCTGGGGTCCTCCCCTCACAGCAGGGCTCGTCCAGCGGGAGCCACCCGTTCCCTCCCATTGGCCTGCCCACCACGCTCTCTTTCTTTGCACGCGTGATCCTCCCCACGTATGCCCAGGGCAAGTGTACATCCACACGGATGGGTGCCCAGGGAGCCATGGGGGGCCGAAGCCCACCTCTGGGAGAGGGGGCAGTCCCAGGCCCCGCCACCCCTTCAGCAGTCCTTTCTGGGTGTTTCTCCCCGCAGGGCCCAGGCGCTCATCGCCGGGTGGGGCCAGCAACTGGGCAGTGACCACAGGGGACTGGAGGACACGGGGTGTGGCCGTGCTGCACACAGGCCCCATCACCGCCGAGACGCATCCCGGTCCATTCTGCCAGCTGAACCTAAGCGGGACCCTGGCAGCCCCCAACCCCAGCTTTCCTAACCACAGTCCTGAGCTCACTTAGCCAGGGAGGCGAGCGGCAGCCAAGGCCCAGGGGCCCGGGGGTGACTCCCAACACTGGGAGGTCCGCCTCCAGCCTGAAACAAAGGAAATGCTGGACCGGTAGGAGCCGCCGAATCGCCTCGCCTTCTCTGAACCCCACCGGGAGGGCTCAGACACCGCCCGCCTGGATGCCAGCCCCAGCCAGGTGCGGTGCGAGCCACGGCCCCGGGAGGGCAGCGGCCACCACCGCCTGGCGGGCGGCGCGGGGTCCTGAAGCAACAGACGCGCCTCTCTCTGTCCACCACGGGTTCGGCGTGGACCTCGCTGTTCCAGATGAACGCGCAGACACGGCATTTGTCCCGACTGAGCTCTGAGAGCTCCGTCCGCTCTGCGGCCAACGCACGCATCCGCACCTCTGACCTGAGCGTTGGCCTTGTCCGGGAAGGCGGGCGGAGGGGGCTGGGCCTGCACCAGAGCCTGCTTCCTCCCTGCCGGGCCCGGCTGGGCAGCGGCCAAGAGAGTGAACCACGGACCGAGGGCAGCTGCTGGAAACCAGAGCGCACGCCGTGCTGATCACAGCGCAGGGAACAGGCACGGGGACACAGCCGAGGACCCAGGGCGCCGAGCCACCCAGCCACACAGGCATCTAGAAACTTCCATGGCTACCGGGACGGCTGTGGGGAGCTAGCTCTTCGCGGCTGCCAGGAGACCCCCGCCCGCCCTTCCAGGGTTGCTGCTCTCACAGGGGCGCGGCCCATGGAGGGGAGGTTCTCCCCATCCTAAGAGCTCAGAATGTTCTAGAAAACGGTGAGATGGGCGCAATGGTGGCAGAATTGCTGCTATGTCTTCGGTGGCCGCGGATGGCCACCCTGGCAGTGGGGCCGCCTCTGTGAACTCGCGTCGGTGGGGGTGCCCTGCCCCCAAGCCCCCTTTCCACCTCTCACGCTGCTACCGACAGCCCAGTCTGCACCGTCGGTCTCACGGGGCAGGGACCTGTGCGTGCTCCGAGGAAGAACTCAGAGCACCCTGGAAGCAAGGCAGGGGTCCCAACACAGGAAGACAGACGCGAGGACGGCCCGGGCCCCGGCGGGACCTTCACTGCCCTGGACACGCGGGGAAGGGGCAGCCCCTCCCAGCAGAGCAGGACGGGCGGGAGCAGGACGCATGCACACAGCTCAGTGACGCACAGCATCGCCAGCGCGGCGGCCAAGCCCTGCCATCCCCATAGCCACCCCCAGCCAGCATCCTTTATCTGGGAAAACCGTCAGTCGAGACAGAATCTCGAAAACGTAACTCGCGGGCATCAGTCCTGAAGGGACTACTGATGGGGATGGGGGCAGGGAGGGCACCCCAACACTGTGGAAAAGGAGAGGGGAAAAGCAGATTCCAGAAGCCACCCAGGAGAGCAAGCCAGACCACGGCAGTCATGGTGCCTGGCCGGGGAACCACGGGCCCAGCGGCAGAAGCAGTGGGCGGGCAGCCCTGGGTGCGCACTGTCCCCCACACAGGGACACAATGCCCAGGTGACCTGGCCAGGCTTGGAGCTGGGGTCGCCGTGGCCTGGCCCAGAAACACAGGGCCATCCCGGGGTCTCCCTGCAGGACTCGCCCATCCCCCACAGGGTCTCTGGCAACCCCTCGGGGGAACGGGGACAGACGGGACCCTCAGCTGCTGCTTTGTCTTCTCCAGGAATCTCCGCCCACAGGGCGTCCCACCTGGCCTTGCTCCTCGTGTGGACGGGTGCTCGTGCCATCCGGAGGGAAGTCCGGAGACGCTGAGCGAGGACTGGCACGGGGCAGCTCCTGCCTCCGGACAAGGAGGGTCCTGACCCCCGGTCAGCACTTCAGGGCACCAGATACAGGAAACACACACAAACATTCGTTCAGGAGCCCTGGGCCGCCCCAGCCCTCAGCCCTCGCCAGGCAAGATCTGGCTCCACACCTCCCCACCTGACACCTGGGGCCAGGACACCCTGGATGCCAGGACCAGCAGGTGTGCGGCCGGGATGCCCTGTGTCCCCCAGGGTCCCCGCGCTGCAAGCTCGGTGCCCAGCGTGGCGGTGCTGAGGGGAGGAAGCCTCAGGAGGTGGGGTCTGGGGGCAGGGCCTTAGGTCACTGGGACCCTGAGTTGGTTCTCGAAAGACGGCCCCTCCCCCCAGCCTGGCAGGTTCCCAGCAGGCCCCGGGGGTCTCTTCCTCCATCCTGGGCCCCAGCCACGGTGCCGACCCCACGAGCCCCTCCCCAGAGCCGAGCCGAGCTGGCGCCATGCTCTCGAACCTCCAGGGCTCTAAGCGGAAGAAACCTCGTTTCTTTACGAAGCACCCAGCTCAGCATGGGTTCCATTACGGTGACAGAAAACACACGACTCCCACGCAGCCCTGCCCTGGACAGACAGCGAGCCCAAGAGGAGGAAGCACCAGGTAAGGGGAGAGCCTGGGTGGTGGGCGCGGACTCCCTGGGGACGCACGGCCGGGCACCTGCTGCCCCACCCCTCGGCTCAGACGCCCACCAGACAGGTGCACACGGAGCTGAGTGCCCTCTGCTGTGCGGGGCGGCCTCACCCCTGCCTCACCTGGGCTGACAGTGAAACCCAAGGAGCACCCGGAGTGAGGGACAGCGGCTTCGGATGACGAAATCCGGGCACTTCACTATTTTCCCTATGCCAATCATAAACGTAGGATGTGCAACCCATCACGACGCCTAAACACTGTAAGTAAAATTTCAAAAGACTTGGCTGGTTTCCATGTCAATTTATTCCTCTAAGAATTTTATTGACAACCCCAGCTGCTACAGCCTCTCCGGATCAAAGTTCCTGCAAACCAAAATTAAGTTTTGAAAACTATGGAAGAACTACATAACTCAGGAGAGTGTGTCTAATTTGTCATTATTGTCAATAAAATGCAAATTGTGGGAAGATTTTAATTATAATAACATAATTAGTGATGCTGCTGAGATGAAGGCAAGAAGAATAAATTTTGAGGAATAAGCACACAGCAATGTATAAGTTATGCATATTTTTGTTTTACTCCCCTTCCAAATGTTATTGGCCCATCAACAGAACGCCGAGGCATATGCGTAATAATTAAATTCCGTTTGCTTCCATATTTCGCCAGCTTTCACTTATCAGAATATAACCCATAATTTTACACATTTTTCCACCTTGTTACGATGAAGGTATATTTGTCAACGCGGGAGGCGAGCGTATTTTTTAACAGTTCATTAACTTGATTTACAATTTATAAATATTTAGACATCTGGTGTGTGGGCCTGGGTTTGTACGCTAGCCCCAAGCCCCACAAATGTGAGAAGCAGGCCAGCCAGGGTAGAGGCGGGAGGGAGGGGGAACATGAGGAAGGGGCACACGGACCAGAACGTTCCAAGGTTCCAGAATGTTCTGGCCCCACACGACGGGGGGAGGTCCCGGGTGGCTTGTCGCGGGACATTCCTCAGAGCTGCGTCTGTGTTTTCTGCACTGATCTGGATGCGTGATAGACGCGACAGCGAGAAACCCAGGGAGCGGGGGGGGGGGGGGGGGGGGGGGCAGGGGTAAGGACGCCTAGAGGCCGCGTGCCGGGAAGCGCCGTGCAGACCAGACCCCGCTCCAGGCCGGCCGTCGCCTCGTCCATCGGCGTCCAGCCCGGGGCCCGGCAGGCCCAGCTCAGCTGAGAAGGACACCCCGTCACATTTGTTGTCCTCAGCAGGATTTTTAAGAACACGTCGTCCTCCGTCCTGGCTCCAGACACAACGCTCGCTCGTCACGGACAACGTGGAGACCGAGAGCCACAGCGAGCGCGCGTCTCCCTGCGGGGAAGGTGCTGCAGAGACTGGCCTGCTCCGTCTTCTAAAGACGCTTCCCAGCTGCAGTTTTCCGTGCGTGAGATCAGGCTCCAAACGTCGTTTTGTACCTTGTTGTCTTTCGCACTTAATATGCGAGGCATTTTCCCGTGTTACTACAAACTCGTTGTAAGCATCTTTGGCTGCGTAATTGGCTTGATCATCCCCTCATTACAGGACATTTAGATGAGCCCTGATTTCTCTCTATCACAAATTACCCCGTGATGAAGAAACACCATTTCGTCTTTGTGCCGACTTCCGATTTGCTTCTTTGGATCAATACCCAGAGATGGCGCTGGGAGTGTCTCTAAGGATCCAGAAACAGCTATCAGAGACACTGGTTTTAAACACACGTGTCACTGGCCTGTCCCACCTGGACGCTGAGGACGGTCACCCTGGAGGCAGCGGTCATTACTAAGGGAACCTAAAAGCCGCAGGGACACAGATAGACATGAAATCACACCTTAGCCTGCACAGCCTCTCCGGGGCTCAAGTGCCTCGTCTGTAACAGAGACAGAAGCAGGTGGGCTGGCCCCGTGGTGCAGCGGTTAAGTAGCTGTCACCTGTGACGCTGGCAGCCCGAATCCAGGTGCCAGTCTGGGTCCCAGCTCCTCCCGTGCGATCCAGCTCCCTGCAGAGGGAGATGGCCGACTACCGGGTCCCGGTCACCCATGTGGGAGACCAGGGTGGAGTTCCTGGCTCCTGGCTTTTCAACCTGGTCCACATCTTGCTGTTGTGACCACTTGGGGAATGAACCAGAGGATGGAAGTCTCTCTCTCTCTCTCTCTCTCTCTCTCTCTCTCTCTCTCTCTCCTCTGCCTTTCAAATAAATAAATCTTTACCAAAAAAGAGAAGGGATCATGACTACCAGGCACAGCACGTGTAAGAGTTAAAAGCAATGCAGGGGGGCTGGTGCTGTGGCATCGGGGGTAAAGCCACTGCCTGCAGTGCCGGCATCCCACATGGGCGCCAGTTCTAGTCCCGGCTGCTCCTCTCCCGATCCAGCTCTCTGCTGTGGCCTGGGAAAGCAGTGGAGGATGGCCCGAGTGCTTGGGCCCCTGCATCCAAGTGGGAGACCCGGAAGAAGCTCCTGGCTCCTGGCTTCAGATTGGCACAGCTCTGGCCAATGCGGCCATCTGGGGAGTGAACCAGCAGATGGACGACCTCTCTCTCTCTCTCTCTCTCTCTCTCTACCTCTCCTTCTCTCTCTGTATAACTCTGACTTTTGAGTAAATAAATCTTTAAAAAAAGCGATGCAGGAACACCGAGCCAGGAGGCTGGCACATAACCAGAGTCCAACAAGTGGCACCACACATGAACACGTTGTACGAGGGCCTCGTTCCAACAATTCCAGCAAAGACCCCCGGGGCCCCAACCGCCCATGATTCCAGCAAAGACCCCCAGGGCCCCAACTGCCCACGACTCCAGCAAAGACCCCCGGGACCCAACTGCCCACAACTCCAGCAAAGACCCCCAGGACCCAACTGCCCACGACTCCAGCAAAGACCCCCGGGACCCAACTGCCCACAATTCCAGCAAAGACCCCCGGGGCCCTGACCACCCACTCCTGGTCTCCTGCTCAGCCTGAAGCTGGCGCTGGGCGTGAGGTCAGCCCTAGGTGCGCTCTTAGCACTGAGTCGTGAGTCTCAAAGAAAAGGTGGGAAAAGTGACTGAAACAAGCAAAAATCCCAGCCGTCCAGGGCATCCGTCACTGTGCCTCCAATGCCGCTGCTGTGAGAAAGGGCTGGGCTCCCAGACACCCCTGGGGCCACACGGACACGGGGGAATCCCTGTGGAGCACACAAGCAAAGCAAAGATGAAGGCAGCTGGGGCTACACGCAGAATTCTCAAGGCCTGGAGTTACCGAACCCAGGAGATGGGAAACCTTCCCTCCCTGAAGGCCCATGGGCTCACAGGTGGGTCAGAAAGGACCACAGGATCACGGGCGGATCACAAGTGGATCAGAAAGGGCCACGGGATCATGGGAGGATCACAGGTGGATCAGGAAGGCCACAGGATCACAGGCCGATCACAGGTGGATCAGAAAGGATCATGGGATCATAGGTGGATCAGAAAGGGCCATGGGCTCATGGGAGGATCACAGGTGGATCAGGAAGGTCACAGGGTCACAGGCTGATCACAGGTGGATCATAAAGGATCACGGGATCATAGGTGGATCAGGAAGGCCACGGGATCATGGGAGGATCACAGGTGGATCAGGAAGGTCACAGGATCACAGGCTGATCACAGGTGGATCATAAAGGATCACGGGATCATACGTGGATCAGGAAGGCCACGGGATCACGGGTGGATCTGGAGAGCGGTGAGATCACCACCCTGAGGCGGCAAGGGCTCTATTGCTTGGAAACCCAAGGCACCCAGAGGATCTGCGCCAACAGGACATGAACTCACCACCCCAGCCCGGGCCCCAGCCCCAGGGCCACAGCCCCTCCTCTGGGAAGAGTTCCTGAGCCCTGCCAGGGACAGACGACGCAGGACCCGAGGTGAAGGCCCCGCAGACGGACTTCACCCAGCCTGCAGCAAAGGCGAGGCACTGCCCATAACCAGCTGGGCTTCAGTCTGGGCACAGGTGCTGGGCAGGAGGAGGGCAGAGGGAGGGGGGTGACTGGGCTACAGCAGAGTCGGGGAGGCAGAGGTTCACAGCATGTGGGAGGGCGCAGGTGCCCCGAGCCACCTGTCACTCAACAGAGCCAGGCCCCTACCCTCCCCGCCAGGCTGTCTTCAGGTGTGGGCTGGCCAGAGAGGGAGCACTGAGCTCCCCAGCAGGAACCCAGAGGACCGGAGCGGCATCTGGCAAGCAACAACCCAGAGCTGCCGGAAGCCGTGACCATGCTCCCGTCTCCCGGAGGGTGGCAGGGACGTGGCTTGTGTCCACTCTGCTGCCCGGTTGGGTCCAGGCCGGCAGAGTGCATGAGCGCCTGGGTGGGTGGAGAGGAGCCTGTCTCTCACTCAGCTCCTCTCCCCGGTCACTGTCACTCCGCAGACTGCTGCGTAACACCATGGGGGGGCTGTTTGCCCTCCGGGTCCCGGGAGTGGAGCCAGAGGAATCCTCGGCAAACGTGACGCACAGCCACCCAGCAACACAGAGGCCTCCCACACAGCCACCCCGAGGCCAGGGTCCCCAGGCCCTCAGAGGCTTTGCTGACAAATGGCCTGGGACGCTCAGGGCAAGCTGTGGGAAGCTCGCCAAGATCTGCCCACCCAGCACCGCAGAGGCACCAGACCGGGGCCCTGGCTCTGCGAACACGGCCCTACCCTTGCAAGTCCACCTGCCCTCCTGGGCAGAGGGGCTCTGGGGCCTCCCTGGCTCCCGGGCTCCCAGCCAGTGGGAGGCAGGGGGCTCTGGGCCTCGGGGCCAGGTAGGTGACGGCAACACTAGGTCATGCTAGCTGCAAACTGTGGCAGCCTCCCAAGGCCAAGGCCAGGAGCGCCCCGGGCCGTGCTCCCAGCTCTGCCAGCAGCCTCCGGGGGGCTGCCCTGTGTCCTGTACACTCACTGCCCTCAGGCTGCCCACCGGGAGGGAGGGCGGGCTCCTTCCTGCTCAGGGCTGGAGCC
Source organism: Lepus europaeus (assembly GCF_033115175.1). Classification (NCBI taxonomy): domain Eukaryota; kingdom Metazoa; phylum Chordata; class Mammalia; order Lagomorpha; family Leporidae; genus Lepus; species Lepus europaeus. The sequence goes on from NC_084836.1 coordinate 2,082,936, forward strand.
GCTGCTCACAACATGGCCGCTGCCTCCATGGTGGCCCCAGCGTCGGGGCCTGGGCGGGAGAGGCCACCCCCACACATGGCAGATGGAACAGTGGTGGACAGACGAGCCCCACCCCCATCGCAGGGAGACACCAGGAAGGGAAGCAGACACGGAGGCCCAGGAGCGCTGGGCCAGTGCCAGCCCCATGGAGTCCAGCGCCGCCTGCCCAGGTGGACCTGGCTCTGGCCAGCCTGCCTGGGTTCCCGCCCTGTGGCTGCTGTGAGAACGGCACACAGAGCACCAGGCAGCACAGGCTCATATCCCAGCCTGGGGTCAGGGCCCGGGGTGCAGGGCAGGGCCGTTCCCCGGAGGCTCTGGGGGGAGCTGCCTCCTGGACCCCAGCTTCCGGCTCTCCCCAGCTCACGACCCCAAAGCTGGGGGACCCTCCCGTCCCCTTCCTGTGAGGACCTTGTGATTGCTGTGGGCCCGCTGCACACCCCAGGGCCCAAGGGGCACCAGAACTGACCAGAGTGGCCTGCTGCGGGCTGCAGGCTGCCCCGCACCTCCCTCGGAGAGCCGGTGTCCCAGCCCTGGGCGCGTGAGGCGGCCCATCACTCCCCTGTCTCGTCAGACCCGGAACGCACCGACTGCAGATTTTCAGGTCACAGCCTCTGCAAAGACGTGTGTGGTCCTCGTCAACTGGACATCTGTGATCGGCAAAATCCTGCCTTGACCCTGAGGTGCAGGGGAGGCGGAGGGAGGGGAGGGGGACACGTGCAATGCGCAGGGCACCACGTGGCTCGGAGCCCGCCCATCAAACTGAGGTCTCACCTGTACCCCGCAGTCCCTCAGAAGGGCTCAGCGCTCACTCGGGCCGACTGCTGGTGGGCGGCAGGTGCCCAGCTCTCCCGTGAACCTGGACTTGGCCGAGTGGGCCGCAGGTGCCCACCTCTCCCGTGAACCTGGACTTGGCCAACTGGGCCGCAGGTACCCATCTCTCCCGTGAATCTGGACTTGGCCGAGTGGGCTGCAGGTGCCTCCCATGAACCTGGACTTAGCTGAGTGGGCCGCAGGTGCCCACCTCTCCCGTGAACCTGGACTTGGCCGAGTGACTCGCCCTGCCCGCTGAGACCCCGGCGGTGCTGCTGGTGCCGCTGTCCCTCTCCCCTCTGCCTTGGCACCAGCCATGTCGCCACCCCTCAGCCAGGCCCCCCAGTGAACGAGGATGGGCAGGATGTGTTCCCCACAGCAGAACTGGCCCAGGCTGACCGCCCGAGATGGAAATGGGGGTTCAGGGAGGGGCAGTAACTTGCCTGAGGTCACGAGGGAGTTGGATTCTGTGTCTCCGGTCTTTGTCCGGCCCTGTCTGCTCCTGCCCCAACAGCAGCCGGTGGGACTTCAGGGCCCGGGGGCGAGTCCCTGACAGAAGCCCAAGCACCCTCAGCCACCGTCTGCCCACAGTGGACTTCACCAGTCAGGCCCTGTGCCGAGTGTCTCGATCTCTCCTGTGCTCTTCCAAGAGGGCCAGGGTGGGAGGGAGGCTGGACACACCACACCGTACAGGCGGGAGGGAGGCTGGACACACCCCATCGCACAGGCGGGAGGGAGGCTGGACACACCCCACCATACCGGCGGGAGGGAGGCTGGACACACCCCACCGTACCAGCGGGAGGACCGGGCTCCGTCTGCCACTCTCCTTCACGTCAGCCTGTGTAAGCGCCACCTAGCCTACACACCTGCCCCCCAGTCAATCACCCCCTCCATCTCTCTCAGTGCCCTGGGGTTACACCCAGCTCTGCACACTTCAGCCACAGCTGTAGGAAGAGAGATTCTAGATCCAAGGATGTATGCAAATGCAAGGTTTTCATGCAAACTAAAACACCGCCCATTACAAGGTCCTACCTGATTCACTCCCAATCTCGTCAGCAGGGTAAGGTCAGCTGCTGTCCACTGTGGTCATCCGCCTTCCGCACTAGTGATATGCAAACTTTCCCGGACCTGATTTAATAAAACCATTTGGTTTTATTAAGATTGATTGATTGATTGATTGATTTAAAGTCAGAGTTACAGAGAGAGAGGAAGAGACAGAGATAGAGATCTTCCATCCACTGGTTCACTCCCCAAATGGCCACAATGGCCAGGGCTGAGCTAGGCCAAAGTTTCACCCAGGTCTCCCACATGGGTGGCAAGGGTCCCCAGCACTTGGGCCACCCTCGGCTGCTCTCCCAGGCCACCAGCAGGGCGCTGGATGGGAAGTGGAGCAGCCGGGACACAAACTGGGGCCCATACGGATGCCTGCATCCCAGGCATCCGCTTTTCCCCACCAGGCCACGGTGCTCACCCCTCTCTTTGGTTTTAAAGCTGCCTCTTCCCATCACCAGTGAGGACAGGCCCCTCCCATCCGTCAGCCACCCGAGGTTGTCTTCTGTGCAGAGCTGGAGAGCAGGTGTCACAAAGCAAGCCCTGCCCACCAGGAGCCACGGCCCGAGCCCACCCCCATGCCCCACGCACGCCCAGAGGGAGGGGACCGGAGGAAAGGGGCTGTGTACTGAACGTGCGCCCTGGCCTGGCGGTGCAAACACCCGCTCCAGGGGTCTCCGCTCCCCTCACAGGAGCCTGCTGACAGGCGCACACCTCGTCTCAACCCAGAATCCCAAAGGGAAGGTGGTCGGTGTGGGAGAGACCCTCACACCCCACCCCCAGGACCACTGCAGCACTGCCGTCAGCCCGGGCGTCCCTGAACCGCCCACCTGGAGCGTGGGGCACCACGCTGTGACAGCCACGGCGGAGCAGCCCTGGGCCACGCGAGCACGGGGGAGCCACACAGGCCCAAGAAGGCTCTGCTGCTCTCCCTGATGCGCCGAAGCTCCAAGAGCTGCCCTCCGGGAGCACGGGTGGCACAGAGCGACGCTCAGAGGACTCGGCTCGCGCATCCACAGCACAGGGTGACAGCAGCCGCCCGGAACATCGCATTCCAGAACAACCGTGAGAGAGGATTCTCAAGTACCCCCCACAAACGGTGAACGTCAGGGTGATGTGCGAACCCCTCGCTCTGGTTGACTTAGTGCATGTTCGGCGTGAGCCACCCCCACCCGCTCCTGTGCACAATTCCCGCGGCTGCTGAAAGTGAAAGTGCGTTAAACTCCCGAAGCCTGGGAGCTTCAAACCCAGAGGTCCCTGAGTCCCAGGCCAGCGAGCTCTGCACGGCCTGTCCACCGCCTCATGGGACACACGCTGCCGTACCCTCCCGGCGTCCAAGAGAGAAAACCGACAGGAGAGGCCTCCCGCGCCGAGGCCTGGGCTGGGGCCACGCAGGCAGGGCTCGCCGCCAAGAGACGTGGCGACTTCCCCGTGACCCAGGCACCTGTGCCCTTCACCTGGCTTGGTCCTGTCCCTGCCCAGCTCCCAGTGCTACCTGAGGGGCCCCCGACTTCTGGGCTCCGAGAACTGTTCATGGGGAAGGCAAGAACGAATCTGTTGCCAAGGCAACGGATACAGGGCTACCGCTGGCTGGTCTCCTTCGGGTCTGAATTCCACGGTGCCTCCGTGACTCATCGCCACCCGGGTCTCAGGCCCCGAAGCCTGCGTCCAGGGGGCACAAGAGCTCTCCGGCCCAGGTGCGGCCGAGGCTGGTCCGCTGGGAGGCCACGGGCTCCCTAACAGAGTAGTTTACTTAAAAGCGGGATGGAGCTTGGCTCCTGCAGCAGGAGGCACTGGACAACCAAAGTGCACAGTGTGAGGAAGTGACTACGTGGTGCGGGGACCGCTGCCCTCAAGGCAGGACCATCACCGATGGCGTCAGCCGGGGCCCAGCGCCCTGCAGCCAGCAGACGCTGGTGAGCCCCACTCGGTGCTGCAGCCTGAAGAAGCAAGAGCAAGGTGCAGTCCCAGGCCAGGGTCCCCTCGGCAGCCTGAGCCGCCACCAGGGTGGGGTGGAGTCAGGGGCTCTCCCTGGGAGCGGAGGGCACTTTTGTCACAAGCCATTCTGATGTGACAAAGGCACAAAGCCCTCTCTCAGGTCAGAGCCGAGGACACAAACAGGAAGGGGTTGCAGCCACCACCACAGGTGCTCGGCTCCCCACGGCTCAGAGCCCTGAACCACCCGCCCCGTCCTCTCAGGCGTCCGCAGGCGGATGCTGTGTCCCCGTGGCCGGGCTGGCTCAGCTGGGAGGTTCTAAGAACCCAGGTAGCAGGAGTGGGGTGGAGCTTGGCTCCATGTCCCCCTCAATCACCTTTGGAGAGAGGAGGCCGGCCGGGGCAGGCTCTTCCTGGACAAGGACAGAGGCCCAGGAGGGTGGGCAGAAGCACGCGGGGCCTCTCCAGGCCCAGGCGAGGGTCCAGGGTGACTCACTGCCGAAGCCAGAGGGTGCCCTGTGCTGAGTGGACGCGGACGACAAGGGCAGGCCACGGGCAGGTGCAGGGTGCAGAGGCACCGGCGGGCTCACGCCGGGCCGTCTCATTGGAGACCATGGAGGTTCTGGGCGGGCAGGGACTTTCAGAGTCACCTGGCCCAGTTCTGACCATGGTTGACTGAGTCATGGTCCCCAGAGCTGTCCCCATCCTGGTTCCCACAACCTGCGCACAACAGAGACTGCACATGTGGCTACACGTGGCTACCCGTGGCTACACGTGGCTACATGCAGCCCCTGAGCAGGAGACCTGTTCTCCAGTGATCCCAGGGGGCCCAGTGCCCCTGCTCGGCTCCCTGTAAGAGGCGGGGAGGACGTGCTGGGCCACCTACTGCAAAGACGAGGAGGTCAGGAGCCGAGACACACGCAGATGCCCGAGCTGGGAAAGGTGAGGACGCAGCTCCTCCCTCGCGCTTCCAGAGGGAACTCTGTCCCGCCACCCTGGCCTCTGACCCAGCGGGGCCGTTCCAGGCCTGCGGATCCACGACCACGAGACGCTGAGCGGGTGACGTTCAAGGCACCAAGCCTGTGGAAGCTTCCACCGCAGCCACGGGAAACACACACAATGACCCCCCCCCCCCCCCGTGCAAAACCCACTTCTCACAGCCCGGTGCACACGCTCTCCTCGTCCACAGGCAGCGTGGAGGCTGCAAGATCAAGATCAAGGAGCCCACGGAGCGGGCAGCCCCCTTCCTGCTGTGCCCTCACACAGCCAAAGGGACACCCTCATTGCCCAGCTCTGTGACAAGGACATGAATCCCGTGAGCCAACCGCCTCCCAAGGGCCCCGCTCCTCACATCACACTGGGGGTCAGGGTTGCAACACTCAAGTTCTGGGGGGTTACAGACACTCGGCCCACAGTACCATGCGCATACAAACATAGAAATGTCCTAAAATGCACATATTTGTTCTTATAATGCCTATCCTGCTTCGTTCAAAACGGAACAATTGGCCCGGCGGAGTTCACGACCCAGCAGGCAGCTGCCACCCACAGCTTGACAATGGCACCGTGTGCTGGGGAAGCTCCCAGCCCGGTGCACACCCCAGCCGTCCGCGCAGGGTCTCTGGGCAACTGCACAGCCCTGCCCTGGGCCCCCCGCCCCCACACTGCAGGTCCAGCCCGCTCCAGCCTCCCCCGGCTCCTCCTCCAGGAGGCATCTGTGGTCCTGACCTCCGTCAGCAGCAAGTAGAACACTCCCAGCAGGTGCTGACGGACAGGCCAACCCCCTCCATGCCAAGCCCAGAGCAGCCACACAGCGGACCAAGCCTCAGGCTGGTTCACAAGAGACCCCAGGGCAGAGCCAAGCTCCCCAGTACCCCGAGGATGGCGAACTACGCAGGGCACGCCGCGGGGAAGGCTTCCAGCTGCACCAGAAGGGAGAGGGGACGCGGGCTGGGGCCGGCAACGTGGCAGATGCCGCACCTCTGCCATGGGCCCCCTCCCACAACCCACATCTTCAAACCCTCCACAGAACCCTTGGGAGTGGGGGAGCGGGGCCGGCTCTGGGGCTGGGTTAGGGCTTGGGCTCTGTGCCCCACCTTGTCTGGGAGGCTCCCAGCGTAGGGTGGGCTCTGGAAGACAAGGCCGAGTGAGGTCTGGGACGTTAGGTGGCCCCCGACTCACTCGTGGCTGTGAGGGTGAGTTCAGAGCAGGTGTGGCCCGCACCCCGGAGGTCAGAGGCGCTGCTGGCACTGGGGGATGTCACTCAACGGGCGCACACCACTCACACAGCACGCCCACCTCAGACACTGCTCTGTAGGGAATGACTGGGGGCCGTGGGGACCCGGAGGAGGGCAGACTCACCCTGCAGGGGCCAACGGAGCCCCGGAGTGCAGAGCTCTGGGAGCTACGCCTCCTGCAGACAGAGGCCAGGGCTCAGGGAGGAGAAGCAAAGGCAGAGCCCCAGGCCCAGCCTCAGGGCCCGTGTGGGCGGGGCCCTTCAGAGAGCCCATGGGAAGAAGGACCACACTGCGGCTGGGTCGGCCTCCCCCAGACCGAGTGAGGTCCCCGAGCTGGGCTGAGACGGGTTCTCTACTCACCAGCCCCCGGGGCCAGGGCCCCCAGATGAGTGGGGGTGTGCACCTGCCTCTGCTCCCTCCCCCGCACCGACAGGAGGCCCCTCACGTGTCCCCGGCCCCGTGGCACACCAGCCCGTGACACGTGTCCGGAGCCGCGTGCCTGCACAGCCGTCCCCTCGAGGACGGGCTCCGCGGCACCACGATGGAAATGAGCCTTCAGCGATGATTAGAGATTTGCAACGAGACGTGAGCAGCACAGGGGGCCCTGAAGGCCGTCTCCGCCCAGGCATTTGGCTTCATGTGAGGACGCTGGTTAGGACGCCTGCCCCCCACAGAGGAGCTCCCGGGCCGCGCCCAACTCCGCTTCCCCGCAAAGGAGTGGGGGGTTCCTGCGCCCCGGTGGGAGGCCTGGGTTAAGCTGACTTCTACCTCTCACCTGGGGAGGGAATCGGTGGATGGGGGGGCTCCCTCTCCCTACCCCCCATGTATACTATATATTACGAGAGACATCTGGGGTACCTGCACGAGCCTTCTGCGGAATCAGCCCGCTCCCCTCCCTCGCCCACCCCGCCCCTCGGCCCTTGAAGGTCCTGGCAGCTGAGGGCCGCCCCCACCTTTCCTTTGTTCCCCCAACTACAGGGCTTGGTCTGATCTTGCCCCTCTCCTTCTCTCTCTCTCTCTCTCTCTCTCTCTCTCTCTCTCTCTCTCTCCATATATATGCTCCATGTCTCCCCCACAATCTACAGGTTCACCTGGGGTCTGCCCTCTGGGGGTGGGGTCTGCCCTCCGGGGTGGGGGTGCCTGGAGCGTGGAGGGGTGCGCGAGCACGCAGGAACACCCCTGCCACCGCCCCTGCCCTGCATGGAGAACAGGTGAGGCTGCCCCTCTCTGCCCTGAGGCGCGCCCAGGGAGAGCGCAGGGACGACTCCAGGGGGCGCTGCCCCAAGGAGCTCAGGGGCAGCCTGTGTGGGCAGGGGCTGCCTCAGCCGGGTGGGCGGTGGGCGCAGCCAAAGAAGGCTCCCGGGAGGAGGCAAGGCTCGCAGGATGAAGACAAATACAACCAGCAGGAACAGCAAACAGCACCTGGGAGGCCACAGCTGCTACATTGTATCGTGCGGGTAACAACCAAGGAGAAGAACCTGCACCTGTCCCCTCCGATCCCGGGTTGGCCGGACCCACAGGCGCAGAGGGAGGGCTGGAACCCTGCAACCAAAGCAGGTTTCAGGCTCACTTTGCAAACCCAGGGATTCTATGTCTGCACAGTCCAGGCCCTGCAGCCAGGGAACAAAGGCGAGGTGGGGCCGGCCTGGGAGGGGGCAGGGAGCAGGCGGGACCGGGCGGGCAGGGGAGAGGGCCGGGCTGCTCTGCACGAGCCTCCCCAAGTTCTCCAGGGATCTCTCGCAAGCAGCATTCTGAATTTACCCAACACTTAATTTTAAAACAACAGGAAGAAGTAACCGGGATCGGGAGGTAGAAGAGGGCTGGGGGGTCTTTATCCACATCAGTAAAATTGTATTAACATCTTATTGTAAGATCCGGTAACATAAAGAGAAAATAACTCCACAAAATACCAAGACGCGGCGCCACTGACCCGCCACTGACCCACCACGGCCCCGGCCGAGCCCCCGCGGGCGCCGCTGCAATACAAATCCCATATTCACGCAGCAAACGTTTCCCATGAACACATACATATGTATATGGCTTACATTATACATGCATGCATTGACCAATAAATTGGTTTTATTACGTTAGTGGCCTAAAATAGTTTTATTCAAGAGCTATTTTAAAAAATAAATCTTTAATTTAAAAAGTGAAAATACAACATGTCTATGTCCATTAACACACAATTTTTTATGAATTCTTTAGCTGAACATAAAAATGTGAAAATGAATCATTATTCTTGGTGTACGCTGACAGAGCTTAGCCTTTCTCTCTGGCGCGGGATCTGGCCCAGTGGCTGACACACGCGCCCGAATCGGCGGCCTGGGAGGGAGGCTCCAGGCACACTGCCTGCCGATGCGCTCCCTGGGGGCACAGCGACGCTCAGGTGCCTCATGCCCGAGCCCACCTGCAAGGCCTGCGCTGGGACCAGCCCCCAGCCTCGCTCCAGGGCAGCTGTCGTGGGCTTGGGGAGAGTGAGTCCACGGATGGGGGCTCGGTTGTCAAATACAATAAATAAAGGGCTTTTAAAATTCGTTTCCCTGGTATATGGATCTTAACACTGTGTCGGTGGCATTCTTCAGAAGAATGCATTTTTTTATTATGATTTGAGAGACAGAGAGAGTGAGAGAGCGAGAGCGAGAGCTCCTGTCTGCCAGTCCACGCCCTAATGTCCACAACGGCCCCGAGCCAGAGCCTGCAGCCAGGAGCCAGGCACACAGCTCAGGTCTCCCCCGGGGGGGGGGGGGGGGGAGCCAACCACTGGACGCAGCACCGCTGGCCCCGGGTGAGCATCAGCAAAGAGCCGGCATCCGGAGCCGGAGCTGGGGGTTGAACCCAGGTCCCCGACGGGGGGCACAGGTGTCACAGAGCCTAGCCGAACACTAGGCTAAACGTCTGCCCCGGAGTGCACTCTAATAATACACGAATAAAAGTTTAAAAATAATAATAATACATTGTTTTAGATTTTTCATAAAACTGCATGTAACTGTCTTCAAATTACATCTAATGATTTAGGGGCTGGCACTGTGGCACGGCCAGTTAAGCTGCGGCTTGCAGTGCCGGCATCCCATATGGGCACCGGTTCAAGTCCCAGCTGCTCCACTTCCAATGCAGCTCCCCGGTGATGGGCCTGGGAAAACACTGGAGGATGACCCGAGTCCCTGTGTCCCTGCACCCACGTGGGAGACTGGAGGAAGCTCCTGGCTCCTGGCTTCAGCCTGGCCCAGCCCCGGCCATTGCGGCCATCTGGGGTGTGAACAGCGGATGGAAACCTCCCTCTCTGTCTCTACCTCTACCTTTCAAATAAATAAATCTTTTTAAAAAAAATTATGATTCAAACATTTAAATTGCCAACATTCCAACTGATTGTTTTCATTTTAAATTCACAAGCGATTATGTCTACAGGAACCGGGAGACCAGGTGAGCTCAGGTGACTCCTGTCGTCAGCTCTGGTCTCCTCCAGCAGACGCGCTGGAGAGGCCGCCTTCTGCCGCCTCCGGACACACGCCCGTCCCCGACAGAATTTGTCAAATGCATCCTACCCGTGACCCTCCGGGGCGGAACAGGCCTTCGCCGCCGGACCCTTAGGGACGCCCTCTCGGCGCCGCCCCCGGCCGTGTCAAGCAGAGCCGCACTGCGTGTCCGGCTTCAGTGGCAGGGCGCTCGGCCCCGCCGCGCTCCTCGGGGAATCGTGACGCCTTCCTGCAGGCAGGCTGTGTGTGCCGTAATTACAACTTGCTAGGAACGCTAATAATTAGCATTTTGGAGCTCCTATTCATTGACTGCTTCAATGAAGGGTTTCCAACCGATTTATACAACTGTATCCAAAACGTGAAGTATTTGTTTACCGAAAGTTCAGCACCATTATTAGACACTCGGGGTGATTTACCAAGTAATTGTTAAAGGCTCCAACACTAATCAAATCTGATGGATGGCGAGGAAAACGGAACGATGGGAACGGCCGGCGCTCCTGTTGCGCCTTCCCTGCACCGCGGACCCGTCTCTCTCCAGGTGCTGTGGAACTGGACACGGCACATGAAATTCTGACCAGGTCAGCTCCTGCAAGATCGGAGGTGGCCCGCGCTTCCTCGCGGGCCCCAAGCAGCCCCCAGCACATTCTGCTCGGAATTTAGAAAGAACACTGTTCTCTCCACCACACTAGCGTCACCGAAATCGGTTTCCTTATTGTAACCACGAGAACAAAGTGCGTGCCACGCAGGTGGAGTTTGCCGGCAGGACTTAGGACCACATCACCGCCTCCCGGCCCCGGCGGGCACTGCTAGAGCTGACCGAGTCCATGGATCAGGTGGAAATGACGAACTCCCGCGGCTGAGGCGTCTGCCAGCCCTGGGCGGCAGGAACCACCCGCTTCCCAAGTTCTCCCCCGGAGAAGCTGGCCTGTCCCCAGCCAATCCGTCACTTTTTATACGGCGGCACTTCCCAAAGTTTGCCGAAAATGAAATTAAGAGATAGCTTTATTTTTGGTGCAAAAAAATCCATGCACAACTTTTTCCGTGGACTTGCACTTGGAAGTGGAAAAGAAGCCAGACAGATTCTGGGGCCCCTGGGTCCGGTGAACGCTGAGAGTCACCTGGCGCAGGGCAGACGCGCCTTCCACCGTCACGCGCCCGTCAGCGCCCATGGCCCCATCTCAGAAAGCTCTGTGTCCCCTCTGCCGCTGCCCCAGCGTTCGGGGCTGACCCTGGGCCGTGGGGCGGGGGAGGGGCAGGCTCCCAGCCACCAGCCACTCTGCCAAAACCAAAAGCCGGAGCTCAACTTGTGGTTAAACACACATCTTGGGTTTTTTGTGCTTTTGTTTTTCGTTTTCACCTCACTGCAGCCAAAATGGTGCACTGTAGGATTCCCAAGGCCGACTGTTCACAAACCACCCAGCAGACAGCCAGCTGTGGGCGCGGGCAGCACACAGCAAGGCGCGGTAGCCAGAGCCCGCCCACGGCTGCACACTCCACTCTTCCGCGTGACGCTTCCCCGAGGCTTCCCGGCACTCTCCCCACGTCCACTGACCCTGACCGCTAACCTCAAGCAGGCCACGGCCCAAGCCACCAGCGAGCCACGGCTGGTCCACCAAGGGGCCCCTGGGGGCAGCCATGCCCAGTGCTGGGAGCCTGTGAAGCAGTCAGTGCTTATTAAGGAGTGACACATATACAGGAAGAGGGGACCCAGGCGTGGCCCAGGGAGACACCAGCTGCGACAGCTTCTGCCCAAGTCCTGTGCAGCCCAGCAGAGCTCTGCCGGAGCAGGGACACTCAGAGGGCCACGCCCACCACATGACCAGGCCTTTATGCCCATGGGGCTTAGCCAGCGGCTGCAGCGTGGGCTACATGAGGCTGCGCTGTGTGGTTGGGGAGAGTCTGCGTGCCCGCCAGGGAGCCACGTGCGCACCACACACCCTGCGGCCAGGGCACGGCCTTCCTCCACGACCCTCCAGCACCCCTGTGACACAGCCCCTGGTCAGGAGCCTGGCCTCCATGTCCCCCCAGCACCCCTGTGACACCACCCCTGGTCAGGAGCCTGGCCTCCACGGCCCCCCAGTACCCCCGTGACACCACCCCTGGTCAGGAGCCTGGCCTCCACGGCCCCCCAGCACCCCTGTGACACCACCCCTGGTCAGGAGCCTGGCCTCCACGGCCCCCCAGCACCCCCGCCATGCCCCTGGTCAGGAGCCTGGCCTCCACGTCCCCCCAGCACCCCTGTGACACCACCCCTGGTCAGGAGCCTGGCCTCCACGGCCCTCCAGCACCCCCGCCATGCCCCTGGTCAGGAGCCTGGCCTCCATGTCCCCCCAGCACCCCTGTGACACCACCCCTGGTCAGGAGCCTGGCCTCCACGGCCCCCCAGCACCCCCGCCACACCGCCCCTGGTCAGGAGCCTGGCCTCCACGGCCCCCCAGCACCCCTGTGACACCACCCCTGGTCAGGAGCCTGGCCTCCACGGCCCCCCAGCACCCCCGCCATGCCCCTGGTCAGGAGCCTGGCCTCCACGTCCCCCCAGCACCCCTGCCACACCACCCCTGGTCAGGAGCCTGGCCTCCACGGCCCCCCAGTACCCCCGTGACACCACCCCTGGTCAGGAGCCTGGCCTCCACGTCCCCCCAGTACCCCTGCCGTGCCCCTGGTCAGGAGCCTGGCCTCCACGTCCCCCCAGCACCCCCGCCACACTGCCCCTGGTCAGGAGCCTGGCCTCCACGTCCCCCCAGCACCCCCGCCATGCCCCTGGTCAGGAGCCTGGCCTCCACGTCCCCCCAGTACCCCTGCCGTGCCCCTGGTCAGGAGCCTGGCCTCCACGGCCCCCCAGCACCCCCGTGACACCACCCCTGGTCAGGAGCCTGGCCTCCACGTCCCCCCAGCATCCCCGCCACACCGCCCCTGGTCAGGAGCCTGGCCTCCACGGCCCCCCAGCACCCCTGCCGTGCCCCTGGTCAGGAGCCTGGCCTCCACGTCCCCCCAGCACCCCCGCCACACCGCCCCTGGTCAGGAGCCTGGCCTCCACGGCCCCCCAGCACCCCCGCCACACCGCCCCTGGTCAGGAGCCTGGCCTCCACGTCCCCCCAGCACCCCCGCCACACCGCCCCTGGTCAGGAGCCTGGCCTCCACGTCCCCCCAGCACCCCTGCCGTGCCCCTGGTCAGGAGCCTGGCCTCCACGTCCCCCCAGCACCCCCGCCACACTGCCCCTGGTCAGGAGCCTGGCCTCCACGTCCCCCCAGCACCCCCGCCACACCGCCCCTGGTCAGGAGCCTGGCCTCCACGTGCCTCCAGCACCCCCGTGACACTGCCCCTGGTCAGGAGCCTGGCCTCCACGGCCCCCCAGCACCCCCGTGACACCACCCCTGGTCAGGAGCCTGGCCTCCACAGACCCCCAGCACCCCTGCCGTGCCCCTGGTCAGGAGCCTGGCCTCCACGTCCCCCCAGCACCCCCGCCATGCCCCTTGTCAGGAGCCTGGCCTCCACGTGCCTCCAGCACCCCCGTGACACCGCCCCTGGTCAGGAGCCTGGCCTCCACGTGCCTCCAGCACCCCCGTGACACTGCCCCTGGTCAGGAGCCTGGCCTCCACGGCCCCCCAGCACCCCTGCCGTGCCCCTGGTCAGGAGCCTGGCCTCCACGTCCCCCCAGCACCCCCGCCATGCCCCTGGTCAGGAGCCTGGCCTCCACGTGCCTCCAGCACCCCCGTGACACCGCCCCTGGTCAGGAGCCTGGTCTCCACATCCCCCCAGCACCCCCGCCATGCCCCTGGTCAGGAGCCTGGCCTCCACAGCCCCCCAGCACCCCCGCCATGCCCCTGGTCAGGAGCCTGGCCTCCACAGCCCCCCAGCACCCCCGCCATGCCCCTGGTCAGGAGCCTGGCCTCCACGTCCCCCCAGCACCCCCGCCATGCCCCTGGTCAGGAGCCTGGCCTCCACGTCCCCCCAGCACCCCCGCCACACCGCCCCTGGTCAGGAGCCTGGCCTCCACGTCCCCCCAGCACCCCTGCCGTGCCCCTGGTCAGGAGCCTGGCCTCCACGGCCCCCCAGCACCCCCGTGACACCACCCCTGGTCAGGAGCCTGGCCTCCACAGACCCCCAGCACCCCTGCCGTGCCCCTGGTCAGGAGCCTGGCCTCCACGTCCCCCCAGCACCCCCGCCATGCCCCTGGTCAGGAGCCTGGCCTCCACGTGCCTCCAGCACCCCCGTGACACCGCCCCAGGTCAGGAGCCTGGCCTCCACGGCCCCCCAGCACCCCTGCCGTGCCCCTGGTCAGGAGCCTGGCCTCCACGTCCCCCCAGCACCCCTGCCGCACTGCCCCTGGTCAGGAGCCTGGCCTCCACGTGCCTCCAGCACCCCCGTGACACCGCCCCTTGTCAGGAGCCTGGCCTCCACGGCCCCCCAGCACCCCCGCCACACTGCCCCCTGGTCAGGAGCCTGGCAGGCAGCACTTGGGGAGGCGGGGACAGTGACATCCCGACTTGGACGGGTCTGGAAAAGAGAGAGGGGTTTCTGCGGCTCACCTTTGTGGTCTAAGCGCACATCAGCTTGTGAACTCCGGTTCTGCACTTACGCCTCCCCCACGCCCAATGGGACCACGGCGCACACACCTGGGAGCACACGCACCTGCCGCCCTGCCCACTGTGGCCGGCCTTCATGCGACTCCTAGCAGCAAACTCACAGGGCGTAAAGTCCAGGACAGGAGCACGGCCCACCCCTGGAGTGTGGGAGGTGCCACGCTGCCTTCTGGCCTCCCAGGAGGTTGGAAGGGTAAGGACAGCATGGCAATGGTGGGTCAGGCACCGGTCACCAGCCGAGCCTCACACGGCCTCCCGCGAGTCGCATCCCCCAGCCCAGCTAGCATGGTGTCGCCACCGGGAAGCACGTTCCTGTCCCCATCAAACATTCCCGATGGGGGGGGGCAGGGAAGCCAGCCGGAGGAGCTAGAGCTAAAGGCCACGGCGTGATCCGGCCACTGCTCACGACGAACGCGGCTGCTCGTCCTGACAGACGCCCAGCGGGGAGACTTTCACCTTCCTGCCTCCCCGCGGTGCACCGCGGCCTTGTCCCGGGCAGTTCATCACACACGCAGGGTCCATGTGTCCACACGTCCCGGCCGCAAGCCTCCCACCGGCGCCTGCGGGCGGAGACCAAGGCTGGCCCCTGAGCGAGAGGCCCACGGAGCCCTGGCACACAGACACACACATACATACGCAGACACACACATACACACGCAAACACACACATACACACACAGTCACACATGCATGCAGACACAGTCGCACACACACACGCAGACATGCACAGTCACACAGAGATACACACATACACATGCAGACACACACATACATACACTCACATACACACACACACAGACACGCACACACAGTCACATGCAGACACACACACACAGTCACACGCAGACACACACACGCGCGCACAGCCCCAGGACCCCAAGGACTCCAGAACCCAGCTGCTGCCTTTCCGTGTGCCTCAGTCTTCCCACCTGTGAAGTGGCCACGATCCAGACCCCGCCTGTCCTCACAGGGGACCGAGCGGGGACAGTGAGGGAAGTGCTACTGTGTCTTCATGCTGAGGCGGCAGCCTCGGGCCAGGCGACGTGTGAACTGACCTCGAGACCTGCCCCTCCCCACGCCGTGGTGCCTTACCTGAAACGCCTGGCAGGCCCCTCCTGGGAAGGAGCTCCCAGGCTGGAGGCTCAGGACTGGAGCCCGCAGCCCGGCCTCTGATGCAGGCTGGCACGGCAGGCGTGGGCAGAGTGAGGCCGAGAGAGAACGAGACAGGGAGGGCGACGCTAGGCAGAGCTTGAGCACAAATCCAACCTCCCATGAGGCCCACCCTCCAAGAGCACGCCCCCAAGGCCCTAAACACCTCCCAGCCCCCAGCCCACTGCCCGTGAGCGCTAAGCCCGCAGCGTCTGAACACCTGCCCGCGTTCACATCAGCACCGAGGGTGGCACCACACGTGATGGACGGGACCTGACTCCCCGAGGTGACACAGGTGACGACAGCCGAGCCAGCTCGCCCACACTCCACCCCACAGACTCCCTCCCGCTGCAAAGGTCCTCTGCCCCTTCCCGGTCCCTTCTGTGTCCTCAGGCGTCCGGGACGGGCCTCTGGTTCAGCCGGCATCACGCTGCCCCCGTGCAAAACTGGCCATGGTCTGACCACGCCACAGGAAGTGCATCTGCCCGGCCGGGAGGGCTGGTGGGGGCACGGGCCGGGGCCACATCCCACAGGACACGGGGGTCTGGGGACTCAGCCTGGGGCTGAAGGACCCAGAGGTGGCCATTTGTGAAGAGCGGTTCCCCGGCAGCCCCACGTTTTCACAGCACCGTGTTCCAGAACACGGCCTCCTTCAGGCTCTGGTGCCGGGACGGCTACCATGGCCGCCATCACCCGGAGGGCCCAGGCCCCGGTCACACTGCTTCGTCCCTGGGTGACCTGCTCCTGGGTGGTCTCCCTAGAGCCCCCACCCCCATCACCCAGGACGAGAGACAGGTGCAGGGCCTGTCTCTCCGCCTCCTTCAGAGCCCGCTGCCGCCCCCGCGCCCTGCGTGCCTGCGCCTCGCCCGTGCTGTTTCTCAGGGCTCCAGGGCGTGGCACCATATCCTGCCTGGAACCAGCGGCTGTCCCGGGCCGTGACAGGGCCAGCTCCGTCCTGGGGGCTTTGACTGGGCCGGCTCCAAACCAGGGTCCTGACTGGGGCGGCTCCAACCCAGGGTCCTGACTGGGGCAGCTCCCTCCCAGGGCTGTGACATGGCCAGTTCCGTCCCTTGACTGGGCTGGCTCCACCCCAGGGTCCTGACTGGGGCAGCTCCATCCCGGGGGCCATGACTGGGGCGGCTCCAACCCAGGGCCGTGACTGGGCCGGCTCCCTCCCAGTGGCGTGACAGGGCCGGCTCCGTCCTGGGGGCTTTGACTGGGCTGGCTCCAACCCAGGGTCCTGACTGGGGCGGCTCCATCCTAGGGGCGTGACTGGGCCGGCTCCCTCCCAGGACTGTGGCTGGGCTGGCTCCCTCCCGGGGGCCATGACTGGGGCGGCTCTGTCCAGGGGATTTGGGGTTGGCTGTGACCCAGGGCCACAGTACCCCTCCTGCTCCCCGACTTGCTGAGGGAAGCGAGAGGTCAGCCCCACCATCTCATGGGAACCCCAGGCTCACTTTCTTTTTCTCTTTTTGAAAAGATGTATTTATTTGAAAGGCAGAATTACAGAGAGGAGAGGTAGAGAAATCTTCCATCCACTCCCCAAACAGCCGCATGGCAGGGGCTGGGGCAGGCCAAGGCCAGGAGCCAGGAGCTTCACCCGGGCCTCCCACGTAGGTGCAGGGGCCCGAGCACTTGGGCCACCTTACACCGCTTCCCCAGGCCGTAGCAGGGAGCTGGATCCAAAGCGGAGCAGCCGGGACCGCACGTTCTCCCCACGTCACAGGCAGCGCCGGACAGGTCCCGGGGCAACGGCTCCCTCCGGCTCAGGACCCACACCCCGGCTTCACCGGCTTTGTTCTCTCGTTTTCCCCTTAGTGATGTCGCCTGCTTTTCAGCACTGAGCCAAACCTGTCTGCAGCGGGGTCTGATCGGTTGGGCTGGCTAAGACATGACCGCCATTCCACCTCGCCACCAATCGACCCCGAGCAGGACGCCAGGCAGCCGCGAGCCTCCAAACGGCCGCAAGGCAGACGGCAAAGGCGCCAGCTCGCGAGGCCCTGCGGCCCCAGCAGGTGACAAGGACCAACGCCCGCCTGGCGCCTGGGCGGCCACACGTCTGGGAGAGCCGGGGCCGTGAGGGGCGAGGCCGCAGCAGCCCCAGGAGAGCAGCCAGGCCTCGTGAGGACGGAGGGCTCCGAGGACAAACAGGCCCCTGGCAGGGCCTGTACGGTTAGATGACCCCTGACCAGACGATTCCAGGCAAACGCGATGGGGCGGCGGCTGGCGAGCGCAGAGGCAGCCCGCCTTCCCTGCGGCTCAGACCCCTGGCGCCTGTGAGGACCGGGCGGGGTGGGGGTCTGGCTCCATTCTCGGGGTAGCTGAATGCCAGGACTGCAAACCCCCAACCCACTGGGCGCCTGAGGAGACACACGGCTCAGCTCTCCGAGGGGCTGCCAGTCTGGAGATGGGGATGAGGGTGGAGAGACATCGGCCAGGGGCCTGGGGCTCGGATCCTGGAGCAGGCAAAAGGAGGGGACCCCTCCTCACCCCCTGACACCCGGACCCCTCCTCACCCTCCTGTCACCCTGATACCCGGACCCCTCCTCACCCCCTGTCACCCGGACCCCTCCCCACCCTCCTGTCACCCAGACCCCTCCTCACCCTCCTGTCACCCTGATACCCGGACCCCTCCTCACCCTCCTGTCACCCTGATACCCGGACCCCTCCTCACCCCTGACACCTGGACCCCTCCTCACCCTCCTGACACCCAGACCCCTCCTCACCCTCCTGTCACCCTGATACCCGGACCCCTCCTCACCCTCCTGTCACCCAGACTCCTCCCCACCCCCTGTCACCCGGACCCACCCTCACCCCTGACACCTGGACTCCTCCCCACCCTCCTGACACCTGGACTCCTCCCCACCCTCCTGACACCTGGACCCCTCCTCACCCCCTGACACCCGGACCCCTCCTCACCCTCCTGTCACCCTGATACCCGGACCCCTCCTCACCCCCTGTCACCCGGACCCCTCCTCACCCTCCTGTCACCCTGATACCCGGACCCCTCCTCACCCCCTGTCACCCGGACCCCTCCCCACTCTCCTGTCACCCTGATACCCAGACCCCTCCTCACCCCCTGTCACCCGGACCCCTCCTCACCCTCCTGACGCCCAGACCCCTCCTCACCCTCCCGTCTCCCGGATCCCTCCTCACCCTCCTGACGCCTGGACCCCCCTCACCCTCCTGTCACCCAGACTCCTCCCCGCCCCCTGTCACCCGGACCCCTCCTCACCTCCTGACACCCGGACCCCTCCTCACCCTCCTGTTACCCTGATACCCGGACCCCTCCTCACCCTCCTGACTCCCGGACCCCTCCTCACCCTCCTGACACCCAGACTCCTCCCCACCCCCTGTCACCTGGACCCACCCTCACCCCTGACACCTGGACTCCTCCCCACCCCCTGTCACCCGGACCCACCCTCACCCCTGACACCTGGACTCCTCCCTACCCTCCTGACACCCAGACCCTCCTCAGCCTCCCAACACCCGGAACCCTCCTCACCCCCTGTCACCCAGACCCTCCCTCACCCCCTGACACCCGGACCCCTTCTCACCCTCCTGTCACCCAGACCCCTCCTCAGCCTCCTGACACCCGGACCCCTCCTCACCCTCCTGTCACCCTGATACCCGGACCCCTCCTCACCCCCTGATACCCGGACCCCTCCTCACCCCCTGACACCTGGACCCCTCCTCACCCTCCTGACACCCACCCTCCCTCACCCTCCTGACACCCGGACCCTCCCTCACCCCCTGACACCTAGACCCCTCCTCACCCCCTGTCACCCGGACCCCTCCTCGCCCCCTGACACCTGGACCCCTCCTCGCCCCCTGACACCCAGACCCTCCCTCACCCCCTGACACCCGGACCCCTCCTCGCCCCCTGACACCCAGACCCTCCCTCACCCCCTGACACCCGGACCCCTCCTCACCCCCTGACACCCGGACCCCTCCCCACCCTCCTGACACCCGGACCCTCCCTCACCCCCTGACACCCGGACCCCTCCTCACCCTCCTGACACCCGGACCCCTCCTCACCCTCCTGACACCTGGACTCCTCCTCACCCTCCTGACACCCGGACCCTCCCTCACCCCCTGACACCTAGACCCCTCCTCACCCCCTGTCACCCAGACCCTCCTTGCCCCCTGACACCCGGACCCCTCCTCACCGTCCTGACACCTGGACCCCTCCTCGCCCCCTGACACCTGGCACCACGGGTGGCTAAGGTGGAGTCACGCCGCGGCCCCGCCCCAGCGCTCTGGGCTCTCAGCTGTTAAATGGGGCACACACAACCTCGGAAGCTCTTCTGGAAGCCTGGTGTTGACTGACTTAGACAAAGGCGTGGTCAGGATGAGCCAAGAGGAGTCTCCAGCAGCGAAACAGGAGCCCCACAACACGACAAAGGAATTACAAGCTGGGAACGTTGTTGTGACATGAATGATCTGTTGAATGGACTGGACAGCAGACTGCACACCAACTCAGCTAAGACAGCCAACATTTCAGTTAACCCCACGCAGGATGAAGAGACACCAGGGCAAATCCTAGCCAAACGCCGAAAACCAGAGATAAATGGGAAAATATTTAAAAAGCAGATCAAGGAGAAAAGGCATTGGTTCCCGTGAGACAGAACAAAGAGCAATGGCGGACTCCCCACCGGAAACTATGCAAGTGGGAGACAGCTTGAAAATGCCCACAGAAACAGCGGCTGTCGGGCGAAAAGCCTGTGTCTAGGGAAAACGCCTTCCAATATGGAAGGGAGACGAAGACATCATTAGACAAACAGAGCTGGCAGAGTGAGCCGCCCGGGAGCCACACAGCACGGAACGGCGAGGGATTTCACTGGGACGGAGGAACACACCCAGAGGAACTCCCACATGGACCAGGAACAGAGAGAGACAGAGCCCTGTGGGGCAGGGCGGCTCCCAGAATAAGACCACGCTCCGGACACGGCTTCCACCACGCCCACGGGCACACGTCGGAAGCCTGGTCCCCAGCGTGGCCACGTAGGTGCTGATGGACCTGGGAGAGCCTGGAGGGAGGTCACGGGAGGCCTTGCTGCAGGAAGGGGTGGGGGAGCTCCTGTGGGCCCTGAGCCGGCCCTCCCCTCCCGTGTGTCCTGCAGGATGTGGCCGGGCCAGGGGGCCCGCACCTGTGCCACGGTCATGCACGGCGCAGGACTTCCCACCTCCAATCCAGGAGCTAAACTATCTCTTCTGAGCGTCAAACCAGCCTCGGGCCTTCCACAAAGCAAGAGCGTGGCAGGGGCCTTTGTCTCCTAATTAAACCTGTTTCTAACTGACAGGATCAAAGTCAAGGTCAGGTGGCTGCGATCCGCTTGCTTGTGAACGCGTCAGCTGGAGTCCGCTCGGCTGCCACGGAACCAGCTCCACTCTGCTCGCGCGCCCAGAGCAGCGGTGTGAGCCCGCGCCAGACTGCCTCGGGCCCAGCGCTCATAGGGACGCACGCCCAGTATTCCATCAGTTCCTGCGGCCGCCCTGTTACACGAGAGTATCCAGTCACACGCATGCGTGCGGCTGTGGGAGGGAGATGACCGGGCTACACATCGAAGACCCCTGGGCGAGAACTTCCACCTGGGCCGCGGGCCGGCACAATAATAGAAGACGACTTCCTGTTAAAAGCCTTGGCGTCTTGTCTCTGTGCACGAATCCTGCTGCGACAGAAAACTAGCACACACCTGAGAGTCAGCCGAGGCGCCCGCAACCCAGCAGGAGGGCGAAGTCTTCAGATAGGGAAGTGGGACCACGAGCTAACTGCGGAAAACACAGAACCCGGGTGCGTCACAGACGACGGATCCCCCGGGAGAAATCACAGTGAAGCTTCTCCTCTATCTTGGGGTAGGAAAGTACCTCTTAGGGCCGGCGCTGTGGCACAGCAGGTTAAACCCCTGCCTGCAGCGCCAGCATCCCATGTGGGCACTGGTTCAAGTCCTGGCTGCTCCACTTCCAATCCAGCTCTCTGCTGTGGCCCGGGAAAGCAGTGGAAGATGGCCCAAGTCCTTGGGCCTCTGCACCCGTGTGGGAGACCTGGAAGAAGCTCCTGGCTCCTGGCTTCGGATCGGCCCAGCTCCAGCCATTGCAGCCATCTGGGGAGTGAACCAGTGGATGGAAGACCTCTCTCTCTCTCACTCTCTCTGCCTCTCTGCAACTCTGACTTTCAAATAAACAAACAAGTCTTTTAAAAAAAGAAAAAGAAAGTACTTCTTAGAGGACACGAAGAAGTAATATGTAAGAAAATATAAATTTAACTGCATCAACACTTAAAACCCTTGCTCACCAAAACCACTGTTCCATGGAAAGAAATGCACAGATGAGGGGAAAATATTCACAAATAAATATCTGACAAAGAACTCACCGACGTACTGTGTAGAGAGCTGCCATGAATCAATAACAAGACGACAACCAACTAAAAATGGGCAGAAGGCTTGATCGGCGTCTCAGATAAGGACACGGAGACGTGCGGTGTGCCCCAGCCCTTCAGTCACGAGAGAGGGGGTGCCGAAGCCACAGGGGGGCCACTTCACACTCCCCGGGTCAGAAATCACAGCTGACAGTGACGAGGGTCATGGAGATGTGGGGCACTGGGACCCCCGAGATGGTTCGGTTGTTCTGCAAGACTGCCTGGAAGTGTGCGGTAACACCAGGCCTGCATCGCCCCACGACCCAGCAACTCCAATCCTAGGGAAATACCGGAGAGGAAGCACAGGTCACCCACCCCCCCAGGAGCTGGAAACTGGGAACAGTCCAAGGGGTAGCAGCAGGAGAGTGGACGGACACACCGACTCCGCGGACAGTGGAGCCATCGCAGGGACGCGCTGGGGACCTGAAGCCCGTGGACGACTGCAGGGGCCGCGGCTTCGATGCCAGGGCGCCCCAAGCCCGTGCTTCAAGGTTGAGCCCCAGGGGGTGCTGCTGGCCGGGCAGAAGCTCTCAGAGACGGGGCCAATGGGAAGGCACAGGCATCGCAGCTGCCCTCCGAGGGGGTTCTCACAAGGGCGCTGCTCTGAGCCTGGTCTGGGGCCGCGCGCGAGAGCCGCCGCGCCCGGCTCGGCCCCCCGCTGCAGGGCTTCCCGACGCAGCCCACGCCATGTGGACCTCCCACCTCCAGAACCACGAGCCCAGAGAAACCGCTCTTCCACACGGCCGCCTGCCCTTGGCGTTCCCCTCCAGCACCAGAAGCTGGCCGAGACGCAGCCGCCCCCGGACGACTCTGCGAGAACCGAGCCTGAAACGCTGCCGCGGCACAGTCCACCCACGTGGCCTCGGCCGGGGGGGGGGGGGCACGGAGAAGCGTCTGCGTGCTGGAGCTGTCTCCTCTGAGCTGGCCCCGGCTGGCTCATTGGTCAGAGGCCCCGGGATGGCACGCTTTGCCGCCGGCCGGTTATCCGGGTGCGGGAGTGCAACGCCACCTCCGGAACCTCCTCCACGCAGCTGTGAGAAACGACCCACGGATTTCTGATTTTTTTTCCAACAAAATAAACTCGTGCTTCCTTCCATCTTCTCAGGAGCTGTTCCAAGCACCCTCGTGCAGGGGCGGTGGCTTTTGGAGGCCTCACGGGCTGTGTCCCCTCACTGCCCAGGGCAGAAGCAAATGCAGGAGGCTTTGGTGCCTGGGCTGCAACCACAGAGCAGGCCGCGTTAGGGCTGGGGGACAGGAGAGCCGGCCTGGGCGCTCCCTCAGCCTCTGGGGCACCTGCTTCCTGCTTCCGTGCCCTTGCTACCAGGGTCCCTCCTCCCGGCAGGGCTGCGCTGGGCTCCGGGGCAGGGCCCGCCTCCCAGGACTATCGGTGGTGCTGGTCAGGCGGGAAACCTCCTCCGCCCAGAGCTCCTAGAGGTCCCCTCCCACTCTGTCTCCTGCGGGGGACAAGGCCAACCCTGGGAGTGGACACCTCCTTCCCACGGGGCGCCCTTGGGGGATTTGAAAGCGTTTCTGATGGACCTGGAGGCCACACTGCAAGGCGGGGGAGACAAGAGGCAGCCCACTGGGCCCCGCAGGGGAAGGGGAGCGAGGATTCCGCCGGCCCTGGCCAGGCCGCCCCTGCTGCAGCCCTGGGGCCTGGCTCTGGTTCCTGCTTAGCCTGACCCCTTCTCTGCTCCCGGCCCTGTCTCCATGGCCACAGGACAGAGAAGACCACAACGGGCCGCCCCTGCTTGTCTGCAGCGCGCCCCGGCTGGGCGCTCACCACGCTGGGCCCCGGAGGCGAGCTGAGGAACACAGAGCCCGGGGGGCACTGAGCAGGGGACCGGGGCCACAGAGGGGACGGGGCTAGGACACAGGGGCCGGAGGCTGCAGCCTGGGACCGACCCCGCCCCACCTGCGGTTCTTGGACTTCTGCTGACGGGACCTGCATTTCCTCCGGGATGAGGGCTGGGCAGGGGCAGGACTGCGGTCGGCCGTGGGGCGGGCGGCCGGCGCAGGACTGCGGTCGGCTGTGGGGCGAGCAGCCGGGCCCTCTGTCTGTGCCTGGCCTGTTCAGCCACCCCGGAAGGCAGACCGCCGCGGATGGCGCCCGGACCCGTACATCCTGCCCTGACGACGCCCACTTAACTGCATCGCCCAGGGGACCCCAGCGCAACAGGGGTCACTGTGCCCTCCGGAGTGTGGGTTCCACCCCAACGCGCAGCCACCTGTGCCCGCCTGGTGCTCCCGGGCCAGGGACTGTGACCAAATGTTTCTTTAGAGAGAATGAATCTCCATTTAATTGACATTTAATTGTTGCTGGGAAGAGAAGGGGCGGGGCAGCTGGGAGGAGGGGCCTGCACAGCGGGGTGCAGGGGGACAGGGGGACGGGCAGAAGACAGAGCTGCGTGGCTCCTGCAAACGCGCAACAGGTAAGGGAAATCACCCAGAGCAAAAGCGCCAGCTGTGGACACGGACAGAGGACCAGGCCGGCGGGACGCAGGGGCCGCTGCACCCGGACACGGCCAGGAGGGCAGGGAGTGGAGGGCCCTGAGGAGGGGGCGCCGGGCACCCTCACGGCCCTGGGGAGCTGGGGACCCTCGCAGGGGCCGCTGCACCCGGACACGGCCAGGAGGGCAGGGAGTGGAGGGCCCTGAGGAGGGGGCGCCGGGCACCCTCACGGCCCTGGGGAGCTGGGGACCCTCGCAGGCACAGAAAGTCCCAGGGGAAAACGCCCCAGCCTCGCCACCATGCACACTCATCTTGGAGCCATCACTTAGTCACTCAACAAATGCTCCAGGAGTCGGGCCTGTGCCTACATGGGGGTGACCACACGGCCCTGGGGGCCAGGCCTGTGCCTACGTGGGGGTGACCACACGGCCCCGGGGGTTGGGCCTGTGCCACGTGGGGGTGACCACACAGCCTGGCAAGTCGGGCCTGTGCCACATGGGGGTGACCACACGGCCCCGGGGGTCAGGCCTGTGCCACGTGGGGGTGACCACACGGCCCCAGGGGTCAGGCCTGTGCCTACATGGGGGTGACCACACGGCCCCAGGGGTCGGGCCTGTGCCACGTGGGGGTGACCACACGGCCCCAGGGGTCGGGCCTGTGCCACGTGGGGGTGACCACATGGCCAGGCCTCACGTGTCTCTGGACCTGAAGGGGAGCAGAGTCTGCCACACAGGAGACGCGGCTCAGAGCAGCTCCCTAGGCCTCCCCACCTGCTGTCCCCCACCCCGTTCTCCACACGATGCCGCAGGTCGCTGCCGTCAGCCACACTAGGGGGGGGGGGGGCAGGAATTCCCTGGGAATCACGGTCATGTGACCCAGCTCCTGCCTCTTCCCGAGGGGGACTTTTTTTCTGGAACAATTTCTACCTTCATCTTGTGAACTTCTAGATGGGGGTGAAGACAACACCGGTGCCCGGGCCTCGCTCTACCTCCGAGGAGCTGGCCACGGCTGCGCACGTCAGTCACGTGACCGTCACGTGACCGTCCCATCCGCTTCCCTCTGCTCAGGGTTCTGCTTGTGGAGTAGGGGTGAGGGGTGAGGGGTGAGGCCACTGCTTCCCCAGACGGCTGTTGTGACAACTGAGTGAGGTCATTTAGGTAACATGATCAGCACAGCGACCAGCAAAGGTAAGCACAAAATAGTGTCAGTCCTCACTACCGTCACCACCGCCGATACCACCATCAACACTGTCACCTCCACCACCATCAACCATCGTCACCACCAAGCACCATCACCACCACCCTCACCATCACCACCAACAACCATCCTCACCACCACCACCAACCACCCTCACCCTCACCACCACCACCCTCACCATCACTACCATCAGTTGTCCTCACCCTCACCACCACCACCACCCTCACCACCACCATCATTACCATCATCACCATCAACCATCACCACCAACCACCCTCACCACCAACCACCATCAACCACCATCACCCTCATCACCACCACCACCACCCTCACCATCACCACCAACAACCATCCTCACCACCACCAACAACCACCCTCACCATCACCACCACCACCCTCACCATCACTACCATCAGTTGTCCTCACCCTCACCACCACCACCACCCTCACCACCACCATCATTACCATCATCACCATCAACCATCACCACCAACCACCCTCACCACCAACCACCATCAACCACCATCACCCTCATCACCACCACCACCACCCTCACCATCACCACCAACCACCCTCACCCTCACCACCACCACCACCCTCACCATCACCACCACCACCACCCTCACCATCACTACCATCAGTTGTCCTCACCCTCACCACCACCACCACCCTCACCACCACCATCATTACCATCATCACCATCAACCATCACCACCAACCACCCTCACCACCAACCACCATCAACCACCATCACCCTCATCACCACCACCACCACCCTCACCATCACCACCACCCTCACCCTCACCACCAACCACCCTCACCCTCACCACCACCACCACCCTCACCATCACTACCATCAGTTGTCCTCACCCTCACCACCATGAATCGTCCTCATCCTCACCACCACCACCCACCACTCACCACCCTCATCACCACCACCCACGTCACCTTCGTCGCTGTTTTGTGACCACTCACCCACCAGATGGGCAGCTGGCAGCAGGGGCTCTGAAAGGCCGCCCGTGCTTCTGCCCTCCGCCCCTGCGCCTCCCTGCAGCCGAGTGACCGCGGCACGGAGCTATGTGAGGTCACCATCCCTCGGGCGGAATTGACCTAAACAGCCTTAATGAATTCACTACCCTCCCATCCCGCCCCCAGGCTGGAGAGGCCTGCTCCGTGTCCACCCATCCCTGACCCAGCAGCCCTCTCTGGACGCGGCGTCACGCAGAGGGAAGTGGCGACACACATCTCGTTGGCAGTATTCATTCGGGGCAGCCGGCCCCACCTTCATGCCTGGAAAACCCCAGGCAGTCGGTGCACTCCGTGCCAACCCTGCTCAGATCAGAAGGCAACATGTGATGTTTCCATAGCAACCGCCTGACCTGTATGTTCCCAGCTTTGCCAGGTGCAGCTTCCTAACACGCCAAGATCAGGGGCTTCACTGCCGAGCTGTGACCCAGCCCCCCCGTCTCTCCTCCGGGCCACCACGGCCACCTCCCGTCCAGCCTCGTCGGCCCACCCTGCACACTGCCACCGTCCCAGGGAGACTCCTCAGAGCCAATGAGAGCAACCCTTTCAGACGGCTAGGAGCCCAGGGTCTGTCGACCCGAGCCTTCGAAGCCCCCCTTCTGCTCCCGCCCCCGCCCATGTCAGGTTCCTGCCACCTCCACGCCAGCAGTGTGGCTGCAGCCTGCGCCTCTTCTCGGAAGGCCCACCTCCCCAACTCCGCGGCTAGCACACCGGCACCAAGCACGTCCTACGCCCCGCTTACACAAGTCACCTCTTCCGGGAAGCCCCCGAGATTTCCCAGCACACAGCCTCTATCAGAGCCACTGCTGCGACTGCTTGCTCACATCCGCTTACAGATGGTCCCACAACGTATGAGAACCACGCAGAACCAGCTCGGAAGCCCAGGGCCCGGCACAGAACAGAGGGATGCTCAGTGTTCAGTGAATGAATGACTGACAGATACATGCCTGAGGGGTGGGCGGACGGATGCATGGATATGTGGGCGACTGCTAGGCAGACCGATAGACAGATGCCCAGACAGAGCTGTGGACACACAGCGGAGTGCGCGCCTACGGGCAGGCACACGGGGAGCTGTATGGAGAGGGATGCGTGGGCAGTGGACAGGTTCATTCACAGATGGGTAAGTGGGGGTCAGACTCACGGACACACGGGTGAGTCCACATGCAGCCGAGTGGGTGTGTGGACAGATAAGAGGATGTGTGGACTTGTGGAGACAGAAGAGTGCGTGGGTGGCAGGGCGTGCGTGGACAGGTGTACGGGCGGGACTGGTGGACGAGTGACGGGAGGACGGAGGAGACTGGTGGACGGACGGACTGAGGTAGATGTAGCAGTGGAAGGCCTGGGTGCATTATTTTAGGTTCATATTTTGTAACTTGATTTAGCGCATTCCCTTTAGTGAGAAATTAAATTTGTTTGTTTGCGAGCCCATGGACATGGTTGATCGTCCGCGTCTCTGTTTTATGCTTTGGGGGTTTTGTGCTTATGTCTTATGTTCCTTCTCTTCTTCAAAAACATGTTTGTGTGAGTATAAATATGGTCATTTGGGATTTTATTCTTAACCAGTGATTTTAAAAGTAGAAATCCTATTTTTTAGTTCTGTAAGAGCTCCTTTTATGTGTTAAAAGCATCCGCAGTCCCGGGTCTCTCCAGGTCAGACAAGAATGCGCAGTTATCCCCCAACTGCGTCCTTCTCACAGAAGCGCCGAAGCTCTGTCCGTCAGCCGCCCCCACCAGGGAACACCAAGCCCAGGGCCCATCCCCCGGGGCAGCCGCCGGCTCGGGAGAACTCCAGTTCGCAACCCAGGGCCTCAGCTCCCTTCCTGCACCTGCCCCCACGGAGCCCCGGGGTCCACTGTGCCCTGGCCAGCGACCGCCCCTACACTAAGGGGACTGCGAGCTGTCCTGGTGTCCTGGGAGAGGCTGCCGTCCAGCAGGTGGGCACTGTTCTGGGTCGATGAGCTTTGCTATAGCAACCACGCACTGTGAACAGCAACACGCTGCGGCACTGAGGGGTTGGGTTTGGTTGGTTTGGTTGGTTTGGTTGTCAGGGCTGAGGCAGGAAAAGCCAGGTGCAGGGCCAAGGAGTTCCGGGCCCGTGCGGAGTCCTGGGCTGGCTCCACCGGCCACGTGGTGCCATTTCACGCCCACCCACTCCACGCGAGGGGCAGAAGCGATGGAGCTCAGCTGGTCAGTAACAACAGACGACCAGGAAGGGAGCCCAAGTCCCAGAGGGGGGGCCCCAAGTCACAAGCCACGGTACCCCAGGGCCTGCCCGCCAGTGTCCCTTCCCCCTCTCCGGCTCCTGCCAAGAGGTTCCCCTGGATTGCTGGGCCCTGCCAGGGTCTGCTCCAGGCCCCACAGGCCACTCCTCCTGCCCACCTTGCCTTGCTGGCCTCAGCCTCTTAGTGCCCCGCTCTGAGACGCCCCTGAACCTGTCACAGCCTCCTCGTGGTCTCTCCATGCCAAGGACGGAGGCTCCTCCAGGGAGACGGAACACGGTTACAGCACAGGCCTCGCCTCCCAACGAGGGACAGAGCCCATGACCCCCGCACCTGCTCCGCGGCCCCGCGGACACCGTGCGCACCGCCTTCCGGGCTCGTGGGAGGACTGAGGAGTTAAAACCCTGGCATGGATGGCCCAGGCCGAGGGTCAGGCTCCCAGCCCCGTGCCCGGGCTGGGCCCCCAGGCTCTCCTCCCACCCCGAGGCAGTGCTGCTCCCCCCGCTGCTCCAAGGCCTGACCTCAGAGAGCCGCAGGCAGAGGGGACGGAGAGATGGAGAGACAGCAGGAGCGGGGGCAGCTGTGGGGCAGCCCAGAGGCAGAGGTCGCAGGTGACGGCCGCGCGTGGGTGGGGTGAAGGGGGACGCTGAGGACGGAGGCAGAGCGTCGGCAGGGAGGGCACAGGGCTTGTGAGACGTCCAAGTCATCGCCGATTCCCCTAGGACAATGAGTCTCCTCCACGGGTCCCAGCCGACAGCCGGCCCACCCCGAGGACAGCCGCCCGGTCGTGGACAACACAGGCGGGTCCTCCACGGATCCCAGCCGACAGCCGGCCCACCCCGAGGACAGCTGCCCGGTCACAGACAACACAGGCGGGTCCTCCACGGATCCCAGCCGACAGCCGGCCCACCCCGAGGACAGCCGCCCGGTCACAGACAACACAGGCGGTCCTCACACGGGATCCCAGCCGACAGCCGGCCCAGCCCGAGGACAGCCGCCCGGTCGCGGACAACACAGGCGGGTCCTCCACGGATCCCAGCCGACAGCCGGCCCAGCCCGAGGACAGCCGCCCGGTCGTGGACAACACAGGCGGGTCCTCCACGGATCCCAGCCGACAGCCGGCCCAGCCCGAGGACAGCCGCCCGGTCGCGGACAACACAGGCGGGTCCTCCACGGATCCCAGCCGACAGCCGGCCCAGCCTGAGGACAGCTGCCCGGTCACAGACAACACAGGCGGGTCCTCCACGGATCCCAGCCGACAGCCGGCCCACCCCGAGGACAGCCGCCCGGTCGCGGACAACACAGGCGGGTCCTCCACGGATCCCAGCCGACAGCCGGCCCACCCGGACAGCTGCCCGGTCGCGGACAACACAGGCGGGTCCTCCACGGATCCCAGCCGACAGCCGGCCCACCCGGACAGCCGCCCGGTCGCGGACAACACAGGCGGGTCCTCCACGGATCCCAGCCGACAGCCGGCCCAGCCCGAGGACAGCCGCCCGGTCGCGGACAACACAGGCGGGTCCTCCACGGATCCCAGCCGACAGCCGGCCCAGCCCGAGGACAGCCGCCCGGTCGCGGACAACACAGGCGGGTCCTCCACGGATCCCAGCCGACAGCCGGCCCAGCCCGAGGACAGCCGCCCGGTCACAGACAACACAGGCGGGTCCTCCACGGATCCCAGCCGACAGCCGGCCCAGCCCGAGGACAGCCGCCCGGTCACAGACAACACAGGCGGGTCCTCCACGGATCCCAGCCGACAGCCGGCCCAGCCCGAGGACAGCCGCCCGGTCACAGACAACACAGGCGGGTCCTCCACGGATCCCAGCCGACAGCCGGCCCAGCCCGAGGACAGCCGCCCGGTCACGGACAACACAGGCGGGTCCTCCACGGATCCCAGCCGACAGCCGGCCCACCCGGACAGCCGCCCGGTCGCGGACAACACAGGCGGGTCCTCCACGGATCCCAGCCGACAGCCGGCCCACCCGGACAGCCGCCCGGTCGCGGACAACACAGGCGGGTCCTCCACGGATCCCAGCCGACAGCCGGCCCACCCGGACAGCTGCCCGGTCGCGGACAACACAGGCGGGTCCTCCACAGATCCCAGCCGACAGCCGGCCCAGCCCGAGGACAGCCGCCCGGTCGCGGACAACATAGGCGGGTCCTCCACGGATCCCAGCCGACAGCCGGCCCAGCCCGAGGACAGCCGCCCGGTCGTGGACAACACAGGCGGGTCCCCACAGCGTCTTTCCTTGCCTCCAGTCTGTCTCTCCTTACCATTTTGTTTCGGAACAGTATTTTATGCTTTGAACATTTCTGAAATCTACTGATTTTATCCAAAGTTATTTCAGAGGGGCTGGCCATGTGGGCACCAGTTTATGTCCCAGCTGCTCCATGTCCAACCCAGCTCCCTGTTAATGCACCTGGGAAGGTGGCAGACGATGGCCCAGGAAGTTGGGCACCTGCCACCCACTTGGGAGACTCAGGGGAGTTCCTGGCTCCCAGTTTTGGCTGTGCCCAGCTCTGGCTGTTGTGGCTATTTGGGGATGAACCGGTGGATGTGTGCTACCTGTCACTGTAAATTATCTTTTTTAAAATTCTATTTTAGGGGGCCAGTGCTGTGGCACAGCAGGTAAAGCCACTGCCTGCACTGCCAGCATCCTGTATGTGCGCCGGTTCAAGTCCCGGCTGCTCCACTTCTGATCCAGCTCTCTGCTGAGGCCTGGGTCAGCAGTAGAAGATGGCCCGAGTCCTTGGGCCCCTGTACCACATGGGAGGCCCAGGAGCAGCCCCTGGCTTCCACCTGGCCCAGCCCCAGCCATTGCAGCCATCTGGGGAGTGAACCAGGGGATGGAAGATCGCTCTGTCTCTGTCTCTCTGAATCTGTTTCAAACAAATAAATAAATCTTAAAACGAATACGGAGACAAGGCACCGGCTTTGAAGGAAGACCAGAAGACTCACTTCTTCACCCCGTCTGCCCACCCGTGTCTGAAAGTGCGGGCGGCGATCAAAGGGAGGGATCTTCTCCAAGGGGGCGGGTGAAGACGTAACAGACAAAAACGTGACAGAGCCGTTTCTCCGGCGTTACAAATGTTTGTGTTTATTTCGCTGTCTCACAACAGAGCATCTTCAAACAGCGCGATGGCACCCGTTTAAGGAACAGCAGCGTTTTAACCAGTCACTCAGAGTTTAAAGAAAAGGGAGCGGAATGTTTTCAACAAAGATGTGACGCAGGCTTTAAAGCCAGGATGTTCACTGCAGCTCTCCGGAGTGGAGATCAAACACACGGAGCATCTCACGGAGCCGGGGCAGCTCGCGGGCGGCAGCCACGGCCCAGGCAGCGCCGAATGTGGGCAGCAGCCACGGCCCAGGCAGCGCCGAATGTCCACATCGCCCACGACACAGGTGAAGTCAGCCACGGCATCAGCGCACCGCCACCCCCGGTGACGGCGGCTGCTCGGCACAGAAGCACGCAACTGCAACCACGCAGAGACACGGGCCAGAGTCAGCCACGGCATCAGCGCACTGCCACCCCCGGTGACGATGGCCACTCGCCACAGAAGCACGCGACTGCAACCACGCACCCGAGTTCACGTTCCATCGGCAGAGTTGCGGTCCTCTGGCCTTACAGAGGGAAGTGTCCGGACGTGGCTGGGCTGGCTCCCTGCTCGAGCCGGCCTGGCCAGCGCTGTGTCGCCATCTCCGACCTCTCGGTGCCACCCCACGGCAAACACAGGAGCCGACACGCACGGAGCGCGATGACTCTCGGTCTCGGCGTTGACTCTGGAACAGCCTTGCCGACGTTTGCCTGGTGAGGCGCAGGCAGCAGCAGGAGAAAGCGGCAGAGACCTCACCCTGGCATCAGACCCCACGCCACCCCGCGTCAGACCCCACGCCACCCCACGTCAGACCCCACGCCACCCATCAGACCCCACGCCACCCCGCGTCAGACCCCACGCCACCCCGTGTCAGACCCCACGCCACCCATCAGACCCCACGCCACCCATCAGAACCCACGCCACCCCGCGTCAGACCCCACGCCACCCCGTGTCAGACCCCACGCCACCCCGCGTCAGACCCCACGCCACCCCGCGTCAGACCCCGAGCCACCCATCAGAACCCACGCCACCCATCAGACCCCACGCCACCTGGCGTCAGACCCCACACCACCCATCAGACCCCACGCCACCTGGCGTCAGACCCCACACCACCCATCAGACCCCACGCTACCCGGCGTCAGACCCCACGCCACCCATCAGACCCCACGCTACCCGGTGTCAGACCCCACGCCACCCCGCGTCAGACCCCACGCCACCCCGCGTCAGAGCCCACGCCACCCCGCGTCAGACCCCACGCCACCCCGCGTCAGACCCCACACTACCCCGCGTCAGACCCCACGCCACCCATCAGACCCCACGCCACCCCACGTCAGACCCCACACCACCCCGCGTCAGACCCCACGCCACCCATCAGACCCCACGCCACCCCGCGTCAGACCCCACGCCACCCCGCGTCAGACCCCACGCCACCCATCAGACCCCACGCTACCCGGCGTCAGACCCCACGCCACCCCGCGTCAGACCCCACGCCACCCATCAGACCCCACGCCACCCCGCGTCAGACCCCACGCCACCCCGCGTCAGACCCCACGCCACCCATCAGACCCCACGCCACCCCGCGTCAGACCCCACGCCACCCCGCGTCAGACCCCACGCCACCCCACGTCAGACCCCACGCCACCCCGCGTCAGACCCCACCGTGCGTTTGCCCAAAGATAAAAAACAAACAAAAACCAAAAAAACCTTGGCAAGCCCACAGATGGCTGCGTTAGTGATGCCGCACTCGGCACGCACACCGACGGAGGGGCCGGAGCGCTCCATGGCCTCCGGGGAAAGCGGGGAAAGCCCCGGACGCCGCTCCTGCTCCACGGGAAAGGACAGCGACAAGACAGCTCCCGGACCCGGGGCGTGGCAGGCTCTGCTCCGTTCACGGGTGAACCAAGGAAAACCACAGCCGGCATTGCCGACAGCAACACTGCGGTCTCTTGTGAGAACTGGAACGGGGAGGGACCGCGAGCCCCGCGTGAACAGCACTTGACGGCCGTGCTGACCACTCCAGGACGTTCCACCTCCCCCGCTCGGAAGCGGGCAGTTGGACGGCCACGCGTGCACCCAGGGCTCAGACGCCGACCTCCGGAGCCCCTTCCTCTGGGCCTGCTAAGCGCGACCTGCCCAGGCCCTCCTGCCAGGCCCTGGGAGCCCTCTGCCTCCAGGAATCAGGCTGTCCTCCAGTGGGACCAGCCCGGGTCTGCTCGGCCCAACACCAGGTCTCCTCTGCCCTTCCAAGGCTCAGTGACGCGCCACTGGTCCTGTCCAGGCACACACAGCCCGTCCGTCCGTCCGTCCACCGGGGCAGCCGGGCTCTCCCGCCTCTGGCTGTGGTGAGCCCTTCTCTGAAGGCCGGGGGTCACGGCTCACCGCCCAGAAGCCAGACGGCGGTTCTGCTTCCCGTCTGTGATTTCCTGAGGAGACCCCACACGCTCTCACAAAGCCCTGCACCCAGGTGCACGGCCAACACCGGCAGGGCAGGGCCCCAGCTTCCCACCCCCGCCCACACCTGTCACCTTGTGCTTTCTGAATAGGGACCACGTCCACGCGTGTGCCGTGGCACCTCACCGCCTCCACACGTGTGCTGTGGTACCTTACCACCTCCACGCGTGTGCCATGGTACCTCACTGCCTCCACGCGTGTGCAGTGGCGCCTCACGGCCTCCACCTGTGTGCCGTGGCACCTCACCACCTCTACGCATGTGCCGTGGCACCTCACCACCTCCACACATGTGCCATGGCATCCCACCACCTCCACGCGTGTGCCGTGGTACCTCACTGCCTCCACACGTGTGCCGTGGCACCTCACCGCCTCCACGCATGTGCTGTGACACCTCACCGCCTCCACGCTTGTGCCGTGGCACCTCACCACCTCCACGCGTGTGCCGTGGTACCTCACCACCTCCACACGTGTGCCGTGGTACCTCACTGCCTCCACGCATGTGCCGTGGCATCTCACCGCCTCCACGTGTGTGCCGTGGCACCTCACTGTGGCTTTTGCTCGCACCTCTCTGAGGATGAGCGATGCCGGGCACCTTCCTGTAGGTTGCTGACCGCGTGTACATCATCTTCGGGGACACCTGGTCAAGCCCTCGCTGACTCCCGTGGGCCACGTGCTTTCTGGTGCCGAGCTGCGGGAGGCTTTGTGGACCCTCTGGTGTCGGTCCTTGACCGCCCCATCACTGGTGACTCTCCCCCCCCAAAGCTGCCCTTCCA
This sequence comes from Lepus europaeus, assembly GCF_033115175.1. Classification (NCBI taxonomy): domain Eukaryota; kingdom Metazoa; phylum Chordata; class Mammalia; order Lagomorpha; family Leporidae; genus Lepus; species Lepus europaeus. The sequence continues at coordinate 2,117,841 of NC_084836.1, forward strand.
CTCGCGCAGTCCTCTGACGCACAAGCTTCGGGGCGTTGTGACCCCGTCTGCAGCTTCACTCTCTGCGCCTGTGCTGTGGGGTCACAGCCAGGAGCCCCCTCCAGCGCCATGGTGCGCAGTTCCCCACCTGCGTTTCCTTTACGACTCTCGCGGTTCAGCGCTTACATGTGGGCCTTTAATCCATTTTGATTAATTTAGTGCAAGGTTCACAACAAGGCTGTCATAGAAATGGTAATAAATGGACCAAGGCTTGGGGAGCTGCGGGCCCAGAGCAAACGGAGAAAGATTACGAACAATCCATGAATGTGCACTTAAAAGCCACAGTGCCACGGAACTGCACACGTCCAAGGGGTTAATGGCTTATGTTATCTGACTTCACCACATTGAGAAACCAGCCAAACAAAATATATGCATTCCAAATTGTGACCTGTAATAATTAAGCTTATTTCTGGAATGAAGTGTGATATTTCAACATAAATATACGATGTGCACTGAATCAGGTTTGGAAATTTTCTTACAAAAGATTTATCTATTTATTTGATACGCAGAGTTACAGAGAGAGAGGGAGATACAGAGAGAGACCTTCCACCCACTGGTTTGCTCACTCTCCGATGGGCTGCAACAGCCAGGGCTGGGCCAGGCCAGAACCGGGAGCCTGGAGCTCCATCCGAGTGCCCACGTGGGTGGAGGGGACCAAACACGTGGCCTGTCGTCCCCTGCCTTCCCAGGTGTGTCAGGGAGCTGGATCAGCGCAGAGTAGTGGGAACCCAGCCCAGCACCTACATGGGTGCTAGTGTTCACATGGGCTAACCCACGGCACCACAGTGCCGGCCCCTTTGTAAGGAGATGGGAATTCTAACCACCACCATTCAATCATCACACACCGTGTAGTGTATTGCATGTGTATGAACTATCCCACCAAAAATACACAACTCAGAAGCACCCCACAAACACTTGTAATTCAAAGTCACGGAGACACACAGACAACGCAGACTAAAGATGTTAAGGTATGAGAGGAAGGCCGAACAAAGACACCCATCTGAGCAGCGTTTCTATATATTGACACTTATATGGGCTAAACTTACCAATCCCAGCGAGCCATTCTGAGAAATGTGCCAAGGCGACCAGGAATCGCCCGCGCCAGGTGGTGATGGAGCCAGCCAGGGGCCACTGCCAAGAACGGAGGCCAAGGGCATGGATTCCACTCAGAAAAAGACAGCAAAATGACTCTAGGGTTAGGTCACAAACCAAACCTACCTACAAAAAACACACTTCCAGAGACTCAGGAATGTCGAGGGAAAAATAATTAAAAGTAACATTTTAGTTTCGTTTTAAAATCTTAATCTCAGTAATGGTAAAATTCAGGACAGAAAGTGTTAAAAATGAACACCAAGAACCTACAAACGCCTGAGCACCCAGTCACAGCACTGACAACAGTCAGACACTGTGCACCCAGTCACACCGCACTGACAACAGTCAGACACCTGAGCGCCCAGTCACAGCACTGACAACAGCCAGACACTGTGCACCCAGTCACACCACACTGACAACAGTCAGACACCTGAGCGTCCAGTCACAGCACTGACAACAGCCAGACACTGTGCACCCAGTCACACCGCACTGACAACAGTCAGACACCTGAGCGCCCAGTCACAGCACTGACAACAGTCAGACAGACACCTGAGCACCCAGTCGCAGCACTGACAACAGTCAGACACCTGAGCGCCCAGTCACAGCACTGACAACAGTCAGACACCTGAGCACAGTCGCACCGCGTTGGCAACAGTCGGACAGACACCTGAGCGCCCAGTCACAGCACTGACAACAGTCAGACACCTGAGCACCAGTCGCACCGCATTGACAACAGTCAGAGAGACACCTGAGCACCCAGTCGCAGCACTGACAACAGTCAGACAGACACCTGAGCACCAGTCGCACCGCGTTGACAACAGTCAGACAGACACCTGAGCGCCCAGTCACACAGCATTGACAACAGTCGGACAGACACCTGCCATCCCTGCCTCCACCATCACACGGCCCCCGTGTCCACACCTCCCTTTTCCTGTGAGGATCCCGTCACGGATTAGGGCTCCCCCAGTCCAGCGTGACCTCACCTGAATCCAAAGACCCCACCTCCAAACACGGTCCAGCTGCCAGTCACTGTGGGGATTCAGCCCACAACACAGGATGGGGAGACCCTGGAGCCCGAGGGCACCAGGCAGTTGAGGAGGAGCTGCGTGTGCACGTGTGTGCACTGTATGTACATGTGCCTATGTGTCTGCCTGCCGATGTGTGTGCACGTATGTGCACTGTTTGTACGTGTGCCTACGTGTCTGCCTGCCAATGTGTGTGTACATGTGTGCACTGTATGTGCGTGTGCCTACGTGTCTGCCTGCCAGTGTGTGTGTACATGTGTGCACTGTATGTACGTGCCCCTGCGTGTCTGCCTGCCAATGTGTGTGTACATGTGTGTGCACTGTATGTGCGTGCCCCTGCGTGTCTGCCTGCCAATGTGTGTGTACATGTGTGTGCACTGTATGTGTGTGCCCCTGCGTGTCTGCCTGCCACGTGACAGAGGAGACTTGGGAAAGGAAGGGCTGGGGAGTCTCCCAGCAGCCCCAGCATCAGGGTCAGGCCCGTGGCAGACACCAGACCACGGACAGGGCAAGGGCCACCGCACAGACCTGCAAGACCCCTCGGTCCAGCTGAAGACTCAGCGTGCGACACACGGCGGTCAGGGGCTGTGGACGCCACACTGGAACCCGGGGCCGTGGACACCACACTGGAACCCCAGGGCTGTGAACACCACAGTGGAACCCGGGGCTGTGGACGCCACACTGGAACCCCAGGGTCGTGAACACCACACTGGAACCCGGGGCCGTGGACGCCACACTGGAACCCCAGGGCTGTGAACACCACAGTGGAACCCGGGGCCGTGGACGCCACACTGGAACCCCAGGGCCGTGAACACCACACTGGAACCCGGGGCCGTGGACGCCACACTGGAACCCGGGGCCGTGGACGCCACACTGGAACCCGGGGCCGTGGACGCCACACTGGAACCCGGGGCTGTGGACGCCACACTGGAACCTGAGAGAAACGGGAGTCGGGGTGACGGGCGTCCAGCTGGGGGGAAAGGCTGCGGATCCAGGAGGCGCGGCAGGATTGCCAGGGCCCCAAGGAGAGCGGGGTGGGGGGCGCACCACAGAAGCCAGAGAACACTTCCCCCGAGAGGCAGAGCGGGGGCTGCCGGCCGCGGCGCCCGGACACCGACTCCCACCCGGCTTCCGGGGAGATTTCTGACTCCATCCACGAAGGCCCTCCAAGTTTCCAGGGAAAAACCCGCATTGTCTCTCTAAAAGGAATGGAAGCCAGGCGTTTCCTCAGCTCCACGGTGCTGGGGTCCGCGGGCCCTCGCTCGCCACGCGGCTCTGAGGGCCAGGGCTTCACAGCACCGAAACGCGGGCCGGGCGGAGGGCAGCGCGACGCCGCCGAGGACACTGCACGGTGGCCTGGAGATCGGACCGGAAGGGCGCGCTGACCTGGGCGCGGAGGTCTGAGTCACCCACGCGAGGCGTCCTGAAGGAAGCCTCCCTGAGAAACACCTGCTGCCTAGCAACAAGCCCGCCCTTCCCGCCAGTCACCGCCTTGGGCCTCGCTCGTTCCCGGGAGCAGAGCGGGGTGGGTGGCAGAAAAGGGAGCAGAGGGCTCCGGGCACCCGGACGGCGCTGAGCACCCGCCGCGGAGCCGCGCCCAGGCCCCGGCGGCACCGGGAACGCGAGGTTTCCTGCTGTTGATAGGAAATGATTTCCCAGACAAGACAGAATGTTCTTCACGCCGCTGACATAATGGGGAGAAAGCTGGCGGATTCTGGAGCTCAGATTCCAAATGACTGCGTAAAGTTGTGCCAAATGTCTTGTCACATTCGAGTGATAATTTGTGTACACGGATTAATTCTCAAAGCTGATGGGAGTACCTGCTTTTAACACTTTCTTGACTAAGACTATTCCGTTGCACGGAACAGAAACCCAACTCAACCCAGCCTAAGAAAACTATGGAGATTTTAAAGCCACCTGACCCCGGAGGCGGTGTCCGGAACAAGTGTCTCGGGGCTCCAACGCCAGCCGCCGCCTCTGAGCCTCTCCCCGCTCCGAGGGATCGGCTCCTCGGCCTCTCACCGTATCCACCGGCACCAAAGAAGTGTTGAATCCTTTTTTTTCGCAGTTCCAGTTCCAAACACCCTCGGGAGACTGGCAGAGCTCAGACCCAGGACAACTCACTCCTGAACCCATCGGCTGCTGCCTGTACACCTGACCCAGGTGCACAGCAAAGGACGGGGCACCCAGGCCACTGGCGACCACGACACCTGGACGCACGCTCTCTCACGTGAGTCCCTCGATGCCGTCAACCTTGTAAGTCCCGAGAGAGCTCTGCCTACCACCACCATGGCTCCACACGACACTCACACACGCCGACCACGACGGGCAGGAACAGGAGGGGCTCCGGGCGCCCCCTAGTGGCCAGCTCCCTGGGCGAGGGCCAGAGCCCAGCTATGTGTCCCAGCATGGCCAGGGCCACAGGGAGCCAGACTTGTCCCCGTGCCCCAAGGAGAGAGAGACATCAGCACGGCCCCTCCAGCGGGCTGCACTGGTCTGAATGAACACCCTGGACCCTAAGGCAGCTGCTCGGTGTGCAATGTTCCATACGCACGGAGGGAGCGTATTGGGAAAAACTATGCATGGATTTTAAAAAAAAACCTTGGCAGCGAAACAGCCTCCCACTGTGCCGACGTGTCCATGGCCCCACGGAGGACGCTCGTCTCTGAAGAGCTCAGCTCCACGGCAGCACCGGGCCATCAATCCTTGCTGTTTGGGGACGACCTGGAAGTCAGGTGCCCCGGGGCCACGTGACATCCACTTGTCGCCAGCCGGGCCCTCACGGCAGCCGTGCCGACAGCAGCTGGGGTCCCTGGAATGGCTGCAGTCACGGCAGGCTCGCCCGGGCCCCCGGCCTCTGCAGCTCTCCTGTGCTCTGTCCCACCCGCGTGCCGACCCCAGCGAGGCAGCGCCTGGAGCCGACACGGCGCAGGATGGTCGGGGTGCAGAGGGGCGGGCCGGGGGCTGCACCCACTCTTCGTTTACTGACAGCAGCGCCACGTGGGGGAGGTGACCCTGACCGCAGGGTGGGCTGTAAAGCCCTCCCTGAACACGCTAACCCAGGGTTTCCATGCTGTGAGAACTCGGGGACGGGGCCACGCCTGGCCCGGGCAGCCTCCCGTGTCCCCGGGATGCAAGGCTGAGAGGGAAGACCCCAGGACCACACGGTGAGACAGAGCCAGGAGGGTCAATCCTGCTCCCGACGCAGGCCTGGGTCAGAACGGAATGCGTGCGCTCGTCACCTGGCCCACATTCTAGAAAATGCCACCCAAAGGAGCCGGGACAGAGGCTGCCTCGGCTTAGGGCCCCGCGCCCAGGAGTGGGGGTTGGGTGCAGGTTTGGGTGTGGGGACGGATCAGCTACCAGTCAGAGCTGCGGCTGTCCCAGACTGCACGGGCCCGACCAGAACAGCCAGGGCACCATGGGAGAGGCTGAGTGCCTGCCCCAGGGCACCATGGGAGAGGCAGAGTGCCTGCCCCAGGGCACCATGGGAGAGGCAGAATGCCTGCCCCTGGGCACCATGGGAGAGGCGGAGTGCCTGCCCCAGGGCACCGTGGGAGAGGCGGAGTGCCTGCCCCAGGGCACCGTGGGAGAGGCGGAGTGCCTGCCCCAGGGCACCGTGGGAGAGGCGGAGTGCCTGCCCCAGGGCACCGTGGGAGAGGCGGAGTGCCTGCCCCTGGGCACCGTGCGAGAGGCGGAGTGCCTGCCCCTGGGCACCGTGCGAGAGGCGGAGTGCCTGCCCCTGGGCACCGTGGGAGAGGCGGAGTGCCTGCCCCTGGGCACCGTGCGAGAGGCGGAGTGCCTGCCCCTGGGCACCGTGCGAGAGGCGGAGTGCCTGCCCCTGGGCACCGTGCGAGAGGCGGAGTGCCTGCCCCAGGGCACCATGGGAGAGGCGGAGTGCCTGCCCCAGGGCACCATGGGAGAGGCGGAGTGCCTGCCCTGGGAGGGCCCACACCCTGTCTCAGAAGAAAGGCAGCAATCACAGTTCCTGGACTTCAAGCCCAGGGGCCCCGAATGCTGAAGCGGTGGGACCTGCAAGCCCCAACTCCACCCTGGGGGGATCGGGCCTCCTTGCCACCAGGCCAGCCCCAGACTGAGCCCCTCACAAGGCGGCCAGGCCGCCCAGGGCCTTGGTCCGTCTCCAGCTGCGGGCTCAGGACGTGCTGGGCCCCCCCACACACACAGCTCCTGAAGGCCCTCATGTGACGCTCCCGAGGACAAGGGAGACCTCCCTGCTGGCCGAGGAGGCCTCTGTGGGCCCAGGCCCAGCCCACAACAGAAGCGTGCACAGAACTCAGTCCAGGTGCTGGGCAGGCTCAGGGAGGCCGCACCCTGGCCCGGGCAGAGGACCCCCCAGAAGCAGCCAATGACATAAAAGCACCTGCCTTAGGGGACAGCGCTAGGGACACATCGGGGCTGACGCGTGGACCCCAGGAGCAAACTTCAGAGCAGGAAGGGGTGGCCAGGTGGGATGCAGCCGCTCTCCCATCTGGCCTTGCTCCCAGCATCCAGCCAAGCCTGCCCCAGCTCCCAGCGTCCAGCCAAGCCTGCCCCAGCTCCCAGCGTCCAACCAAGCCTGCCCCAGCTCCCAGCGTCCAGCCAAGCCTGCCCCAGCTCCCAGCGTCCAACCAAGCCTGCCCCAGCTCCCAGCGTCCAGCCAAGCCTGCCCCAGCTCCCAGCGTCCAGCCAAGCCTGCCCTAGCTCCCAGCGTCCAGCCAAGCCTGCCCCAGCGCCCAGCGCCCAGCCAAGCCTGCCCCAGCTCCCAGCGTCCAGCCAAGCCTGCCCTAGCTCCCAGCATCCAACCAAGCCTGCCCCAGCTCCCAGCGTCCAACCAAGCCTACCCCCAGCTCCCAGCGTCCAACCAAGCCTGCCCCAGCTCCCAGCGCCCGGCAAAGCCTACCCCCAGGTTCTCCCTGCAGAGCCACAGGGCTGTGTCCACCTGCTCGGTGGCCAGGTCTGCCTGCTGCTTCCTCCCCAGCCACCCCAGTCCACTGCACTTCAGAGACGAGCCACAGCAGGCGCCCGGCCCTCCCGCCTCGCGAGCGGACGCTGCGAGACAGTTAAAAGGCTGGACGCTGCCCCACGACCGAAAACGCGGCCCTGCCCCAGGCGTGCAGCAATGGCAGCTCCGCGGGGCCACCCCTCGGACCCCTGGCCCCTCGACACCACCTTCCTCTCTGGAGGGAAGATTGGACACTAGCTCCTAATCAGCCAGCCAGGCCAGGGGCAGGGAGAGCCGGAGGGAGCGGACCTGATTAACGTAATGGGGAGTCCGGGGAACAGCTCAGAGATAGCGCGAAGAGGCATTTTCAAAGCACGGAGATAAATACATTAAATCACACAACAGATAGAGCGGCTGCTTCGCTGATAAACGCTGAAGCTCGGGAACTCGCGGGACGGAGTGCCCGGCCGGAAACAGATTAGCACCAATACTGAAACAACGGCGGTGGGGCGCACGCCGCCCCCCCGCCCCAGCATCTGCCGCCCAGACGGCCGGCGCGGCTCCTCGGGGACCTCACTGCCTTTGTTTCTAAGACAATCTGACAGCTATGATCTGCGGGCTTATTACCAAGCTGTCATGTGTTTTTCATGTGCTGTGGTAATATACATGGGGGACAAGTCCATCTGGAACCTGGCTCTTGCGAGCTGAAGACACGGTGGTCCTGGGCCACGTGCTGAGACCCCCCACCCACAGCCCACACGGCACGGGGCGCTCAGAGTCGCCCGTGGGGGGCCGCAGCGCAGCCCTGGACAGCACGTCCATCTTAGAGATGGGGAAGTTGAACCCGGCAAAGTCGGCCAGCTCCAGGCCAGGCAGCCACCGGCTGGCAGAGCCGAGACCCGGCTCCAAGCACAGCAACCTCTGCCCTGACAGACCACGCCCAGGTGGTGCCACCCTTGACACCGGGGCTCAGGGGACCACCTGGGCGCTGAGGGTGGGCCTGGGCGTGCGGGAGAGAAGACCACGCGTTGGTGTCCACAGCTGTGCGGTGACCTCTCTGCCAAGGCCCTGCTGGCCTCACTGGGAGGGGACGGCAGTGGACGTGGCTGTCCCTGCCCGGCTGGGAAGTCACTGAGAGCAGGCCCGGCCCAGTGCCCAGCGTGGGGAGCACAGGCTTCCAGACATTCCCTGCCTTCACCACCTGTGCCGTTCCCGCCTGGGTCAAACAGGCTGCCCCGAAACGTGAGCCCTCCAAGCAAGCCCGAACTCACTGTCGCCGGGGGCTCAGGCCACCAACAGCATCGCGTGGTCGGGCCGTGGGGCGCTCGGCCGGGGCTCCGCACAGGTCCCCGAGAGAGTGCGGGGCCCAGCCGCGCCCCCGGGTTTAAATCCACCGCAGCGAGGCTGGGAGAAGGCCGGTGGGGAGCTGGGGAGGAGGAACTTCCGGAAAACTCCAGGCCAGAGCTGGGCTGCACCAAAAGAGCCCCTCACACTCGGGACGACAGCGCAGTCCCGCGGGGTTGCAGGAGGGTTCACCCCACCCCCCCACCTCCCCCACACACACACACACCCCGCCTTCTCCAGAGCCAAATGCGGGCCTGGGTTCGGGCAGCATGGCCCAGCCGCGTGGACCCACACCCCGGAACGCAGGAAGATGGCCCACGCGCTGCGCTGACGTTGGGCAATGAAACCCGGGGAGGACTTCACCCCGCGGCCCAGCCTGCACTGGCCCCGCTCCCTGCGAAGCCGCCGCCGGGGTGCAGACCGCGCGCCTGGCTCAGCGCGGCCCGATCCTCGGGAGCCACGCGCGCGCTCTCCCCGCTGGACTGCGTGCCCTGGCTCCCCGGCTCGGTGACCGACACGGATCCACCACAGAGGCCTGCCCGGCTCACCGCCGCCCTGCTCCTGGCGCAGCCATCACCATGGGAAGGAAGGAAGGAAGGAAAGGAGAGAGAAACGGACGGACGGACAGACAGACAGATGGACGGGCGGACGGGCGGGACAGAGGGAGCGCACGTCCACACCGCGGGCGTCCGCACCTCGGCCTCTCCCCCCGCGGTCTCACGGATACCCCACTCTGGGATTTGTAAGGAAACAGCCCCACTGCAAGTCAGCACGCACTCTCCCCCTCCGCGGGGGCTCCGGGCCGGGCCGGGCAGCAGAGGGGCGAGCGCCGAGCCCGAGCCCAGCGCCATCGCCAGCGCAGCACCCCAGGCCTCTGTTTCCCCTGCCGACGTCCGGCCAGTGACCCTGGCTCCGGGCACCGACACGAGGTGAGCGTGAGCTGCCCTGGGCCAGGCACTCGGGGGAGGCTCAGGCCTCCGTGGGGCCCAGCACAGGGGGAGGCCAGGGAGCACCAGCAACCAAGGAAGAGCTGTTGGCCCCGAACAGGCACGCACACCACACACACACACACACACACATACACCACACACACATACACATACCACACACCACACATACCCACACCACACACACCACACATACCCACACACCACACACATCACACACATCACATACTACACCACACACACCACACACACACACACACCGCACACACCACACATACCCACACCACACACACACACGCACCCCACATGCCATCCCCCACACACCCTGTACCAACACATCACCCACATCACATACTACACCACATATGAAGCACATATGCCACACACACATCGCTACACACCATGCACACACGTGTCGCGTGCACACACAGCACATGCACCCTGCCCACATGAAATCAGCCCGTGGTGTGATTCGGCCTGAAGCGCGTGCCCAGCGTGGGTGACGGAGAGGCCGCCATGACCCTCGCCAAGCCGGCCCCGTCGACACAGCTCCATCCTAGCCCCTCAGCCCCACAAGGCCGGGGTCACCTTCACAGCGAGGGGCAGTGAGCGGCTCGCGGCACCCAGCTGCCCCCTGGAGACGATGAACTCCACCCACCTGCGCCAGCCCTGTGGTCCTGGCTGGCCGGTCACCCCGTGGCCCGTGGGCCTTCTGTCGACGGTGAGGTGGGCGCCCCTCTGAGATACCTGCTCCTGGCGCAGATCCACAGGCTCTGAAGCACTGGCACCCGACACTCTGCCCTCCCAGGAGCCACGTCCCCACGGCATTAACCTGTCCATCGGTGGACTGAGCAAACACCGCGTGGCCGTGGCCGTGGCCGGCCTGAGCGCACTAAGCAGCAAGAGACCACCCTCCCTGGGGCTGGCGCTGTGGCACAGCCCGTGAAGCCACCGTTTGCAGCGCCGGCATCCCATAATATCCCGGCTCCACTTCCGATCCAGCTCCCTGCCGATGGCCTGGGAAAGCGGCAGGAGATGGCCCAAGTCCTTGGGCCCCTGCACCCATGTGGGAGACCCGGAAGAAGCTCCTGGCTCCGGGCTTCAGCCTGGCCCAGCCTTGGCCATTTGGGGAGTGAACCAGCGGATGGAAGATCTCTCCATCTCTCTGTAATTCTGACTTTCAAATAAATGAATGTTAGAAGAAAAGAGAGACCGCCCTCCCTAAACACAAGGCCCCGACCCGTGGACCAAGACAGACAGGAGCCAGCGCTCTCTGCTTCCCCCGCAGTGGGGACTGACAGCTGGCCGTCTTGGTGGGCGGCGTCAGTGAGGCAGGCCCAAGCAGGGTGCTCCATGGGCCCTGGCGGAGTCCTGGACCAAGCGCCTGGTGACGGCGGGCGTCTGCCCGGCACAGGCGTCTGCTTGTGGTGCAGGGTGGGAGGGAGGTGGCGGTCCCAGCGGCCTCAGAGCCTGAGAAAGGGGGGACCTGTGGGCGGGGCCACAGAGGGCAGGGGTGCCTGGGGCTCTGGTGTGCGGCCTCCGCACAGGGAGGTCAGCTCGACACTGGGGGCCCAGGATGCCCAGCTCGTGGGTCGCAGGGACCCGGGCCCCTGGGGACCCTTTCCTCCTGGGCCGAGGGGGCCGTCTGAGCACCGGGGACACCTCTGCTCCCTGGGCTGTGGCCCCAACTGTGGGGATTCAGGGCGCCACCCCCGCTCCGTCTAGAACACTCCACATTCAGCCCTGCCGCCCGCAGGCTCGCTGTTCACACACGCAGTCGGAATTGCCAAGGGGGATCCAGCTCAGTCAAGACACACGTAGTGAGCACCTACTGTGTGCAGAGGAAGCGGGGCTAGCCCCGCAGTGGGGAGAGAAGTCCAGGAGCAGACCCACAGCGCCAGGTGCTCAGCCAGAGGCGGCATCTGGACAAAGCCACAGCACAAAACCGGCGGCACGGCAGGCGTCCAGGAGGGAGCAGCCCAGGCAGAGGGGCGTGCAACGGTCCTGGGGCAGGGGAGTGTGGGCGAGGGTCAGCACAGCAGTGGCTTTGGCGCAAAAGGCAGAGATGTGGGGAGAGAAGCTGGTGGGCCAAGGGGGTTCCTGGGCTGTTTCAGTCACTTAGAGGCTGACGGGAATGTCCCAGGAGCGGAGCAAACACCACACAGGGCGGGGCGGGGTCTGCCCCCCCCCGCCCCCGCCCGAGAAAGCCTGCGCACCACTCAACAAAGGCCAGACTCCCTCCACCCGGGGCAGGACGGGCTCAGCTCTGAACCCAGCCACAAGGGCTACGAGGCTCCTCCCGGCACAGCAGGCTCCCGGTTCCGAAGGGAGCAGACGTGCCCCCCCCCCCCCCCAGGGCGCAGTGAGGGCCCTCAGGCTTCAGGTGCTGTGCGGATGCTGCCAGTCCCACCGGGGGCCGCCTTGGACCCCACACCACTGACCGCCCATGACCAGGACCTGCAGGGGCCGCACAGGCCGTGGGACGCCGCATGTGGGGCTCCCCGGTGGCAATGCACCTGCCCCTGCCTCTAGGCCGGGTCTGTGACGAGCTCCCCACCTGTCTGAGGGCTGGGCATGCGGGGGGGGGGTGGCTCCCCAGGTCCCCCCCCTCGGGGCGTCTGCACCCAGAGAAGAAACCTGCAGCCGGGGTGGGCAGCCCTCCCATCTCCTGTCCACTCCCCCAGCACTTGGCCTTCAGTGGGTCACACACCGGGACGAGGGGCCAGGTGGGGAGGGGTGACCGGGCGAGCAGCTCTCGACAGCTGGATGGCGTCACCCAGAGGCGCTGTGGTCAGGCCCACCGGGGGGGGAGGGAGTTTGGGGAGGAGCAGGGAGGTTGATCAGCCAAGGTGCCCCCAGGTCACACTCCCACCCCGGAGCTGCAGGGGGCAGGGGTCAGGGGTCAGCTGCTTGCGAGAGCCAGCATCGCCGTCTTCCTGCCATCGGGCTGGCACAGCACAGTCTGCGCCCTGGGTCGTCAGGGAGTGCTCGCCAGCGTCTCCTGCAGTCCCCGCCCGCTGCTCTGGGAGCCCAGGCAGAGCAGCCGGGTCCAGGGGCCGGCACTGAGCCCTCCAGGTAGCCCCTTCTTGCTGGCCCCCGGGACACCCACGGCCCCTGCTGCCCACACGCCCGGGTCCCAGGGAAAACAGGCAGCCATGGGGGGCAGGGGCGCAGCGCCACATCAGCCACCAAGCCACGGCCTCATCCAGCCTGGACCCCTGGACCCCTCACAGCCCCCACCTCCTCCATCAGGGTCCCACTGGGGGAGGGAAGGGCAGCCACGCGCAGGCGCAGGCGACTGCCGGGGCTCGTGGTGGCCCTCTTCCCACCGGGAGACGCCCCAGCCCACATCAGGGCAGGGTCCCGCCACTCACGGCAAAGGTGACGACCCGCAGGCTCTGTGGCCACCAGTCAGGTCACACGGCCTTGGACACGGAGCGCACCGAAGGCTGGGCAGGGGTGTGGGGCAGTGGGCCGGATTCAGCGTGTGAGCCACCCCAGCCAGACCCCGCCCCGAGGGCTCCCCCATCCTGGCTCCCGGCCCGGAGACAGACACCTGGCACTGGAAGACGGTGAGCAGGAACGTGGAGGAGGGAGAGGGTCCCGAGAACATGGCGAGGCAGGAACCTTCCAGAAGCCCCTGCAGCCAGGGTGAGGATGGAGGGGGCGGGGCAGGCTCGGGCTCCAGGTAACCGGCAGCAAGCACAGCCACGGCCCGCCCACCCCCAGTCGCGGTGTGCCACCCCTGCCCAGGGCCGTGCTCAGAGGCACAGCCCAGCCGGCGGGAGCTCCCACCCACCGCGCAGGCCCGGAGGGTGCCCCGCACACCCCTCCTCTCAGACCCCGAGGCTCAGGGGATCTCGGGCCACCTGGCCAGTCTCAACTTACAGTTCCGGAATTTTCTGTCGCTCCTCCCTGCCCGGCCCCAGGCTCCCGACACTGCCCCAGACGTGTCCTCCAGCCGCCCCTGGTTCACCTCTGTTCTCTCTCCACATCTCCCTCCTATCCAGCAGGCTCCCCCCGTCCGCGGGCCCTGCTGAAACGCCCCATTCTCCCGCCAGCCCGTGCTCACAGCAGCGTCCATCAGAGCTGCTCTCGGCCCCCAGTGCCCAGAGACCGAGTGGTGGCCATGCACGGGCTCCCTCAGGCCCAGCTGCAGCCTGGACACAGCATGTGACCCTCCTTCACCTCCCACGAGCCCAGCCGGGGCTGTGGTGCAGGAGCCGAGGGGGTGGGCTCTGGCCGACCCCGCGCTCCGGGGTGTGGGAACCACTGACGGCTTAGGAACGGCCCGTGGCCCCCGCAAGCCCGCGCACGGGCGCGGACGGCGCACGACCATTGCAGGGCGGGAGCTCACTCCAGAACCTTGGGCCGCACGTCCTCATCAGGTTACTGGATAAATTATTACGTTATTACATTTTAAGTTGACAAGTAAATCTTATTATAAAAGTGTAATGACACCATAAAAGACGCTCCATTCATCCGTTCCGTGCCCGCGTCCACGCTGACACCTCATTACGGCTCCCGCGACGTGGAGAGCTGAAACATTAATTTGGCAAAGCGATGGACATCTCTCAGCAGCCGCAGCGCCGAGCTGAGGCCTGGAGCCCCGGGAGCACTCAGGGCCGGGACCCCCGGCCTCCGAGGGCTGGGGCCAGCTTCCCCCAGCACGCAGGAGCCCTCCGCGTGAATACCCAGGCCCCTCTCCCCCGTGCCGGTACCAAGACCGCCTGCAGCCCCCAGGCACCTCCCGGGCTGGTCTTCAGTGCGCCGGCCCAGAAAGCACCAGCGCCATGGCTGCGAGCCGGGGCTAGGGAGAGCGCTGACCCTTTTTCAAATTCCGCCCCACCTCCATGGGACCGTGCGAGTCTTGGGGTCCTGCCTGACCGCCGTGCCTCGGTGTCCCCGTCTGTACAATGGGCTGTGGTGCAGAGGGGGTGGCACGGGCCACGCCGCCGTCGGTCCTGCAGAAGTCGTGGGGGAGGGACGTGGCCCCGCTGCGGGGCTCCGACTACAGAAGGGGGAGGTCAGCGGCACGCAGCCTGTGGCAGGAGCGACAGCCGCCTCGGGCACCAGGGGCCCTCTGCCAGGACCCGAGAGACAAGGCCGCCGGGGAACAGCCCTGCCTGCGGCCACGGGAACCGTGGCTCCGCCCCGGAGGAACACTCCGACCAGACCCCGGCCGGACGCTGCGCGTGGGGCGCACACCTCCCGCGCCCTCAGCACCACGCCCGCTCCAGGCGCCCGCGATGGATGTGTTTTGCCCCCAGGGTGGAAATGGGCAGTTGACAAAGCTCAGGCCGCGGCGGTCCCGTCTGGGCTCGCTCACTCTCCCTCTTCCCACCACTGCTGGCGAGAGCCAGAGCCACTTCCAGGAAAATTACCTGAACCTGGAAGAAAAGCAGGAAGTGGTCTCCAGGGGCTGTGCGAGGACACCCGGAAACCAGTGCAGGGGCTACAGGGAAAACAGGGCAGGTGCACCGCCACGCCCCTGCACCGCCACGCCCCCGCACAGCCACATCCCTCCCACACCGCCACGCCCCCGCACAGCCACGTCCCTCCCACACCACCACGCCCCCGCACAGCCACGCCCCCGCACACCAGCCCCCTCCCGCACAGCCACGCCCCCCAGCCACGGCTCCCTGGCTCCCTGCTGCCTCCCTCTCGGGCGGTGGCTCCAGGCCTTGCTCCCCGGCCACGGGAGCTGAGTCTGCTCCAGCCGGGCCCCCCATCCCCCCTGCGTTCAGTGGAGCCTGGGAGCCCCTGCCTGCTGGGAGGCCTCTGGATGCAGCCCCCTGCCCACTAGGTCGGCCGAGGGCCTTCACTGTCTCCCTCGTGCCGCCCACCTGCAGCGGACCCTGGGCCCGAGCCCACAGCCATAGTGACCAGGCCTGGAGCCTGGAGACCCTCTACAGTGGGCACAGATGGAGACGACACTGTGCAGAGGCAGGGGCGGCGCGAGACCGTGGGGCAGGAGCCACAGGAGGGGCTGTGCAGGGACCCCAAGGCGGGGGTGGGTGTGGCCGTGGGTCTCCTAGGAACCACAGGATTGGCTGTGAAGGGACCCCAGGGCAGGGGCGGCGCGTGGCCGTGGGGCAGGAGCCACAGGAGGGGCTGTGCAGGGGCCCTAGGGCAGGGGGGGTGTGGCTGTGGGGTGCCTAGGAGCCACAGGATTGGCTGTGCAGGGGCCCCAGGGCAGGGGTGGGTGTGGCTGTGGGGCTCCTAGGAGCCACAGGAGGGGCTGTGCAGGGGCCCCAGGGCGGGGGTGGGCGTGGCCGTGGGGCAGGAGCCACAGGAGGGGCTGTGCAGGGGCCCCAGGGCAGAGGCGGGCGTGGCCGTGGGGCTCCTAGGAACCACAGGATTGGCTGTGAAGGGACCCCAGGGCAGGGGCAGGCGTGGCCGTGGGTCTCCCAGGAGCCACAGGAGGGGCTGTGCAGGGGCCCCAGGGTGGGGTGGGCGTGGGCGCGGCCATAGGGCTCCTAGGAACCACAGGATTGGCTGTGCAGGGACCCCAGGGCAGGGATGGGCATGGGTGTGGCCATGGGGCAGGAACCCAGGGCGGGGTGGGCGTGGCCGTGGGGCTCCTAGGAGCCACAGGAGGGGCTGTGCAGGGGCCCCAGGGTGGGGTGGGCGTGGGCGCGGCCATAGGGCTCCTAGGAACCACAGGATTGGCTGTGCAGGGACCCCAGGGCAGGGGCAGGCGTGGTCATGAGGCAGGAGCCACAGGAGGGGCTGTGCAGGGGCCCCAGGGCAGGGGTGGGCACAGCCGTGGGACAGGAGCCACAGGAGGGGCTGTGCAGGGGCCCCAGGGTGGGGTGGGTGTGGGCGCGGCCATAGGGCTCCTAGGAGCCACAGGAGGGGCTGTGCAGGGGCCCCAGGGCAGGGGCAGGCGTGGCCGTGGGGCAGGAGCCACAGGAGGGGCTGTGCAGGGGCCCCAGGGCAGGGGTGGGCACAGCCGTGGGACAGGAACCACAGGAGGGGCTGTGCAGGGGCCCCAGGGTGGGGTGGGCGTGGGCGCGGCCATAGGGCTCTTAGGAACCACAGGATTGGCTGTGCAGGGACCCCAGGGCCCCAGTGCCTGAGCCCACAGGGGCTGTCAAGGGGCCAGCCTGGCCGCCCTTCCTGCTCCTGGTGCTGGTGGCAGCTCGGCAGGATTGGAGGGGCTGGAGAGGGAGAACTGGAGTCCTCCAGGGAGCCCCAGGCAGGGCTGCTCCAGGGAACACTTGGGAAGCAGAGCACCCCAGTGTCCATCCAGCTGGGGCTGCCGGCCAGAGCTGTGGGCAGGGGCGGCGGGGTGGCCTGGGGGCTCCTCCTCCCCGCCTCTCCCTCCCTCTCCTCCCCCTCCTCTGAGAGACAGTGGTCCTCGTGGCTCTCACAAAATTAAAGATCTGAAAGATGTTAGGAACTGATCTTGGTTTCTATGGCAACCTGAGAATAACTCACATCGCGCAGCCAAACTGAAGGCGGACGCATTTCTCCTGCACATTATGGGTGGCCAATTATTTTTAATAGCCAGGTCAGCGCCGGCCATACCCGCACCCCCGCAGGCCTTGTTAGCATTCCCAGGCGGGGGCGCGTGAGGCAGCGGCCACGTGAGGAGCAGCCACAGGAGTTCATTAAGAGACTGAGCTGCAGCGGGACTGCGCCCGCCTCTGCCGCTGGGCACCCGGGAGAGCAAGCGGGGCTGCCCTCGGCCCTGCGGGGTGGGGCGGTGTGGCCGGCACCAGCGTCCTCCCTTGCTGCCCCGCTGACCGGCACCTGGGAGAGCAAGCGGGGCTGCCCTCTGCCCTGCAGGGTGGGACGGTGTGGCCGGCACCAGCGTCCTCCCTTGCTGCCCCGCTGACCGGCACCCAGGAGAGCAAGCGGGGCTGCCCTTGGCCCTGCGGGGTGGGACGGTGTGGCCGGCACCAGCGTCCTCCCTTGCTGCCCCGCTGACCGGCACCCGGGAGAGCAAGCGGGGCTGCCCTCTGCCCTGCGGGGTGGGACGGTGTGGCCGGCACCAGCGTCCTCCCTTGCTGCCCCGCTGACCGGCAGCTGGGAGACAGTAGGTGTTCACTGGAGGCTGCCGGTGTGAACTGACCACCCATCGACCTCACATGGCCAGGCCAGCCTC
Organism: Lepus europaeus; assembly: GCF_033115175.1. Classification (NCBI taxonomy): domain Eukaryota; kingdom Metazoa; phylum Chordata; class Mammalia; order Lagomorpha; family Leporidae; genus Lepus; species Lepus europaeus. Next base: position 2,135,343 of record NC_084836.1, read on the forward strand.
ATCCCCCGGCCAGGTACAACCTCCCCCCGGGGCGACGGCTCAGGGTTGGGGTTGGGGTCAGGGCTAGGAGTTAGGGTTCAGAGTGGGTTGGGATAAGGGTTAGCGTTAGAGTTAGGTTAGTATTAGGGGTTAGGGTTGGGGTTGGGGTTGGGATTGGTTTAGGGTTTAGTTGGGATCAGGGTTAGGGTTAAGGTTTAGGTTTGGTGATGAGGTTAGGGTTTAGAGTTTAGGGTTAGGGTTTAGGGTTAGGGTTTAGGGTTAGTGTTACAGTTAGGGTTAGGATTAGGGTTAGCATTTTGGTTAGGGTTTGGGTGTTATAATTAGGGTGTTATGGTTAAGGTAATGGTTAGGGTTATAACAGGTGATGGTTATGGTTAGAATAGGGTTAGGGTTTGGGTGTTATGACTATAGTTACTGTGTTCTGGTTAGGGTATTATGGTTAAGGTTATGGTTAGGGTTAGTGTGATGGTTATGGTTAGAATAAGGTTAGAGTTTGGGGGTTATGGTTATGGTTACTGTGTTCTGGTGAGCTTTAGGATTAGCATTTTGGTGTTATGGTTAGAACAGAGTAGGGTTTGGGTGTCAGGGTTAGTGTTACGGTCAGGGCTGGCATTAGCACTAGGGTTAGATGGGGAGTGAGGCACGGGCAGGGGTGCTGTGCAGGGGAAGGGGCTGTCACCCTGGCCACCTCCCACATATGGCCCTGGGGCATCCGGACTTCATCTGTCTCTCAAGTGCCCAGGACGGGCCTTGGGCTCCCCCACTCTTGACGCTGGAGACACCAGGCTTTGTGGAAGGCGACTGCTGTGGGTGGTGACCGTGCCCCGAAGGAAACAGTGTGGGAGCGAGCGGCTGTGGGCTGGGCGCTGGGCGCTGGGCGCTGGTGGGCAGGGCCTGGGGCCGCTCTCTCTGGGGAGCGTGTCCTTCACGTCCCTGCCTCCCGAGCGGCTGGGCGCTGGGCGCTGGTGGGCAGGGCCTGGGGCCGCTCTCTCTGGGGAGCGCGTCCCTCCAGTACCTGTATCTCGAGTGGCTGTGGGCTGGGCGCTGGGCGCTGGTGGGCAGGGCCTAGGGCCGCTCTCTGGAGAGTGCGTCCCTCGCGTCCTTGCCTCCCGAGTGGCCACTTTGTTCTTCCAGCTGCCCCTCCATGTGGGTGCTGCAGCCCTCTCCAGCTAACGCCCACCCCCAGGTCCGTGGCAGACACCGGGCCCTCACCGGCGCCCGGGAGGAGATGCAGATGGGCAGTGGCAGGTGCGGTCGGCCCCCGTCTGCAGCCTCCGAGTGCAGCGGCCTCGCCGCCAGCCTTCGCTGCTGCTCGCCGCGGCTCCCAGCACCAAGTCGCTTTTTGTTTTTGTTTTTAACGAATTTGAAAATTATAGCAAATGAGTAATTTTGCAAATATTCACATACCCACAACCCAGGATTAGCTCCTGTTAACATCTGGCTGCGTCTGAATCATCGTGTTTCAAGAAACAAAATATAACCTAAGCAGAAATCCTCTGTAACGTGATCTAAAAGGTACTCGAGCAACACGAACCTGACCACCTCGCAGTCAGACACGCACGGACTGTGGGTGAACACATGTAGTACGACATGGACAGCTCAGACAGTCCACAGAAACCAGGGCCACGGCCACAGCCACGTGGGGTGGGGGCGGGGTTCCTGCACTGTCGTTGCTGCGTTGCTGCTCACAGGCACCGTCCACGCGTGGCACCCTGCCGGCGTGGTCTGACGCGGGCGGGGCGGGGGGCAGCTCCAGTGGGGCCAGGCCCTGGGTTCCATACCGGCCGCACCGGGAGAAGCCGTGCTTCTTGGGCAAATTTTGTGTCTGCACCTCCCCGCCAGGGCTGATGCGGGGGTGAGCCGGACGTCCCAGGTGGGGTCCCGAGAGTCACCTGCGAGGTGACGGTGACGAGGACCTCCCTGGCTGCCACGGGAACATGCCCCAGCCACTGCTTTCTTGCCCCCAGACCCTCCATGCTGACCGCTGCACGGACCCTCTGCACCTCTGCACACGTGTATTTGCTGTCATTTGCTGGAAAGACAGACAGAGCCAGCCCACCTGCTGGGTCACTCCCCAGATGCCTGCTCCAGGCCGCAGCCAGGAGCCTGGAGCCGCATCGAGCCATCGTCTGCTGCCTCCCAGGGCGCATCTGTGAGCAGCCGGATGGGAAGCGGAGGGAGGGGCTCAGCCCGGGCGCTGTGCCATGGGACCTGGTGCCCCGTGCAGCAGCTGAACCCGGCCCCCCACCCTTCCAACAGTGGGTGCTGGGCTGGCTTCCCACAGGGACTTCGGGTGGTCCCAGCGCCGCCCTGTCTCGGGGACACAGTGCACGGTCCCAGCCCCCTTGGCCACGGTCTGGGTGCGCCTCCATCCCGTGCTTCTGTGCTGGCCTGCAGCCGGCTCCTCCAGCTTGGCCCCCCCTGGCCAGTGGCTGGATCCGGGCCCGTCCGACAGCTATGCCGTGCCGCGGTCTCGGCTCACCAAGCACGGGAGACTCCGAGTGTGGACTCGCCACCTGCACACCTTCCCCGCTGCCGGCCCGGTCTCTCCCTCATCCCGCAGTCGGGCTGCTCCGCTTTCTGTGGAGCCCTAATCTCCGTCTGTTTGAACGGCAGCCCTTATCAGCTCTGTCTTGCAATCACTTATCTTCTTGTTCTCTCAATGCCTATGATATTCCGGATCCCTCCCCTCCTACCTCAGCTGAATCCCGTGCTGTCACTCCCTCCGCTCCCACGGCGGACGGCGCTGTTTCCGGGATGCTGGAGACACAGCGGCTGCAACACCGGCTGAGACCCTGCCCTCCGACCCTCCCCCAGACCGGCTTCGGGTTCGGTCCATCACCTCTACCCCCAGCGGCTGTCCTTCCTCTCTCCCACGGGTCCCCTGCAGGGGTGGCAGGCCAGGAGCTCGCCCCAAGGCCGGCAGTGCTGCTGCGTGTGGTCCTGTCTCTCAGGCCTCGTCCAGGGCGCTGTCCCAACGTGGCTGACGGGAACACGGAGCCTCCCAACCACGCTTCCGCTGCGTCAGCATTTCTCTTTGCTCTCCCCCTTCCTTCTCAACACCGTCTCGCGGGGACCTTGTCAGTCGCTGGCTGCCGGAGTTCACGGAGTTCTACAGAGCGCACGGTGCAAGTCCTGAGCCTCCCGGCCACCGTCCTCAACCCGAGTCCTGAGCCTCCCGGCCACCGTCCTCAACCCGAGTCCTGAGCCTCCCGGCCACCGTCCTCAACCCGAGTCCTGAGCCTCCCGGCCACCGTCCTCAACCCGAGTCCTGAGCCTCCCGGCCACCGTCCTCAACCCGAGTCCTGAGCCTCCCGGCCACCGTCCTCAACCCGAGTCCTGAGCCTCCCGGCCACCGTCCTCAACTCGAGTCCTGAGCCTCCCGGCCACCGTCCTCAACCGAGTCCTGAGCCTCCCGGCCACCCCCGGCCACCGTCCTCAACCCGAGTCCTGAGCCTCCCGGCCACCGTCCTCAACCCCAGTCCTGAGCCTCCCGGCCACCGTCCTCAACCCGAGTCCTGAACCTCCCGGCCACCGTCCTCAACCCGAGTCCTGAGCCTCCCGGCCACTGTCCTCAACCCGAGTCCTGAGCCTCCCGGCCACCGTCCTCAACCCGAGTCCTGAGCCTCCCGGCCACCCCCAACCACCGTCCTCAACCCGAGTCCTGAGCCTCCCGGCCACCGTCCTCAACCCAAGTCCTGAGCCTCCCGGCCACCGTCCTCAACCCGAGTCCTGAGCCTCCCGGCCACCGTCCTCAACCCGAGTCCTGAGCCTCCCGGCCACCGTCCTCAACCCCAGTCCTGAGCCTCCCGGCCACCGTCCTCAACCCGAGTCCTGAACCTCCCGGCCACCGTCCTCAACCCGAGTCCTGAGCCTCCCGGCCACCGTCCTCAACCCGAGTCCTGAGCCTCCCGGCCACCGTCCTCAACCCGAGTCCTGAGCCTCCCGGCCACCCCCAACCACCGTCCTCAACCCGAGTCCTGAGCCTCCCGGCCACCGTCCTCAACCCCAGTCCTGAGCCTCCCGGCCACCGTCCTCAACCGAGTCCTGAGCCTCCCGGCCACCGTCCTCAACCCGAGTCCTGAGCCTCCCGGCCACCCCCGGCCACCGTCCTCAACCCCAGTTCTGAGCCTCCCGGCCACCGTCCTCAACCCGAGTCCTGAACCTCCCGGCCACCCCCGGCCACCGTCCTCAACCCGAGTCCTGAGCCTCCCGGCCACCGTCCTCAACCCGAGTCCTGAGCCTCCCGGCCACCGTCCTCAACCCGAGTCCTGAGCCTCCCGGCCACCGTCCTCAACCCGAGTCCTGAGCCTCCCGGCCACCCCCGGCCACCGTCCTCAACCCGAGTCCTGAGCCTCCCGGCCACCCCCGGCCACCGTCCTCAACCCGGGCCTCTGCTCTTCCCGCCGCTTTTCTCTCCCTCTCCCTCTGCTGGACGTCGGGCGTGGTTTCTGTTCTCTAAGAAGTCACCGAAACAGTTAAATACTTCCTTAGGCTTGTGTTTTCTAGGCCATTCCAATGGAAGCCCACTGAGCAGGGCTGCCCGTCGTGGCACTCCCTGTGTGCACATGTGTGCATGCGTGTGTGCACGTGTGTGCATGTGTGTTGTCTGTGTGCAGGGCTGCAGTCACCGGTGGGCTCCTGCTGGAGACTCCCACAGTGCTCTCTGTTGCAGCCACGTCTCAGAGTGACAGACATCTCGCACGGCCATGCGTGCAGCGGGAAGAGGACAGCAAGTCTGCGTACAGCGAGGGAACGCGCGAGCATGCTAATTCATGCCACTGGGCATTATTCCTGGAGAATCTTAATGACAGAAAAGGCTTCGGGTACTGGCACAGCAGGTGTCCTAAGAGGTCTCTGTGCTGGCCTGCAAGGTGAGCCTGCGGAGGCCTGAGGACTGAGGAGGGAACGGGCGTGGGGGTAGCCAGAGGACAGGACCACCCCAGAGCGGCGGCCAAGGCCGCCCAGGCCCAGAAGTGAGACGCCAGCCGCGGTGGACACTGCGCTGGAGAGAGCCCACCCCGACCTAGCGGGGCAAAGGGGCCCACACCCCCGCCCCTCACCCCTCGGCAGGGATCTGCCAGGGCCAGGGGAGACTGCAGCAGGGGAGGGACGGGCGGGGTGTGGGCCTCGCCTCCGGGTTCGCTTTGTGCCGTGTCCTCCTGTGTGACGCTGACCCCACAGTTCAAAGATCAACAGCGACCGGAATAATCGGTGCAGAGTTCTCACGAAGACACACGAGGCCCGGCAGAGCCACAGTGCGTCTCCTGCTGTCCCGGGAGAAGGGGCCCCGGAGCCCAACGCCCGGGCCAGCACCTCACCCCCCCCCCCACGTGAACACCCCACTGGGCACTCGCAGTGGCCTGTGTTCCGCGCTGTGCCCCTCTTAGCGGACTCCTGGGTACTGAGGATCTGGCTGGGTCTCAGGCCCGACCTGTCTCCCACAGCTGCTGTGTGGGGACCGCGGCCTCCTCCCGCGGTGCCCACGGACGCCCAGCAGTCCCCTTCTCTGCTGTGTTCAGCATTGGTTCCACGCCCACAACATCTCACCACACCCAAGGACACAGATGTTCAAGTACTTTTGAGTATGGTAGAGTTTAATTTTTATATTTAAATACATTCTCCCGGTGTTTATTTATTTATATTTTTTCCCTGGAAGAACAATCCGCCCCCATTTGTCAATGAATAGGACGCAGGCACGGCTTTCGGTGCCGGGGGCGTCCATGGCCACGCACACCACTGGTCCACTCTTTGTTGAGGATCTTCTGTGCCAGATAGGGGCTGCCAGACGGTGTGGAAAGGCCTCCAAGCCGGGGCACAGAGCCCACCGGGCTATGAGTGCTGCTGGAGGGAGCCCCGGGGCCGGCATGGGCGGGCAGGAGCCACGGAGGCCCGGAAAGGACTCCTGTCCCAGGCAAATACCGCCCAGAGTCACGTGGGGCAGGTCCACCGGGGTCAGGGAGCCAGCAAGGCGCCTCGAGCCCAGCGTGGGTGCCCCTGGAGGCCCAGGCAGGGCAGCTCGGAGCTGGGCCTTCACCGGACAGCCTGTCCCCACCTCCCGAACACAGGAGCTCCCGCCTCAGGTCCACGCCAGCACCATGCAGGCGTCTTCCACCCATCGGTCCTTTCAGAGCTCAGCCAATCCAAGGTCCCCTCCCCGGCACACGCTGGGACCTGGGCCCTCCCCGGCACACGCTGGGACCTGGGCCCTCCCCGGCACACGCTGGGACCTGGGCCCTCCCCGGCACACGCTGGGATCTCGGCCCTCCCCGGCACACGCTGGGACCTGGGCCCTCCCCGGCACACGCTGGGACCTCGGCCCTCCCCGGCACACGCTGGGACCTGGGCCCTCCCCGGCACACGCTGGGATCTCGGCCCTCCCCGGCACACGCTGGGACCTCGGCCCTCCCCGCAGGTCTGTCCTTGCCAGGAGTCCAGTAGCCCCTTCGCAGGAACCAGCGGTGCCCACAGAGCCGGGCAGGGGAGGTGCACAAAACGTGCCAGCGGAGGTCAGGGTTTCTCTCAGGGCCCTGGGACTGGGCGTACATTTGTGTGCATACGTGTGTGTGTGCAGGGTCGTGAAGACCTCAAGCTGCCTGAGGGGCAGTGGCCAAGCCCCAGACTCCGACCATGAGGGCACAGGACAGGGGTCAGCTGCCACGGGCCCCTGCTCAGAGCACGGAGCCTCACCGCTGGTCCCGGTCTCCAGCCTGCAGGCATCGGCACGGCCAGCCCACACTGTGGCCCCCACACAGCTCCACGCTCAGTCACCGGGGACGAGAGGCAAGTGGGCTCCCCCGTGGAGGCTGTGGCCACCGCAGGGGACAGGAGCGCAGCCTGTGCCTGTCTGTGGGCAGCAGCAGGACAACTACTGCTGGGAGAGGCCCAAGCTTGGGGGTGCGGCCGTGGGGCGCTCAGAGCACGCACACCTCCGATCTCCCTGACGAGCCAGGGCTCTGTGGGGCCATGTCAGTGAGGCAGGGTTGGTCTGTTAGGGCGGTGGGGACAGTGCCCAGCGCTGCAGGCAGGGTGAACGGCTCCCAGGCCCCAGCAGCAGGAGGGAGAGGTCAGCCCTGGGGGCCCATCCCAGCGCAGGCGCTTTTCCGAGCAGACACCTGGCAGATGTGGCCACTCGGGGAGGCCCCTCTTGCCCGCAGCCCACAGGGGGTCACCGAGGGGCCGTCTTGGAACCCAGCGCTATGCACGCCAGCTCTGAGCCCAGCAGTACGGGTCCAGGCCCAGGGTCCCTCAAGTGAGTCCAGCTTCACCCTCATCTCCCAGAAGACTCGGGGGCATCGGCACAAGGGGGTGATGCCGCCCCTCGCAGGGCCAGGCGCGCGAGGCTCAGAGCTCAGCCCGTCCCACAGCCGCGCGAGTCCTGGAATCACAGGTCGAGGCTGCAGGCTTTGCGACTGCACCTTTATTCCACGTCTCCAGGACAGCGCGTTTCAGACAGCTCGCCTCCAACACTCCCCCCGCCCCGCGTGGACACAGGACGCTCGTCCACGTCCTGAGGACCATGGGAAGGTGCCCGGACCCAGCCCACCGGTGTGGAGCCCTCCTGCCAGCAGGGCCCGCTGCCCGGAGGGCAGGCCTGCACAGCCGCGGTGATCCGAGGGGGGGGAGCTCCCAGGGCCCATCTCGGCTAAGTGAGATGGGGAGCCCCGGGCGCAGGGAGGAGGTGCCCGTGCTGGGATGGCCGGGAGCCCCAATCCCGGGGCGGGGGGGCAGAGGGTGGGGCCGTGCGCGGAATTCTGTGCTCATTGCTACGCTGCATGTAACGACCAGACTTTCTCCCCAGGAGCAGGAATCCACGCACGCCACGTGCCCCCACACTCCACAGCCTCCAGCCGCTGTGCTGCTCCTGAGGGAGGGGCAGAGTCTGAGGGGTGTTGGTGACAACGGGTCCCTGAGGACGGCAGCTGTCCTGGCTCAGGGTCCCGGGGCCGAGGCTGCTGCGTCACGGGCAGCAGGTGTCAGTGTCACCGCAGGCCACACAGCCTGTGACGGGCCTGGGGGCACGTAGAGGAAGCTGGTCCTGAGTGCCTGGAGCAGCAGACACAGCCCCGGCAGGGCCCTGGGAGCCGGTGAGTCTCCATGAGGCCGGCTGGGCAGATCTGGCAAAGGGCAGCTAGGCCGTGGGGGCGGGGGAGGGGTGGGGGACACACAGGCCACTGCGGGCGCCACACCCTGCCGGCCTGCAGCCAGTGCCCGGGGCTCCGTGAGAACAGCCGCTCAGGGCCCTACCTGACACAGACCCCCCCGGGGCTGAGCCCTCTAAGAGGTCAGAAGTGCGAAGTATGGCAGCTGGGAGTGGCCTCACGGCGCCCCCACCTCCACTCCTCGGCCTCGGGGGCCCACCCTGGCCGTCAGCGTTCTAGCACATTCCAGCCAGAGAACACAGCACAGGAAAGGGCGGGCTCTCCGCTGAGGGCAGTCTCACGTGGCGTTTCGTCTGTATTTTATTCTTTCACTCAACAGATCAAGTTTCGCATTTCAGACAAGGTACCAGGCGGCGACGCCTCCCTCTGCTCCGGCCCCTCCGACCGGGTCCGCCAACCGGCAGCCTCCGGAGGCGGGCATTTGGCAAGGACGCCGCTGGGACGGGCGAGGCACCTCAGCCCCAAAGCCAGGACCCTCCCTGGCTCTCTTTGGTATCTCAGAAACAGGCGGCCCCGTCCCTGCCAGCCCTGGACGGACCCCGGGCCTGGGTCTGGGCCTGGCCAGTGCTGGCAGGGCGGGGCCGCCCAGCAAGGCCCCTGCCCCCGGGGCCCGCGGCAGCCACTGGCAGCGGGCCAGGCTCACTTCTTGTAGTGATTGGGGGCGTCGGCGAAGGCGAACTTGAGGCGGTAGGCCTCGGCCAGCAGCAGGCTGATGTCCTGGTCGCCCCAGTGGGCAGTGGGCAGGTTCTGCAGGAAGAGCAGCAGCTCCTGTGGAGAGAGGACAGGCTGGTCAGCAGGGCACCAGCGAGGCCAGGGATCCCGAGAAAGTGCCAGCCAGCAGCTGGGAGGCAGCCGGGGGCAGCGCGCCCACCTCCACCAGGCAGGCCCCCAGACCCTCGCAGCTGGGACTCCGGGACCTGCACGCCCTCCACATTCCCACAGGGAGACAGGCCACAGACTGACGGCGCGGGTGCCACCTCAGCCGGGAACTTCCTCCCCCAGAGCCCCCTGCCCCACCAAGCCCCTGAACTGCCTGCAGAGACCCCAGGTGAAGCCCGTGCTGCAGGAACCCCAGGGCGTGGCCAGCCCAGTCCCACCGCCCCACAGCTTCCTGCTCCTGAGCTGGGGACAGTAAGGCCACCCTACAGGCTCAGGGCCACCATGATGGCAGTCAGCTATGGCACACAGGACACACAGGACGCCCAGCACCAAGGGGGGATCTGGGGTGCACGGGGGACACACACTGGGCACACGGGACACACGGCAGGAGCTCAGGGGACACACGTGAGGCACCTGTCACTGGATTCTCGAGTTCCGGGACGGGGAGCCCACTCTGCAGCCTGGCCCCCGGCCTGCAGCTGCCCATGTCTGAGCCACACCCACCAGCACTCGTGAAGAAGCCCCTGGAGCTCGCGGGTCAGAAGGCGGCCATTGGACCCTGATGGGCTGGTGACTCGCTAACCACAACAGGCACGGGGTCCACGCGGTGAGACTCAGCTGGCCACAGACACAGACCACTGACCGCCCGTGGGCAGGGCAGGGCAGGGTTCAGGGGAACCCAGCACCCGGAGGGAAGGTCTGGCAGAGTGGGGCTCAGAGGGCTGTGCGGGACTGGGCCGTCGGCTCAGGGCCAGCCCAAGCCATGCAAATGGCTCCACCAGGGACCCCGACTGCTCTGAGGCCTGGCCACGGGCAGGCTCCCCCACCCTCTACCTCCCAGAAGCCACATCCGAAGTCAGCAGGGCTGGGGGCCCTCTAAGGGTGCTGGTGCCACCCCTGCCCAGCTCCCAGCAGAGGACTCGTGACAGAGAGGACTGCCGGCTCGGCCCCTGACTGTGGACGCTCCTGGTCTCCCGTGCTTCCCACACCGAGGGGCAGCCAAGGAGGTGCCGACTCCCGCCGTGTGGCCTAGGCTCTCTGTGCCTCGCCCCCCGTCACCTGCAGCTGAGGACAGCAGTCTCTGTTCACGGGGCGGAATCAGGGCGCGCCCAGCTGTGCAGCACGGGGCCTGGCCGCTCTGGGACCCTCTCCGGCCAAGACACTCCTCCAACTGTTGTCTAACTGCAGTGCCCCTCCCCTCCCCCATTCCGCTTCCTTCGCACGTGGGGTGCGCTCTGTGAGCCTTTAAATTGAATTCACGGAGCAGATTTCCCTGGCAATACGTCCCCAGGGACACATCAACATCAATCTGCTGTCTCTCACCATTAGATGCAACTTACATGGATGCCAATCCAATTCTGGGCAGGTCATAAATAAATACCTCTGGTTTTATTTTTAATCCACTTGGCTTCATATTATCATGACCTCACTGCCTGCAAGGTGAGAGGCAGCGCCCTCCCGTTACGGGAACCCGCCGGCCACACTGCACACTCCATTTCAGAATCTAATTTAGTCCCCAGGTTCGCAGGACGGAGGGGAATGGAAATGCCCCGATCTCCCCAGCCCGCGGCGCGGGAGAAGGAAAATCTATCTGGGTGACCTTTACGGCACGCGGCAAGCACGGCCGAACGCGTCCTTAAATACAGATTTCGCTTTTACAAAGGCTCGTCTTATTTATGCATGGGCACACGCCGCGTTTGTTAGCCGTGAGCTGTTCTGCATTACCCACATCACGCAGGTAAAGGGGCCGTAACTCACGAAGCCATCACCAGGTCACAGGAAGGGGCTGAGCACATGCTGGGACCGGCAGGAGGCCTGCAGGAGCCCAATGCCGGGCAGCGGACAGCTCCTACGCCCCCAGCCTCAATGCTCAATGCTCCAGTAACCAGCCCCGGGGCCGAATCGGCAACGCAGACGCCAAGGGTGGCTTTGCCCACAACATCGACCTCAAGCCCGGGAAGCATCGGGTCCCAGAGAAAAGCCACAGGAAAACGCTGAGCGATGCTGCACCGCTGCCGGTCGACACGCATCAGCCCTGCCTTGCCCGGTGCTCCTCTTCAGATGGCTGCAGCGGGAACGGCGGGGAGGGGACAGCTCACGACTGGCGGTCAGAGCTCTGGGCCCAGCATGCAGAAAACAGGATGTCCACAAACCCCAGCACCCAGGACACAGTAATGTCCACCCCACTCCCGCACTCTACATCACACTCATGTCCACCCCACCCCAGCACCCTAGGACACACTGACACCCCCCCACCCCAGCACCCTAGGACACACTGATGTCCCTTCCTGACCCCAGCACCCCAGGACACGCTGGCCTAGGTGGCACCCGGGCCCATGGACTCACTCTCAGAAGCACACCCTAGTCCTCAGTATGGGGAGACGCTGGTTTCTATGGAACGGTTTCAATCGACACTTTGGCCACTGCTACGATCAATGGACCGAGGGCTCCTTCCACCAGGCGTCCTGAGGCCCAGGTGGGGTCTGCCAACGTGATGCAGCGCCCAGACTCCACCTCCACAACCATGGGGCGGTTTACGTGTCCACAGGTGAGAGCGCTGCAGAGTGGCCGCGAAGCCTCGGAGCGGGCACAATCTGCACCCTCCCCGAGCCTGGGGTCTCCCTGCTCCCCTCCCCCCCGGAGCCTGGGGTCTTCACGCTCCCTCCCCGGAGCCTGGGGTCTCCCTGCTCCCCTCCCCTCCGGAGCCTGGGGTCTCCCTGCTCCCCTCCCCGGAGCCTGGAGTCTCCACTCTCCCTCCCCTGAACCTGGGGTCGTCACGCTCCCTCCCCTGAGCCTGGGGTCTCCCTGCTCCCCTCCCCTCCGGAGCCTGGGGTCTCCACTCTCCCTCCCCCGAGCCTGGGGTCTCCCTGCTCCCCTCCCCCCCGGAGCCTGGGGTCTCCACTCTCCCTCCCCCGAGCCTGGGGTCTCCCTGCTCCCCTCCCCCCCGGAGCCTGGGGTCTCCCTGCTCCCCTCCCCGGAGCCTGGAGTCTCCACTCTCCCTCCCCTGAACCTGGGGTCTTCACGCTCCCTCCCCGGAGCCTGGGGTCTCCCTGCTCCCCTCCCCTCCGGAGCCTGGGGTCTCCACTCTCCCTCCCCCGAAGCCTGGGGTCTCCCTGCTCCCCTCCCCCCCGGAGCCTGGGGTCTCCACTCTCCCTCCCCCGAGCCTGGGGTCTTCACACTCCCTCCCCGGAGCCTGGGTTTGTTTTTTTTTTTTTTGAGTTGCAAATGTTTATTATCTTTGCGTTTGATATAATCTGAAAATTCACAGAGTTTAATTTTTAGAAATGGTTCTGTTTCATAACTGGCAACAGAATTCCTGAAAATCGAATCGTTGGCTCTCCTGAGCCAGGACAAGCCAGCCCCAGCACACCGCGGCCACCCGTGAGCCTGGAGGATTTCGTGTCCACTCTAAGACATTGTCCAACAGCACAGCCTGGAAGCTGCTGCTTACTGGGAGCTTTGTTACCATGTGTGGGAGGAAGTGGGACAGGAATCTCCAGGCAGGCTGCCCTGGAGGAACCAGTGCGGGGGGTGGGTGTGTGTGAGTCAGGTCCAGGAGGGGAAGGGGGGAGGGCGGATCCACTCCCCAAGGAGGAAAAGGCTTCAATGTGGAGGGAAAGGCAACTGAGGCAGAGACCGCCACCACCACCGCCTCTCCTGCTCTGTTCTCAGGCTGGGGTCTCCCTGCTCCCCTCCCCGGAGCCTGGGGTCTCCACTCTCCCTCCCCTGAACCTGGGGTCTTCACACTCCCTCCCCGGAGCCTGGGGTCTCCCTGCTCCCCTCCCCGGAGCCTGGAGTCTCCACTCTCCCTCCCCTGAACCTGGGGTCTTCACACTCCCTCCCCTGAGCCTGGGGTCTCCCTGCTCCCCCCGAGCCTGGGGTCTCCACGTCCCTCCCCCGAGCCTGGGGTCTCCCTGCTCCCCCCAAGCCTGAGGTGGGCCAGGGTGGGCGCAGGTCAGGGTGTGAGGAGACTGCAGGCTCACTCTGTGTGGCCAGGCCCACTGCTCACGCCACGGCTGCCCGGCCCTGGCCACTCCTCTCCCTTTTCTTGCGTTTTGCTGCCTAACAAGGAGGCCCCATCTGACCGAGGACAAACGAGTCGTGTCTCTCAACAACCTCTTCTACAAACCGCTCTGCCCTGGACTCCCCCGCGTCCTGCCACTGCCACGCCCCGTGTGTGTCCGAGGGCCTGGGTCACGTGGAGCCGACGTCTCTTGTTTCTAGGATGTCAGCAGAGGCCAGCCAACATGAGCGCTGGTGGTGGCTGTGCTGGACACAGGCCAGCAGGGACTGGGGCAGACTCCACCGACCTGGAGGAGCACCTGCAGGGCAGCCCTGAGGGGGTGGGAGTGGAGGGGTGCGGTGGGCGGGGAGAAGTGTGGGCTCAGCTGCAGGGTGGAAAGCGAACAGTGGGGAAGGCCCAGGAAGGGCTGCAGGGCCCGGCCAGTACCAACCTCCGGGTCTGCAGCAGGCAACCCAGGAAAGCCCTGCACAGACCGGCACAGCTGGGCTCCCCGGCACCTCCAAAGTATAGAAGAACACAGGCTTGAGGGTGCGAACTCCCAGCTCACAGCTGGGCATCCCCAGATCTCTCCACCCTGGGCTGCAGACCCCTGCGAGAGAAGGGAGGCTGGGAACCGAGGTGCTGTCTCAGTGGCCATGCAACACCTCCCGGCGTGAGGGCCAGCACTGTGGCGGGAGGGGCTCCCGCGAGCGCCAGCACCACCCACCCGGGGATGGGGAGACAGCACAGCCCTGCCTGCCGGCCGAGCTGCAGTGCACAGGGGAGGGCCTGGAGCAGAGCGGGCAGGGAAGGTGGCGCGGCCCGTCCTGAACCCTGCAGCGGTGAGAACACACAGGGCTTCCGCACCGGCTGCAGTGAACCGCAGCTACGTGACACTCGCAAGGAGGCCAGTTCACGCGGCGCGGGCAGGGAAGTTCCAAGCACACAGACGGCTGTGGGTGGAGTCTGAACTTTCCCATGAGTCGAGAACACCAAGACCCAGGACCCAGAACGCGGTGTGGGCCAGCGGGGCTGCCACGCCGAGCGCTTCGTAGATGTGTGGTGTTTATCCCAGGTGAGGGTGGGGAACGGGGCGTTGAGGATGAGCGGGGGCTGCTTCCCAGGAGGGGGACAACCCCTCAGTGCGTGAGCCCCTCCTGCAGGCAGGGAGCCCAAGTCCGTCAGCCTCAGGCACTGTGGGCACTGGCAAGGCCACTCTGTCCCGAGTCATCCGCACGTCACCAGGCCCCTCCGAATGGTCCTGAACACGACAGCCGTGCTGTGGGGACCCAAAGGTCCACGGGACCCAAGGACCAGTGAACTGTGGCCAGAAAGAGGGCGGAGCCCGCCGAGCTTCCAGGGGGCAGCAGCTGAGAGGAGGGGCGCCTACCCAGGTGGGCGAGGGCACTCACTCAATTCACAGGTGATGGTGAAACCCAGCACGCACGGCGAGAGGACACACACGGTGAGGGCAGGACAGACGCCCCGGGAGTGGTGGCAGAGGAGCTGCTGCGAGAGCCCAGGCCCACCCGCATGCCCGGGTTCACTGCGTGCCGCCACCAAGCCACCAAGCCACCAAGCCACCAAGCCACCAAGCCACCAAGCCGAGCCTCTACCCCTGCGACTTGAGCTGCAGGGGCCTTCCACCCCACCACTCCAAGATGACAGCAGGGCTACCCCACGGCCACCCTGCCCCTCTGAGAGGACCCCGCGGCTCCCACCTCCATGCCTCTGCTCGGCCTGGAGCCTAGAACGGGGCCCCCACATGGACGCAGGAGCCTGCATGGTGCAGCACAGCCGCTGCCTGCCCGTGCCAGAGCCGCAGGACGGTGCACAGGAGGGGCCTCCTCTGTGGAGCTGGCGGCTCTGAGCAGCTTCTCCGAGCTGAGCGTGTCCACGGCGGCCGCCCGGGGAGAACGCTGGCTGCAGAGAGCTCACGGGCAGCCCCTCCCGAGGCTGCCGGCAGCAGGGGCGGGGCTGGCTGAAGGGGCAGGCACCTGAGGGGCCCAGGGTGTCCACAGATGCAGCGCCCACGGAGAAGCAGGCACTCGCCTGTCTTATTGTGCTCCGCCTGTCTCATCCGGTGGCCTTTCACCAGCAGATCAAAGGACACAGGACATAAGAGACAGGGCAGACATGAAGGCAACCAAGCACAAACGGGCGGCTGCACGGCCCACACAGCCCCTCTGTCTGGGAGCAACCCCGCGCCCGGGGAAGCGAGCTTCCTCTGCTCCCTGAAGCGTGGGCTGTGCTGTGATGCCCTTCAGGTGTCACACATCCCACTGGCCCTCTGGCTCCCAGGAGGAGCTGTGTGGCCGGGGGGCACCCCCCCTTGCCCTGACTAGCCCTGATCCAGAGAGCCGGCAGGCCCAGGGGGCTGCTTCCCGCCTCCCTCCCGCCCCTCTCCCGCCCAGCCCATTCTGGGAGCGCAGAGTGCAGGCTCTGACAGCTGATTTGACAATCCAGTGATTAGTTTGAAAGTCTTGTCAAGTTTGGGACCAAACCAGGGCTAAAAATAGGGAGACAGTGACAGCCGGCTGGGATTGGACGGCGGCTGCCGGGCCGGCCAGTGCAGGCGCACAGCCCCCGGGGGTGAGGCGGAAGCCTGCACTGTAGTGCGGCCTGCTTCTGAGGAGCCCTCGCGGCCACCACGTCCTTGTCACGAATTCTGTGTCTTCCCCAGAAGGCAGGAACGCTTGGCGAGGATGCAGGAGCCAACCCTCGGCCGAGGGGCGTCTGACACCCCCACGGAGCAGCTCCCATCCTAGCTCAGCAACGAGAGTCAGAGTCACGCCGCGAGGACGCCCTCGCTCTGTCCACGCTGCCCCCGAGGCACCACTCCAGGAGGGCCAGAGAGGGGGGTGTGGGGAAGAAGGCACAGAGGAGGGCCCAGCCGGCGCGAAGGCAGGGCTCTGAGAGGCTGCTCAGCTGCGGCTCAGAGGCACTGGCAGCCACAGGGCGGGCACAGAGGGCATCCCCAGGTGCCTGCTGGGCTCTGGGCCAAGACAGAGGACACGCGCCCAGGGAGCCCAGCCCCTTGGGCAGCCCGTGGCCTGGCTTTGGTCCTGCCACCACCCCCAGGGGGCACTTCTTGGCCTTAGCCTTCTGTGGCCAGCAAGGATGGCCCCCTTTTCTCAAAACCCTTAGCTTAGCCTCTCCCGATGCTGCTCTCCATTTCCTCACCCCTGGCTTGGGAACCTGTGCAACCTCCACGGCAGCCCTGCCAGGCCACTGAGCGCTGCGGGGACCAGGCCCTCCTCCCCCCCCCCACAGTCCCAGATGTCCAGGGAGCCAGAAAGAATACTGCCAGCACCCCTATTCCCGAGTTCCAGCCTTGTTACCATGGGCTATTCCCAACACCCTGTGCACGGCTGTCAGTGACCCCCATCCTGTCCCTGTCACCCCACACCCTGCGCACTGCTGTCAGTGACCCCCATCCTGTCTCTGACACCCCACACCCTGTGCACTACCATCAGTGACCCCCCGTCCTGTCCCCATCACCCCACACCCTGCTGTCAGTGACCCCCATCCTGTCCCCGTCACCCCACACCCTGTGCACTGCTGTCAGTGACCCCCGTCCTGTCCCCGTCACCCCACACCCTGTGCACTGCTGTCAGTGACCCCCGTCCTGTCCCCGTCACCCCACACCCTGCACACTGCTGTCAGTGACCCCCCCATCCTGTCCCCGTCACCCCACACCCTGTGCACTGCTGTCAGTGACCCCCGTCCTGTCCCCGTCACCCCACACCCTGCACACTGCTGTCAGTGACCCCCGTCCTGTCCCCGTCACCCCACACCCTGCACACTGCTGTCAGTGACCCCCATCCTGTCTCTGTCACCCCAACACCCTGCACACTGCTGTCAGTGACCCCCCCGTCCTGTCCCCATCACCCCACACCCTGTGCACTACCATCAGTGACCCCTGTCCTGTCTCTGTCACCCCCACACCCTGCACACTGCTGTCAGTGACCCCCATCCTGTCCCCGTCACCCCACACCCTGTGCACTGCTGTCAGTGACCCCCCCCGTCCTGTCCCCGTCACCCCACACCCTGTGCACTGCTGTCAGTGACCCCCGTCCTGTCCCCGTCACCCCACACCCTGCACACTGCTGTCAGTGACCCCCCCCGTCCTGTCCCCATCACCCCACACCCTGTGCACTGCTGTCAGTGACCCCCGTCCTGTCCCCGTCACCCCACACCCTGCACACTGCTGTCAGTGACCCCCCCCGTCCTGTCCCCGTCACCCCACACCCTGTGCACTGCTGTCAGTGACCCCCGTCCTGTCCCCGTCACCCCACACCCTGCACACTGCTGTCAGTGACCCCCCCCCGTCCTGTCCCCGTCACCCCACACCCTGTGCACTGCTGTCAGTGACCCCCGTCCTGTCCCCGTCACCCCACACCCTGCACACTGCTGTCAGTGACCCCCGTCCTGTCCCCATCACCCCACACCCTGTGCACTGCTGTCAGTGACCCCCGTCCTGTCCCCGTCACCCCACACCCTGCACACTGCTGTCAGTGACCCCCGTCCTGTCCCCATCACCCCACACCCTGCACACTGCTGTCAGTGACCCCTGTCCTGTCTCTGTCACCCCAACACCCTGTGCACTGCTGTCAGTGACCCCCCCGTCCTGTCCCCATCACCCCACACCCTGTGCACTGCTGTCAGTGACCCCCGTCCTGTCCCCGTCACCCCACACCCTGCACACTGCTGTCAGTGACCCCCCCCGTCCTGTCCCCGTCACCCCACACCCTGTGCACTGCTGTCAGTGACCCCCGTCCTGTCCCCGTCACCCCACACCCTGCACACTGCTGTCAGTGACCCCCCCCGTCCTGTCCCCGTCACCCCACACCCTGTGCACTGCTGTCAGTGACCCCCGTCCTGTCCCCGTCACCCCACACCCTGCACACTGCTGTCAGTGACCCCCGTCCTGTCCCCATCACCCCACACCCTGTGCACTGCTGTCAGTGACCCCCGTCCTGTCCCCGTCACCCCACACCCTGCACACTGCTGTCAGTGACCCCCGTCCTGTCCCCATCACCCCACACCCTGCACACTGCTGTCAGTGACCCCTGTCCTGTCTCTGTCACCCCAACACCCTGTGCACTGCTGTCAGTGACCCCCCCGTCCTGTCCCCATCACCCCACACCCTGTGCACTGCTGTCAGTGACCCCCGTCCTGTCCCCGTCACCCCACACCCTGCGCACTGCTGTCAGTGACCCCCGTCCTGTCCCCATCACCCCAACACCCTGCACACTGCTGTCAGTGACCCCCATCCTGTCTCTGTCACCCCAACACCCTGCATACTGCTGTCAGTGACCTCCATCCTGTCTCTGTCACCCCACACCCTGTGCACTGCTGTCAGTGACCCCCGTCCTGTCCCCATCACCCCACACCCTGTGCACTGCTGTCAGTGACCCCCCGTCCTGTCCCGTCACCCCAACACCCTGTGTGCTGCCATCAGGGGAACTCCCCAGTCCGTGCCGGCTACCTGAACACCCCGTGCACTGCTGTCAGACAGGCTTAATTGCCAATTTGTATTTTTCACGCCTGTTCTCTATGCCCGCTAGAGTGTTTGCTCCACAGGGCAGGGCCCCACTTACTACTGTAACAGCAGGAAGCAGCGTGCTGACAGGCCCACCAGCGCCTGCAGTGTGCAAGGACAGTGGCAAGCTGTGGCCAGCGGAATGATTTCCGGGGGCAGTGACAGCGCCTGCATGTGACAAAGCACTGCTGTGACAAGGCCGGCAGCGGATGAAGCTGGCTCTGGCCCAGGGCAGCCAGGGGTGAGGAGGGCCACGTGCGTGGGCCTGGCTGCTTGGCTTTTAGCAGGACCGAGACAGACCCCAGAGCAGCTCTCCGTGCACAGCACGGGGGTGGGGGGCTGGTGGAGCGGGTGAGCAGGGTGCTAGACAGAGGCTGTTTGCTCTCAACAAGAGGGAGAAGGACGCGCGAGCTGCAGAGGGCGCCAGGCCCACCTGTTCCTGCCCGGCTGTCATCTCCACAGCCTTGCCCCAGCCCCTTATCTGCTCCCACCAATCCCCACACAGAACCACACACTGCACCCACTCACGCTGCTGACAGCACGCCCCAAATGGTCACCTCTGCTGGGTGTCAGACCAAGCTCCACGAGGCTTCCCCGAGCTCCTCTGCTTCCCCTGTGGGGACGTTGTCCTGGTACCTGCAAACTGCCCACCAAAATGCCTGGCTCCCTGATGCTCAAACAGCTGCTCTCAGAGCAAATCAAGATCATACAGATGTTCCAGGCAAAAAGACCCGGTACACCAGCCTGGCTGGCTCCCAGTCCAACCAGGGCAGGGCCAGGAGCCAGGCACAGCCCGGAGGGAGCCCTAACGTGGAGATGCCTTCCATGCAGGGAACGAAGCCCGCACAGACCCTGACACCAGGCACTGTCATCACAGCACCACACCCAGGAGGAAGCTTCCAGAGGGGACAGCGCCAGCTGTGGGACAGGGCCTGCAAATCCTGGCACCGGACCTGAACCTGGTGCTCTGAGCACCACACTGCCACACCCAGCCCACAAAGGGGCTCCTCCCAGGGCCAGGGCCAGGGCCAGGGCCAGGGCCAGGGCCTGGCAAGGTGCTGGCCCTGCTGGTTCCTTCTCAAAGTGCCTGGGGTCCAGAAGGAAGGTGCGTTATGCCCCTTGCTCACTCACAGGGTGGCTTCCACCTAAGGCAGGAGGGGGTCCAGGTGAGTCAGGACACGGTGATCACAAGATCTTCAAAGGTGCCCCTCCCCTCCCCAGAACCTGCCCAGCCCAGCAGCCAGCACAGCCAAGACGGTGGCCACTGAGTGCATCAGGCGGTCACTAGGTCCCTCGGGCAGTCACCAGGTCCCTCGGGTGGGTCACTACATATGTGGGGTGGCCACAGCGTACCTCGGGTAGTCACTGCCTATGTCGGTCGGCCACTACATACCCCAGGCCATCACTGAGTGTCCAGGCCCGAGACTTTCCCAACAGTGCAAACTTTGAAGGCGACATCTACATGTGTGGTGACGTCCCCTTCAGCAGGGTTGTCTTCATGGCTTCAGAGTGAAGTGTGTGTGGTGCGTGTGTACACTGTGAGTATGTGACCTGTGACTGAGTGTGTGACATGTGATGTGTAGGCTGTATGAGTGTGGTGTAGACTGTGTGGCTTATGACGTGTGGAGTGTCTGCCGTGAGTGTATATGGCCTGTGTGTTTTGTGTATGGTGACTGTGATGTGTGTGGTATGTGGGGGGGGGGGTGTATGGTGACTGTGATGTGTGTGGAGGTGTGTAAGTGTGTATAAGGCCTGTGGGGGGGTGTATGGGGAGTGTGTAGTGTGTGGGAGGTGTGTGTATGTGTGTATAAGGCCTGTGGGGGGGGTGCATGGTGACTGTGATGTGTGTGGGAGGTGTGTGGTATGTGCGTATAAGGTGTGTGTGGGAGGAGTGTGTATGTGTGTATAAGGCCTGTGGGGGGGTGTATGGGGAGTGTGTAGTGTGTGGGAGGTGTGTGTATGTGTGTATAAGGCCTGTGGGGGGGTGTATGGGGAGTGTGTAGTGTGTGGGAGGTGTGTGTATGTGTGTATAAGGCCTGTGGGGGGGGTGCATGGTGACTGTGATGTGTGTGGGAGGTGTGTGTATGTGTGTATAAGGCCTGTGGGGGGTGTATGGGGAGTGCGATGTGTGTGGGGGTGTATGGGGAGTGGGAGGTGTGTGGGAGGTGTGTATAAGGCATGTGTGGGGAGTGTATAGTGTGTCGCATGTGTGTGTGTAACAAGGAGAGGGCACCTCCCGTCTGGACACAGCTCTGGCCTCGGCCCCGTGTACAGGACACTGCTTCCGGCAGAAGGACAGACACCAGTGGTGCCTCCTCCGTCCAGCCACGTCCAGACAGGCCCTGGCCCGCGGAACCAGGACTAAACGACATTCTTCTTTGCCACGCACATTGTGTAAGAACCACGTGCTGACCAATTACGCCACGGGAGCTCCCGTAACACACGTTGTGAAAACAATTACATTTCCTGCGTTGTTGAAGTCTGTGCTCAGACACTGGCTTCCCACGGCTGGGAAGCCAGGAGACACGCAGGTGGCGGAGGTCGGGGAAGGTCACGCAGGCGGAGCGCGTGCGGGGAGCCACTGACCTGCCTCAGCCAGGGACGGCCGCGCTGAGCCCCTCGGACCGGGAGTCACCCAGAACCCACCCACAGTGTTAAAATGCCAGCCACACAGGCTCCACTGCTCACAAGCGGGCAGGTCCCAGGGGCCTGGGTCCCCTTGACAATGTCTGCTGGTTTATTTATCTGAAAGGCAGAGAGGTCCCTTCCTTTCGAGCCCCCACGAGCGCACAGTGCACACGGCCCAGCGGTGATGGACACTCTGGACGGAACCAAGCTGCTCCCGGGGCAGAGCCCAGAGCCCAGGGTGATTCCTGAGCCACACATCCCTGACTACTTCTGGGACTCCAAGAAAAGGTGAACTCCAGGGGCCTGGAGGCTGCAGGGGGCCGGGCCCCTCACTGCACCCCGGCAGGGGGCCGGGTCCCTCACTGCACCCCGGCAGGCGGCCGGGTCCCTCACCGCACCCCGGCAGGGGGCCGGGCCCCTCACCGCACCCCGGCAGGCGGCCGGGTCCCTCACTGCACCCCGGCAGGGGGCCGGGCCCCTGACTGCACCCCGGCAGGAGGCCGGGCCCCTGACTGCACCCCGGCAGGAGGCCGGGCCCCTGACTGCACCCCGGCAGGGGGCCAGGCCCCTCACTGCACCCCGGCAGGGGGCCGGGTCTCTCACTGCACCCCGGCAGGAGGCCGGGCCCCTGACTGCACCCCGGCAGGGGGCCGGGCCCCTCACTGCACCCCGGCAGGGGGCCGGGTCCCTCACTGCACCCCGGCAGGCGGCCGGGTCCCTCACTGCACCCCGGCAGGCGGCCGGGTCCCTCACTGCACCCCGGCAGGGGGCCGGGTCCCTGACTGCACCCCGGCAGGCGGCCGGGCCCCTCACTGCACCCCGGCAGGGGGCCGGGTCCCTGACTGCACCCCGGCAGGGGGCCGGGCCCCTCACTGCACCCCGGCAGGGGGCCGGGTCCCTGACTGCACCCCGGCAGGGGGCCGGGCCCGTCACTGCACCCCGGCAGGGGGCCGGGTCCCTGACTGCACCCCGGCAGGGGGCCGGGTCCCTGACTGCACCCCGGCAGGGGGCCGGGCCCCTCACTGCACCCCGGCAGGGGGCTGGGTCCCTGACTGCACCCCGGCAGGGGGCCGGGTCCCTGACTGCACCCCGGCAGGAGGCCGGCCCCTGACTGCACCCCGGCAGGAGGCCGGGTCCCTCACTGCACCCCGGCAGGAGGCCGGGCCCCTGACTGCACCCCGGCAGGGGGCCGGGTCCCTGACTGCACCCCGGCAGGGGGCCGGGCCCCTCACTGCACCCCGGCAGGGGGCCGGGTCCCTGACTGCACCCCGGCAGGGGGCCGGGTCCCTGACTGCACCCCGGCAGGGGGCCGGGCCCCTCACTGCACCCCGGCAGGGGGCCGGGTCCCTGACTGCACCCCGGCAGGGGGCCGGGTCCCTCACTGCACCCCGGCAGGGGGCCGGGTCCCTGACTGAACCCCGGCAGGGGGCCGGGCGCCTCACTGCACCCCGGCAGGGGGCCGGGTCCCTGACTGCACCCCGGCAGGGGGCCGGGTCCCTCACTGCACCCCGGCAGGGGGCCGGGTCCCTGACTGCACCCCGGCAGGAGGCCGGGTCCCTGACTGAACCCCGGCAGGGGGCCGGGCGCCTCACTGCACCCCGGCAGGGGGCCGGGTCCCTGACTGCACCCCGGCAGGGGGCCGGGTCCCTGACTGCACCCCGGCAGGGGGCCGGGTCCCTCACTGCACCCCGGCAGGGGGCCAGGTCCCTGGCGTCCTCCACCTCGGACAGGGCAGCACTGAGTTTCTGCTGGGCCGGGGGGGGGGGGGGGCGGAGGGCTGGGGGGGTGGTGACGCTGCAGGGAGACTGCAGCGCCCCCTAGCCCACACCTGCACTGCAGCAGGCTTAGAGAAATGTATCAGGTCCCTTCTACAGGTGAGAAGCCGGGGACCAGGGGACAAGGGCCCAGCCCTCACTGCCCCATGGCGGGGCAGAGGGGACCCTGACCACAGCTGGAGGATGGCCAACGGGCCCAAGGCGTCACTTTTATTTGAAGGCACTGTCCCTGGGATCCACGGTGAGCAAGTGCCCAAAGGCATGGGGCCGTCAAATGTCGAGCAGCTTGAGAGCCTCAACCACGCAGACCTCAGCTACCTGCACTGCCGTGTCACCCGCTTCTTCCAGAACCTTCCTTCCTGATTACTCACAGTGGACACCTGCAGCCTCTGCAAGCTTCTGGGCCAAGGGCTGGCTGGCCTCTTGCCTGCCCCCTTCTCCGCCCAGGCCCACCTGCTGAAGGAAGGAGCCACGAGGAAGCTGCCCACGAGGGCGCAGGGCAGCCCCTACCCCAGCCCCTCAGGTTCCACCCACACTGCCCTCTGCAGACATCTCAGAGCCCACCGGCCCTGTGCAGGACTGTGGGGCCCAGCTCTGCAGTGGGGGAGGAGCTGCAGGACTGTGGGGCCCAGCTCTGCAGGTGGGGGAGGAGCTGCAGGACTGGGGGGCCCAGCTCTGCAGTGGGGGAGGAGCTGCAGGACTGGGGGGCCCAGCTCTGCAGTGGGGTGCAGCTCTGACTTCTGAAGAATGAACAATGCAGCCAGTGCAGGAATAAACACCGCACGGCATTTTGCTGAATGTCTAATTAAGTTCCTATTTTTAGAACTTTTTGAAAACCATTTGAAAGAAATAAATGGGGCCTGCATGTGATGCCGTGAGCCAACTCCACACTAACAAGGTCTGGGCTGCGACACAGCTCGCTGGGCTCGGGACCGGCCGCGGTGCTGTCACGAGCGCCAGCTCCAGGCTGTCCCTACGTCCCTGGACACACCCACAGTAACAGTCCTGCCTGTGTCCCCAGGAGAGGGGCCCCTAACGCCACGTGCGCCCCCTCCCCCAGTAGTGGGCCTGGCTCGTTAGCTGGCCAGTGACAGGAGGGACTTCCATTCCTCTCTCTCCCTACTTACTCACTCACCTCCTGCCCTCGTCCCCTGGCCTCAAGAGCCACACAGGAAGCAGTGCTTGGTTGGGAACAGCAGAGACAGCAAAGAGGGACCGGGGCCAGGGAGAGCAGAGCAGGCACAGGAGCCCCTGGGAGAGGGACACCCGGAGAGCCCCTGGGAGAGGGACACCCCGAGAGCCCCTGGGAGAGGGACACCGGAGAGCCCCTGGGAGAGGGACACCGGAGAGCCCCTGGGAGAGGGACACCCGGAGAGCCCCTGGGAGAGGGACACCGGAGAGCCCCTGGGAGAGGGACACCCGAGAGCCTCTGGGAGAGGGACACCGGAGAGCCCCTGGGAGAGGGACACCGGAGAGCCCCTGGGAGAGGGACACCCCGAGAGCCCCTGGGAGAGGGACACCGGAGAGCCCCTGGGAGAGGGACACCGGAGAGCCCCTGGGAGAGGGACACCCGAGAGCCCCTGGGAGAGGGACACCCGGAGAGCCCCTGGGAGAGGGACACCCCGAGAGCCCCTGGGAGAGGGACACCCGGAGAGCCCCTGGGAGAGGGACACCCCGAGAGCCCCTGGGAGAGGGACACCGGAGAGCCCCTGGGAGAGGGACACCGGAGAGCCCCTGGGAGAGGGACACCCGAGAGCCTCTGGGAGAGGGACACCCGGAGAGCCCCTGGGAGAGGGACACCCCGGAGAGCCCCGAGGGAGAGGGCCCCCCACCCGCTCCAGTCCTGCTGGTCCCTGTCCGGCCTGCAGGCCAGGACACCAGCTTGGCAGCCCCACCCCTCCACAGCCCTCAGGCTACGGTGAGTGCCATGGGCCTCGGCCAGGATCAACAAACCCCCTCCTGCACACCTTTCAAGATTCCGTTTTATCATCCAACTGCTCGATTCTCACGGCCTCTCCTTTCCACCTGTATTCTTTTATTTATTTTTAAACCTCTTGCTGGCTGGTCAGGGATTCCATGTCCCCGGTACAAGGTCCTGTACATCGGGCGCCACCCCCTTTGTGGCAGGTTCTCCGGGGGGATCCCTCTGGCCCAAGGGTGTGCAGGCATCACAGGGTGAGTGTTAGTCTGTCTCTGCAGGTGGTGTGGGTTTTTACCAGTTCAGACCAGTTTGCTCCCTTGGCCTTGACTCTGACCTTCAGCCACCCCAGGGCTCAAAGCCTGCAGAAGCCTCTTCCGGGCTCACTGCTGCAGGTCAGACCACACTGGTGGAGCACAGCCGGGGCGGGCACTGGCCTCACCGCCTCTCTGGCCCCAGTTCAGGTCCTCCGGCCTCTCGGAAGCCCTCCACGCACGGTCCAGGCTGCAGGTCCAGCTTCCCCATCCCCGGCTCCCTGCTGTGCCTGCAGCTCGGTCCACGCCTGCAGTGAGGGACAGGTGGCAGGCCTGGCAGGGGCACTTCCAGCACAGCCCTGTCCTACTGCTCCGTAACCACGATACAAAATACACAAAGCGCCGGGCGGACGAGGAGCCAAAGGCATGCGGTGGGCAGCCATGACCAGAACACTGGGTGCGTCCCACGGCCTCTCAGTGACTCCTGGGGCCTCCCCACAAGGCTGGGAGGCGGCGCCCGGGGGGAACGCCTGGGGGCCAAGACTTCACACAGGAGTCCCCGAGCAGCCGCCGGGGCTGTGGGCAGAGCGGACTGCAATGCTCCTCAAAGGTGCGGGGAGAACAGCACTCGGCTGAGGCCCCCGGGCTCATGGACACCCCCTCAAAGGCAGAGGCAGCCCGAGGCTGGCTGACAGAAGAGCGAGGTCAGTGCTGGGGGAGGGGTCTTTTGCCCGGCCTTGTCTGCTCAGGGCAGGCAGACGCTGGGTTGTTTTACGACTGCTTCCCAGCCATGCAGGGGAAACAGAGCTGTCCTCCTCTGCCCTGGGATGGGCTGTGCCCAGCACCTGCCACCCACCGCCCAGCGGGTACCCACAGCCCACCCCCCGGCAGGCCCGCTGGCTCCTCCCCACGCTGCTTCCTGCGCAGTGTGGCCTGTAACTTCCTGTCTGCCCCTCCCTTCACAGCCAGCACTTCCTCACCTGACACTGATTTCTTCCAAAGAAAACAGATCTGCTGTCACCCTGAGTCTCAGCCGGACCAACCGACTGCTTTCCACGTAGTTCAGTGTCGTGTGGCTGTAATCGGTCACTCAGATCGGGCTCAGACCGAGCAAGTGCGGTGTGTGAGAGGCCTCCAGGTGGGCACACAGCCTCCTCCATCTCCACACAGGAGGCCGCCCTCCCCACGGCCCCAATCCTGCAGTGGCCTGTGGGTCACAGACCACAGATCAGGAAAAAGCATCTCACTGCCCATCCTCCGACACGGTCTGAATCCACTCCCACGGCCAATCTGAAAGCTAATTCGATTCGATTATCTCTGAGTGATAGAGAAAGGCACAGGAGTTGGCTGCCCGGGGGAGAGGAAGACGTGCTGCCACATAGTCGACGGTCAGATAACGCCAGCAGCGCCAGCCTGGCCCGGCCCCGGGAGGCTGCTGGCCGGGGCTTGTTGTCTTGGACATGCATCTGGGATCTCCCGCACGTCACTGAGGCTGTCTGTTCACCGAGCCCATCTCCCTGACTGCAGGAGTGCGTGCTGGCGAGAGGGGCGGCTCCCCAGCCCCTGCCACGACTCCACACCCCGGAGGGAGAAACAGCTGTGAGGTCCCAGGCAAGCACAGGGGTGGCCCCTGGGTGACAGACAGCAGAGTGGTCGACTGGCCGGGCCCCCAGGAGCTGGCGCACGCCTCTACCCCAGGGATGACCCACTCATCAGGCAAGTGTCGCAGCGGCTCTGGCGAGCTCAGGTGTGGCTTCTGGAGGTCACACAGTCTGGGGAGCCTCGTTTAGAAACTACAAAGAATGCACAATATGAATGTAAAACTGGGGGTGCAAGGCGATTGCTTAGAGAGAGAAAAAAATTAGACAGACTGCAAAACTTTGAAACCTGATCAACACCACAAGCATCAACAATTCCCGGAAAACAAAACTAAACATGATGGCTCCACGAAGGAGCTGCGCAGCACACTGCTGGCGCCGCACCCCCACGCCCCGGCTGCATGGCCTCCGCCATCGCTCCAGGGGCACCAGGGAGGGGTCAACAAAGTTACCCAGCCTTCACACAGATGACCCACGGCCAGGGGGATCAGCTGGGGTGACCTGGAGATGTGCAGGACAATTGTCCCTTGTCCGGCTCCCATGAGGCCCACAGCGCCCACTGAGACAGTCCTCACTGCTACGGCACCCGTGACAGTGGGACAGGCCTGCGAGACCATGGCACCGGCGGAGAGACCCTGGCTGAGGTCTCCTCATGGGCACTCCCTGGGGAAGGCCCCTGCAGCCCCTCTGCATGGGGCAGTGCAGAGAGCAAGGCAGCAGACACAGAAACAAGAGACACAGTGGCCGGCACCAGTGCACACCGACCAGCGCCTGACACGGCAACCTCGGCGGACATGGGAGGTCCAGCTCAGCCAAGATGCTCAGCCCTTCCAGGGCCCAAAACCAGGACCTCAGCCAGCAGTTACCCCCACACTGTGCCCCAGGGCCACAGTGTGGCCCCAAACAGTGTCAAGTGTGCGAGCGTGTGTGTGTGTGTGTGTACGCACGTGTCAGGCAGGGCAAGCCGCCCCACATGCACAGCTGGGCTGGAAGGCAGGTCTGCCCACCACCCAGGAGCACAGTGAGGGTGAGGGCTAAGGCAGGACACTACCGGAAGGCCCCAGGCGCCCTGCACCTGCTGGCTCCCCCTCCTGGGGGTCCCGTCCAGCTGCATCACGTCCTGAGTCTCCAGGAGCCCCAGAGGCAGGCATGGCAGTTCTGGGGGCGGGGGAGCAGCCTCTCACCTCTGCATCTTCACGCTGCAGCCCGTGCCAAGAGGGGCATTTCCCCAGGGAAGCAGGGCCCGCTGGGCCCACCCAAACAGGCACCCTGGGAGAGGAGACAGCTTGCTGGAAACAGGCAGCCCTGGTGCAAGGCTCTGGCAGCTAAGAGTGACGAGAAGAGAGGGTGGGACGCGGTGTGTGCGGGCCCTCGGGGTTTCTTCCACGGCAGTGCTATCTAGGCCATCCTCAACCTGGTGCTGGGGCGTTTCTCTCCCATCTCTTCAAGCATTCAACACCCTGATACATCCATTCGGGGGGATCTGGCCGAGCCAGGGGTCAGGGGTCAGGGGAGGTCCTTGGGCGACCCTGATCAAAGGGGCGATTCAGTGTGTGTGGCCAGCACAGCTGGGAGGGAGTGGTGGGGGCGCCCGAGGGGAAGCAGGCACGTGGGCAGGACGCAGATGTGTGCATTCCCGTGAGTTCACCTGGATCTCCTGGTCTCTCCAGAAGGGGGTGGGGTTTGTGCTACGGATCTTCACCCCCAAGCCCCAGAGGTCCTCACACTTCTCTTACAGGTTTCTAGGGACCAATGCTGGGCAGATTCCTCCTACAGGGCCTTCTGTGCCTCAGCAGCTCAGCTGGGCCGGCCCTCTACTTGTGGGCCCAATACGTGACCACAGGAGAGTCCCTGTGTGCCCAAGGAACACGAGGCAGGGCTGCCAGCACAGAAAAGACACGGTCACCAGGGACCAGCATCTACACCCAGACCCCTGACCTCCTACACAAGGACACGGGCACCAGGGACCAGCTTCTACACTCACCCCTGACCTCCTACACAAGGACATGGTCACCAGGGACCAGCGTCTACACTCAGACCCCTGACCTCCTACACAAGGACACGGTCACCAGGGACCAGCGTCTACACCCAGATCCCTGACCTCCTACACAAGGACATGGTCACCAGGGACCAGCATCTACACTCATCCCTGACCCCCTACACAAGGACATGGTCACCAGGGACCAGCGTCTACACTCACCCCTGACCTCCTACACAAGGACACGTCACCAGGGACCAGCATCTACACTCACCCCTGACCTCCTACACAAGGACACGGTCACCAGGGACCAGCGTCTACACCCAGATCCCTGACCTCCTACACAAGGACATGGTCACCAGGGACCAGCATCTACACTCATCCCTGACCTCCTACACAAGGACATGGTCACCAGGGACCAGCGTCTACACTCACCCCTGACCTCCTACACAAGGACACGTCACCAGGGACCAGCATCTACACTCATCCCTGACCTCCTACACAAGGACACGTCACCAGGACCAGCGTCTACATTCAAACCCCTGACCCCCTACACAAGGACACGGTCACCAGGGACCAGCGTCTACACTCAAACCCCTGATCCCCCACACAAAGACATGGTCACAGGGACCAGCGTCTACACTCACCCTGACCTCCTACACAAGGACACAGTCACAGGGACCAGCGTCTACACTCACCCCTGATCCCCTACACAAGGACACGGTTTCCAGGGACCAGCGTCTACACTCACCCCTGACCTCTGCTACACAAGGATACAGTCACCAGGGAACAGCGTCTACACCCAGACCCCTGACCCCCTACACAAGGACACGGTCACCAGGGACCAGCGTCTACACTCACACCTGACCTCCTACACAAGGACACGGTCACAGGGACCAGTGTCTACACTCAGATCCCTGACCCCCTACACAAGGACACATTCACCAGGACCAGCATCTACACCCAGACCCCTGACCCCCTACACAAGGACACGGTCACCAGGGACCAGCGTCTACACTCACCCTGACCTCGTACACAAGAACACGGTCACCAGGGACCAGTGTCTACACTCATCCCTGACCCCGTACACAAGGACATGGTCACAGGGACCAGCGTCTACACTCATCCTGACCCCCTACACAAGGACACGGTCACCAGGGACCAGCGTCTACACTCACCCCTGACCTCCTACACAAGGACACGGTCACCAGGACCAGCGTCTACACTCACCCTTGACCTCCTACACAAGGACATGGTCACAGGGACCAGCGTCTACACTCACCCTGACCCCCTACACAAGGACATGGTCACAGGGACTAGCGTCTACACTCACCCTGACCCCCTACACAAGAACACGGTCACCAGGGACCAGCGTCTACACTCACCCTGACCCCCTACACAAGGACATGGTCACAGGGACCCAGCGTCTACACTCACCCTGACCCCCTACACAAGAACAACGGTCACCAGGGACCAGCGTCTACACTCACCCTGACCCCCTACACAAGGACATGGTCACAGGGACCAGCGTCTACACTCACCCTGACCCCCTACACAAGAACACGGTCACCAGGGACCAGCCTCTACACTCATCCCTGACCCCCTACACAAGAACACGGTCACCAGGACCAGCGTCTACACTCATCCCTGACCCCCTACACAAGGACACGGTCACCAGGGACCAGCGTCTACACTCACCCTGACCTCCTACACAAGGACACGGTCACAGGGGACCAGCGTCTACACTCAGAGCCCTGACCTGCCACACAAGGACACGGTCACCAGGGACCAGCGTCTACACTCACCCTGACCCCCTACACAAGGACATGGTCACAGGGACCAGCGTCTACACTCATCCCTGACCCCCTACACAAGAACACGGTCACCAGGACCAGCGTCTACACTCATCCCTGACCCCCTACACAAGGGACACGGTTCACCAGGGACCAGCATCTACACTCACCCCTGACCTCCTACACAAGGACATGGTCACAGGGACCAGCGTCTACACTCACCCTGACCCCCTACACAAGAACACGGTCACCAGGGACCAGCCTCTACACTCATCCCTGACCCCCTACACAAGAACACGGTCACCAGGACCAGCGTCTACACTCATCCCTGACCCCCTACACAAGGACACGGTCACCAGGGACCAGCGTCTACACTCACCCCTGACCTCCTACACAAGGACACGGTCACAGGGACCAGCGTCTACACTCACCCTGACCCCCTACACAAGGACATGGTCACAGGGACCAGCGTCTACACTCACCCTGACCCCCTACACAAGAACACGGTCACCAGGGACCAGCCTCTACACTCATCCCTGACCCCCTACACAAGAACACGGTCACCAGGACCAGCGTCTACACTCATCCCTGACCCCCTACACAAGGACACGGTCACCAGGGACCAGCATCTACACTCACCCCTGACCTCCTACACAAGGACATGGTCACAGGGACCAGCGTCTACACTCACCCTGACCCCCTACACAAGAACACGGTCACCAGGGACCAGCCTCTACACTCATCCTGACCCCCTACACAAGAACACGGTCACCAGGACCAGCGTCTACACTCATCCCTGACCCCCCTACACAAGGACACGGTCACAGGGACCAGCGTCTACACTCACCCTGACCCCCTACACAAGAACACGGTCACCAGGGACCAGCTCTACAACTCGGAGCCCTGACCCTCCTACACAAGGACACGTTCACCAGGACCAGCGTCTACACTCATCCCTGACCCCCTACACAAGGACACGGTCACCAGGACCAGCGTCTACACTCACCCCTGACCCCCTACACAAGGACACGGTCACAGGGACCAGCGTCTACACTCACCCCTGACCCCCTACACAAGGACACGGTCACAGGGACCAGCGTCTACACTCAGAGCCCTGACCTGCCACACAAGGCCCTGTGCGAGCACCATCCCAGGTGGAGGCGGAATCCACAGGAGTGTGGGGCAGCTGCACTGATGCGATATTTAAAATGCAAGCTTATTCCTGGAAGCAGATCAAGACTAATTAAACTGGCCCACAGGCACCCCTTGCGCTTCCCGATTCCAGTCAAACCAGGCCGTAAATCCTCGGCGGTTAGGACACTTTCCTATTGTTTCAGGCACGTAAGGGTCACAGCCAAGTACTTCAGACTTGAGATTTATGCACTTGCAAGAACAGAAGTTGCCTTTCGGGCTCCCTCAGTAGACCGACCCTAGGTCTGTTCCGCTGAGACTGGCTGTGGCTCGGAAGGAGCCAGGGCACGCAGAGTGGTTCTGGGTGCCTGATCCACCTGGGCCCTCCCAGTCCCTGAGGAGATGGAGCCAACGTGTCCAGACGAGGTCCCCTTGAGGCCAAGGCCTAGGTGGGGGCGTGTTCTGCTCACCACCTTCTTCTGGGGAGCCGGGTGACCCCTAAGGCCTCCACTGCACAGTCCCCCCAGCACCCTGAACTCCCACCATGCCTTTCCAGCCCTCCACACCCTGAGGACAAAGGCTCGGAAGTCACTGGCTGGGCTGAGAGGACCAGGGCAGGGTCCAAACAAATGCTGAGCAGCGGGTGGGAGGGTGGGCAGGTGTGTGTGGAGGAGTGAGCAGATGGGTGTGTGGGCCGGGGGCACATGGGTGGGTGACGGAAAGCTGGATGGATGGACGGGAGATGGACAGGTGGGTGGATGGCAAACGGGGCGGAGAGATGAGCCGTGGCGATTAAGCAGACAGGTGGACGGATGGATGGGGGGACATGCAGATGGATGGACGGGTGGATGGATGGATAGATGGATGGGAGGTTGTGTAGATGGGTCGACGACAAGATAGGACAGGTGAGTGAATGGATAGATGGACGGGCAGCTGTGTAGACGGGTAGACAGGTGGATGAATGGATAGATGGACGGGCAGCTGTGTAGACGGGTAGACAGGTGATGAATGGATAGATGGACGGGCAGCTGTGTAGACGGGTAGACAGGTGGATGAATGCATAGATGGACGGGCAGCTGTGTAGATGGGTAGACAGGTGGATGAATGGATAGATGGACGGGCAGCTGTGTAGACGGGTAGATAGGTGGATGAATGCATAGATGGATGGTGGCTGTGTAGATAGGTGGGCGGACAGATGGGGTGGTGGGTAGATGAGTAAGTGGATGGGCGGGAGAGAGGTAGGTAGATCAGAGAAAAATAACGAGTTGTGGGGTGAGCCCAAATGTAGGCGCCACGCTCTTCCCGAGGAGACTGTGGGCTGGCTGGTCTATGAGGAACCAGCCTCGGAGTGAGGTCACCGGGCCCAGCCAGCGGTGGCAGCCAGAGGTCAGTGTCCCCAGTGCCCAGCAGAGGGCAAGCACGCAGGAGGCCCACGCTGCTTGTGTCCCACAGGCACAGTCACGGCAGAGCTGCTACACACCGCGCGGGATGCGCTTCACGCCAGACAACCATTTGGCAGGACGGGGATTTCAGTCACAACTACAGAACATTATCCGGCTGAATCCCACGTTGGAACCTGTGGAATCTGATACACGAAACGGTGGTATTAGCCAAGTCTCTCCCTCCCCTCTCTTCCTGGCTCCCTGCTCTCTTCTTTCTTCCTAGGAAACCCCCAGCAGCAATGCAGGCAAACACAAGGCCCCTGAAGGAAGTGCGTGGTAAAAACTGGTTTTCTTACGGAGCCTCGGCACCTGCTACAGAATGAGCTGGCGAGGAGGGATCCCCCACAGCGCGCGCAGCAGTCTGGATGGCAGAGTCAGGCAAGCCCTGGGCTCAGGCTCACAACGCCGCGTGCTCTGCCGACCTGGACACAGCCCTCTCTGGCAGAGCTGGCTCAGGATTAAGAACGTGCGTGTAGGAGCACAGCGAGCTCCACGGGGAAGACACTCCGACCACGGCGGCGGCACAGAGCATCACAGGGATTGGAACCCGCTGGCTTCCAGGACTGGAAGGTGGGCAAACAGATCTGATCAAAGTCACAACTAACGGGCACCAGAGCCGGCCCTAAGTCCAGGGCTCTGCAGCCGGAATCCAGAGCCGCCCTAAGTCCAGGGCTCTGCAGCCGGAACCCCAGAGCCGCCCTAAGTCCAGGGCTCTGCAGCCGGAACCCCAGAGCCGCCCTAAGTCCAGGCTCTGCAGCCGGAATCCCAGAGCCGCCCTAAGTCCAGGGCTCTGCAGCCGGAACCCCAGAGCCGCCCTAAGTCCAGGGCTCCGCAGCCGGAACCCCAGAGCCGCCCTAAGTCCAGGGCTCCGCAGCCGGAATCCCAGAGCCGCCCTACGTCCAGGGCTCCGCAGCCGGAATCCCAGAGCCGCCCTACGTCCAGGGCTCCGCAGCCGGAATCCCAGAGCCGCCCTAAGTCCAGGGCTCTGCAGCCGGAATCCCAGAGCCGCCCTACGTCCAGGGCTCCGCAGCCGGAATCCCAGAGCCGCCCTACGTCCAGGGCTCTGCAGCCGGAACCCCAGAGCCGCCCTAAGTCCAGGGCTCTGCAGCCGGAACCCCAGAGCCGCGCTAAGTCCAGGGCTCTGCAGCCGGAATCCCAGAGCCGCCCTACGTCCAGGGCTCTGCAGCCGGAATCCCAGGCCGCCCTACGTCCAGGGCTCCGCAGCCAGAATCCCAGAGCTGCCCTAAGTCCAGGGCTCTGCAGCCAGAATCCCAGGCTCCGGCCAGTCTTAGCACCTGCTCAAGGCTGCTCTCTTGCGGGCGGCTATGGGAGCCTTGGCTCTGGGGCGGTGCTGGGCAGGTGTTCACTCCACAGACGTGTCTCACCAGCACGGACAGCCCACCCCAGGGCCGAGAAGGCCCTGCAGCAACTGACAACCCCAGGACCACCCCACACAGGGCTATGCTGCCACGGGCAGGCTTCCGGGGGCCTGCAGATGGCAGAGGCTGGGTGCGCAGCCTCCCCGGGCCCCGGCCAGCTGCCAAGCAAGAGCGGCTTCTGGATAAACAAGCCTTGTTTCCAGAAACGGGCTCCAACAACAGCCTTTTTCACAGCTGACGAGGTCCATCTCAAATACACAGAGCAAACCGGGCCGCGTGGACAAAAGGGCCAGGTTCAGGCGGACACGTGCAGAGCCCTAGCAAGGCCGAGGACGCCAAGCGACGGCCCTTCCCCACTGGCTCCCAAACACACGGCCCAGCTTCTGCCCAGAGTGATGTCCCTGCTCCCAAGGAAGGGACACTGTTTTAAAAACCCCTGGGCTCCGCTGTGGGCGTCACTGCTGTTCTCGGCGACCCATTTCCAAAGTGACAGAGGTGTCATCTGATAATGATTATGAGAAGATATTAATGGAGCAGGGAGTGCAGACAGAATCACAGATTGGTGTTTAAGAGTGCCGCTCCAATCAAGAGTGATAATGTAATAGGAGATGTCACATTATTTGACTTTGTGACAGGCTCACGGGCTGGTTTTCATGTACTGGCAGGAATTAAGTTTATTACAATGGGATTATTTGGAGACATAAAGAAGGGCGCTTCTCCCACAGCTACTCCTGAATAGAAATGCACAGGCCTGCTTAGGCGGTGTCGGCGCAGGGGGCGCTGGCACACACTAACCCAGCCCTGCCTGGGAAGCCGGGCCTCCTCATTACCTGGAGGTAGGCGAGGCAGGTGGGAGTCCTGCAGACCAGGGCTGGCTGGAATTCCCCGGGAGAGGAGGTTCCTCTCTGTCCCAAACCTCCCTGTGTGAGGCACCCGGCAGCTGCTGGAGGCCAGAGTCCTTCAGGGCAACTCACAACCCTTGAGCAGGGTCCCAGGGGCCACCCAGCAGGGGCGCCCTCCAGGACACAGTTCCTGCCGTGAGGTCTGCAGGAGATGCAGCCACGCTGGCACCTGCGGCCCATACCACACATGTCCGGGTTCCTCCCTCAGCAAACTCTGCTCCCGGGGCAGCCGAGCACCCCTGTGCCCGAATGGTCACGGCTACAGCCAAACAAAGCAATGCAACTTAAGTCTCTGCCAGCAGAAGCTCCGTGTGGGATGCACAGGGGCCCGTGTGCAGGCTGGCCGCAGGGGAGCTGCCTGCTTTGTCCCGGCTTCTGCCAGCAAGGTGCTGTGGTCGGAAGCCAGCTGCCACAGCCCTAGCCACAAGGGGAGGCGTGCAGGTGGGCAGGACCCCTGTGGATGGGATCAGCATCCTTACAAAGAGCCCCAGATACCTCCTCCCACTCCCTGCACATGAGCACACGTGGGAAGACACCGTCAGTGGGCAGGGAACAGCCCCCACCTGTACACACGGAATCTGACACCCTCAGTGGGCAGGGCTAACCTGCACACACGGAATCTGACCCTGTCAGTGGGGCAGGGCTAACCTGCACACACGGAATCTGACCCCGTCAGTGGGCAGGGAGCAGCCCCCACCTGTACACACGGAATCTGACCCCATCAGTGGGCAGGGAACAGCCCCCACCTGTACACACGGAATCTGACCCCGTCAGTGGGCAGGGCTAACCTGCACACACGGAATCTGACCCCGTCAGTGGGCAGGGAGCAGCCCCCACCTGCACACACGGAATCTGACACCCTCAGTGGGCAGGGCTAACCTGCACACACGGAATCTGACCCCGTCAGTGGGCAGGGAGCAGCCCCCACCTGTACACACGGAATCTGACCCCATCAGTGGGCAGGGAACAGCCCCCACCTGTACACACGGAATCTGACACCCTCAGTGGGCAGGGCTAACCTGCACACACGGAATCTGACCCCGTCAGTGGGCAGGGAGCAGCCCCCACCTGCACACACGGAATCTGACACCCTCAGTGGGCAGGGCTAACCTGCACACACGGAATCTGACCCCGTCAGTGGGCAGGGAGCAGCCCCCACCTGCACACACGGAATCTGACACCCTCAGTGGGCAGGGCTAACCTGCACACACGGAATCTGACCCCGTCAGTGGGCAGGGAGCAGCCCCCACCTGTACACACGGAATCTGACCCCATCAGTGGGCAGGGAACAGCCCCCACCTGTACACACGGAATCTGACACCCTCAGTGGGCAGGGAGCAGCCCCCACCTGCACACACGGAATCTGACACCCTCAGTGGGCAGGGCTAACCTGCACACACGGAATCTGACACCCTCAGTGGGCAGGGAGCAGCCCCCACCTGCACACACGGAATCTGACACCCTCAGTGGGCAGGGCTAACCTGCACACACGGAATCTGACCCCGTCAGTGGGCAGGGAGCAGCCCCCACCTGCACACACGGAATCTGACACCCTCAGTGGGCAGGGCTAACCTGCACACACGGAATCTGACCCCGTCAGTGGGCAGGGAGCAGCCCCCACCTGCACACACGGAATCTGACACCCTCAGTGGGCAGGGCTAACCTGCACACACGGAATCTGACCCCGTCAGTGGGCAGGGAGCAGCCCCCACCTGCACACACGGAATCTGACACCCTCAGTGGGCAGGGCTAACCTGCACACACGGAATCTGACCCCGTCAGTGGGCAGGGAGCAGCCCCCACCTGCACACACGGAATCTGACACGGGGGTAGGAGGTATCCCGTCTTCATGCTGTGGGGCGTGGTGACTATGGGATGGAGGCTCCCAGGCCGGGACGACGGCCTCCAGTGTCCAGTCTGACCAGACCCTCCCCATCCCCACCCCCGCCCTACCTCAACACGATTCAGACACACTAAATACGAGAAGAGCAAATATTTTTTCTTTGCATGAGGAATTAGGAGATCAATGCAACTTCTTCTGTGTGCTTTACCTCAAAAAACAAACACCCCAAAGTTGAACTGGGAAATCCCATCGTGTTTGCCCTGGAAATCCTCCTGCTAATTAGGGCAACAAAACCAAGAGACCATGCACATCCAGGGCCTGCTGGACAGCAGGGGCACCTCAGGTGGCCCGGAGACCTCCATCGACGGCTCACTTCCCCTGTGTCTTCTTACACTGGCCCAAGGACCCCGTGGCCGGGGGCTCTGCTTCACACTCAGCCCCTGCCCGGGAAGGGCTGTGGCTTCAGGGGCACGAGGCCACTGAGGGGATCTGTGCCAGCAGGAGGGGCGCGTGAGCACCTGAGCCCTGACAGCCCCGCCAGAGACGGCCCAAAGGGTGCTGGCACCTCACCCTCAGGAGTCCTGGGGCCGGGATCCACGGGGGCCACACTGGGCCCACGGTCGCACTCCCCTGCCCCAGTATTCCACACGCTGAGCACAGCCCATCTCTCAGCTCCTCAAACCACGGAGCTGGGGCCGTGGGAGTCGGCGTCCCTGCCCACAGGAGCTCACAGTGCGGGTGGGGCAGTGGACGCCCCCTGCGGGACCTGGCAGAGCTGCCTCGCCCTGGCGTTCAGCCCCACGTCCCCCTCTAAGCGCAGGTGTGGGCTCTAAGAGCCACCCACTCCCTTCCTCTTCCGTGGCCCTCGCCCTGCACGAGTGCCTCCCCTCGGGCTGGTCTCCCTAGCTGCTAGGTTAGCCACGGTGGCTTCCTGTGCCTGCCCCGACAGTCCTGGCTTGGGGAGGGTGCTCAGCGAGTCCTCCCGCAGTGGATGAACTCGCCACTCCCTGCACACCTCGCCAGAGGCCGCCAGGCACTTCTCCTGAACTTCCACCCCAGTAGAAAGAACTGACTAAGGCTCATTCCATGCACGTGGGTCTACAGTGAACCAGGAACCAAAGTTCCCAAGCCAGTGCTACAGTAATCAGCTGCCGCCCCCCCATGTGACCACCAGGCCCCGAGAGGTCCAGCCCCACTCCCTCCCGGCCTCCTCTTCTGCCCCATCCACCCCTGCCCTCAACACCCGGGGACTCTGGCACCGGACACAAGGGCAGGCGGTTGGCCCAGCAGTTATCATGTCCTGCTCCCAGCTCCAGCTTCCTGCTAACGCACACCCTGGCAGGGAGTGCTGATGGCTCAAATAACCGGGTTTCAGCCACCCGGGTGGGAGACCTGGATTCCCAGTTCCCGGCTGCAGGCATCTGGGGAGTCAAGTGAAAAAAAAAAGAACCAAGGAGGCCGACCCTGGGCGAGGGGCTGGGGGAATCAGGCTGACGCAGGAAGAGCTGAGCCCAGGCCTGGCTGCACCGCGGAGCTCGGCTGCAAAGACTGGCTCCACACGGCTCCCTCGGGAAGAGGCTCCATCCCGCTCCTGCCCAGGGAGACAGCAGCGCCAGTCCAGCCACGGCCTGTGCCTTTTCCCAGCTGGACTTGGGGTCTGGCCTGCACACAGAGGCTGGCAGAGGCCCGAGTGGCCTGAGAGCGAGCGGGCGAGTCCTCCAGGCATGGGGGCAGTGTCCGGGGAGGGGTCCACAGCGGGGAATCGGCCTCCCCTGAAGTGCTGTGTGTCCCTCCCCAGCAGAGGGCCCTGAAGGCCGCGGCCCTGCTGAAGCCCCCTCTCTGGTCACCAGAAACCCAAGGCACGGACAAACGAGCAGAGAACGGCGGCCTCCCACCGCAAGGGGCGCTTTCCACTGGGAAGTCCAGGACTGGGCCGCAGAGGACACAGCCTGGCGCTGACCTGCACTCTGGGAGCAGCCAGCTCCCACTTCATTCACGTCTCACCCAGGTCTACAAGAAACCTCAGGCTCCTGGCCTCCTCGTGAGTGGCCGTTCGGCCCCTTCCCAGTCTGTCTAATTCAGCCTCACACTGGCAGGTCCCGTCCTGGGTGAGCCTGCCAGGCAGGAGCCCACAAGGAGGGCAGGGGTCCACCAGGCTCAGGGAAGGCAGCTCCTCACGGCCCTGGTCCAGCCCTCGGCCGGTGCCACTGCACTCCCACACCAGAGCCATCTGGGGGCCGTGAGAGGCTGCAGGCCAGGACACGTGACTGCCGAGGGGCTGTGGGTGACACCGCACTCCCACACCAGAGCCATCTGGGGGCCGTGAGAGGCTGCAGGCCAGGACACGTGACTGCCGAGGGCTGTGGGGTGACACTGCACTCCCACACCAGAGCCATCTGGGGGCCGTGAGAGGCTGCAGGCCAGGACACGTGACTGCCGAGGGGCTGTGGGTGACACCGCACTCCCACACCAGATCCATCTGGGGGCCGTGAGAGGCTGCAGGCCAGGACACGTGACTGCCGAGGGGCTGTGGGGTGACACTGCACTCCCACACCAGAGCCATCTGGGGGCCGTGAGAGGCTGCAGGCCAGGACACGTGACTGCCGAGGGGCTGTGGGTGACACTGCACTCCCACACCAGAGCCATCTGGGGGCCGTGAGAGGCTGCAGGCCAGGACACGTGACTGCCGAGGGCTGTGGGGTGACACTGCACTCCCACACCAGAGCCATCTGGGGGCCGTGAGAGGCTGCAGGCCAGGACACGTGACTGCCGAGGGGCTGTGGGTGACACTGCACTCCCACACCAGAGCCATCTGGGGGCCGTGAGAGGCTGCAGGCCAGGACACGTGACTGCCGAGGGGCTGTGGGTGACACCGCACTCCCACACCAGAGCCATCTGGGGGCCGTGAGAGGCTGCAGGCCAGGACACGTGACTGCCGAGGGGCTGTGGGTGACACCGCACTCCCACACCAGAGCCATCTGGGGGCCGTGAGAGGCTGCAGGCCAGGACACGTGACTGCCGAGGGGCTGTGGGTGACACCGCACTCCCACACCAGAGCCATCTGGGGGCCGTGAGAGGCTGCAGGCCAGGACACGTGACTGCCGAGGGGCTGTGGGTGACACCGCACTCCCACACCAGAGCCATCTGGGGGCCGTGAGAGGCTGCAGGCCAGGACACGTGACTGCCGAGGGGCTGTGGGTGACACCGCACTCCCACACCAGAGCCATCTGGGGGCCGTGAGAGGCTGCAGGCCAGGACACGTGACTGCCGAGGGCTGTGGGGTGACACCGCACTCCCACACCAGAGCCATCTGGGGCCGTGAGAGGCTGCAGGCCAGGACACGTGACTGCCGAGGGGCTGTGGGGTGACACTTTAATAAGGCCCGAGATGTAATTACATTTCTTTAGGGACTGAACAGATGAGCATCTCCGAGTCCATCTGCCTTAGACATCAAACATCATTAATGAGACAACGAGGGCCTTCCAGTGGAGAAGCTGAGTGGGGGTGTGAGTCCTTCCCACACTGGTGAGGCCAATCCACGGCCCCTCCCCCACGGGCAGGGTCCCAGCCATCACGGCCGACAGCATTCCGTGCGCCGCTGGCCTGAAGCTGCTGCAGGTCAGTGAGGCAGGCCAGGCCGCAGTGGGCACTGCCAGGGCTGCTGCCCTCGTGGTGCTGCCGGCCAGCAGGCAGAAGCCCCAGGCGCTGCCAGCGAGACACAGCCTGGAGAGCGTTGCCACAGTGCCGCAGGCCACACAGCAGTGTCCTCCAAAGTTCTCCTACGAAACCACAGCCACTTCCCCGGCAGCATTTCAACTCTGCTGCCCAGCCGAGTCCCCCGAGCGTCTCACGGAGGCGTCCGGGAGTGGGGGCCCGCAGGCAGCCCTTGCCAGTGGGCTTGGCGAGTCCTGGGGTCACAGGCTGCTGCCAGCAGGGCCGCCTCACGAGCTGCGTGTCCTTGGCCCTCAGAGGCCTGCGCTACGTGGGTTACAAGGCAGCTTCGCCTCACATTAATCGTGTTCTCTTTTAAAAAAGATTTATTTATTTATTTGAAAGACAGAGAGAGAGCAGGAGAGAGGGAGAAACAGAGAGAAAGATCTTCCATCTGCTGGCTCACTCCCCAGATAGACCCAACGGCCAGAGATGGGCCCATCTGAAGCCAGGAGCTTCTTCCGGGTCTCCCGCCGGGGGTGCAGGGGCCCAAGCACTTGGGCCATCTTCCACCACTTTGCCAGGCCATTAGCAGGGAGCTGGGTTGGGAGTGGAGCAGCTGGGACACAGACAGGTAACCATATGGGACGCCGGCACCACAGGCGGAGTCTTAACCTACCATGCCACAGCGCTGGTCCCTATACACGTCCTTTCCTTATTAAGGCATGGAAAGATTTTTATAGTTGTGTTTTGAAATTATTAAACAGCAAGTAATTCACTTAACTCCAAGCTGGCCGTGACTTCTAAGTCCTGTGCATAGCTGGGAGTTTGGGGGAACCCTGCTCTTGCCCAAACGCCATCGACTTACGGATGCACAGCTGAGCCCCTGGAGAAGCTGAGGGGACGCACTGCTCAGAAGCCACCTGGCAGCATGTGCTGCTCCTGTCGCCCAAGCCCACTTTTCCCGTGCCTCAGGGGCGTGCACAGGGGCAGGCCTGTGGTCTGGCAGCCAAGACGCCAGCGTGATTTGATCCCCAGCTCTGCCTCCTGACCCCAGGGTCCTGGCAACGTGGACCCCACAAGGCAATGGTAATAGCTCAAGCGGCTGGGTTCCTGTCGCCCAGGAGGAGACACGGATGGAGTGCCCAGACCCCAGCTACTCCTGCAGGCATCCGGGGGGAACCAGTGGAGCTCCCTCTGTCTCTCTGGCTCTCAACTAATGCTCCTCTTTCAAAGGAGCGCCATGGTTTCCCGAGACCGGGAAATCTCCAAATGAACTCAGGGTGCATCTCGGAGGGTTCGAGACCAGGCTCACCGGGAACACCGTGGCTGAGTCACCTTCGAGCAGGCCGCGTAGCTAACAGGCCGCTTCCGTGGGGCTCTCTCTGAGCAGCGCACACTTCAGTCTGGCGCCACAGGGGAGCCCGCACAGGCCACGGAGCTGTTGGCGAGGGCACAGGGCCCAGCAGGCCCACCCTGCTCCTCCTCAGCTCGTGTGCTTCCTTCACGTGCAGGGAGACCACCAGTGAACAGGCAGTGATCCTTGGGCTCCAAGGGTCTCCTTCGTCCACCGCGAGTGTCAGGGCACTAAGAGGCTGACGTGCCCGTGTCTGACTCTCACCACCGTTCACGGGGAGCCCTTACACAACACAAGCTCCTTAACATGCAGGCAGGAGCCCCCAGCGACAAGACCCCCCCGGGGGCAGGAACCGGGGCCTGACGGGGCAGGATCTCAGAGGAAAGGGCCATGCCCAGGCCTGGCCGCCCAGGTCAGAGCAGACGCACGCCCGGCTACACGGGGACAAGCTGTAAACAGACGGAGCTCGCGCTCACCAAGCCAGTCGCATTCCCCTGCCCGTCTTCCTGCCTTGTCAGGTGTGACCCTGTGAAGTGCCAGAGCCACTGCCTGAATGCAGAGCAGACAGCAGCCATCACCTGACACCCTGCCGGTGCCCGTCAACCAGGCCACAGCCCCAGGCCAGCGGGCTGGCTCGGCGGCTCCTCCCCGGAGAAGGCACCACCCGTGGTGCAGAGGGCTGATGTAATAAAGCCCACAGATGTGTCTGAGCAGAGCCACGGGGCAGGGATCGATTTTCCGTAGCCTTGTGCAGGCTTCCATCTCTTTTCTTTGAAAGCTGCCCCATGAGTTCAGTTATTAAAGGAAAAACGATCGTAGCAAACCTACCATCAACACGGGGCCCACACCTCTCCCTGGAAGATGTCACCTTAGGAAGGCAGAGGAGGGATGTCCCCCGGCCCCCAAGGGTCTGGGCCAGGGTGCGCAAGAGCTCAGTGAGTGGGGCTGGCACTGTGGCGTAGCGGGTAAAGCGGTCCCCTGCAGTGCCGGCATCCCATATGGGCGCCGGTTCGAGTCCTGGCTGCTCCTTTTCTGATCCAGCTCTCTGCTATGGCCTGGGAAAGCAGAAGATGGTCCAAGTGCTTGGGCCCTTGCACCCACATGGGAGACCCAGAAGCTCCTGGCTTCTGGCTTTGGATTGGCCCAGCTCCGGCCACTGTGGCCATTTGGGGAGTAAACCAGCGGATGGAAGACTTCTCAATCTCTCCTTCTGCCTCTCTGTAACTCTGCCTTTCAAATAAATGAATCTTAAAAATAAATAAAGAGCTCAATGAGGGAGCCGGCACTGTGGCTCCCTTGGTTAATCCTCTGCCTGTGGCACCAGCATCCCACATGGGCGCCGGGTTCTAGTCCC
The DNA here is from genome assembly GCF_033115175.1 of Lepus europaeus. Taxonomy (NCBI): domain Eukaryota; kingdom Metazoa; phylum Chordata; class Mammalia; order Lagomorpha; family Leporidae; genus Lepus; species Lepus europaeus. Next base: position 2,178,935 of record NC_084836.1, read on the forward strand.
TGTTGCTCCTCTTCCAGTGCAGCTCTCTGCTGTGGCCTGGGAAGGCAGTGGAGGATGGTCCAAGTGCTTGGGCCCCTGCACCCGTGTGGGAGACCAGAAGAAGCACCTGGCTTCTGGCTTTGGATCAGCACAGTGCGCCGACCGTATTGGCCGTTTGGGGAGTGAACCAATGGAAGGAAGACCTTTCTCTCTCTCTCTCTCTCACTGTCTACAACTCTACCTGTCAAATAAATTTATAAAAAAAATCTTAAAAAAAAAAAAAAAGAGCTCAATGAGGGACAGAAACAAGCCAGCTCATCCTGCCTCCCGCAGCCATGGCTGGGAGCGGAGCCTGTACCTTGGGGCCTCCTCTGGAAGAGGTAAAGGATGGGGGAAGTGTGGGAAGGGCAGGGGGTGGAGGGGAGGGTGGGCAGGCAGGGGGAGGCCCACGTCCCTGACACGCGTGGGGCTCTGTGAGCGTGGACCTCAGTGGCTCAAGGGAAAATGCAGACGGTGCGCCCCAAGGAGGATGAGTGCAGGCACGCCCCGCAGGGGCGGGCGCCCACGTGCCCGAGGAGCAAGCCCCGGAGTGTGGGCGGCTCCTCCACACTCTGCAACCCAGCTTCCCCTGCAACTCCGAAAAGCCCTTGGGATTTCAGTGAAGGGCCAGGAGCAGACGGCCCCTCTCTCCACACCCTGACGGGGCCAGCTCCCCACGACAGTGAAACAGCAGAAAGACAAATGCCCCTGAAACGCTTTCCTCATGACAACGGAAACACGAGGGTCGCTGCGTACGACGACATCCAAACGAGCGCTGCACGGGGCAAAGCCATTTTCTTTATGACTATTTAAGCACGAATTCCCACGTGCAAGGAGAGGTGTTTGTTCTTCAGAGCTTTAAAGAGATTAAAAATTTCCCCCTGCCTTATTTCCTAGGAAATTCTGAGGTAGAATGTGCACACATGATGTCATGTGTGTGCGTGCACGTGTCAGTGTGCACGCGCTTGTGCCTGTGCATCATGTGTGCACTGTGTCTCCACGTGCATGTGTCTGAGTGCACATACGTGTGTCAGTATGCATGCACACATCTGTGGAGGCGTGTGTATGCCCGAGTCTCTACATGTGCATGTCCACATGTGTGTCTCTGTGGGTGTTACAGTTTGAAGAGGATTTGACTCCCAAGCTCATGCAGAGCCTCAAACGCCCCACAGCCTCCTGTTAATGATGAGTGCAGCGTGCTGGGCAGAGGTGGCCCCGCGGGAGGTCTCCAGGTCGCTGGGGGAGTGGCCGTGGAGGGCAGTTCGCACAAGAGGGTTGGCCACCTAAGCCACGTTCTGCCTATCATGCGCGCCCCGTCTCGCTCTCGCTCTCCCCCTTGTTCACCACGTGACTGTTGCTCCTCAATGCCTGGCCACCCCCAGCCTCCAGCAGACTCCAGACTAGTGGGGCCTCCCAATCTCGGGCTGTGAACCCCCAAATCGCGAGCTGACAACCACTCTTCCTGAGTCTCTTCTCTCAGGTACTCCAGGCAACATAGTGAAAGCTTGCGTGTGCGCCTCCACGTGTGTGCACCCGTGTCTGCGTGTGAAGGACCGGCAGCTCCGAGCCCCTCTGTGCACGCATTCCCTGTGCCGACGACACACATGCTTGGTGAGGCAGACGCCATCACCTCCCCTGCTGGATGAGAAGTTCCAAGGCATCACGGCCCCCGTCGCGTGCTGGGCCAGGGCTGGATGCCTCTGGGTGCTCTCCAACCCTGACGCTGCTGTGTGGAGCAGCCAGGGCTCTGCAGGCCCCCCAGGAAGGCGCCAAGCCCTGGCAGTCCCTGGCTGCCGCTTCTGACACCATGGCTGCACTGCCCCTCATGTTCCCATGGACACAGTGCAGGAGGTCACCCTCTACGCCCTCCCCGAGGGCCTGGGCTCACTGTGGCTGCTGGAGCACAGAGGCCACAGCAGGCAGAAGATGCACGGTGGACAGGACGCGCCCTCCCACCGGGCTGCAGAGACCTGGAAACATCGGAGCTCCCCCAGCCCTGCGACACGGCACATGTTCAGTGAGTCTCCCGCTGGCTGCACACCTGGCTCAGCTCCAAGAAGAAGGCACGTGGCATCGCCAGCGCTCTTCCCTGGGGCAGGGCTGACGATGGGGGCAGGGCCCCACGGCACCCCGGCAGTGGGCTGGCAGGAAAAAGCCCCCTCCCTCTTGAACCTGCAGTCGCCGTCCCCTTGTGCTGCCGGGAGCTGGGGGGGTGCGGCCCCTTCTGCTCACTCAGGCCCAAGCCTCCGGGGATGGAGATGCTGAGAGGGACCAGCGGCTCTAGAGGCCAGGCTGAGCTGGGGTGGGCCTGCCACGGGCCAGGCACTCCCAGAGTGGCCAGCAGGGTGTCCCTGGCAAGGAGGCTCTGGGACGTCCCCTTCTGGTGCAGCCCAGCATTTCTCTTGCTTTAACGGAGCCACAGAGAGAAAGAGCTGGTGGCCACTCGGATGGCAAGACCTGGGCACCTGCCCCGAGCCTCTGCCCATCCCAGTCCCCCCGCCATGTCCCACTCCCCGGCCGACGGCCGCCTGTCCCAGGAAGAAAGCTGCCACTGCACTGCGGCCCTAGGCCACTTCCACGCCCTTATCCCAGGAGGGCCCGCTTCTCCAAGTCTAAGACAGAAATCCCGGGTGTTGGAGCCTCTGTGTGAGGCCCAGGAAGAGAATTCTGAAAGCGAGGGCTGCTGGGGCCTGGCCATGCTCGTCGGGGATGCCTCTCAGCCCTGCCACCCTCCCAGAGAAGCCCGGCACAGCCCACGCCAGCGAGCATTTGGGAGGCTCTGCGGAGTGGACCCTGAGGGACAGCTGCCCTGTCTGCGGTATGAGGAGGAGCCTCGCCAGGAGCCTGCAGTCTTGACGGAACTGAAACGCTGGCTGAGTCTCGTTCTCCGGGGCCCCGGGGGCGGGGGTGGAGGCGTGCACACACTGCCAGCCTCCGGCCTGGTCCTGCTGCCCAGTCCCCTCTCCTGCCTGGCCCGACTGTGGCGACTGCAGGCTCCGTCCCCTGCTCTGTCCTCACACTCCCACCTGCCCTGCAGCACTGCTGAGCCGAGGCCCGCGCCCCAGCTGCACTGACCATGTCGGACCCAAACCCAAGCAGGGCCCCAGGGGGCAGCGGAGGGGCCGCTACTTCTCAGGTGGGCGTCTAGTTACAGCCTGACCCCTCGGCCCTGGGCCCCTGACCCGACCCACACCCAGCCACTACAGACGGTGTCCTGCCCGAGCACTCGCGACCTGCGTCGGAGCGGGGGAGGCAGGGTCTGGACCCCCAGGGGCTCCTGCCCCAGGCCGGCTTGAGCGGCTAACACACCCCAGGACAACACAAACCCACACCCTACACGACCCCCAGGCCACACCACACACAGCTGCAAACCCCTCACTGCAGGGCCGGGGCGTGGCCCCACCCCGGCACAGGGAGGCATCAATCCTCCTTAAGGAGCTGCCCGCGACGGCCCCGGCTTCGGGCACAGAGTGCCTGGAAATGATAACGGAAAGACACAACTGATCTTTACTTTGGCATTTCATGACATTTGCTGCTTCAAATGAACACAGGACGGAACACAAACAGGTTTAAAACCATTAGCCCATCAAAGCCCCAGCACTGTAGAGTCAGTCCAACTGACACACAGCCTCGGGGCCACCCTGAGGCCCGGTGGGTGCGATGGAGCCCCAAGCACCAAGGACCTGGGTGTGAGGCTCAGGAGGCCCACGTCGACGTGGGACCTCCGAGCACAAGCGTGTCCTGCCAGGACTCAGCAGTCACCGGGCTGGGCGACCGGGGCTCCTCCGTGCCTTCAGTGAGACCGGCAAAGCTGGGAGGAAAGCCACGGCGTCCGGCTCGCGGTGAAGGCGGCTGGAGACACAGGGGCACAGAGGCTGGGGGGACCCTTCACAGAGCGGCCTCACACAGGAGGAAAAGCCATCACAGGACAGCCGCTCTCTGCTCCAGGCCAACAGCAAGGGCTGGGCTGGCCGAGGGGAAGCCAGGGACCCCGGCCCCGCCCCCACCCCGGACAGAGACCCGGGGACACTCCTTGGCCTCTGCGAAGAAAGCGGCCTCTCCACCTCCTGCCAGGGATAAATCTAAAGCTTCCACTGATCTGCAGAGCTGCCTCTGATCACCCGAGGCCCAGACGTCCAAACAGAAGCCTGGGTACGCAGTGTTTGCTTTGCGGCATCTCATGAACACATGAAAGGGGAGGCGCGGGTCTGTGGCCCAGGGGCGAGCACGCAGTGCGGAGGCTGCAGGACGGGGAAGGCGCTGCCACGCCCCACCTCTGCACTCCTGCTGCTTGCTCACCACAAAGCAGAGATGCCCGAGAGGTCCTGCAGCCTCTCTGCCGTGGACCCCACACCAGAGACCCTGAAGTCTGCAGTCAGGGAGCCTCAGCGGGGGCCAGAGGAGGGCTGGGCCCCAGGGAGAGGGTGGTTGGCTGCAAGGGGCTCGGGGTCTAGTGCACTTCGCACACACGGGCTACTCGGGAAGGGCCTCCTCCCAGCCCTGCTCTGGAGGCAGGGGTACAAGTGCCCCCCTGGGAAGAGGCGGGGTCAGTGGGTGAGCTGCGGGAGTCAGTGGCATACATGCACCGGGATGGGCAGTTCAAGAAGCCTCGCTGTGCCGGCTCGGGCACAGAGGGACAGGTGGCCTTCCCAGCACCACGAGCAGCAGACAGCAAACACCGGGTTCACTTTCAAGTCCCCACAGCCCATCTTTCCCTCTGTCTCCCAGGAAGGAGCCAGTGAGCAGGGCTCCCCGACCAGGCAGGTGCCTGTGGGCACTGAGGTCCTCAGACGAGCACGCCGCGGTCTGACCGCTCCTGACACATACATCCTGCTCTGTACACACGTACACGCATCTCCACGCCGCGGTCTGACCGCTCCTGGAACATACATCCTGCCCTGTACACACGTACACGCATCTCCACGCCGCGGTCTGACCGCTCCTGGAACATACATCCTGCTGTGCACACGTACACGCATCTCCAAGCCGCGGTCTGACCGCTCCTGGAACATACATCCTACCCTGTACCCACCTACACGCATCTCCACGCCGCGGTCTGACCGCTCCTGACACATACATCCTGCCCTGTACACACACGTACACGCATCTCCACGCCGTGGTCTGACCGCTCCTGACACATACATCCTGCTCTCTACACACGTACACGCATCTCCACGCCGCGGTCTGACCGCTCCTGGAACATACATCCTGCTCTGTACACACGTACACGCATCTCCACGCCGCGGTCTGACCGCTCCTGGAACATACATCCTGCCCTGTACCCACGTACATGCATCTCCACGCCGCGGTCTGACCGCTCCTGGAACATACATCCTGCTCTGTACACACGTACACGCATCTCCACGCCGCGGTCTGACCGCTCCTGGAACATACATCCTGCTGTGCACACAACACGCATCTCCACGCCGCGGTCTGACCGCTCCTGGAACATACATCCTGCTGTGCACACGTACACGCATCTCCACGCCGCGGTCTGACCGCTCCTGGAACATACATCCTGCCCTGTGCACACGTACACGCATCTCCACGCCGCGGTCTGACCGCTCCTGGAACATACATCCTGCTGTGCACACGTATACGCATCTCCATGCCGCGGTCTGACCGCTCCTGGAACATACATCCTGCCCTGTACCCACGTACACGCATCTCCACGCCGCGGTCTGACCGCTCCTGACACATACATCCTGCCCTGTACACACACGTACACGCATCTCCACGACGTGGTCTGACCGCTCCTGGAACATACATCCTGCTCTGTACACACGTACACGCATCTCCACGCCACGGTCTGACCGCTCCTGGAACATACATCCTGCCCTGTACACACGTACACGCATCTCCACGCCGCGGTCTGACCGCTCCTGACACATACATCCTGCCCTGTACCCACGTACACACTCTCCACGCCGCGGTCTGACCGCTCCTGGAACATACATCCTGCTCTGTACACACGTACACGCATCTCCACGCCGCGGTCTGACCGCTCCTGGAACATACATCACCCCACACAAACGTACACGCATCTCCACGCCGCGGTCTGACCGCTCCTGACACATACATCACCCCACACACACGTACACGCATCTCCACGCCACGGTCTGACCGTTCCTGGAACATACATCCTGCTCTGTACACAAACGTACACGCATCTCCACGCCGCGGTCTGACCGCTCCTGGAACATACATCCTGCTCTGTACACACACGTACACGCATCTCCACGCCGCGGTCTGACCGCTCCTGGAACATACATCCTGCCCTGTACACACACATACACGCATCTCCACGCCGCGGTCTGACCGCTCCTGGAACATACATCCTGCTGTGCACACGTACACGCATCTCCACGCTGCGGTCTGACCGCTCCTGGAACATACATCCTGCTCTGTACACACACGTACACGCATCTCCACGCCGCGGTCTGACCGCTCCTGGAACATACATCCTGCCCTGTACACCCACATACACGCATCTCCACGCCGCAGTCTGACCGCTCCTGGAACATACATCCTGCCCTGTACCCACGTACACGCATCTCCACGCCGCGGTCTGACCGCTCCTGGAACATACATCCTGCTCTCTACACACGTACACGCATCTCCACGCCGCGGTCTGACCGCTCCTGGAACATACATCCTGCTCTGTACACACGTACAAGCATCTCCACGCCGCGGTCTGACCGCTCCTGGAACATACATCCTGCCCTGTACACCCACGTACACGCATCTCCACGCCGCGGTCTGACCGCTCCTGGAACATACATCCTGCCCTGTACCCACGTACACGCATCTCCACGCCGCGGTCTGACCGCTCCTGACACATACATCACCCCACACACACATACACGCATCTCCACGCCGCGGTCTGACCGCTCCTGACACATACATCCTGCCCTGTACACACGTACACGCATCTCCACGCCGCGGTCTGACCGCTCCTGGAACATACATCCTGCTCTGTACACACACGTACACGCATCTCCACGCCGCGGTCTGACCGCTCCTGGAACATACATCACCCCACACAAACGTACACGCATCTCCACGCCGCGGTCTGACCGCTCCTGACACATACATCACCCCACACACACGTACACGCATCTCCACGCCACGGTCTGACCGTTCCTGGAACATACATCCTGCTCTGTACACAAACGTACACGCATCTCCACGCCGCGGTCTGACCGCTCCTGGAACATACATCCTGCTCTGTACACACACGTACACGCATCTCCACGCCGCGGTCTGACCGCTCCTGGAACATACATCCTGCCCTGTACACACACATACACGCATCTCCACGCCGCGGTCTGACCGCTCCTGGAACATACATCCTGCTGTGCACACGTACACGCATCTCCACGCTGCGGTCTGACCGCTCCTGGAACATACATCCTGCTCTGTACACACACGTACACGCATCTCCACGCCGCGGTCTGACCGCTCCTGGAACATACATCCTGCCCTGTACACCCACATACACGCATCTCCACGCCGCAGTCTGACCGCTCCTGGAACATACATCCTGCCCTGTACCCACGTACACGCATCTCCACGCCGCGGTCTGACCGCTCCTGGAACATACATCCTGCTCTCTACACACGTACACGCATCTCCACGCCGCGGTCTGACCGCTCCTGGAACATACATCCTGCTCTGTACACACGTACAAGCATCTCCACGCCGCGGTCTGACCGCTCCTGGAACATACATCCTGCCCTGTACACCCACGTACACGCATCTCCACGCCGCGGTCTGACCGCTCCTGGAACATACATCCTGCCCTGTACCCACGTACACGCATCTCCACGCCGCGGTCTGACCGCTCCTGACACATACATCACCCCACACACACATACACGCATCTCCACGCCGCGGTCTGACCGCTCCTGACACATACATCCTGCCCTGTACACACGTACACGCATCTCCACGCCGCGGTCTGACCGCTCCTGGAACATACATCCTGCTCTGTACACACACGTACACGCATCTCCACGCCGCGGTCTGACCGCTCCTGGAACATACATCCTGCCCTGTACCCACGTACACGCATCTCCACGCCGCGGTCTGACTGCTCCTGGAACATACATCCTGCTCTGTACACACACGTACACGCATCTCCACGCCGCGGTCTGACCGCTCCTGACACATACATCACCCCACACACACGTACACGCATCTCCACGCCACGGTCTGACCGCTCCTGACACATACATCCTGCTCTGTACACACACGTACACGCATCTCCACGCCGCGGTCTGACCGTTCCTGGAACATACATCCTGCTCTGTACACACACGTACACGCATCTCCACGCCGCGGTCTGACCGCTCCTGGAACATACATCCTGCCCTGTACACACACATACACGCATCTCCACGCCGCGGTCTGACCGCTCCTGGAACATACATCCTGCTGTGCACACGTACACGCATCTCCACGCTGCGGTCTGACCGCTCCTGGAACATACATCCTGCTCTGTACACACACGTACACGCATCTCCACGCCGCGGTCTGACCGCTCCTGGAACATACATCCTGCCCTGTACACCCACATACACGCATCTCCACGCCGCAGTCTGACCGCTCCTGGAACATACATCCTGCCCTGTACCCACGTACACGCATCTCCACGCCGCGGTCTGACCGCTCCTGGAACATACATCCTGCTCTCTACACACGTACACGCATCTCCACGCCGCGGTCTGACCGCTCCTGGAACATACATCCTGCTCTGTACACACGTACAAGCATCTCCACGCCGCGGTCTGACCGCTCCTGGAACATACATCCTGCCCTGTACACCCACGTACACGCATCTCCACGCCGCGGTCTGACCGCTCCTGGAACATACATCCTGCCCTGTACCCACGTACACGCATCTCCACGCCGCGGTCTGACCGCTCCTGACACATACATCACCCCACACACACATACACGCATCTCCACGCCGCGGTCTGACCGCTCCTGACACATACATCCTGCCCTGTACACACGTACACGCATCTCCACGCCGCGGTCTGACCGCTCCTGGAACATACATCCTGCCCTGTACCCACGTACACGCATCTCCACGCCGCGGTCTGACTGCTCCTGGAACATACATCCTGCTCTGTACACACACGTACACGCATCTCCACGCCGCGGTCTGACCGCTCCTGACACATACATCACCCCACACACACGTACACGCATCTCCACGCCACGGTCTGACCGCTCCTGACACATACATCCTGCTCTGTACACACACGTACACGCATCTCCACGCCGCGGTCTGACCGCTCCTGGAACATACATCCTGCCCTGTACCCACGTACACGCATCTCCACGCCGCGGTCTGACCGCTCCTGGAACATACATCCTGCCCTGTACACACACGTGCACGCATCTCCACGCCGCAGTCTGACCATTCCTGGAACTTAACTGCCAATGAGACAGGATGAAGAGACGGGGCACTGGGAGGTGAGGAAGACACGGGTGGGGCATTAAGGACCCTACAAAAGAGGCCACAGGGAGCATCAACCCCTCCTGCCCTTCTGCCTTCTGCCATGTGATGATACAGCAGCCGGCGGCCTCCCCTGGATGCAGGGCGCAACCCTCCCCAGACGGTGCCTCTGAGACTTCCCAGCCCCGTGTCCGTGAGAAGTAAGCTTCTATTACTTCCAGTCTGCCCAGACAGTGGTGCTTGGTGGTAGCAGTGAGACAGATGACAACTCCGTGTGCACTGCGGGAGGCCGGGCAGGCAGGCACAATGCCCCCTACACACACGCAGGACGGCACACACCAGGACCACGCACAGCTCTGCAGACGGAGGTGCAGGGCTCCGTCTCACCCTCTGTCTGGGACAAGCCACGGAGCACGAGGCACTCCAAACCACAAACTCATGGGAAGGACATCTCCTCCCTTCAAGGAGTAAGACTTCTGGTGATGTCTGAATTTACCCCAAAGTCACAGGCACATTCAGATGTGTGGCTTTGGTAGCTGGCTTTTTTTACTTCCGTAACAAGCCGCAGAGAGTGTGAGGACCAGCTACATCAAGCCGACTGGACCCTCTGAGGGGCACTGCACTCATCTGGCTTCCCACTGAGTGGACCAAGGGCAGGCTCCCAGCTCAAGCACCCGGGCCAGCACCCGTGGGTCCCTGCTTCTGCACACCCACTGAACAGCCTCGGGTTCTCCCCAGGATGTACAAGGGGGCTCTGGCCTTTTACCATCTCCCCACAGCCATTGCAGGCCCCCGGGGTGAGCAGGTGCCTATGGAAGCCATGGCCCCTAGGCTGGTCAGGTGAGCGTCAGCTGCACACAGCAGGGTGCTAACTCATGGGAAATATTTACAGACTCCGAGCTGTGGAGGCCTCCTCCAAGCAGGCCGAGATATCACAGGACATGCCCCACTCTGCTCGCCAAGTCAGCTGGAAACCAAATACTGCAAACGTCATCTCCTGTGTCTAAGGGGTTTGCTCTCTGTAAAATGAAAACCAACACTGGCCGGCTCCCTGCATGTATGGAGGACTTCCTGCCCCTACAGAGGGTGCTGGGATCCACACCAAGGCACAGAGTAATCACGCCTGGCTGGTGCCCTTAGGACGGTAAAGGGGGAGGGCGATGGGGTCCCAGAGGCCGGGAGGCTGCCTCCAAGACGGGTGGGGCTAGATGGGGACCTGCCATCAGAGCCCCAGCACCCTGGGGAAACCCAACTGGGGGATAAACAAGACCCGGGTGGATCTTCCAGGGCGGCGTGTCTTTTTATAATGCTGCAGTTAGAAGTCGGCACAAGACCCCAGTAGTGCCGACACCTGGAGCTTAAACTGCGTCTCCTGGTCAGCTCAGCTCCCTCCTAGGTGCTGATCAGGACGCGTGCACCTGCGCAGGAGGTGTGACAGGGTTCTGAGCGGCCCAGGTGTCCACAGGTGGCCCCTCGAAGGCCTACCAGGGGCCTCGTGTGCCTGAGGGGGTCTGCAGAACCGAGGGAGGGCACCTCACCCTCCCTGAGCCCAGAGGGCAAGGGCAGAGACCACCACCCAAGCCCCCAGAGGCCTCTAGCTTTGCACAAGGGGAGCTCCTTTCACCCCACAGACCCCACAAAAGCCTGCCTGGGTGAAGTCTGGCGGCAGGGCAGAGCCTAAGTGGTTGGTGCTGAGGCTGGACCCTCCGTGGTGGGCAGAGGCAAGAGCAGGAGAGAGGAGGCCCCCCTGGACTGCTGATGTCTGCAGCCTGGAGTCAAGGCCCAGGCTCAGACAGGTGGGCACACAGGCACAGGGGCCAGGGAACAACCCCCCACCCCCAACCAGGGACCCCAGCTCCAGAGGGGGCACTGACTCCTCAGGGCAGAGTGCAGGCCTCCTGGGACCAGACTCAGGACAGGGGCAAAGGAGCCTTCCAGAAGGTTCTTCTACCAGGGGCCAGGAGGGCTCCCCCACCTCCACACGCCCTGAAGAAGGGCACAGAACTGGACGGAACCAGCCACGGCCCAGCCAGGGCTCAGGAGCCAAGATGGCACGGAAACAAGCGACCCCTGCACGCCCGCTCCTGCCCAGGTTTTTGAAACTGAGCACAGGCAGCACAGCCCGGCCGCTCCGCCCGGCTCCTGCTGCCTCCCACCAGGAGAGCGTCTGCCTTTCTTCCGGGAACATTTGTCCTCAGAAAATCATTCTGTTCCTATGGAAATGACTTAAGGCAACACATTATTTCCCAGGGGGCAAATTACGATGCTGCCGGCAACGAGGGCTTTTAAAGACGTTCTCACGAGCGAGCGCTGTCGCCGGGGACAAGCTCACGCAGGCTGCCTTCCGTGGACGCTGAACCGTTTTCCTAAAACGCCACAGTACCAGGCGCGGTCCCCTGCGCTCACCAGGGCTCCTCGGTCCTGTGTTTAATTCCTGTTTTCTCTTCTTGTTTCCTCTCCCATTTAGTTCAATTCTCCACAACACATTCTGGAGTTCATAACACGTTCTCCTTCCCACCCCACAACATCAAAGCGCTAATTTATTCCGAGCTCAGAGGGAACGCGGAATCAATCTCATGGCTCCGCTGCCAGCCCCACTCGGGCTGCCTGGGATCTGCAGGCTCCTGGCGGCCCAGCCCAATCCCGCACCCCGAACCCACAGCCCGGCTGCACCTGCGCCCCGGCCTCCCTCAACCCCAAAGGGGCAGTGCTCCAAGGAGGCTGGCACAGCGCCTTCATCAGCTGCACCCTCTCGTCACAACGGACACAACAGACACACAGGCTGGAGGACATAGCACCGTGCAGCACCGGGAGCTCTGCTGCTTCGGGGCAGCCTCCCACGACCCCTGCTTTCACCGGCACAGGAGGGGGCACACGGCCAGGCAGCCCCGCTCCTGGAGGGCCCCCCCCCCACCAGCTCCACAGCCCCAGGACACACGGGACCCCTTACTACAGTCATCACAGCGAGGACAGGGAGCCTGGGGCTCCCATGGCCAAGGGGAGCCCGTCCACCTTGAGCCACCCTGGTCACACTATCTGGGGGACAGACAGAAGAAACAGGGCAGAGCGCAGCAAGAGCCCCTTGCTGGCGGCCACTCACTTCTTTACTGCAATGCGAGCCTCGGGGCCGTGGCTCACACATGTGTGGCTCACACAGGCCACAAGGGGGGAGCGGGCAGGAGAGGCGGCCAGCCTGGGACCAGGACTAGTGTGCCGATGCTGAGAACAGGGACAGGCTGACGGGAACGGAATGTCCCTAGTGTCCCCACGCACCAGGGCCCTCAGGCCGGGCTGTGGGCAGAGCCTGCGGCCTTGCTGGCAGCTCCAGGATGGTGGCAGAGGTTCTCACCTGACCAGCTGCTCCCAGGGACTGCGAGAGAAGCCCCGGGGCCACACAGATTCCCAGTGGGAGCGGAGGGGCTGGGAGCCACGTGACAAGCACAGGAGAGGAGGTGTGACAAGGCCAGTGGGCTGCCCTGGGCCACCGTGCTGGGGACTGGGCCTGCAGGGCCACCAGAATGGGGGAAGAGGCAGAGAGTGACCCTAGCCGGGCGGCAGCACCGGACAGCACCTCGGGTAAGGGTGGCACCTCCCTGTGACAGGATCAACACCCCCACTACACAGAACTCGGAGGCGAGTTGGGGGGCTGGGAGCCCTGTCCACACAGAGCCCCCTGGAAGGATGTGTGCTCGATGGCCACCCCACTAAGTCGCTAAGGAAACTGTGGCTCAGAGAGGTTGAGCAACATCCCTCAGGTCACACAGCTACCATGACAGACAGGAGTTCTGTGTGAGTTCTCACCGGCACCGCCCCTGAGGCATGCCGGTACCTCCCACCCCCACCCCGACCGGGGTCAGGCTGAGGATACAGCCACGTCCAGGGTGCCCCAGCCGGCCACCAGACCCACCAGCCCTCGTGCCGCCCCGGCCGGCCACCAGACCCACCAGCCCTCGTGCCACGCCGGACAAGCTGCCACACAGCTGGGACTCGCAGGCCTTCCACAAATGCTGCTGCGAACCGACATTTAATAACCCCCTCCTGGCAGGAAATCGGCCCGGCTCTCAGCAGGGCGTTTACTTACTTGGAAATCTCTTTCTTCTAGTATTTCTCTCCTCCACCGCACGAGAAAAGCCGCACAAACGTACAAGTGGAAATGCGAGAAGCCCTCGGGTTCAGACTGAAAGAAACAAGCGAGAGGTGTTAATGCGTGAAGCTCAGGCCAGGGGTCAGGGTGCACAGGGGCCAAGGCCCCGCTGGCCGGCTCACTCTCACTTCAGGCCTTCACGTCAACATCCTATCTCACTGAAGTAAACACAGTGGCCTCAGGAGTGGGGCGCACACGGCGGACAGGGCTCTGCGGCCGCTTCCCACGCACAGCACAGCCAAGGGTAACCACAGGCAGCCTGAGCACCAGGTGCCCCGGGGCTGTCCTCCCATCTCACAGACGAGAGGTCCGGCACACAGCCCAGGTGGAGCCCCGGTGAGTGGCAGGGCAGGCACAGCTGCTGGACACGTCCCATCCTGTCCTGAAGGGGGAAGGAGTCTCCCCATCTCTCACCTCCCCACGGCCACAGGGACCCTCACACTCCCACATCGCCACCCCTACTGACTCCTTGAAACCCAGGACCGTGGCTCCGCTCCCCAGCCTCCCTTCTGGGCTCACCCCCCCATCAGGAACGCCACTGGTCCTCTTGTCCCCGGGTCCCCTCAACCCACGCTGTCAACTGCTAGACCAGGGCCCCCGAGACGTCACTCTCGGTGCCGCCGTGTCTCTGTGACACCCAGGGGACTGCCACCAACAGATCGCTAAGGGAAGAAATCACACACGGGTGCCTAAGATGACGACGCGCTTCCGAAACAAGGCAAGGCCGGGCGGCGGGAATGGCGGGGCTGTTGATGCTGTCTGCAGACCGCTGTGCAATCAGCCGCCCGCGGTGACAGCCCAGCGAAGGCCCCAGAGAGAAAGCCACGCAGACATGTGGGGGAAGGTGGACTGAGGGGACACGAGACCCAGCAGTCGGGTGCGCGGCACGTCCCAGGAACCGTGCGGAGGCCAGCAAGGCCACAGCTCAGCATAGCGGTGAGGAGGTGCACGTGGAGGAAGGCCCCTGGGGCCTTGTCACCAGGAAAGACGCTCGCTTCAAAGGACCCCAACGCTGCCATGAGGAAGATAGGCTTGGCACACAGCAGGGCCGGGACCAGAGGGCCAGGGACGAGACTGGGGACAGGCGAATCACAAAACCGGGAGGTGTCGGTGACTCGGCGCAGGTGAGAGAAGCAAGGCTTGAGGGCAGAGTTCCTGTCCTGGGCAGAGAAAACACACTGGTCAGGAAGAGGGGCCTGGGTAGGAGGGGAGGAAGACAGGGCCGACGCCAGCGCTTCGGTTCCTGCAACGGGAGGGGCGGAGGGAGCCAGCAGCAAAGGCCGCCTGGGCGGAAGGCGGGGACCTGCTGAGGGGAAGCCACGTGCCGGGCAGCCAGTGGAGGGGTCAGGCAGGCACCTGGACACGCGCGTCTAGGGCCCAGGACAGTGACTCCCGGGCCTGCAGGACCACAGGAGCCCGGGAGACCCAGCAGGACGCTGCCGCCGCCGACGGGTCCTGGGAGTCAGCGCTGCGCAGGCCGGCTGAAGGGGGCTTCTCCCCACCCCTTCACGCCTCTCGCCCTCCCCTCGCACGCCCCGACTTTAAAACAGCCGGCCACTTCCAATGCTTCACCGCAGACAAGGACGTCTGCTCCAGGCACTCTAGTGGATGACCACGGCAGCCCAGGAGAGCTCGCTTCCAATCCTAGGCGGGGGCTCTTCCCAGGAGGGCAGCAGAGGGTGGGAGCTGACGTCCGGCACCCGGCATGGGACCGCTTGTCCCTGCCTGGGCCGCTAGCATGGTAGGTTACAGGCTGTCGGAGCTTCTGTAACGTGTGCTGGCCACGCGCTCCGGAATGAGCTGGATCTGGCCCCGGCTGTGCCCACGTGTTCTCACACAGGCACTCCTACCTGTCCTGCCCTGAGCCGCCCTGGGTGGCCATGAGGTCAACCCTGCCCCTTCTCCGACTTCCCCTTTGCGAGGAGAGCTGCACACAGCAGGGCATGTGCAATGTTTGCCACACACACCCCTGTACCACAGGCCGGACCCGACGGGGGTTTTATTTCGCAGAAAGACTTCTACTCCTGGTTCAATTTCTACATGGTTTTAAAACAACCAGACTTTCTCACATTTGGGGAAAATCTACTGTCCCAGGAATGTGCCACCTGAGCTTTCAGAGTCGTGCACAACAGCCTACTTTCGCCTGGAGTCTCTGTTGCACCTGTGCTGAGCCTTATGTGGGACTCTGGTGCTGCTTTGTCGTGCCTTTCCCTCACCCTCATCCCTGAGCACACGCAGGCTTTGACAATTGCATCAGCCTTTGCGAAGAGCCAACTTCCTGATGATCACTTCCAGGCCTGATCCGCATGCCACTGACCGCTGCTGTTAACTCTGTCACCTCCCTCCTACTACACGCCTCCCTTCCTTCCTGTGGAGGTTTTCAAACATATCCAAAAGCTCAGTAGCTTACCTTTATTTTATTTTATTTTTTGACAGGCAGAGTTAGACAGTGAGAGAGAGAGACAGAGAGAAAGGTCTTCCTTCCGTTGGTTCACCCTCCAATGGCCGCATGGAGCCAGGTGCCTCCTCCTGGTCTCCCATGCAGGTGCAGGGCCCAAGCACCTGGGCCATCCTCCTCTGCCTTCCTGGGCCACAGCAGAGAGCTGGACTGGAAGAGGAGCAGCCGGGACAGAATCTGGCGCCCCAACTGGGGCTAGAACCTGGGGTACCGGCGCCACAGGCGGAGGATTAACCTAGTGAGCCGCATCACCAGCCTACTTCCCTTTATTTTTGATTATTCAGTATTTTCTGACGTAAGGCAGAGACTGAGCTAATCTGTGCTTGCCTTTCTTCACTTCTGTTACAAACAGCCATGGAAGGCCATCAATTTCCTTCCGTAAGCTGCACTTCAGCTGTATCCCACAGTTTTAATGAATCTTTATTAATAAATAAATTCAAAGAATTTTGTTTTGTGATTTCCTTGTTTAGATTATGGCTTATTTATCAGTGAGGAGTTTTTGGTTTGCTTTTCATTTCAAAAATTTATTTATTTTCATTTTATTTGAAAGGCAGACAGAGAAAGAGTTCGTTCATCTGCTGGTTCAGGCCCCAAATGCCTCCATCAGCCAGGGCCAGACCACCCCACAGCCAGGAGCCCGGAACTCCATCTGAGCTCCCACGTGAGCAGCAGGGAACCAAGTACTCGGGCCCCTGCCACAGTGGACTAGCTTTATCCTGGATGCTGCCCTCTGCCTGTTCCCTCAAATGCCCGGGCTCTGAGGCTCTCCTCCCTGTGGTTATGTCTTTAAAACACGGGGGCATCCTGTGGTGGGTTCTACGACAGGAAGGCCGTCGGGACACCAGGTCTACCATGCTGCCGGCAGTGGAAGCCCTGACCCCATTACTGTTCTTCAGACTGACTCAGGTTTTTAAAAACCTTAACTGCATTAATACTATAGCATTGCAGTATGGCTGGCGTGCTAGATATGGCTTTCCTAATACCATCAGAAGTACACATCACCACTGCCTAAACATAAGGGAATCTTACTGGAACTAAAATCAGCTGACATTCAAACCTGGCAAAACACTGCAAAGGCCTTCGCAGCAGCACCCTGGGTCTCCCAGCCTCTACCCCGGCTCCATGCTGCAGCTGCAGGCCCCGACCACACGCAGCGTGGAAATGCCCTTGACCCTGGCACACAGGAGCCCCCCAAGCCCTGCACACTCCAGCCATGAGCGGGCCCGACCATGGCCAGCTCAACCCTGGGAGGCTGTCACCCCACGGGACACTTCCCAGCCTGCTCTGCCCTTACACCCCCTTCATCCTGTGAGGCCTTCCCTCACTCACTCCTGGGCAGGACACTGCCCCTGTCCCTGAGGTCCTGGCCAAGTCTCTGAGGTGGCATCGGTCACACTGTCACTGTCAACGGCCACACATTCTCTCCCGCTGGCCCTGGGGCTGCCGTGAGCCCTCTTTGTAAATTCTGCATGGAGCCTGCGGTCAGAGACTGAACACCATCACACACACACTCCCAAATCCACTGCTCGGTGTCCAGGAGCCTGGGGAAGTGGCGGGCTGAATGAGCGGGCGCCCGACACCAAGGTGGCCTCTAAAGCAGCGCGCTTTTCCTCCTTCAAACAGCAAAGGAAGCCTGAACCACACAGCCAGCACGAGGTCCTGTGAGCCAGCCCCGGGAAGGCAGGGCTGGCAACGGGACGGGAAAAGGGCCCGGGGGCACGTGGCGCTGCTGCAGAACCAAGGCTTCTCTTCTCTGTTCACACTAACGCGGCCAACAGCCTCTCATCCAGCCGGAGTTGGGAGGCCGGCCTCCCCCACCCGAGGGGGTGCTGATCAGGCTGCGCTGTAGGCCCCGTGGCTCCCAGGAGGCCATGGAGGCTGGGCCACCCTCCCACAGACAGCCAGCAGAGTCTCACTGCCTCGCTCAGGCACACAATTTGTCTTCCGTGACCTGGTGAATTACATTAAAACGGCAATTTAAAAATGTACATGTTCATATCACAAAGGAAACAGGAGCTTCTGCTTTAATGTAGCAGAGAACAAACACCATCGCCCAACGTCCAGCAGAGAGGAGTCGGGCTGGGCAGCAGCCCAGGTCACACCCCCAAGGCCAGCCCAGGCCACACCCTCCAGGCCACACCCTCCAGGTCAGCCACAGGCCACACCCCCAGGCCAGCCCAGGCCACACCCTCCAGCCCACACCCTCCAGGTCAGCCCAGGCCACACCCTCCAGGCCACACCCTCCAGGTCAGCCACAGGCCACACCCCCAGGCCAGCCCAGGCCACACCCTCCAGGTCAGCCACAGGCCACACCCCCAGGCCAGCCCAGGCCACACCCTCTAGGCCACACCCCCCAGGCCAGCCCAGGCCACACCCTCCAGGCCACACCCCCAGGCCAGCCCAGGCCACACCCTCCAGGTCAGCCACAGGCCACACCCTCCAGGTCAGCCACAGGCCACACCCCCAGGCCAGCCCAGGCCACACCCTCTAGGCCACACACCCCAGGCCAGCCCAGGCCACACCCTCCAGGCCACACCCCCAGGCCAGCCCAGGCCACACCCTCCAGGCCACACCCCCAGGCCAGCCCAGGCAGAGCTCCTCGCAGGGGCCTCCGTCCTCTTGGGCATCTGGCATATTCCATCAGGGCCACCTCGACTGTGAAAGTCAGCCAAGCACACCTGCCATTTCCAAACCAGGCCTGGGGAGCAGAACACAGGGGCAGCTAGGACTTCGAGGGACCCCTGGGGGCCGCTGGCTCCTGTGGGCGACCAGATTCCATCTCAGCCTCTTCATGGCAGGTGAGCAAGGCCAGCAGGTGGGCAGGTTCTGGAAGGCACCTGTGCGAGCTTCCCATCCTCTCCCATCCTGCTCTGCACACCGAGACTTCTTTGGGGAGAGGGAGGAAACAGGGTATAAAAAGTCTCTTTTCCGCAGCACCGTGGCGCACTAAGTTAATCCTCTGCCTGCGGCGCCGGCATCCCATATGGGCACTGGGTTCTAGTCCCAGCTGCTCCTCTTCCAGGCCAGCTCTCTGCTGTGACCCAGGAGTGCAGTGGAGGATGGCCCTAGTGCTTGGGCCCTGCACCCCATGGGAGACCAGGAAGAAGCACCTGGCTCTTGGCTTCAGATCGGCATAGCTCCAGCCGTAGCGGCCATTTTGGGGGGTGAACCAACGGAAGGAAGACTTTTCTCTCTGTCTCTCTCTCTAACTCTGTCAAATTAAAAAAAAAGAAAAAAGTCTCTTCCCCAACACCGGGCCGGAGACCACAGAACTACACCCTGGCCCTGCTTCCCCAACAGAAATCCAGAGACCAGAGCAGGAAAAGGCCACCATGTGAGTAGAACTTCCCAGACTGGGGGTGGGACTTCCCCCAACTGAGGACTCCCCTGCAATTTCTGGATAGCACAGGGAGAACACGGGTGGTCTCCCACCTGAAGCAGTAAAGGCAATAGGGGGCGAGAGCTGCCAGCCTCCTAGGCCACCTGTTCCTCCCATCACCTACAAGTCACCCATGAAGGGCCAGGAGGCATCACCACCAACCAGCACCATCCCGGCTGCCCTGCGGTCCCTCCACGCTGGCTCCCATCACCGAGCTCGTCCCTGCTCTCATCCATCTGGATCCACAGCCACAGTCCTGGAGACCAAACCACCACTCGGGAGAAACCCCTGAACCTGCTGCATCCAGAACCCAGGCTTGGGAGGCCCAGAGGGTCTTGGCCAAGCCCCTCCTTTGCTCCAGGACCAAGCCGCCTGGGCACTGCCTCAGGAAGACACCCACGGGCTGGGCGCAGGCAGGCGTCCCGGTGGGACGGGAGCAGCAGCAGGCTGTGGGGGCCCCACGCCCACCAGTGTGAGCACCGCTGGGGCCCATGCGTCCGCAGTGGGAGGGGCCCAGCCCCAGGCTTCGCCGCACTCCGCTCCACAGTGAGTATTTTCTTCTTCACGATTCTGATGGGCGATGGATGTGGTTGGGTTGATACAACAACAGAGAATGTTTTGGCAAATTTTATTTCAGATCATTTCAATATTAGTCTGTCCCAATCGCTAATGAAGCCAACTGACTACTTGCCGCTCAGGCTGCCGGGGCCAGACGGGGCCTGGTTCCCAGGCGCTCCTGCGAGCACCCTGCAGGCGCTGGAAAGGAAGACGGATGTGGTTCTTCTGAGCGCACCGCGGCAGGCGTGGTGTTGTCTTAGGAAGCCCAAAGCTAATTTAGCTAATGCCCTAATTATCCAACCAGCGCAGAAACAATCATTCCGCACCCCGGCATTTGTAAGGAGAGTGAGCTCTGGGTGGAGGGGGCGCCGGCTCAGCAATGCGGACACGAAGGGTGGGCCTCCCCCAGCTCTGAGCCCGCGGGGGGGGGG
This sequence comes from Lepus europaeus, assembly GCF_033115175.1. Lineage (NCBI taxonomy): Eukaryota > Metazoa > Chordata > Mammalia > Lagomorpha > Leporidae > Lepus > Lepus europaeus. The sequence continues at coordinate 2,199,389 of NC_084836.1, forward strand.
GGGGCAGACACCGCCCCCGCCCGTGAGCCTGGGCCCTGACTTCCAACTGCAGTCAGTTTTCTGCCGGTCCGGGCCCCCTCCCCTCGGGGCCTGTGTCCCCGTCCACACCAGGCCAAGCCCGACCCCCGTTCTCCAGTGCCTGCTGCCCTCACCATCTGGAGCCCCCTCAAGCCCCCGAGCTGGGTGGGCTCAGGTACAGGGGCCACACCTCGTCCAGACAAGCAGCAGCCGCGAGCCCTTGTCTGCGTCTTAGGATTTTCAGCGTAGTCTGTCACAGAGCTGTTTTTTCTCTGACTTGACTACCACGAGAATTTTTACATCCCAGATTTCATGAAATGTTATTCTCACACAGGCTGGAATAGCCAAGAGAAAGTCACACTGTGAAGGCACCGATAACGTCTGTTTTACACAAAGCGTTCGTGCAATTCTAAGCACAAGCTCTCGATCGCCACGCTGGAGCTGAAGAACACACTCTTCAACCGCAGGCACCCTCCTGCGGCAGAGCTGAACACCGAGACCCGCGCCTCCGCAAAGCCAGAACTCGGCACAGACCGTCGGCCAGGGCCACCACGCCGCCGCGTGCCACGCCCCCAGCCAGCACTCACTCCGCACACTGAATCTCGCAACCTCGTGAGCACCGTGCGCCCTCCTTTCCACTCCACACCGAGTTCAGCTGTGCGACATTCCACACACAGGGAAGAGCACGCAGGCGCCATCTCCAGGCTCACCATCCCTGTGGCTGCAAACGGCAGGATTCCCTTCTCCTGTGACACTGACACATTTATATACGCACCTGTGGTCATCACGTGTGTGTGTCAGATCACGTGTGATCTGTGTTGCCACACCTGTTGTCATCACGTGTGTCAGAACATCACGTGTGATCTGTGTTGCCACACCTGTGGTCATCACCTGTGTGTCAGATCATGTGTGATCTGTGTTGCCATACATGACTAACACACATTTAGAACATTTCTTTCTCCATCCATCCAAGCACACAGAGGGTGACTCCACACCTGGCTGTTGGGAACAGGTGCAGGCGTCTCTCTAAGACACTGACTCCACTGGCTGCGGGCTGACGGCCGGTGTCTAGCAGTGTTCTCCACGGGGGCCGTCCCAACCTGCAGTTCCGCGGGAGCATGCAGACACCCACTCTCAGAGCACCTCCTACCCAGGGGCAGAAGGAGAAACGCACAAGGTCAAGGTGAGCATCCTTTGTAACTGAAGAACACCTGGAAACAACTCCAACAACTGGTGACAGAATGGACAGACCGCAGCACATTCAGGTAGCGTAAGACTACAACGCACCCAAACGAAACAGCACTGCACCCATCGGCATGAACAAACATTAGAGATCTAACGCTCAGTGCGTGTGTTACGGAGGATGTTCACGTATGTACTGCTGGTGGAGAGCTCAGCAGACTTGTTATCGCGACAGGACGCTCGTCTGTGGATACATGCCTACACGGCAAATGTATGCCAGAACCTGGTCATTTCCAGCTACTCACTTCTTACAGGAGTGGAAGAGGCTTCAATGGCTTATGTAAAATTTAATTTCTAAACAACAAATAGCGGCCGGCACTGTGACGTAGTAGGCTAAGCCCCTGCTTGCAGTGCCAGCATTCCATATGGGTGCTGGGTTCGTGCCTCGGCGCCTCCTTTTCCAATTCAGCTCTCTGCCCATGGCCTGGGAAAGCACTGGAGGACGGCCCGAGTGTTTGAACCCCTCCACCCGTGTGGGAGATGCAGAAGAAGCTCCTAGCTCCAGAATGGCCCAGCTCCTGGCTCCAGATCGGCCATCTGGGGAGTGAACCAGTGGATGGAAGACCTCCCTCTCTTTCCTTTTCTCTGTCTGTAGCTCTCCTCTCAAATAAATAAAATATTTTTAAAAAACTAAAGCAAAATTTTTTTTAAAAATTAAGTGACAACCTTGGGTCAAAACTACCAGGCATGCAGGAGGGCAGGTGTGGGGAACGCCCAGCCCTGGGCGAGATCATTTGTTCCGGCCCTGCCAAGGTGACCACAGGAAGGACACAACACTCAATAAATCTGCAGCAGGCTAATTTTTAAGCCGATAATTTTGTATGGCCTGCACATGATGTTATTAATATACAACGGCCCTTGATAGAGAAGAGTTCCCCACCCCCGCACTGGAGGATTATCTACGCTTCTCTGTATATTTAACATTTTTCACAATGTAGAAAAAACAAGAGACCAAGACTTTCCTAACCTCAGCAGACCTGGCACCGTCTCTGTGGCTCCGGCACCAGAGGGCCCACGTGACGGGGCGGGACAGGGGGCAGACAGCGCCCACGTGACGGGGCGGGGCAGGGGGCAGACAGCGCCCACGTGACGGGGCGGGGCAGGGGGCAGACAGTGCCCACGTGACGGGGCAGGGGGGCAGACAGCGCCCACGTGACGGGGCGGGGCAGGGGGGCAGACAGTGCCCACATGACGGGGCAGGGGGGCAGACAGCGCCCACGTGACAGGGCGGGGCAGGGGGCAGACAGTGCCCACATGACGGGGCAGGGGACAGACAGCGCCCACGTGATGGGGCAGGGCAGGGGGGTCACACAGCGCCCACGTGACGGGGCAGGGGGACAGACAGGGCCCACGTGACGGGGCAGGGGACAGACAGTGCCCACGTGACGGGGCAGGGGACAGACAGCGCCCACGTGACGGGGCAGGGCAGGGGGGCAGACAGCGCCCACGTGACAGGGCAGGGGGCAGACAGCGCCCACGTGACAGGGCAGGGGACAGACAGCGCCCACGTGACGGGGAAGGCGCAGGGGGGCAGACAGCGCCCACGTGACGGGGCGGGGCAGGGGGGGCAGACAGTGCCCACATGACGGGGCAGGGGGGCAGACAGCGCCCACGTGACGGGGCGGGGCAGGGGGCAGACAGTGCCCACGTGACGGGGCAGGGGACAGACAGCGCCCACGTGATGGGGCGGGGCAGGGGGTCACACAGCGCCCACATGACGGGGCAGGGGGGCAGACAGCGCCCACGTGACGGGGCAGGGGGACAGACAGGGCCCACGTGACGGGGCAGGGGACAGACAGCGCCCACGTGACGGGGCAGGGCAGGGGGGCAGACAGCGCCCACGTGACAGGGCAGGGGACAGACAGCGCCCACGTGACGGGGAAGGCGCAGGGGGGCAGACAGCGCCCACGTTGACGGGGCGGGGGGGCAGACAATGCCCACATGATGGGGCAGGGGGTCACACAGCGCCCACGTGACGGGGCAGGGGGGCAGACAGCGCCCACGTGACGGGGCAGGGGACAGACAGCGCCCACGTGACAGGGCGGGGCAGGGGGCAGACAGCGCCCACGTTGACGGGGAAGGCGCAGGGGGGCAGACAGCGCCCACGTTGACGGGGCGGGGGGGCAGACAGCGCCCACGTGACAGGGCAGGGGGCAGACAGCGCCCACGTGACGGGGCAGGGGACAGACAGCGCCCACGTGACAGGGCAGGGGGGGCAGAAAGCGCCCACGTGACAGGGCGGGGCAGGGGGCAGACAGCGCCCACGTGACAGGGCGGGGGACAGACAGCGCCCACGTGACGGGGCAGGGCAGGGGGGCAGACAGCGCCCACGTGACGGGGCGGGGGACAGACAGCGCCCATGTGACGGGGCAGGGGACAGACAGCGCCCACGTGACGGGGCAGGCACAGGGGGGCACACAGCGCCCACGTGACGGGGCAGGGGACAGACAGCGCCCACGTGACGGGGCAGGGCAGGGGGGCAGACAGCGCCCACGTGACGGGGCAGGGGGGCAGACAGCGCCCACGTGACAGGGCGGGGCAGGGGGCAGATAGCGCCCACGTGACGGGGCGGGGGACAGACAGCGCCCACGTGACAGGGCAGGGGGGCAGACAGTGCCCACGTGATGGGGCGGGGGGGCAGACAGCGCCCACATGACAGGGCAGGGGGCACACAGCGCCCACGTGACGGGGCAGGGGACAGACAGCGCCCACGTGACGGGGCAGGCACAGGGGGGCACACAGCGCCCACGTGACAGGGCAGGGGGGCACACAGCGCCCACGTGACGGGGCAGGCACAGGGGGGCACACAGCGCCCATGTGACGGGGCAGGGGGGCAGACAGCATCCACGTGACGGGGCGGGGCAGGGGGGGCAGACAGCACCCACGTGACGGGGCGGGGCAGGGGGGGCAGACAGCATCCACGTGACGGGGCGGGAGGACAGACAGCGCCCACGTGACGGGCAGGGCAGGGGGGCAGACAGTGCCCCGTGCAGGCCCTGTCCTGGGGTCCCTGCTCCGAGAACCTGGGCAGCCCCGCCAGGCGCCCTCTCCCTGGTGGAAGAGCACAGGCCGGGGCAGTCCCAACCACTGTCCTGGGCCCCCTCCCTGAAAAGCTCTCCCCTCGGCTGCCCTCGGTCTGCTCTCCCAGGAGCTGTCACGATGTCTCGCTGTCCCCGGCCTTGGTTTTCGAGAGGCGCTCAAAGGCTGAGCCACTGAACGGCGAAGAGCTCTTCCCCTTCCTCTTCAGGGACTGGGGGGCAGACGATCAATCCCGAGGCCCCGCGACCTTGCAGGTTTCCTTAGATCGGCCTTCCAGGCTCTGCGGCACATTTAGCTTTGCTTATAAAGCGACAAAATGAACATTCAAAATGACTACAGATTACATGCAAATGACTTACATGTGACATACGCTTTCTAAAATATAGGAAAGGAGGCAAAGAAACAATTTTCCTTCCATTTTTTATAATACAGAAACTGTGGTGCAAAGGGACAATTCTTCGCCTTTAACCACATCATTAAACTTTCCTCATAATATCTGGAACTCAAATGAAAACCGCACGGCCTCCTGGCACCCAGAGATGTTCCCACAGACACGTCTTCATGGAGATTATTTCTGGGGCCGTTCAAACGCCAGGAATTGCTTCCCACTCTTTGCCCGGACTCAAGAGCACCAACTTCAGCTGTGCAAGCTAAATCCTCGCCATGATTTCCTCTGCAATATCCATCACAGGCCGTCGCATTACACAATTACCTACCGGTAACGCGGAGCGCGGCCACGCCGGCATTCACACCACAGCCAGAGAGCTGTAAATCACATCTCATTATGCAGCCAAACCCAAGGCACCGATGAGCCTGTTGCTCACCCAGCCAGCTGAGCGCCTGATCTATCCTCTACGCCGATCTACATTATCTTTCGCCAGATACTTATTGGCACGTGTCTGTCCGTGGCTGAGAACATTCCGGCTGGGTAAATGACAAAGGTCACAGTCAGTCAGAGGCAGAGAGTCACACAGTGGATGTCACCTCCACGGCCCTGGGAGGGCTGCTCGGAGGGAGGGACCTTCCACCCAAGGCCTGCTCTGCGGGCCTGAGAATCTGGCTGCTGTCCCCCGTACCAATCTTCCTAACAGAAATACGCCTTTCAAAGTCCAGCGGCCAAAGAAGAAAACATAACAAGATACACAGAAATAATTTTTTAAAGATTTTCTTATTTATTTGGAAGGCAGAATTACAGAGAGACAGAGACTGGTCTTCCCTCTGCTGGTTCACTCCCTAAATGGCCGCGACAGGCAGGGCTGGGCCAGGCCAAGGCCAGCAGCCTGGAGCTCCATCTCCGTCTCTCCACAGAGGTGACACGAGCTCTCGGGCCATGTTCCTCTGCTTTCCCAGGCACGGCAGCGGGGAGCGGGATCAGAAGTGGAACAGCCGGAATCCAAACCTTGTGCTCATACGTGGTGCAGGCGTCAGTTACCCCACTGTGTGCCAGAACGCCAGCCCCAAAAATAACTTTAAAAAAATTCCTAATGGATATTCATTCTTTGGTTGAGAGTCAGGGTTCTCCAGAGAAACAGAACCAATAGGGAGTGATGTGTGTGTGTGAGTGTATGAGTGTGTGTGTGTGTGTGTGTGTGTGTGACAGACAGACAGAGGCGGAGAACCACTGGCGGATCTGTCGGCTGGTTTATGCACCTGGCGCGTGCGATAGTGGAGGTGAGGATGCAGTTGGATGCTAATTGTGTGCCAGGCCGCCTGCTGGCAGAACTCCTTCTTGCTTGGGGGGTCAGTCTTTGGCCTACCAAGGCCGTCAACCGGCTGGATGAGGCTCCTGTACACCACAGAGGGATACCTGCTCTATACAAAGTCTCCAGCTTAAATGTTAATCTCATCCAGAAACATGAAGCATAAGGTGCGACCACACAGCTGGGCCTGGTGGCCCACGAAAGTGACACGTGAACAAACTGTCACAGCCCACAGCCACTCAGATCTCAGTGCGTCTTTAAATTTGAAAGGTGTTTTCCAGAGCTGTGTTCGTAGGCCCCTTTAAATGCCAAAGAGTTGGTTTCCATAGCCAATTAATTAATAAGCCATCAAGAGGCCCTGAAGACCTGTAGCTTCCCATGGCTCACGGGTGCGGCAGCCACGCTTGCCCGGTGTCACTGTGACCTTGCTGTCAGCCACCTCTGTGCCTGCAGGGAGCACGTGGCCTTTCTGCACTAAGTGGGCCCCAGCGAGAAGCAGCAGAGGAGCAAACGCCAGCCATGACCCGGAACTAGATCCCGGAGCGCTGGCGCTCAAGGAGACCACGTGTGACCCAGTGCAGGACCGCAGGGCGCCCGGCACGGCCAAGACTCAGCGAGAGGGGCTCAAACCACAGGCCCGCGCGGCCCACAGCCGCCTGTGTCTTCCATGGATACAACAAAGGCTCCCTTCAAGGCTGCTCTGTCAAAGACTCCATGAATTATACAAGCTCTGAGAGGCTGGGGCCAGCCCCGGCCGCGAGGTTCTGAGCGGGATTAACTTCCTGTGCTAACCTCCGCTGCCCTCCGGACGCTCCCCTCCCGCTTCCCAGACCACAACAGTGCACGTCTCATGACTGGGCGGTTTTCAAAGACGCTGTATCACCGTCTGGCCTGTGAGCGCCGCGTGGAAGTACTTCTGCTACCCTGTCCCAACTGATAGAGGCCCTCTGCCTTTCTAATTCTGTCAAGGACATCTGTGGCAAATTCAAAGGAAAAGGATCCTGCTGTGGGCCCTCATTATTTCTTCTTTGAAGCGAGAAATGACATCATGCCAGCCAACCACTCAAAGCCTCAATTCTCCCTGCACATCAAACTGGGCCCAAGAGCAGCGGGTCAGAGAGCCAGCGCGGGGCTGCAGCTCACGTCTGCCCGTGTCCTGCAAGCGCGGGCACTCGTGTGAGCGGAGGCCTGCACATGTGCGTGTCCACAGGCTGGCCTCCGGCGGCTGCTCACCCTGGTTCTCAACCATGCTCTCCTGAGACTCCTCCCTGGCCCCTGGCCTGGGAAGCCCCCACGTCCACCTCCCCCCAGCATCCCATGCTCTAAGATCCGGAGTCGTGCCTCGCACTCCCTGGACAGCCTCCGCTCCCTGCACACCACCCCTTTGCTGCGTTCTGGGCCTGAAATCCCAAATACACCAGGGCACTCCTCTGGGCACACGCCTCCCACAAGGACCCCAAGGGTCAGCACTCCGCCCTCCATCTCCCAGCACGAGGCCTAAACACAGACACTCTATCCATCCTCTCTGGCCTGTGCCACAGCCCCTGCTGGATGCCAGGCCCCGCCTAGGAACCCGACTGCCCATCCAGCAGGCACCACCACCACCGACTTCCCAGTACAAACTGCACTGTGTGAGAGCACAAGATGGCGACCAAGAGAAGGGGAAGCCCACAGCGCGGCGATGCATCCCCTGTGTGCTGATCTGCAAACGGTGACACAGCTCGGGTTCCGGGGACTCAACTCCCTCCCCGTGGACAAAGAGCAGGCCTCAGCACATCCGGGGCCCAGGACTCGGGGGTGCGCTCCAAGGCACTGCTCTGTGGACACTCACGGGCCTCCAGTGAGCGAGCCACAGGGAGCCCACTCCCGGGAGGACACCCCTGCATACCTGTCACCCTCAACTCACCTGACACCTACCTCCCTCACTGGCACAGACGCTGCAAAGGAGCTTCCTGCAGTGAACACACAGGGGGTGCTAGGGAGAGGCACAGAGTCCTGAGACCCCAGCTCCGTCTGCGGCTCTGGGTTCACCTGGACTGGGGGACATGGCGTCCTGTGACCCCAGCTCCGTCTGCAGCCCTGGGTTCACCTGGACTGGGGGACACGGTGTCCTGAGACCCCAGCTCCGTCTGTGGCCCTGGGTTCACCTGGACTGGGGGACACGGCGTCCTGAGACCCCAGCTCCGTCTGTGGCCCTGGGTTCACCTGGACTGGGGGGACACAGGGTCCTGTGACCCCAGCTCCGTCTGCAGCCCTGGGTTCACCTGGACTGGGGGGCACAGTGTCCTGAGACCCCAGCTCCGTCTGTGGCCCTGGGTTCACCTGGACTGGGGGGACACAGGGTCCTGTGACCCCAGCTCCGTCTGCGGCCCTGGGTTCACCTGGACTGGGGGACACGGCGTCCTGAGACCCCAGCTCCGTCTGCGGCCCTGGGTTCACCTGGACTGGGGGACACGGCGTCCTGAGACCCCAGCTCCGTCTGCGGCCCTGGGTTCACCTGGACTGGGGGGACACGGCGTCCTGAGACCCCAGCTCCGTCTGCGGCCCTGGGTTCACCTGGACTGGGGGACATGGCGTCCTGTGACCCCAGCTCCGTCTGCAGCCCTGGGTTCACCTGGACTGGGGGACACGGTGTCCTGAGACCCCAGCTCCGTCTGTGGCCCTGGGTTCACCTGGACTGGGGGACACGGCGTCCTGAGACCCCAGCTCCGTCTGTGGCCCTGGGTTCACCTGGACTGGGGGGACACAGGGTCCTGTGACCCCAGCTCCGTCTGCAGCCCTAGGTTCACCTGGACTGGGGGGCACAGCGTCCTGAGACCCCAGCTCCGTCTGTGGCCCTGGGTTCACCTGGACTGGGGGGACACAGGGTCCTGTGACCCCAGCTCCGTCTGCGGCCCTGGGTTCACCTGGACTGGGGGACACGGCGTCCTGAGACCCCAGCTCCGTCTGCGGCCCTGGGTTCACCTGGACTGGGGGACACGGCGACCTGAGACCCCAGCTCCGTCTGTGGCCCTGGGTTCACCTGGACTGGGGGACACGGCGTCCTGAGACCCCAGCTCCGTCTGCAGCCCTGGTTTCACCTGGACTGGGGGACACGGCGTCCTGAGACCCCAGCTCCGTCTGTGGCTCTGGGTTCACCTGGACTGGGGGACACGGCGTCCTGAGACCCCACCTCCGTCTGCAGCCCTGGGTTCACCTGGACTGGGGGACACGGCGTCCTGAGACCCCAGCTCCGTCTGTGGCTCTGGGTTCACCTGGACTGGGGGGACACGGCGTCCTGAGACCCCAGCTCCGTCTGCGGCCCTGGGTTCACCAGGACTGGGGGACATGGCGTCCTGTGACCCCACCTCCGTCTGTGGCCCTGGGTTCACCTGGACTGGGGGACACGGCGTCCTGAGACCCCAGCTCTGTCTGCGGCCCTGGGTTCACCAGGACTGGGGGACATGGCGTCCTGTGACCCCACCTCCGTCTGTGGCCCTGGGTTCACCTGGACTGGGGGACACGGCGTCCTGAGACCCCAGCTCCGTCTGTGGCTCTGGGTTCACCTGGACTGGGGGACACGGCGTCCTGAGACCCCAGCTCCGTCTGCGGCCCTGGGTTCACCAGGACTGGGGGACATGGCGTCCTGTGACCCCACCTCCGTCTGTGGCCCTGGGTTCACCTGGACTGGGGGGACACGGCGTCCTGAGACCCCAGCTCCGTCTGCGGCCCTGGGTTCACCAGGACTGGGGGACACGGCGTCCTGTGACCCCACCTCCGTCTGCGGCCCTGGGTTCACCTGGACTGGGGGACACGGCGTCCTGAGACCCCAGCTCCGTCTGTGGCCCTGGGTTCACCTGGACTGGGGGACACGGCGTCCTGAGACCCCAGCTCCGTCTGTGGCTCTGGGTTCACCTGGACTGGGGGACACGGCGTCCTGAGACCCCAGCTCCGTCTGTGGCCCTGGGTTCACCTGGACTGGGGGACACGGCGTCCTGAGACCCCAGCTCCGTCTGCGGCCCTGGGTTCACCTGGACTGGGGGACACGGCGTCCTGAGACCCCAGCTCCGTCTGTGGCTCTGGGTTCACCTGGACTGGGGGACACAGCGTCCTGAGACCCCAGCTCCGTCTGCGGCCCTGGGTTCACCTGGACTGGGGGGACACGGCGTCCTGAGACCCCAGCTCCGTCTGCAGCCCTGGGTTCACCTGGACTGGGGGGACACGGCGTCCTGAGACCCCACCTCCGTCTGCGGCCCTGGGTTCACCTGGACTGGGGGGACACAGGGTCCTGTGACCCCAGCTCCGTCTGCAGCCCTGGGTTCACCTGGACTGGGGGGCACAGCGTCCTGAGACCCCAGATCCGTCTGCGGCCCTGGGTTCACCTGGACTGGGGGGCACAGCGTCCTGAGACCCCAGCTCCATCTGTGGGCCTGGGTTCACCTGGACTGGGGGGACACAGGGTCCTGTGACCCCAGCTCCGTCTGCAGCCCTGAGTTCACCTGGACTGGGGGGACACAGCGTCCTGAGACCCCAGCTCCGTCTGCGGCCCTGGGTTCACCTGGACTGGGGGACACGGCGTCCTGAGACCCCAGTTCCGTCTGCAGCCCTGGGTTCACCTGGACTGGGGGGCACAGCGTCCTGAGACCCCAGCTCCGTCTGTGGCTCTGGGTTCACCTGGACTGGGGGGACACGGCGTCCTGAGACCCCAGCTCCGTCTGCGGCCCTGGGTTCACCTGGACTGGGGGACACGGCGTCCTGAGACCCCACCTCCGTCTGTGGCCCTGGGTTCACCTGGACTGGGGGACACGGCGTCCTGAGACCCCAGCTCCGTCTGCGGCCCTGGGTTCACCTGGACTGGGGGACACGGCGTCCTGAGACCCCAGCTCCATCTGCGGCCCTGGGTTCACCTGGACTGGGGGACACGGCGTACTGAGACCCCAGCTCCGTCTGCGGCCCTGGGTTCACCTGGACTGGGGGACACGGCGTCCTGAGACCCCACCTCCGTCTGCGGCCCTGGGTTCACCTGGACTGGGGGACACGGTGTCCTGAGACCCCACCTCCGTCTGTGGGCCTGGGTTCACCTGGCCTGGGGGGACGCAGGGTCCTGTGACCCCACCTCCGTCTGCAGCCCTGGGTTCACCTGGAGAGAGGGCAGAGCTGCTCGCCTCCTGGAAAAGGCCATGAGAGCACTCACTGCGGTCCCCCTGCTAGGTCCCAGCATCACTGACCGGCTCTCCAACAGCTCTGAGCCACCAGAACACCCTTGGGATGGCAGTGCTGGAAACAGGCACAAGTGCCACAGCCCCGCCCTGCAGCGCCCCCTCTGCCTTTCTGACGGACAGCTCCCTGGGCGGGGTCGGCCTCACGGGCTGTGTGTGTTTCCTGCCCAGCTCAGGCCTTGGCACTCGGGGGAGGGGCCACACACGTGTCAGGTGGACAGATGGGTCAAGAGGCATCATCCTTTCTTAGCACAGAACAACAACGGGTCCTTTGCTACAAGCTCCAGAGCCCATCCCCACACAGAGGAGCCACTGGCCCTTCCCTCCTCCCTCGCGCCCAGTTCTGCACAGCACGGTGGGGATGTGAAGCGCGAGGCTGTGATGGATGAGGGCCTAAGATCCGCACAGCCTCACGGTGAGCTATTCTGACCTCGATGGCTGAGCCCAAAGGGGGCCCCGGACCACCAGCCCCGAGCGCCTTTCTGTCCCCTGGTAGATTAGGCTGTGCACAGCACTTTCCCTGCTCCAAAACCAATCTGAACAAAAAAATCCTCGTTCACCTAATAGACATCTCCAGGGAATTCTCAGATTTAGCAGAAAACAGTGAGAATTTCTTAAAAGCTAACACAGGGAAAATTATACAGGCACTGCAGCACAGAGACACAGAAGGGAACTTCAAAATGAGCCGCCCACTCGACACCTCGGTTCCCACCCCACGACCATTGTGACGACCCTCGGTGCCAAGGCCCCTGCCAGCCCCTCTCACCCACTCACCCACCAGAGTCTTTGCAAAGTGTGTGTGTGAGGCCAGCGCTGTGGCACAGCCAGTAAAACAGCAGCCTCTGACGCCGACATCCCACGTGACTGCCACTTTGAGTCCTGGCTGCGCTACTCAGATCCAGCTCTCCAATAATGCACCGGGGAAAGCAATGGAAGATGGATCCTACCACCCAGCTGTGGGAGAACCTCGGATGGAGCTCCAGGCTCCTGGCTTCGGCCTGGCCCAGCCCCCGCCATTGCAGCCATCTGCAGAGTGAAGCCACAGATGAAGGCCTCTTCTCCTCTGTCACTCTCAAATAAATACATAAAATCTAAATTGCACATAGTGTGCGTGTTGCTGTGAGTGTGGTGTGATTTAAAAAAACAAAAAACCAACCACTTTCAGACAAGACTTTTCAAAAGCAGGGAGCCCAGAGTAAAACCTGCGGCCCTCCGCCAGGACCCCGGGGATGGGTGTGGCCAGCGCTGCCCCGCTCTGAGCAGCCCCGCTCCCACCACGCTGCTCTTCCACAGCACACACACACGGACGACTCAGCAGCATGCACAGTGCGACGCCACTGCCATGCTGTGAACGGGAACCCCCGACGCAGCCCCACGCGGCTCCACACGCGCGTCCTCCTTCCGCTCCACAGCAAGGGCCCGTGCTGCGGGACAGGCAGGTCCCTCCCCTCCTTCCAGACTTCCTGTCCCAGGAGGTCGCGCTCTGGGTTTGGCTGGTTTCAGTCCCAAAGCGAGTGCACCTGTCTCCCCTTTTCCTGGAACTCCTGTGAGCTGGACCCAGGTCTCGAGCTGACTCACGTGGGAGGCGGTGTGCGAGAAAAACCCGCTGCAGGCGCCGTGTCCTCCCTCGGCAGCCGCCGCAGGGGCAGGCTGGCTGTGGCTCCCTGAGCAGCGGGGCCGGCTGCCAGGCTGAACCGTCCATCATGAATTCCCCTGCAAGCTCCCTCGAGTGGCCTGGCGCCGCCGGGGGTGAGCACCGCCTGCACCCGCTGCTCCCTCGGGGCACATGCAACGCCCCCCTGTCTGTCTGTGCACCTGCTTTTCTGAGGAGGAGGCACTGCCCTCACACGGGCCAGCCGAGCGCAACGCCGGCTTCAGTGTCCACTCTCACTGACCGCTGGGTTCCCAAGCAGCCTTCACGGGCGAACGAGGAAGGGTTTCGCGTTAGGAAGCATTGTGTTTAAAAGTCATCACCAATTCGCAGACAGCAGGAGACGCTCCGTCAGCTGCCATGCTAACTCCTGGCGCGCACCGTCCCGCTGGGCAGAAGCCCTGGAACGCGGGCTCCTGCCGGACCCCGTGGCTGGGAGAGGCGCCTTCCTTCTTCAGGGTGCATCCCAAGCCTTTCTGGAATCAACTCCTCCTCCTCGGGGGCCCTGGTTCCCTCTGTGGAAACGGGGGCGGGAGGGGCCCATCCTCAGTGGGGGCCCCGGGTCCAGGCGTTCTCCGTGGAGAGGGCGAAGAACAGGAGTTTGCTTTTCTAAAGGGAACAGCGCACTGCGATTCACACTGAGTCCCTATGTGTATTTAAGATTATAGGGGTTTTAAAATTTCTTCTTTGATTTTATGCCTGATTCTCTTATGTTAAAAAATCTTTCTATAATATTATCATAATTACTTATTTGCTTTATTCCAATATTTATGTATATAAATATATATTTCAGTAAATATATATGTAAATAAGCTTCAAAATAGCACTAATGTTATTATTAACAATCTGATGACTGAGCAGTGCTTTACAATTTTTTTTGTAATTCTTTCTGTGCTAACACAAACCCTACTAGGGCTTTACATCAAACCACTTGAAAGTCTATTGGAAGCAATTTTTCTTCATTTGATTAAAGCACCCACTTGATATATAGTATGGGTTCCTTTTTTATTTAATTTCATCCGTGGTTTTGAAGGGTAGCTTTCTTATTTTTATTTGGTTTTATAGCTGTACAAAGCAATACATGATTCCAAACTGAAAAGCCGTAAGGCCGGCACACAGCTCTCAGCAGGTGAGCCACTCCCCGCAACGCCAGCCTCCCGCACAGGCGCCGATCCACAGCCTGGCCATTCCACTTGCAGTTCAGCTGCCTGCTAGGCTTGTGAGAAAGCAGCAGAGGATGGCCCAAGAGCTGGGCCCTGCACCCACCTGGGAGACCGGGATGAGGTTCCAGGCTCCCTGGCCATTACAGCCCCCTGGGGAACGAGCCATCTCTCTGTGTCTCTCCCTGTCACTCTGCCTTCCAGGGAAATCAATCTTACAAAACACACACAGGTGCTCTTGGAGAAGCCCGCTTCCCCTGTGCCCGCCCACGAGACCACCCTTCTCCAGTGGTTCTGGCTTGTCCTTTCGACGGCTCCTGTCCAGTCAGGAATGTAAGCGGACAGGAGTGTGAGTGCCCCACTCTGGCACCCAGTCAACAGTGAGCGGGGGCGATCACACACCTTGCCCTGCGCCTTGCTTCCCCAGGACACACAGCAGCTCGGCAGCGAGACGCGAGCACCCTGGCAGGACTCCAACGTGGGGTCCACAGCTGAGGCAAACGGTTCCAGACTGTTGCCTATCTGCGATGTCGCTGGTCTTTAGCTAGTCACAAACTGCTCTGCCCTTCTGCATTTTATATATGCCCATATATTTTATATATGCTGGACCAACAGGTAAGAGCGCCTGTTACCTGCCAGACGGCACAACACGCCCCCCTGCGTTCACCCTGACGGGTCCCTGCTCTCCGCCTGCGCAGCACCGCCTGACCTCCCAGCTGCCGGCCACCTCCTTCCCTGTCCCTGCTGCCGTGTCAGCAGAGTCGCTGCCGGTGACCGCCTCCTTTGCTGGCATGACCAGCGCACAAACACCATTGCGCACACACCACCACCATGGAGGGAAACTTGTCATTTCATGCAGTCATAAGAAACAATGCAGCCCGTGGGCCCTGTACTCAGGCAAGGTTCCGTCTTGAACTCACAAGACCCTCACACAACTCAAATCGGGGGCGTCTGACCACCATGCTCACCCAACACACCTCCGACTCACAGTCAGCTTTTTACCAAGTCACTTATCCACAACGTGACTGCTTATGTAACAGCTTAACGTGGCTTGCACTGCACGTTCACCCACACACACACGTGTGTCACTTCACAGCAAGCTGCCCTCCACGTGTGCTGAGGTGGAAGTCGCTATGACGCTTCTGCATAAA
Source organism: Lepus europaeus (assembly GCF_033115175.1). Taxonomy (NCBI): domain Eukaryota; kingdom Metazoa; phylum Chordata; class Mammalia; order Lagomorpha; family Leporidae; genus Lepus; species Lepus europaeus. Next base: position 2,214,548 of record NC_084836.1, read on the forward strand.
CTCCAGCGTTCCTCCCATCCCCGCAGGCCGGGTGTGTGAGGGCACACCGTTCAGATCCTTGGCCACTGCCGCTGCCTCTCCTAGCTGGTAAGTCACACAGGGATGTCCCCCAGTACACCCACACTCTTTCTACCAGACCTGGGCTTTATGTTCCCTGGGTTTCAGGATTTAGGATCCGCCGAAACCAGGGAGCCGGGCAATGAGGTACAGAGTCAGCTCAGCACCTCCTGAACACAGGGACGGGAGGCGCCCTCACGAGGACCGGAGGCTGGACTCCACAGACACTTCACACCTTACTGTGTGCTTCCGAGAGGTCTTCCAGACCCTACAGCCCACTGAGGCTCCCTACTGTTTAAAAAAAAAAAATATTTAGAATAATTGACCCGCTTTTTCCCAAGGAGACTGGGCCACGCAGCCATCCTGCCAGTCCAAATGATCTTTATCTGCAGAGCTGGTACCTGAAGAGCTGGCAGGCAGGTGCGCCACCTGTGAAGAACTTCCAGGCTTAGCACTCGAGGCCACCATGACTGGCGGAGGCAGATACACCTGGACGTGGCCAGGAGGGTGACCTGCCTGGAAACACACACAGAGGTCGCTCGGGATTCCTTTGGTTCTAGTCACCAAAACGTCAGTCACTACTACACACCGAAGAGCGGTCTTCAACGTCAGTCACTACTACACACCGAAGAGCGGTCTTCAACGTCAGTCACTACTACACACCGAAGAGCGGTCTTCAACGTCAGTCACTACTACACACCGAAGAGCGGTCTTCCATGTCAGTCACTACTACACACCGAAGAGTGGTCTTCCATGTCAGTCACTACTACACACCGAAGAGTGGTCTTCCATGTCAGTCACTACTACACACCAACGAGTGGTCTTCAATGTCAGTCACTACTACACACCGAAGAGCGGTCTTCCATGTCAGTCACTACTACGCACCGAAGAGCGGTCTTCAATGTCAGTCACTACTACACACCGCAGAGGGGTCTTCCATGTCAGTCACTACTACGCACCGACGAGCGGTCTTCAATGTCAGTCACTACTACACACCACAGAGGGGTCTTCAACGTCAGTCACTACTACACACCGAAGAGGGGTCTTCCACGTCAGTCACTACTACGCACCGAAGAGCGGTCTTCAACGTCAGTCACTACTACACACCAAAGAGCGGTCTTCAACGTCAGTCACTACTACACACCGAAGAGGGGTCTTCCACGTCAGTCACTACTACGCACCGAAGAGCGGTCTTCAACGTCAGTCACTACTACGCACCGAAGAGCGGTCTTCAACGTCAGTCACTACTACACACCGAAGAGCGGTCTTCAACGTCAGTCACTACTACGCACCGAAGAGCAGTCCTCAATGTCAGTCACTACTACGCACCGCAGAGGGGTCTTCAACGTCAGTCACTACTACACACCGAAGAGCGGTCTTCCATGTCAGTCACTACTACACACTGAAGAGCGGTCTTCCATGTCAGTCACTACTACGCACCGAAGAGCGGTCTTCCATGTCAGTCACTACTACGCACCGAAGAGCGGTCTTCCATGTCAGTCACTACTACGCACCAAAGAGGGGTCTTCCACGTCAGTCACTACTACGCACCGAAGAGCGGTCTTCAATGTCAGTCACTACTACGCACCGACGAGGGGTCTTCAATGTCAGTCACTACTACACACCACAGAGGGGTCTTCCATGTCAGTCACTACTACGCACCGAAGAGCGGTCTTCAAAATATTTTCATCGAAATGTACCTTATGAAATAACCATGCATGGATTCTTTCTAAATGTCGCTGCGCCAAGGGGGGCTTGCACCTGTCTGAACAGATCGAGTCAGCGGCAGCCGGAAGGAAAATCTATCAGCCTGGAAAGAGCCTCCAGCACAGCAACATGAATTCTGCTGAAACGGAAGCAAAAACGTCAAATTTATGCTGAAGCACGCGTGGAAAAACAGTGAAATTACTGACACTTTACAGGAAGTTTACAGGGACAATGTCCAAATCAACTAGCAGTTTACAGGGAAAACTTATTTTAAGGAAAAAGCCAAAGTTGAACATCAAGCCCACAGTGGTAGGCCCACCCATACGAACTCTGCGGGAGGAAAAATGCACCCTGCCACATTGTAGCCGGAGACGCTCAAGGATCCGCAGCAGGAGCCACGGCCCACAGCTCGGCCTTCTCAACAGCTTCAGCTTACACAATTCTGCCTCAAACAGGCAAGTGCAGCGAAATCTTTTATTTGAAAGGCAGAGTTACGGGGGGGGGGGGGGGACAGAGAGATCTTCAGTCCACTGGTTCACTCCCCAAATGACCAAGATGACCTGGGCTGGGCCAGGCTGAAGCCAGGAGCTAGGAACTCCTCCCAGGGTCTCCCACATGGGTGGCAGAGGCCCAAAAACTTGGGCCATCTTCACTGCTTTCCCAGGTGCATTAGCAGGGAGATGGCTCAGAAGTGGGGCAGCCAGGACTTGAACCAAGGGCCCCCATGGGGTGCCAGCATCTTAGGCCATGGCTTAACCCAGTGCTCCACAACGCCCGTTTCAGGAGCAGAGCTTTCAATGAGAATTTTCAACCAGTGAGATCAAGATTCTGAAGCATTTCTGGGAAGAACTGTAACAGATACGGCTTCACCAGGAGAAGAAGACAGAGGATAAGCATCTGTACTTAGAAGAAGTGTCCTGAAGACAAAGCACAGCCAAAGCAGTGGCTACCAAGAGGGGCGGGCGCTCCAGAAGAAAGCTGGACGGGTCGAGAGCACGGCCCACACAAGGGTTCTGGGACGGGTGACGCCCACATCTGCTTCGTGAGAGTGTTCTTGTTAGGGAGGAAGGCAGACACGAGCCTGCGTGCGTGAACGGGGCTGAAGGGAAAGACAACGTTCCCGCAGGAAGGAATGGAGCCGCCTTCAAAGCGTGTCTTGGAAGCAGCCCAGCATCTCACACGGCAAAGTCCTTCCCATGCACCAGTCACCGTGTAGGTGGGCCCATCCTTCCCCACCTCGGAAATACCCAGGACAATCCTCCCAGCCCGGAGCCAGGAGGGCTACCCCGTCTGGTGACACAGGGTAACGAACCTCTGGAGGAAGTTCACACCCATGAAGCCCCTTCCAAGCAGGGGGCCAGGGAGAACGCCCGGGGAAAAGTGGACCCCACACCCAGACAAGCCGCAGTCTGACTGTAAGCTGGGCACACTCCCCCAGACGCATCTGAAGAGCTGCCCAGGCACCCAGCCGGATGAACGGCCTCATTCAGCTGTGCCTGCCTGCTGTCGGCTACTCTCTGACTCACCCACGGGAGCCACGACCACGACACTGAGGAAGTTACCCGAAGCTGCAGCGCTGAAACACCCAGGAGAGCTTCCCCAGAGCCCTCCAGCGCGACGGCACACCTGCTCGCTCCTCTCACGAAGCCAGGGCAGCCGTGTGAGAGTCCCGATGCCCAGTGTCCGACTCCACCCCAGTGCTGACGGGGCTCCCGCTGACTCTCGCTTCCTAATCCTGGACAAATCTTCCAAGTGTAGCTGAGCCCCCCCAACAACCTCTGATGCAGATTTATTCATCCCAGTATCCTTCCTCAGCTTGCAGTTCCTCTGCAAAGCTCAACTCACCAGGTTCAGGGAGCAGCGCAAGTTAACACAGCTCAGCGCCGGCCGCTGCTCCCAGGCTCCTGCACCCTACAGCCTGTGCCCTTGTATTAGGCTGAGATGTTGCTCAGGAACTTAAGGCCTCCATCAAAGCAAAGTTACACCCAGCCAGCCCTGACTCAAGCAGACAGCAGCCAGTGTGCTGGCCCCCACACTGACCAATGACAAGACCATGCACACAGTAGACCAACCAGAGGCCCCGGTCTGAGCTGACCACGCACCACTCATCCGCACTTTGGACTGTAAGATTCACTGTTTTGGCCAGCGCCGCGGCTCACTAGGCTAATCCTCCGCCTGCGGCGCTGACACCCAGGTTCTAGCCCCAGTTGGGGCCTCTTCCGGTCCAGCTCTCTGCTGTGGCCCGGGAGGGCAGTGGAGGATGGCCCAAGTGCTTGGGTCCTGCACCCACATGGAAGACCAGGAGGAAGCACCTGGCTCCTGGCTTCAGATCGGCGCAGCACGCTGGTCGTAGAGGCCATTTGGGGGGGGGGGGTGAACCAACGAAGGAATACCTTTCTCTCTCTCTCTCTAACTCAACTTTCAAAAAAAAAAAAAAAGGTTCAGTGTCTTGACTCCCTGGGGAAGGTGGGGAGCACCCCTGGTCACTCTTGAAGCACAGATGCTTATCCTCTGTCTGTCCCAAACACTCCACCCTGAAGTACATCACGCGCTGTGTTGTTACCAGGGGTCCAGAGCATGGGGAGTCTGCCTTCAGCCTCAGCTGAAACTCTGGCCTTGGGCTGCCAAGCAGTGCTGGACCTGAGACTTCAGCACTCCCGGGATGGAGTGCAAGCATTCGGCATCGTGAGCTGGACGTGACCCTGGAGCCAGGGCAGAACGGTACAGTTTGGATGCGGAATGCCACCCGGAAGCACGCTTGGCAGAGGCTTGGTCCCCAGGGCGGTGCTCGGGGAGGCACTTCCATCCCTGGGCGGGCCCTTGGTGCACAAGCCTGACTCCGGTCCCACCCAGCCTGGGTCTGCTCCCTGGCTCGCCATGCGGTCCTCCTCCACGTGGATGCTCGCTCTGTCAAGGGGCCATCACGCCCTTTGGACTTTCAGCCTCCAAAACTATGAGCTGAATGAACCTCTCTTTTTCTTCCATAAGTAGCTGGTTTCAGGTATTTTGTTAAAAAAAAAAAAAAAAAAAGCTGGCTCACACTCACCAATCTTCCAGAAGTGAAACTTCTGTGTTTCCTTATTAAAATGGCTGTGCCATACTCTCAACGGCCCCCTTCACAATAATAACAAGTCCCGAGGATGTACAGCACTGCCCTTTAGTTTCTACAGAGTGGTTTGTACACCATGGCTGAGCCCACGGAGGCTGCGAGCTCGGCCACCTGATGGGACCACCGTCCGCACGCTCACTGACACTGTCACTCACCAGCAGCTCCAGAGAAAAGCTCCAGGGCCAACACTGTGGCTCAGCGGGCTAAAGCCCCAGCCTGCAGTGCCGGCATCCCACATGTGCGCCAGTTAGAGTCCTGGCTGCTCCACTTCCGATCCAGCTCTCTGCCATGGCCTGAGAAAGCAATGGATGATGGCCCAGGTGCTTGGGCCCCTGCATCGACGTGGGAGACCCAGAAGCTCCTGGCTCCTGGTTTCAGGTCAGCTCACCTCGGGCCGTTGCGGCCATTTGGGGAATGAACCAGCGAATGGAAGATTCTCTCTTTCTCTGATTCTACCTCTCTAACTCTTTCAAATAAATAAAATAAATCTTTAAAAAAATAATTAGAAAAAAAAAAAAAAGCTCCATGGGGCCTCATGCCACATGGAAGACACGCATCCCAGCTAGAGCCGGCTAACAGTGGACGAGGCTACGCCCTGAGGACGCTCACCATCAGCACAGTGTCCCAGGGAGGCTGGACGGTGGGGGGCCTGCACCAGCGAACGCACTTGCAATTCTCACCCTTTTCCCGTCCCGATTTTAAAAGCAGAAATCTGACATCACAGATGGAAACACACTCCTGTCCTTCCCGGGAGATGCTAGGAGAGGTGATACACCTGCCAAAGGCAGGGCCTGCAGAGCCGGACGCGACAGCAGGCTTCTTGCCACGGCCCCGCCACGGCCCCTTGCTGAGCGTCAGCACAGAACGTGGGGAATAACGCCCCCAAGGGTCAGAATGAGCAACCCCAGGCCTGTCACGAGGGCTAAGTACGAGAGGCTGTGGCAGGGCAGGAACCGCGGAGACCACGACACAGCTGTGCACCAGCTCCGGGCAGCTTCTCCCTCTCTCTGTCCCAACCACAGCACACGGGCATCACGCCCTGCCTCCAGGAAGAGAAGCCCCAAGCCCTCCCCAGAGAGCCGTAGCTGACCTGCAAACGGCGTCAACGCCCCGCTGCCAGGTCTCTCAGGTCTGGCTCCCCGTGCCAGGGCCCCACACTCAGCAGCTGGACACACGGCGAGGGCAACGTGTGAACTCAACAAGTGACTGAGTGGAGCTAGAGCTGGGGCAGACTCCTCGGAGCCCTCATCAGGGGAGTCGCCATCAGGAGCCACCCCAACAGGGAGGCAGCAGGCATGCGGCCAGGCCCAGGCCTCCAGATAACTCCAGAGCCACAGCAGCCTGGGATCGGGGGACAAGGGGAGCACTGCCCTGCACACCTCCACCACCGAGGGCCCGTGTCCACAGCTGCGCCCTGGAGCAGACCAAGTCCCCAGCAAACGTCCACGCTCACCACGGGAGGCAGGAGGGGACGTCTGAGCAGAAGACACAGCGTGTGCCACCAGGCTGCAGGCTGGCCAGTGGGGACTCTGCTGGACTCCTACCCAAACGCCCACTCTCCCCTTCTTCACTGATGAGTGTGCAATCTGCAGCTGGGCTAACGGCACCAGGACTAAGCAGGAGGTCACCTGCCCACAGGCGTGGTCATGTGACGGAGTTCTAGCCAATAAGATGCAAGCTCAAGTGCACCCTGCTTCACCACCTCCACCTTGCTGCCAGTGAGGATGCTGACGTGATGGCTGAACTCGAGCTGCCCTCCTGGGCCACAAGGGAGCCCATCCAGAAGGCAGAGCCCTGAGGCGCCTGCCCTTGACCACAGAGGGCCACGGACAACGACCTCTGCTCTCCATCCTGGCAGGGGGTGGCGTCCTTCCATCCTGGGCAGCCTCTTTGGTTTGGTCCCCCTCCCCTCCACCTCGGTCACAGCCAGGCAAACCAGATAGGGGAGGGGAATGAAGGTAAGGGGAGGAGACTACATGGCGACATGCAGAGGGCGAGCCAGCCCCCGCCCCCGCCCCCGCCCGCGCGGCTCTGCCACACACAGCCCTCCCCTCGCCTTCCAGAAAGCCGCTCCGTGATTTCAGGCCTGCTTTTAAACCTCCAAACGCAGGGGGAATTGGCGTTGTTCTCTTTGCACTGCTGCCTTCTACTTTAAATGCAGCACGATCAAATATATATATATGTATGCCGGTCCCAATTTGCTGGAATTTGCTGCCACTTGCTTTGTGGCCTCGCATGTGGTCGACTTGTGCAAAGGCCGCGTGTCAGTCTGTACGGCCAGGAGCAGGGCTCTCTCAACTCACCCACGGCTGCACGCCCAGTACTCGAACCCTCCACGCCTTCCCATTTGTTACTGCGGCTGCCCGTCAGCCTGACAGATCAATTAACGGGAAAGGCAAGTGCAAATCTCCCGTTATGATTACGGATCTGCGATCTATCTTTGTAACCGGCAAATGTGCTTTCTGTATTATAAGGCTAAGTTGCTCGGGTGCGTGTAGGTCCAGAGCTGTTACATGCCCCGCCTGACTTGCTCCTACCGTTACGTAGACCTTCTGAACGCGTTAATATATTTTGTCTTGAAATCGAGTTTGTCCGACACCAGCACAGGTGCTGCTACTTTCTCCAGTTAAGTTTCCTCTATTACACGCCTTTCCATCTAGGAAGTTTAAAACATCTGTGTCCTTGTATATTCTGTGTGCCAATCATGGGAGAAGCACCCGCCCACACCCACGCGCCACCTCCCTCACCTAGGCCGCGCAGGCTGCTCTGCTCTCTCGGAAGGGCTCGCGTGTTTCTGGTCCTCCATGAACACTGGGGGTCCTGGGGGTGCCGGGATATGCCCTTCTTAAAGCTCAGCTCACTGCAGGCCTCCCCCTACCCACCCAGGAAGCCACCCCGCCCCCTGAGCCCCGGGCTGAGCACCTGGGCTCTGCACTGCACCGTTCGTTCAGCCTGGTTCATCCTGGAGGCCTGGGCCTGGCCCAGAGTAGGCGCTCACAAGAATATGAAGAGTGGGGCAGGAGTAGGGGCCCTAACAGCCAGGCCTTAACCCCAGCGGAGGTGGGTGACTCCCGGGAGGCAGCGTCTGTCCCAGCACCGCTCACAGGCCCCCGAGCAGCTGCTAACCAAAGGCACCCTGCAGGAGCCAACACACAAGGAAAGGGTATTCAGTAAATTTATGCCTCTGTTTTCCCAAACCTACAACAGAAACGTAAATTACTCACTTGAGCGGATGTAGCTTAGGAATGAAGACACAGACGTGTTCCCTGATAAGCCCGCTGCTCTCTAGAGAAAGTGGCTTCAGAGCTGCCTGGGCAGGGTTACGACTCAGAATTAACAAAGAACCTCCTTCCCACCTCCAGAGTGGTCACGGAGACATTCCCAACCGGAAATCTCCAAGGTGGCCAAGCTTTCACCGGAGTTCCCCTAACAGAAGTGCTGATGCCTGAGGGGCCCGCGGGCGGCGTCACTGAGCTGCCGGGGCCCAGGATGGGACAGGACAGGACAGGAGCACCGCCGAGCTCAGCTCCACTGCTCTGGACCAAACAGCACACTTCAGAGTCTTCCAATTCTGTTTTTTACCAAACGACCGCGGCACAGCGTGTTCCAGGCCCCCTGTGTGCAGAACAGCTGTCCGCCCGCAGTACCAGGAGGCGGCTGGCGTGGCACTTGTGCGTCTGTGGCTGATCTGTTACAAGAGCAGAGCAGCTTCCTCCCTGTTGCCGGCCTGGCGTCTGGCTGCCAGGCCACCTTCCTGGGACCACCACAGTGTCTGATGGGGCGTCCTGGACCCACAGCCGCACCTGCCCCAGCCCATGCTGGCAGAGGGAGCCCTGTGGAAAGAACCCCGAGGCAGCCGAGACGCACGTGAACAAGGGGCACAGGCTTTGGTCTCGCTCGGCCTTGGCCGGGCCTCTGTAGGGTCCTCGCAGGGAGAGCTGCACGATGAATTCCCGAACGGCAGGGTGCTGCCACGTTAATAAAAATGCCGACAGCACAGAACAGATTCAGGACCTCAACATCCTGAGTAAAACCACTGCTTTCTCCAGCCTGGAACAAATGCTCCGTGGACGTGGCTTCCACAGACTACACAATTTCCCATTTCCTTGCGGGTTTTCTGGGTCACGCATATCTCCTCGCCAAGTCTATCCTTCTGCTTCAACAGTTAGGAGAGTCTTTCAGTATCATTTTTCCTGGAATAATTTGTTATCCATCATTTTTATGGCAGCATTAAATTTTAAGAGAGAATTGAGAAGGATAGAAAATCTATTGCATGCTCCAGCCCCAAAAGAAAGCCTTTTATAAATTTAGAACTTCTCGGTTTTACATTCAAATCTGACCCCGAAATAAAAGGCCGCCTGGGGCCATCTGTCCTCCTCCTGGGAGTCTGGGGCCAGCCACTGGCCCTTGTCTGCCGTGAGACCGTGGCACCGTGGCTCCAGGATGGCGACCCCACCCCCCACCCCCGTGGCAGCAGAGCTGATACTGCCGGCCACGAGATGCAGCACAGTCTCACCAGCCGGAGGGCAGGACCTCGTCGTCCTCCACGGGGGCTCAGAGGGGGCCCTCCGGGACCCCCGGAAAATCAGGGCCATACAGGTTCCCAAGGCAAAGCTGCCTCACACGCCTGCCTCAGCTCCCACTGCCAGCAGGTGTGCGACCAGGCACTGCACTGCTGAAAGCCAGATGGCTGTGGCGAGAAGCACACAGTGCTAGTGCCGGAGAGACGGCGAATGAGGCAGAGTGGCCCCGGAGGGGAAGCCACGGCCTGGCCTGGGAGCCCAGGCTTCACTCCCAGTTCTGCCGGCTGTGGCCAGGTAACTGGACGCCTCCAGCCCTGCCTCTGTCCCCTCTCCCCTCCTCACTCCCAGGAGGCTGAGCAGCGTCCGGCTCCACCTCCACCCCTCAGGGCCACGGAGGACAAGCTTCGCCTCCTCAGAAAGGGGGACTTCTCCACGGGGAGCACGGGCCTGCTCTGGAGCGAGGCCAGCTGTGCAATCTGCAACAGGAGAGGCCAGGCCTGGGCCCAGCCAAGCGCCCCCGCACTCCATCACAGCCCAGGACGGCGCACAGTGAGAAACGGCCCCTCCGCCTCAAAATGGGAAGATGGATGTCGGCATCCTATTGACTCTGCACTCAGAAATTCAAATGAGGAAATAACTTTTATTTATGAGGACTTGCTTGTTCCTGCCCTCCTTCCCAGAACCTCGACAACCCCGGCCATAAAGCAGCAGCAACTGTGTCTGGATTGACAGATCAAATCGCGGGGTAATGAATGGGAAGACCGGCAACGGCAGGGTCGGATCCTTCCCCTCTGGCCCCGGGAAGGGCTTCCCACTTCAACTCTGATGCTAAAAGCAAAGCGTCTGGGCCCAGTATTGTGGCTCAGGGGGTTAAGCTGCCACCTACCATGCTGGCATCTCATATGGGTGCCAGTTTGGGTCCCAGCTGCTCCACTTCCGGTCCAGCTCCCTGCTAATGCACCTGGGAAAGTAGCAGAAGCTGGCTGAAACGCTTGGGCCCTGCACCCACGTGGGAGACCTAGAAGAAGCTCCTGGCTTCTCTGGCCCAGCCTGGGCTGCTGCAGCCATGCAAAGAGTGGATCAGCAGACGGAAGATCTCTCTGTCTCACTCTGTAACTCGCGTTCAAATACAGTAAGTAAATGTTAAAAACAAAACAAACAAAAAACAAAAACAAAGCAGCTGATGTTGGGGCGCAGCCACCACAGAGCGGAGCAGACCTGGGGACGCAGAGCCCGTGCTGCGGAAACCCGACGTCTGGGCCGCAGGACCGGGAGGCAGGACCGGGAGGCAGGCGCAGAGGCACCAGCTTCCAAGAAGCTCCGGAGGGTCAGACCGCAGGGAGCAGCAAGGCCACGGCTCAGCCCCAACAGGTTCTCCACACGCCGGGCCCGGCCACACGGCGCCCTCTGCAGGGCTCAGGACAGCCCAGGCAGGCTCTCGACAGTGGGGACTATTATGCCTTTATTTTGTTCTCCAATGGTTTGGAAGATTGGCTACTAAAATGATCTTTTTATAAGCCTGTCCATTTCAAAAGCAATAAGCCCAAGGATGGTGATCAAATATTTATATATACGTCTATCACTTTACTATCCATAACCTTAAGAAATGCTTATTCCCCTTAAACGACCAGGAGTGGAGTTCCGGGGCCACCGTAAGTGTCGGGTTCAGAATAACCAGGGAACTCGGACGCTCTGCGCTGGAACGGTCGCACCCGCGCTGCTCCACACATGGCAGCTCTCACACAGCGTGGACAGCGATGCCGACTCAGTGCGCCTGCACCGCTCAGACTGCGATCCAGCCACCATTCACCCATCTGGACAGGCGCACCCAGGGGACTGGACAGTGGGACACGTCCATCGGAGGGCAGCACTCAGCCTGGCCCAGGAGGGGCACTGTCACAGCTGCCCTGCTCACATCACAAGTAGCAGGGGTTTGGGGTTCATCAACCAGGCTGGGTGTACAACAACAAAACCAAGAATGCTTCACAAAGTCCGGGGGGGGGGGGGGGGGACATAAGTGTATTCTGGTGTAAAAAAAATTCTGGGCCGGCGCCATGGCTTAACAGGCTAATCCTTCACCTTGCGGCGCCGGCACACCAGGTTCTAGTCCTGGTAGGGGCGCTGGATTCTGTCCCGGTTGCTCCTCTTCCAGGCCAGCTCTCTGCTGTGGCCCAGGAGTGCAGTGGAGGATGGCCCAAGTGCTTGGGCCCTGCACCCCATGGGAGACCAGGAGAAGCACCTGGCTCCTGGCTTCGGATCAGCGCGGTGCACCCACCGGCTGCAGCAGCCACTGGAGGGTGAACCAACGGCAAAAAGGAAGTCCTTTCTCTCTGTCTCTCTCTCTCACTATCCACTCTGCCTGTCAAAAAAAGAATAAAAAAAAAAATTCTGGACCTGGTGCAGAGCTTTCTCATAATAGGTATTTTCCATGGACTTTTTGAAGTCCTGTCATACACATGGATTTTGGATTTTTTTTTTTTTTTTGCACTGAAGTTGATCTTTCATTGTATTTCCAGTGAATTCTGGGTAAAGTGCTATCACACATGTGAACCTGTAGATTCCTGGCTGAAATTCTTTCATTTTGGTCCAAACACCCAGAGTTTCATCAGGATAACTCCTTTAAAAACTTACTTTTGTAACTTTTTGTTGTCTTATTAAATTCTGCAATAGGAGTTATTTTAACAATGTACAATATGATTAGCCACTTAACGTCATTAAGGAAACGTATGAGCCTTTATTAGCTGAAAAACATCCCCCTGGTATTTATTAACTACCCAGCACTAAAAATAGGGCCCTATCGCCTCAGTGAACCACGCTCAAAAAAATGTACAGTCACAAATAATATGTCTAATTACGTATTAAACTAATTCTCGCCTTCACCTTTGAATTTCTAAACTCCTTACCTCATGTATCATTTTAATTATTTTTCCAGTTCATTCCCAGGGAAACTGGCTGATGGGGAATTAATTAATGGGTCCAATAAAGAGGCTGCCAGCATTGTTCCACCACAATCTGCACCCTGGCCTCATTTGCATGTCTCCTTTTCTTCTAAACAATGGCGCTGCTGAGATTTCAGTATGAAATTGTTAGCTCATTAAAGAGGACACATCACATCCATTCCCACAGATAGTCATCAATTATCACATTCTACTGCAACACGAGTCTGTGAATAGAGCAGCCACCAGAGTTTCTGGCCCCAGGGTTTAGGAGATATTACAGGTATTGAAATACTGTACGACATATTCCACTTGATGAGATGATCTGGGGTTATTTCAAGCCCACGGGCAGATCTCACACGAAGGCAGGCGTCTGGATGGGCAGCTACCCGCTGCCACCACGGCACAGTCCATCCTGGCGTCTCACGTCCTGTGCAAGTCCTGCCCAGGCCTCAGAGCAGGAAGCACAACTCCCTTTGGTGACGCAGACTCTCCGAGCAGCACAGGGGACCGGGTCCTCACCCTGGTAGCGGGGCCAGGCAGAGGGGCCACCTGGCTGGAGGCAGGAGACCGCGGTCACCTTTCTTTGACCATCCAGCAGGTAGCACTAGGCAAGGTGAGTCCCAGTGCCCAAAGAGGCGCTGAAAGCATAGACACGAAGGGATAGGCAGACAGACGGGCAAGTGAGAACCCGAGACGGGAGACCGGCAGACCCGAGACGCAAAAACTCGAGGAAGCAGCTCGGCTGCTCTCAAGCTGAGCAAAGCACAGCTGTGTGTGGTCTTAACGCATTTCCTTCATGTCATTAAATTACAGCCAGGGCGCCTTCCTGTATCTCTGCCTGCTCTGGCCAGACCCAACGACACACGCACACCTCTGCAGCACACGGAGGCCCTGACGCGGCAGGATGCCCCAGCCTCTCCGAGGACGCGGCAGCTCTACTCACCGCACACCTACCGTGAGTGAACTCGGATCACTGTGGACACACAAAAGGAACTGTTGCCCAGGGCAGATGACCACGTCTCTGCGCGTGTGTGCAGGGGCTCCCGTCTTTGTGGACCAGGGCTGCCCTCGCGACCCGCTGCCTCTTCATTGCTGGGAGAATCAGGGAGGCAGGGTTTATTCATCCAAAAACAATGCCCAGAAGAGCTGGCGCTAGAACTCACACTGCAGTGTCTCCTGCCCTGAAGGTCCCGGGAAGAGGCAGAGACCTTCGCACCCACGAGTCTGTAACAGGCCGAGGGAGGCAGGACACCTGCAGGAATTAGAGACCTTCGCACCCACCAGTCTGTAACAGGCAGAGGGAGGCAGGACGCCTGCAGGAGTTAGAGACCTTCGCACCCACCAGTCTGTAACAGGCAGAGGGAGGCAGGACGCCTGCAGGAGTTAGAGACCTTCGCACCCACCAGTCTGTAACAGGCAGAGGGAGGCAGGACGCCTGCAGGAGTTAGAGACCTTCACACCCACCAGTCTGTAACAGGCAGAGGGAGCAGGACGCATGCAGGAGTTAGAGACCTTCGCACCCACCAGTCTGTAACAGGCAGAGGGAGGCAGGACGCCTGCAGGAGTTAGAGACCTTCGCACCCACCAGTCTGTAACAGGCCGAGGGAGCAGGACGCATGCAGGAGTTAGAGACCTTCGCACCCACGAGTCTGTAACAGGCAGAGGGAGGCAGGACGCCTGCAGGAGTTAGAGACCTTCGCACCCACGAGTCTGTAACAGGCAGAGGGAGGCAGGACGCCTGCAGGAGCTGCACCTCTGTCATGAGGGGCTTCGCAAAGACAGAGCCACTGAGGCTGGATAAAGATAAACAGAAGGCAAAGCGGGCCTGGGGATGAGACAGAGCCCAGTGCGCAAGGGGGTCCTTCAGCCCATCAAAGGGCCTGGGGTTTCCTGCCAGCCCAGGAGGGACGCCCAGGAGATGAGCTCAAAGGGGCCAGCTGCCGGGGCCAGCCCACACTCTGAGACTGGGCGCCAGCGTTCAGGTCCAGGCGACAGAGATGATCAGCACACTTCCCTTCCACGGCAAAGCCTCATAGCCATGCCCACACCAGACGCACCCAGAGTCTCCCCCTGCAGCCGGGCAAGGCGTGGGACAGGCCCTTCACCTAAGGACGTGAGCGCGGGATGAGGCCACCTCCACAGGAGCCTCTCGCACCAGGCTGAGCCACGGTACACTGGGGACTCCCGGCAAACCGCAGCCCAGCCGCTTCCAAGCCCCCTGACTCGCCCATCTCCGAGGGCCCCCAGCCCCAGCCCTCCACCCAGGGGCACCTCCGCCTGGTCTGCTCCCACCCACGGAGGGGCTCGGGGGCTCTGCTGTTGTCAGTGATCTGAGGCCCTCTGGGCATGCCCCACTTTCTAGGAGTTGTCCTCAAGAATCCTGCTTCTCTCCGTGGACTCGGCTTCCACAAGCGTCTGTGTGTGTCTCCTGGCATGGCCCCAGGGTGCGACCACAGGGGACTTGGCAGTTCCCCTGCACCTCCTCTTCCCAACGCCACGCACAGCCCAGCACAGGGGCAGCCGTGGAGCCGAAGACACTCACATGGAATGAGACATCAAAGATGTGCTGGGCTGTGCTAGGCCGCGGGCAGGGACCCGGCCCCAAGCAGAAAAGCCTCTGCTCTCTGGAGTCGGAGAGGGAAGGGCAGAGGTCAGAGATCGCTGGACCTCACAGCGGCCTCAAGGGATGCGGCAAACCTGACCACGATCCCCAGGTCCCAGAAAGCCACTCGCTGGGATCCACTCGGCCCTGGCTGGGAGACCCGGCTCGGTCTTGGAGAAGCACAGCGGGGAGAAGTCTTCAAGGACACCTATTTCCCGGCCCTCCTGGCACTGCAGGGGAGGCGGCTGGGGCAGGTCCCGCTCTGGGGGAGGCGGCACCATCTGTGCCACCACAGCCGTGCCGGGGACCCTGGCCTTTCAGGCAGGTTACCCAGGAGCCACAAGTAGACCCAGAAAACAACTCCGATTTGTAATTGAGATTTCCTCTCACTTAAAACAAACACCAGTGCATGCTCGAGGAACCCTCTCTAGGACGGCGGCAAATTAAAGTGAGCAGCGCATTTTTCAAAGAGACACTGTCAAGTGTGGAGGAGAAATTAAGACTCTTTTAGAGCTAACATCTATTCTTTGTGGAAGTTAATTAAAAGCCCGGTGAGCCTGATACGATACAGGCTGTAGTTCCAAGGTGCAACACACGCAGGGACTGTCTCCCAGGGGCTCCCAGGCACTCGTTCTAAGTGGCCCGGCTGCGCTTTATGGTGACAGTGACAGCGACTGGGGCCCTGCCACGCACTGACAAGGACCACGGAGCCACACTGAGCCCCACCCCAGGCTCTACCCCACAGCTGCACAGGGCCCCAAGGCCACAGCAGTCTATTAACAACCGTATATCCACAGCAGTAAGAAAAGGTACATATTTGTTTTCTGAAAATCTACTACCATTTCAGCACTTTAAAT
The DNA here is from genome assembly GCF_033115175.1 of Lepus europaeus. Taxonomy (NCBI): domain Eukaryota; kingdom Metazoa; phylum Chordata; class Mammalia; order Lagomorpha; family Leporidae; genus Lepus; species Lepus europaeus. The sequence goes on from NC_084836.1 coordinate 2,230,342, forward strand.
AGAATGCCATCAGGTGAAATGGATCAGACTGAACCGTTTAATCCTCCCTGACATTAACCACGCTGAACCAGGAGCGCAATCTGTGCCGACAACCTAACTCCGTGCTTACTGAGGCACCAGGGCTCCTGCGTGCAAAGCTGCCCAGTGCTGGGCAGTGACACCGGCCATGAGCACAGACTGCAAGGGGAAGGCCCAGCTGACAGCACCAGGGCTCGGGGCAGCTGCTCCTCACCAGCCACACGGCACACGCCGGGCCCGCAGTGCCCATCTGCCATGAGTGGGCTGTGCGCGAGCCTTGGTGCTGCCTGGGACTCCACCGCCCCGGAGACAGGGTCTCCAGACGCAGCTGAGACGAGAGCACACGACCTCACCGACTGCGTCCTCCTGAGAGGTGGACACAGACACAGCAGAAGGTCACAGCACAACAAACCAGAGGCTGGACTGGCACAGCCACAGGCCAAGGGGCACCGGCAGCCTGATCTACCAAGGCTCCAGCACTAACAGAGCACGGATCTGCAGGCGCCGTCCGTGGAGACTGACGCCGGGCAGTCTTGGCATTTCCCGCCTCCTCAGAGCCGTGGGCGGGGGCCACGCTCCCAGGAGGCACCCAGGTCTTGCACCACAATGGGCAGGCTCGGCCCCGGCTGCGGCTCCCAGCCTTCCCTGCAGGCTGACCACTACACCTCTCAGACGAGGTCTCACCTTCGCTGCCCAGGGCTCCCAGCTGCACCTGGGCCTCTCACACCTGCCCGGGCTTCTCACAGCCTGCAGGCTGTCAGCCAGGGAGGGGAGGTGCTGCTCAGACCCAGCCGCCACCCCGCCAGACCACAGCTGAATGTGCGTCGCACCAGCAGGGTGCTCCAGGGGCCGGGCAGGCACTGTGATGAGCACTGCTTCATAGCTGAGAACCCACACGTGTGGGAGGGGACTCAGCCAACCAACGCCACAAACCTACAGTGGTGCTGGCTCTGGGGAGGGGGGCACCCAAACCCCATTTCTCACCAAGGACCTCGAGGCTCAGACAGGGTCACGGACTTACCAGCTGGAGGAGGCAGGAGCTGACCCAGGCCTGGGAGACAGCAAGCTGTCACCACTTCTGATGCCATACTGCCTCTAACTAGCACCCTACAGAACTGCACGCTGTGGATTTACAATGTGGCCAGTGAGGGCACCAACGGGGAAGCTGGACAGTCAGAAACTCCTGGCTACATCACTCTCGGCCGAGGACAAGGCTGGCAAAGGTCAGGTGCAGGACTGGGGGCCCTGAGTCTCCCCAGAAGGAAGGCCCAGAGACAAAGCGCCCGCTGCTGTGAGCTGCGTGGTTACGATGAGGAGGATCAAACCACATGTGCATATGTGCTCCCATTCTTTAATATTCCGGGAAAAACTTCTAATGCCTTTTTAATAACTTAGATTCCATTCACATTCAGATATTTGTGTGTGGCTGCCTGCTTTGTTAACGGATGCACACACAGACAAGCTGGGAAAAGCCAGCACCTGCCTATTGTCAGGTTACCAGGCCCGGGCCAGCAGCTCTGTGGCCAACACCCTGCCAGGCAAGACAGGGACGAGATCCTGGTCATCCATCTGCAGACCCACACAGGTGCCCAGCAGGTCGGTGGCCCAGGAGCCAGCTGAGGCCGATCAAACTTTGTGCAGTCTCAGCTTGATGATTTAGCTGAAAAATCACTCCAAGGAGAACTGGCCCCTTCTTACCTTGCGATGACATCAGGGCAAACCCACACACTGCCCTTGGGTCCACAGAGGCCTGGGACACCACCCCCTCACACCATGAGCCCACTGCATCCCTGCGCCAGGTGCCAGCAGGCAGAGCCTCCTCCAGGGCCAGGAGCCCAGTGGCTACAAGGTCCAGAGCCGTCACGGCACAGGGCGCCCGACGGAAGCCCCACTTGAAAATCCCAAGGCAGGCAGCATTTTTCAGAAAGTTCTGCAGGGAAGAACCGTGAACACGGTTGAACCTGGTCTGCCCAGCTCAGCTGACCGGCATCCGCCCGCAGTGCCGGAGAGGGGAAACACAGGCCCGCAGAAGACCCTGTGTGCGGCTTCTGCTACAGGCAGGGGAGCAGGCGTGTCCACCCGTCACGGCGCCTCAGCTGTGTGCCCGCTGTCACCGGCCCAGCGGACGCACACAGGTGCTCCACTGCTTGAGCGCTGGGACTGTCCTGTGCCACTGTCGCCAGCTGACCTGTGCCGTGCCTGCTGGACGGTGGGCATTGCCACTGCCACCTAAAGCGCTCCAACGCATGTTTATGTTTTTCACGAAAACCCCCTTTGAAAATGTCAGCCGACGCCTTGCACAGGATTTTTTGGATTACTTTTTCCAGAACTACATCGAGTATTTTTGGGATTTGGCTCTTTCAAGATGTGAACCTGTGTGACGATGGCACTGGAGAGGTGTCTTTTGAGATTACAGCCCGAACCCACCTGGCCCTGAGCCTGGGCAAAGCTGGGAAGGCGAGAAACAGCAGAGCAAACACAGGGAATGACAGAAACAGGGAGGAGGGGGCACTGTGGCTACACATGGGTGACAGCAGCCCCCGTCCAACAGGGCACAGGAAAGAAACAGGAGACGGGGGGCAGGTGTCCCCCACGGTGCTGGAGCAGCAGCTCTTGGTGTAGGGGAGGGAGAGCTGGGGTCCCACCCCAGAGACACATCTAATGGGGCACTGGTATTAAAACACCTCTGGTGACTCCACTGTCAGCCGAGGATGGGAGCGGCCAGTGTGAGCAGGTGAGGTGGCACCTGGTGGTGGCTATCACTATAGGGGGAGTGGTCTGCCAGGGTGGTGAAGGGCCTCACCCAAGACCTCAGGGCCTCCAGGCACCCCTCCTAAGGATGCCGAGCACCTGCCATCACCTCCCTGCTCTTCTCCATGCTGACACCACACCTGCACATTCTGCTACACTTCGCATCTCGACAGCCACAGACGGCACCACGCACAGAAAGGCACACCGAAGGAAGCAGCCCAGCATGCTCTGCCCAAGCGGGACCTCCTCTCCTCGCTCCACCTCCCCTGGGCACCTGTTACACCCAGCACGCTCTGCCCAAGCGGCCCCCGGCAGTGGGCCAGGAGCCGGCGGGACCTCCTCTCCTTGCCCCACCTCCCCTGGGCACCTGTTACACCCTGCACGCTCTGCCCAAGCGGCCCCCGGCAGTGGGCCAGGAGCCGGCGGGACCTCCTCTCCTCGCCCCACCTCCCCTGGGCACCTGTTACACCCAGCACGCTCTGCCCAAGCGGCCCCCGGCAGTGGGCCAGGAGCCGGCGGGACCTCCTCTCCTCGCTCCACCTCCCCTGGGCACCTGTTACACCCAGCACACTCTGCCCAAGCGGCCCCCGGCAGTGGGCCAGGAGCTGGCGGGACCTCCTCTCCTCGCTCCACCTCCCCTGGGCACCTGTTACACCCTGCACAGCTGGCTGGGTCAGGCCTGAGACTATGCATTTCTACCAAGCTCCCAGGTGACTCTGCGGCTGCTGGTCGGGGACCAGTGCAAGGACCACACCCATGAAGAACACCACAAGTGTGTGTGAGGGCAAAATTGGGAATGGGCTCGATGTCGGCACCTTGTCTGCCCTTGAGACTGGGGAGAAACAGCCCCTGGCTTCCAGGGACGAATCCTTTACAGTGAAATGTGACTCAACAGTAAAAGGGAGCCCACGACAGGTAATGCCACGCCACGGGCAATCACGAAGAGTGAAGACGCCAGACAAAACTGAGTCCACACGGTAGGTCCTCACTCGTATAAAATTCTGGAAGCAGGTTAAGCCACCATCTGCAGCAATGGCGTCCCACATGGGCACCGGTTCTAGTCCTGGCTGCTCCACTTCCAACCTACTGTGCCTGCGAATGTGCCTGGGAAAGCAGTAGAAGATGGCCCAAGTGCTTGGGTCCCTGCACCCATGTGGGAGACCCAGAGGAAGCTCCTGGCTCCTGGCTTTGGACTGGCCCAGCCCCAGCCGTCCAAGCCCCCTGGGGAGTAAATAAGTGGATGGAAGAGATCTCTCTCTCTCTCTCTCTCTCCCCCCCCCCCACCTCTGCCTCTCCATAACTGCGTTTCAAGTAAAATAAATAATTTAAAAAAATACTAGAAGGGACAAAAGTTGATGCTATCCATGGACATTGGTCTTTGTTGAAAAGCAACAGTGAAGGGTTTGGAGCCATTCCTTGTGAAAATCCTACCAGAGTCACTGCACATGCTGAGGCCCAGCTGAGCATCCTGGGCCAAGGGTAAGCAGGACAGGACACACCCTGGAGGGACTCCCAGCAACACAACCAAGTGGTCACCACAAGCGAGGCGGAGCAGACTGGGCAGAGGAGGGAGAACCTGGACAGAACAGCCCTGGGAGAGACAGCCGTCCCCGCCAATCTGTCCCAACAGGAGCAGAGGCCAGTGTGGCCCGGGGGGAGGCTGCGGGAGGCGGAGCGGCTGCGCCCGTCACAGGCTGACAGTCGAGAGACACCAGCGGCTATCTCAAATGATCCTGAATGTCATTTCGGGGGCTGCAAGCGTCTTTAAGTGAGCAAAGACAAGGCCTTGATGGTAAAACGTAAATGACAGGCTGCCTTTCGCATCCACCCAGATGCTGGGATGTGACGGCCGACGCTAACACGAGACGAAGGCATGAGACTCACGTAACAACAGGGACGCGTCCAAGAGGCTCAGCCGCTGAGCTGGTTTCTAACCAAATCATCCGCCTCTCCTGACAGCGCTCCCCTGCTATGTAATTTGGCAATTACTCACCTGCCGAGGCACCAACAACTTTTCCCAAAAAGAACTCAGAAACCCTGAAGAGCAGCTGCAGAGGCTTAAGGGGGGACTGATCCCCATGCTAGAATCACCCGGGAAACTGGCTTCTGGCGTCCGGGTTTTCATGATGAATGGAGCCGACAAGTGCACAAAACACACACCAACAGCCAGGGCATGAACCACCGTGGTCCTGCCCAGATGAGGCACTTTCTCCAGAGTCCCCGAGCCCCCAGAGCCCCACTCAGCCGGGAGGACGGCCACTTCACCCACGTCCCCTGGAGCTCAGGCACCCAGGAGCAGAGAGCTCCTCCCAGAGCGCGTCACGATGCACACACACAGAGCAAGGCATTCAGATGCCTTTAAAAGAAGACCCTTGTTGCTGCAACACAAACTCCAGAGAGCCCAGTGGGCTCGGCAGCCGGGCCCCTTCAGAGTCCCCAGCACGGGGTGCTGCCAGGGCTGGGCAAGCTCGCACCTGCTCGTCACCGACAGCTGCCCGTCACCGAGAGCTCTGAAGCTCTGACACACTGAGCAGCAAGGACTTGAAAACCCACCTCCTAGGAAGGCTGTCACTCTCCACCCACCCCTTACGACGCTGTCGTCAAATCCCAAGTCAGGTGAGCGTCTCTCGGAGCGGGACCCAGATCCACTGCAGCTGGGGGTGGAAACACACAGGCTCACAGCTCAAGACCAGCAGGAAGCAGATGCTGTCTGCAGCCTGGGCAGGTCCCAGCCGCGGTGCTCCCCACCCTCCCCCACTGACCCCATCCACAGGGCTCACAGGCCAGGTGTGTGCCCAGGCAAGTGTGCTGAGACACCTGAGACCCACAGCAGAGAGCTCAGGGCCAGGCAGCCAAGCCACTCGCAGACCATGGCCTGGCCCGTGGTCAGAACACCTGTGGTCAGAATACCTGACCTGGCTGAGTGCAACCCTCTCACCTGTAAGACGGCCCCAGTGGCGCCCACCACACAGAATGCCATGGGGTCGGCAGAAGGTGCAGAGCCCAGCAGGGGACTAGACACTGCCTCGGGTCTTCCTCCTCGATCATGGGGAGAGACCACGGGGCCACCTGCCTCGACCTGCTTCCTTCTCCTGGGCTCTGGCAGATGCTCCTCCACGTGTGTGAGTTACTCCATCCACGCCACTGCATAAATGAAACTTGGACACCAACAGTCATTCAACAAACGGTCACAAAACACCCGTGTGTGTCGGACACCCAGGTGCTGGGACCCAGAGACCAGGGTCCAGCCTCAGGAGTCCACGTCGGCTCCCCAGGGACTCAGCCTGTCCACCTGGATACTTCTCTCTCGCTCACTCTCTAAAACAGGGATTCACGGTTACAGGAGGCCTGTGTGACTCTGGGGTCCAGGGGCTCAGTGACCCAGAGCAGGTGGGAGGTGGGGGGAGGGGGACATCAGGACAAAGTGGACAGGGGAGGGCGGGCTCTGGCGGGTTCTGCTGGACTGGACATGGAACCACAACCAAGTAAATTGAGTGACGAACAAAGGGGCCCGTCTTCCTCCACCCCAGCTGTGCCCAGGCCACTCACAGAAGGGACTCTGCACTCCGTGGGCAGCTGCCACTGATGCTCCAGGGGCACCTCCCTGGGAGTCAGAAGACCACGTCCCCCTGCCCCGGAGCAGAGGCCACCTTCTCACCAGACTAGTGGGGACTGTCTATACAGTGGCAGGGGCAGGCAGAGGGGAGGAGGCCTGTGGCAGGCCAGGACGCGGGGCACCGAGGGCCACAGCGAGGAAAGGGGAAGGGTGACCTCAGCCACCTGTCTCCCTCACTGCTGGTTCCCACCCTGCAGGCCGGCCCAGCTGCTCCCAGAGCCCATGGGTCTGCTGCCTACCAAGTGCCTGACCATGCCGCAGCCCAGGCTCTGTGCAGGTCACACCGGGGAGCCAAGCTGGACGCTGTGTGACCAGAGTCTTTGTTGAGATGTTGCCCTTCGGGCGTGGCGGGATCCTGAGGGTCCTGGCTGGACTCCCCCTTCCTCCTCCTGGCTTAGGCAGCAGCAAACGCGTGCCGAGCTTGGGCTCCACTCCCTTGTCTCCCTCTGTTCCCCCAACCTCCGTGTGGCAGCAAGTGCAGTGACCAGCGTGGGAGTCAGGGAGCACGCGGAAGGAGCCGGAAGGGGCAGAGGCTCGTGCCCCGAGGAGCACTCCGGCCAGCCAGCCTCGACACCACCTGGAAGCACCTGAGGCCTTGCCTACATTCTGCAGGCCAGGGCCGCAGCAAGAAGGCCTAAGAGGAGAGGTGGCTGTGGACAGACGGGGTGACTGCCGGGCCTGGGACAAGACACACGGCATGAGACGGACGGCTCCCCGTCGGTACAGCTGGTGGCTGCATCCACAGGAAACAAGCAGGCCTGTCCTCAAGAGTGCAGCTCAAGGCCTCGCTGGAAGGCAGGCAGCTGTCACGCACAGGCAGCCTCGCGCCCTCCACCCGCCCTCCGTCACTGGCAAGCCACCGAGAGGGTTCCTGCAGGCAGCCAGCGGAGTCCCAGGGTCACTGGGACAACACCGAGGGAAGGGGTGTGTCTACTCGGCTGCAGCTGTGGGCAGTGTAGACCCTCACCCGCCCCAGCCCTTCCAGCCCTGTGTGGTCACCACAACCTCACCCAACACAGCCTTGGCCATTGTACGTGCTGGGAACACAAAGGCCAGGGAACAAGGACCCTACAGTAGGGAGCCCCGCCCACTCCAGCCACCTGCGGTGCCTTGCTCCCCAACTGCTAGGACCTGAGGGGTGACCCCCACTCCATGCCCACGTCCACTGCCTGAGAGGCCGGCGTGACTACGGCTGAGGCCACGCAGTGTGCGACAGGGGGGCTGCCACCTCACCTCCACCCCCACACGGCAGGACCACTCTCCCTGCTCCACCTCAGACACCTTACCTCCACCCCCCCACACGGCAGGACCACCCTCTCCCTGCTCCACCTCAGCCACCTTACCCCCCACACACACAGTAGGACCACTCTCTCCCTACTCCCCCTCAGCCACCTTACCCCCACACACACAGTAGGACCACTCTCTCCCTGCTCCACCTCAGCCACCTTACCCCCCCCACACACAGTAGGACCACTCTCCCTGCTCCACCTCAGCCACCTCACCCCCACACACAGTAGGACCACTCTCTCCCTGCTCCACCTCAGCCACCTTACCCCCCACACACAGTAGGACCACTCTCCCTGCTCCACCTCAGCCACCTCACCCCCACACACAGTAGGACCACTCTCTCCCTACTCCCCCTCAGCCACCTTACCCCCACACACACAGTAGGACCACTCTCTCCCTGCTCCACCTCAGCCTCCTCACCCCCCCACACACAGTAGGACCACTCTCCCTGCTCCACCTCAGCCACCTCACCTCCACCCCCACACGGCAGGACCACTCGAGGGGTGACCCCCACTCCACGCCCACGTGCACTGCCTGAGAGGCCGGCGTGACTACGGCTGAGGCCACGCGGTGTGCGACAGGGGGGCTGCCACCTTACCTCCACCCCCACACGGCAGGACCACCCTCTCCCTGCTCCACCTCAGCCACCTTACCCCACACACACAGTAGGACCACTCTCTCCCTGCTCCACCTCAGCCACCTCACCTCCACCCCCACACGGCAGGACCACTCTCCCTGCTCCACCTCAGCCACCTCACCCCCACACACACAGTAGGACCACTCTCTCCCTGCTCCACCTCAGCCTCCTCACCACCCCCACACACACAGTAGGACCACTCTCTCCCTGCTCCACCTCAGCCTCCTCACCCCCCCCACACAGTAGGACCACTCTCTCCCTGCTCCACCTCAGCCTCCTCACCCCCCCACACACAGTAGGACCACTCTCTCCCTGCTCCACCTCCGCCTCCTCACCCCCCCACACACAGTAGGACCACTCTCTGCCTGCTCCACCTCAGCCACCTCACCTCCACCCCCACACGGCAGGACCACTCTCTCCCTGCTCCACCTCAGCTACCTCACCCCCCCACACACACAGTAGGACCACTCTCTGCCTGCTCCACCTCAGCCACCTCACCCCCACACACAGTAGGACCACTCTCTCCCTGCTCCACCTCAGACACCTTACCCCCCACACACAGTAGGACCACTCTCTCCCTGCTCCACCTCAGCCTCCTCACCCCCCCACACACAGTAGGACCACTCTCTCCCTGCTCCCCCTCAGCTACCTCACCCCCCCCCACACACAGTAGGACCACTCTCTCCCTGCTCCACCTCAGCCTCCTCACCCCCCCACACACAGTAGGACCACTCTCCCTGCTCCACCTCAGCCACCTCACCTCCACCCCCACACGGCAGGACCACTCGAGGGGTGACCCCCACTCCACGCCCACGTGCACTGCCTGAGAGGCCGGCGTGACTACGGCTGAGGCCACGCGGTGTGCGACAGGGGGGCTGCCACCTTACCTCCACCCCCACACGGCAGGACCACCCTCTCCCTGCTCCACCTCAGCCACCTTACCCCACACACACAGTAGGACCACTCTCTCCCTGCTCCACCTCAGCCACCTCACCTCCACCCCCACACGGCAGGACCACTCTCCCTGCTCCACCTCAGCCACCTCACCCCCACACACACAGTAGGACCACTCTCTCCCTGCTCCACCTCAGCCTCCTCACCACCCCCACACACACAGTAGGACCACTCTCTCCCTGCTCCACCTCAGCCTCCTCACCCCCCCCACACAGTAGGACCACTCTCTCCCTGCTCCACCTCAGCCTCCTCACCCCCCCACACACAGTAGGACCACTCTCTCCCTGCTCCACCTCCGCCTCCTCACCCCCCCACACACAGTAGGACCACTCTCTGCCTGCTCCACCTCAGCCACCTCACCTCCACCCCCACACGGCAGGACCACTCTCTCCCTGCTCCACCTCAGCTACCTCACCCCCCCACACACACAGTAGGACCACTCTCTGCCTGCTCCACCTCAGCCACCTCACCCCCACACACAGTAGGACCACTCTCTCCCTGCTCCACCTCAGACACCTTACCCCCCACACACAGTAGGACCACTCTCTCCCTGCTCCACCTCAGCCTCCTCACCCCCCCACACACAGTAGGACCACTCTCTCCCTGCTCCCCCTCAGCTACCTCACCCCCCCACACACACAGTAGGACCACTCTCTCCCGGCTCCACCTCAGCCTCCTCACCCCCCCACACACAGTAGGACCACTCTCTCCCTGCTCCACCTCAGCCTCCTCACCCCCCCACACACAGTAGGACCACTCTCTCCCTGCTCCACCTCAGACACCTCACCCCCACACACACACAGTAGGACCACTCTCTCCCTGCTCCACCTCAGCCTCCTCAACCCCCACACACAGTAGGACCACTCTCTCCCTGCCCCACCTCAGCCTCCTCACCCCCCCACACACAGTAGGACCACTTTCTCCCTGCCCCACCTCAGCCTCCTCACCCCCCCACACGCAGTAGGACCACTCTCTCCCTGCTCCACCTCAGCCTCCTCACCCCCCCACACACAGTAGGACCACTCTCCCTGCTCCACCTCAGCCTCCTCACCCCCCCCCACACACAGTAGGACCACTCTCTCCCTGCCCCACCTCAGCCTCCTCACCCCCCCCACACACAGTAGGACCACTCTCCCTGCTCCACCTCAGACACCTCACCCCCCACACACAGTAGGACCACTCTCTCCCTGCTCCACCTCAGCCTCCTCACCCCCCCACACACAGTAGGACCACTCTCTCCCTGCTCCCCCTCAGCCTCCTCACCCCCACACACACAGTAGGACCACTCTCTCCCTGCTCCACCTCAGCCTCCTCACCCCCCACACACACAGTAGGACCACTCTCTCCCTGCTCCACCTCAGACACCTCACCCCCACACACACACAGTAGGACCACTCTCTCCCTGCCCCACCTCAGCCTCCTCACCCCCCCACACACACAGTAGGACCACTCTCTCCCTGCTCCACCTCAGACACTTCACCCCCCCACACACAGTAGGACCACTCTCTCCCTGCTCCACCTCAGCCTCCTCACCCCCACACACACAGTAGGACCACTCTCCCTGCTCCACCTCAGCCTCCTCACCCCCCACACACAGTAGGACCACTCTCCCTGCTCCACCTCAGCCTCCTCACCCCCTCCACACACACACACAGTAGGACCACTCTCTCCCTAATGCCACGAGGGCAAGGCCCGGTGAAGGTGCCGAGTCAGCGCTCTTCCCGCACAACGGGGGGGTGGGGGTAACTACTGGGCTGCTGTCCTCTCCATCTGTCCCTCTCCCGTCTGTCCCCCAGCCTGCGTGCTGGCTGCAGTCACGCCGCCACAGTGACCTGGGCAGGGCCACCAGGATGCTCCCCCCCCAGCGTGCGTGCTGGCTGCAGTCACGCCGCCACAGTGACCTGGGCAGGGCCACCAGGATGCTCCCCCCCCAGCCTGTGTGCTGGCTGCAGTCACGCTGCCACAGTGACCTGGGCAGGGCCACCAGGATGCTCCCCCCCCAGCGTGGGTGCTGGCTGCAGTCACGCCGCCACAGTGACCTGGGCAGGGCCACCAGGATGCTCCCCCCCCAGCCTGTGTGCTGGCTGCAGTCACGCTGCACAGTGACCTGGGCAGGGCCACCAGGATGCTCCCCCCCCCAGCCTGTGTGCTGGCTGCAGTCACGCTGCACAGTGACCTGGGCAGGGCCACCAGGATGCTCCCCCCCCAGCCTGTGTGCTGCCCCACAGTGACCTGGGCAGGGCCACCAGGATGCTCCCCCCCCAGCGTGCGTGCTGGCTGCAGTCACGCCGCCACAGTGACCTGGGCAGGGCCACCAGGATGCTCCCCCCCCAGCCTGCGTGCTGGCTGCAGTCACGCTGCACAGTGACCTGGGCAGGGCCACCAGGATGCTCCCCCCCCAGCCTGTGTGCTGGCTGCAGTCACGCTGCACAGTGACCTGGGCAGGGCCACCAGGATGCTCCCCCCCCAGCCTGTGTGCTGCCCCACAGTGACCTGGGCAGGGCCACCAGGATGCTCCCCCCCCAGCCTGTGTGCTGCCCCACAGTGACCTGGGCAGGGCCACCAGGATGCTCCCCCCCCCAGCCTGCGTGCTGCCCCACAGTGACCTGGGCAGGGCCACCAGGATGCTCCCCCCCCCAGCCTGTGTGCTGCCCCACAGTGACCTGGGCAGGGCCACCAGGATGCTCCCCCCCCCAGCCTGTGTGCTGCCCCACAGTGACCTGGACAGGGCCACCAGGATGCTCCCCCCCCAGCCTGCGTGCTGCCCCACAGTGACCTGGGCAGGGCCACCAGGATGCTCCCCCCCCAGCCTGCGTGCTGCCCCACAGTGACCTGGGCAGGGCCACCAGGATGCTCCCCCCCCAGCCTGCGTGCTGCCCCACAGTGACCTGGGCAGGGCCACCAGGATGCTCCCCCCCAGCCTGTGTGCTGCCCCACAGTGACCTGGGCAGGGCCACCAGGATGCTCCCCCCCAGCCTGTGTGCTGCCCCACAGTGACCTGGGCAGGGCCACCAGGATGCTCCCCCCCAGCCTGTGTGCTGCCCCACAGTGACCTGGGCAGGGCCACCAGGATGCTCCCCCCCCAGCCTGTGTGCTGGCTGCAGTCACGCTGCACAGTGACCTGGGCAGGGCCACCAGGATGCTCCCCCCCCAGCGTGGGTGCTGGCTGCAGTCACGCTGCACAGTGACCTGGGCAGGGCCACCAGGATGCTCCCCCCCCAGCGTGCGTGCTGGCTGCAGTCACGCCGCCACAGTGACCTGGGCAGGGCCACCAGGATGCTCCCCCCCCAGCCTGCGTGCTGGCTGCAGTCACGCTGCACAGTGACCTGGGCAGGGCCACCAGGATGCTCCCCCCCCAGCCTGCGTGCTGCCCCACAGTGACCTGGGCAGGGCCACCAGGATGCTCCCCCCCCCAGCCTGCGTGCTGCCCCACAGTGACCTGGGCAGGGCCACCAGGATGCTCCCCCCCCCAGCCTGTGTGCTGGCTGCAGTCACGCTGCACAGTGACCTGGGCAGGGCCACCAGGATGCTCCCCCCCCAGCCTGCGTGCTGCCCCACAGTGACCTGGGCAGGGCCACCAGGATGCTCCCCCCCCAGCCTGCGTGCTGCCCCACAGTGACCTGGGCAGGGCCACCAGGATGCTCCCCCCCCAGCCTGTGTGCTGCCCCACAGTGACCTGGGCAGGGCCACCAGGATGCTCCCCCCCCCAGCGTGTGTGCTGGCTGCAGTCACGCTGCACAGTGACCTGGGCAGGGCCACCAGGATGCTCCCCCCCCCAGCCTGCGTGCTGGCTGCAGTCACGCTGCACAGTGACCTGGGCAGGGCCACCAGGATGCTCCCCCCCCAGCCTGCGTGCTGCCCCACAGTGACCTGGGCAGGGCCACCAGGTTGCTCCCCGCTCCCCCCCACGCCCCCAGTCTTCAGATTTGAAGACGAGAGGGGAGGAGACAGGGAGACAGGGTGAGCAGAGCCTAAAGCCGGGCCCGAGTGCCGGCCCAGCAAGAGGTGGGCGTGGGGTCCACCTGCCCCTTGCTGCCTCTGCCTGTCCGGCAGCACGGTCGCCCAGCAGGGGGTGGCCCACGCACAACAGCCCCAGCTCCCACAATCCCTCCCTCCCTCACTGGCTACACAGCTGCCCGGGCAGTCAGGGCTCAACTCAGACGGCCAAGCTGAGGCCACTTCGAGTTCCAGTGAGAAGCTCAGTGAAGCGAGAGACGGGCCCCGACCCCAAGAGCCCCCGCAGCAGCACCCATCACCTATACCTGCAGGCTGTGTTTCGGGCACGGTGACGAGAGGAACGAGGGGCACCAGAAGGGAGTGGATCCGCACCCTGCCCTCGCCACACCCCTCCGTGCCCGCACGAGGGGCCCAGCCCCCGCAGCAATTCGCAGCAGCAGCCGCCTGGGCCCCACCGCTTGAGTTCAGTACCATCAGCAAGGGGGAACAAAGGCCCAGGATGCAACGGGCCTGCAAGGGAGGGGGCGCTGTGTGGGACAGCAGCCAGCGGCCTGCAGGAGGGTCTCGGCCACGCCTGCGATGAAGGCCAGGCACTGGTGCTCGGGGTCAGGCCTGCAGAGTGTACGTGCCGCGGTGAGGGGTCACAGGCCGGTGAGGACAGGCCAGGAGCTGATGCTAGGGGTTGCCGGGGAGGATGGCACGGGGCCACCCACGCCCCCATCAGCGATCAGTGGTGAATCCACGCACTCCTACAATCCACGCGCTCCCAGCACCTCCAAGTGAGACCTCAGGACCGAGCACCTGCGCCACTAACACTCTGCCCTTGGCCCACACAGCGTCCACGTGGCTGCGGCGCAGGCTCCGGATCCCGCACGTGCTCTCTCCTCTCCTCAGCCTGGCTGCGTGCCTACCGCTTGGAAATCAGCTGTCACCCAGGGGCTCCGAGCAGAGGGGGCTGCGTCTGGGGACCTCAGCCCACACACCGAGCCTCAGCACAGCCGGCAGGCGACTGTGCACGAGCCCCCGCCTGCGTCTCAGCTCCCTCTCCCGTAAAACAGGGGCGAAACGGCTGCCACGTCCGGGGCACCCGCGGGGCCGCAGTTCTGTGCCAGCGCTCACAGCGGCAGGACGTCCCCAGAGCCCCTCCTGGACGCCGTGACGTGAGATGCCCTGGCACAGGCGCGCACACCCTGGGGAAGATGCGGGAGCACCTGGGGCACAGCGGGGCCAGCAGACTGAGCAGAAGCCGCCACCGCGTTTCTTAGCTCGAGGCGAGCCTGCAGGGACGCCACAAACACACCCCGCCCGCTCTCCAGCTCTGCCCCCGCCCGGGGCCTCCCCCCACTGCCACAGCGCCACCCGGCCTTCAGATCCCCTCATCCCCAAAGGGCCTGGCCAAGCACTGCTGACTGAGAGACGCACTCCATCTCCTTCAAGGCCACTTCTGCAGGAGCCCGAGAGCCCTGCCCGACTCGTGGGTCCCTCCAGAGGCACCAGTGCCAGCACAGGGGGGTGGGACGGTCCTCCCACGCTCTGCCCCACGGAGGGAAGCACAGCTGGACGCTGAGGGCAGCCAGTGCCGCTGGGAACCAGCCTGTCTGTCATCAAGGACACATACACACCCTCCACCACAGGCAGGCGAGGACAGCGGCCAGATCCGAGCCCCTGGGAGAACCGAGTGGCCCAGAGCCCCGCGGCACGAGGCCAGGGCTCCTACCCAGAGCTGGGCCATGCGGGACACACGGAAGGCAGCTGGGTCCCCGGGTGGAGGGTGGACGTAACACTGACAGACGTGTCAGTGACCCACAGTCGAAGAAGAGGCCTGATGGCTGTGCAGGACACAGGGAGGCCCAGCCAGCAGCCCCGTAGCCCAGCAAACCAGGGCTTCGTGTTGTCTGGGGCTTAGATCCGGACACCCCAGGGCCCACAGAGGGCAGCGCAGCAGCCACACACTGACCCAGAGTGGGGATGCTGCGTGAGCGTCTCCACCCACAGTGTGCTGGGCTGGTGGGGAGGAGACCAGCCTTCCTGCGCCCTGGCTGCCCACGACCAGAAGCACCTCCAGAGAGAGGCAGGGCAGCTGCCCAGGCTAGAGCCTGCAGCCATCACCAAACACACAACTGCCCTGCAGGAGAAGCGTGGTAGACACCGGCCAGCAATGCAGCTGTGTGGCCCTGGGGAGTCACCTCCCCTTTCTGGGTGGGCCTCAGGCTCCTCCTCTGTACCCCACGGGTCAGGCCCCACATCATCCTAAATAGGCCGCAAGTCCTTCCTTCCCTCCCTCCCATCTCCTCAGCACGAGGGCCCCAGGACACGCCGAGGCACACACACCCCACCCCAGGGGAACGGGCAGCACATGAATGGACACGCTAACCAGGAGGGTGCACAGGAGCACGCCCCATCCTCTGCAGCACCAAATGGTTTAGAATTTTCTAATGGACTCGAGTATTCAGAGTGAAGGCAAATTGCTGTAACTAAGCATTCACAGAAGCGGTGATTACTTTAAAAAACATCCCAGTTGGGGCCGGCATTTGGCTGGGTAGTTAAGACAGCACGTGAGATGCCTGCATCCCATATGGGAGAGCCCGGGTTCAAGTCCCAGCTCCGTTTCCCATCCAGCATCCTACTAACATGCACCCTGGGAGGCAGCTGACGATGGCCCAAGTACTGGGGTCCCTGCCAGCCACGTGGAGACTCTGAGGGAGTCCCAGAATCCAGGCTTCAGATGGCTCAGTCCTGGGCGTGGCAGGCCCTTTGGGAATGAGCCAGCAGATGGGAGATGCCTGTCTGGCTCACTTTCTCTCTGCCTCTGCCTTTCAAATAAATACAAGTTAAACAACAAAAACATCTCAACCTACCTCCAAATTCAGCCTTCCTGCACGACGGGGGGCCCGGCCAAGAATCTGCCCCCTGGCAAAGGGGCAGAGAGGCCACCCCAGGGCAACTCACGGTGGAGGGGCCCCAGCAACCCGTGTGGGTAGGGGAGGTTTTCCTTCTCCTCTCTAACCTCTCAAGTTTCTGCAATCAACTCTCACAGTGCAGTAAAAGAGCAGAGCATTTCCAAAACAGTGGAGGAGGTGTGTCGCGAAGTCCACTGACGTCTGCCCTCACCCTGGCCCCAGTGCTCCTCCGGGTCCCCATCAAGGGGCCTTCGTTCATCCAGCAGCTCCTGTGTGCTCAGCAATCAAAAGCAAGAGGTTTGCCGAGGAGCCAGGGGAGAGGATTTGGGAATTCCAATACTCAAACAGCAAAAGGAAGCCGGTGGCCGGCCCAAGACGCTGTCCTTGCACCACACAGCCTGGTCATTAAGGGCACGGGGAGGAGGAGCCCCAGCTGCGTGCGACAGAGCCGCAGGCGCCCACAGGGACTCGGGCAGCACGGGCCTCACCCTCCAAGTCATTAACAAAAGGTCACAGGAAATTGGATGGGAAACCTTGAGAAAACTCCCCGTGCTGGGGGCGCACCAGGCCAAGCTCCCAGGGCAGTTCTTAGGTTAAGTGTGACCTTCTGAATTTCGTCTGTGCACATAAAAATAAAAGTGATTATCAGGCTATGTTAG
The DNA here is from genome assembly GCF_033115175.1 of Lepus europaeus. NCBI lineage: Eukaryota > Metazoa > Chordata > Mammalia > Lagomorpha > Leporidae > Lepus > Lepus europaeus. The sequence goes on from NC_084836.1 coordinate 2,247,121, forward strand.
AGCTCAGCGGAAGAGTCCATAATTCAAGGGTACACATGGACAGCAGGTGGCCCGCACGGGGCTGTGGTGTCCAGTGGCCCTGTGCAGGAGCCTTCAGTGTGTCCCTGGACCCCGTACGGGCTTCCCTGCCCCACACTGCCCCCCCATGACAGCAGCAGCCCCGACCCCTGCACTAGGAGACAGGAGGTGACATCCCCCCACCCCACCGAGCCAGGGTGCCTGCAGGACACAGATGTCAATCAGCAGAAGTGCTATGGGAAGGTGCACAGGGGAGGCCCCCCAGGCAGGGAGGGTGGCTCTAGCTGGCGGAGAGGCACAGGTGGGGTCCCAGGGCTTCACAGTTACTTGCTGTGTCTGGTGGTCGCCATTAGGAATCCCTGGGAGGCAGACCACCTGTCCTTTGCTCTCAATGCTCTGCCTGGCAAGGCTGCTGGGACCAGGCACACTGGCCTGAGCCACTGAGCATGGGTTAATCAATATGCCGGGGCCAGACCACCCTGCCTGGGGACCATGGCAAGCCCTCGCCCCACCCCAGGACTCTCGCGGGTCACCCTCACCCAGCATGCCCTTGCCCTTCCAAGGCTCTCTCCTTCCTTCAGGGTGGTGAGGGCAGAACAGCCCAGGCCTTGGGGCAGCCACCAGCAGCAACACAGAGCCTGGGCCCAGGGCTCCGGAGAGGCCACGACAAGGGATGGAGGGACGCACCCCCACGGTCTCTGCTCACAGAGGAGCCCCGCGTGGCGCCCGTCTTTATGACCAGTAAAGAAACCTAAGGTCATAGTCAGGTGTTAGCCTGCGACAAGGCATCCCACATGGGCGCAGGCTCGAGTCCTGGCTGCTCAACTTCCAATCAAGCTTCCTGCTGATGGCCCGACTGCCTCATCCGCTCCACCCACGTGGGAGACCTGGCAGAAGCAGATTCACCTGGCCCAGCCCCAGCTGTTGCGGCCATCTGGGGGGCGAACCAGCAGGTAGAAGATCAATCTCTCTCTCCCTTTCCCCTCGTCTTCCAAATAAACAAATAAAACATTTTTTAAAAAAATAAATTGCAGGTTTTTCCTCAGCAGAGATCATCATCGTTAAATTCAGCTCCACAGCTAGCTAATTAATTAGCAGAATTCTTGTCAACTTGGAGCAGGTACAAAGAAATGTATTCAAACTGGCCACCCACCACTGATTACAACGTGGTCATGCAACACCTTCCAGCGCCCCCTAGAGGACAGAAAGGCTGGAGCGGTGAGGAGGCCCTGGCTGGCTGGTGCAGACTGACCCCTGTGGAGAAGGCCCCACAGGGACCCTCCAAAGCAGCCAGGCCTGCAGGTGCCACTCCACCCTGTACCTGCGCTCTCCCACAAAGTCCAAATGGCCAGAGAGGGGAACCGTCCCGTCCCACTTGCCGTGGTTCACAATCACATCCAGGAATCACATGGAGTTTGTGCAATGAGTTTACACATCAGAGACCATGGACCCGGCCGTGGTGGTGAAGTGGATTAAGCTGTCACCTGCAATGCTGGCATCCCACATGTGCACCTGTTCAAGTCCCCACTGCTCCACTTTCAATCCAGCTCCCTGCTCATGCACCTGAGAAAGCTGCAGAAGACGGTCAAGTGCTCGGGCCCCCACACTCCTGTAGGAGACCCAGATGGAGTTCCCAACTCCAGGCTTTGTCCTGGCCCAGCCCTAGTAGTTGCAGTTATTTGCAGAGTGAGCCAGAGAATGGAATCTCAATCAATCTCTCTCTCTCTCTCTCTCTCTCTCTCTCGTAACTCTGCCTTTCAAATAAATAAAACTTGGAAATCAGAGACCAACTTTGTATAAATTTCTCGCTCCAAGCACAACCAGGTATTTTACCTGCAAAGCAAGGAGACCCTGGCTCACGTCAGGACTGTGTGGACTGCACATTCTTCCCCAGAATGCACCTGGCCTGATACTTGGCAGAACATCTGCAGTGAACCAGGCCTGCAGAGGGGACACCTCTCCTCTGTAGTCCCCAAGTCCTCAGCAGATTCTGACAAAATCCACCATCGCTGAGATATGAGGAAGAGTGGCAGAGGACACTCCAGGTCCTTCCTGAAACACTACTGCGGGGCCCGGAGGCCCGGGCTCGGGCCACCCCCTCTGCGGCTGCGCCCTGCAAATGCAGCCGCCAAGGCCTGCTGCAGGGTCTCCCGCCTAAGCCCTACCCCAACCCTCAGTGATCTACGCCTGCTTCCTGTGGGCGGGCAGGCACGAGGAGCTCACGCCCCTCAGATCCTAATGGCGTATGAAAAAGTGCGTTGTAGGGAGTGCTGCGTCTCGAGTTTATCAGATGAACCCAACCCATCAGCTCCGATGCCACCTGAGTCACGGAATCCGGCCGTGGCACTGGCTGTGGGTCCTCCAGGCCCACTGTCCGCCCCCAGCCAGGCGTGCGATCACCAAGGCGGCGTTCCTGAGGAGCGGAAAGACCAGGACCGAGACAACCCCTTGGGAACACAGCACCGAGGGCTCGAATGCTGGAAGGGAGGGAGGCAAACAGTGGAAATTCAGCGCAGACACCGAGGACGTGTGGCCAGGGCCAGGCTCTGAGCACAGGAGGACATGTGTCAGTGCCCCCGGATACAGCCGTATGGCAGACACACCGCCCAGCCCTCGCAGCCCTGCCGTGGACAGCACGGGACAGCCTCAGTGACGGCCTTCACCACCATGCCCCGTCACCAACAGGACTGAGGGAGGGGCCTGGCCTGCCCAGAGCCAGGCTCCTCGCCGGCACCTGCCCTGGGTGAAATGCGAGGTGAGCAAGGTTTGCAGAACCTCCCTGCACGGCCCCACCTCTCCCACCAGGGCAGCCAAATTCCCAGATGCAGTCATGTGCCCAGCTGCCCCCCTCAGCCTCTCCGGAAACCTGCTCTGGGCCTTCACCGTCCTGGGCACGAGGTCCCTGCCCGCAGGAGCTGCCCCTTGGGTGTGCCCTCCTACAGCGCCTCCTCCCACATGGCCTCGCTCAGACATAAGGGACCTCCCACATGTCTGTTGCCCCACCCAAGCGCCCAGTGCTCACTGTTCATATACTGCCAGTATGGCTGTCACCTGCCGCCAGGGGACAGCAGGGGGCTTACTTAGACATGTTAATAAAGTCCCAGGTCCGAGCACAGAGCACAGGCCTCCCAGAGAGCAGGAGTCCCCCCGTAGGTAATGGCAGGAGGGCAGGTGAGCAGGTGCACACGAGTCACGGACAGGACGCCCCAGCCGGCACTCCAGCTACAACTCAACGTGGCGCTGTGGTCTTGCTGCTGGCACACTGAGCTCCATGTTCAACACGATTTCTGGGAAGGCGCCCACCCCCCACTTTAATGTTTGTTTAAAAAAAAAAAAAAAACAAGCAAAACTCACACACAAAATGTTCCTGTAAAGCCCCAGGGGGTTCACTGTGCTTACGCAGTGCAGGACCCCAGGACCGAGGTAAACGACAGGAGCCCCAGCTCGGGGCCGGACACCCTTACAGCAGCTTCTCCCAGAGAGCCGCACCTCTACGCCCACCTCTCCCACACCGCCGCACCTCTACGCCCGCCTCTCCCGCACCGCCGCACCTCTACGCCCGCCTCTCCCGCACCGCCGCACCTCTACGCCCGCCTCTCCCGCACCGCCGCACCTCTACGCCCGCCTCTCCCGCACAGCCGCACCTCTACGCCCACCTCTCCCGCACCGCCGCACCTCTACGCCCGCCTCTCCCGCACAGCCGCACCTCTACGCCCGCCTCTCCCGCACAGCCGCACCTCTACGCCCGCCTCTCCCGCACCGCCGCACCTCTACGCCCACCTCTCCCACACCGCCGCACCTCTACTCCCACACAGCCGCACCTCTACGCCCGCCTCTCCCGCACCGCCGCACCTCTACGCCCACCTCTCCCACACCGCCGCACCTCTACTCCCACACAGCCGCACCTCTACGCCCGCCTCTCCCGCACAGCCGCACCTCTACGCCCACCTCTCCCACACCGCCGCACCTCTACGCCCACCTCTCCCGCACAGCCGCACCTCTACGCCCACCTCTCCTGCACAGCCGCACCTCTACTCCCACCTCTCCCGCACAGCCGCACCTCTACGCCCACCTCTCCCGCACAGCCGCACCTCTACTCCCACCTCTCCCGCACAGCCGCACCTCTATTCCTACCTCGACCGCGCCAAGAGAGCTCCAGCCTGGACCAACTGCCCCTGAGATGACCCTCGAGGCTCTCTGCATCTGCTGCACTCCAGCCCAGGGGCTCGAGGCTTCTGCAGGCTGAAACGCTCTGTTCCCGGGGACGTTGGCCACACAGGCTGATCTCCATCAGGGCCCAGAGAACAGCACAGACCAGGGAGCCTCCTGCTGAGTTCCCCTCCCTCACCGGAGGAGAGCTCAGTGACTGCTCCTGGCTGGTGTCAAGGCCTCTCGCTGGGACGGAGAAACTCTGAGAGCAGGAGACCGGCTGTGCATTCCTGCTGTCTGGGAACAGCGCCAGACCCAGAGCAGGTGTGGACGGAGTGGCTGAGGGAGACTGACAGCGGCCACCCTGGCCCGGGCCCAGAGCAACTGCGGGAGCTGAATCCCGCTCCCATCAGGATCTTAAAGCAGCCCAGGGCCCACGACCCGGGGTGAACAGAAACACCAGCAGGGCGGGGTGCGGGGCACTGAGGCTCCTCCTCCACTCCAGTTCAGGTTCTCTGAGAACCGAACACGGCCGGGCAAAGCCCGGAATCTACCGCTTTCCTGTTCACAAAACACCAGGGACAGGGGTGGGCTCGGCCCACGTCTCCTCTGTGCTGGACACCTCCTGAGGTGAAAAACTCAGACCAACCCTTGCCCTAGGTGCACGCCACATGGCCACCGGTGGGCGGCAGCTCCAGGTGTCCTCTGGTCCACCGCACCGCCCACCACGTCCCCCCAAGTCTGCTCAGGGGGCTGACACGGGAGCGAGCGGAGCGGATGCCGAGGGGGCCCAGCTGAGCACCTGCTGGCCGAGATGGCAGCACCTGTGTGAGGAGGACGCGGCACGGCACGGCAGACGCTCTTCAGGGCGGCCGAAGTTCATAAATAAATCCACGTGCCCCTCTGGACACCACCAGGAAGGAACCCGGTACCGGCCGTAAGCCAGATGAAGTCACGGCCACGCTCACCTGCAAACCGCGAGGTCACGGAACAGGAAGCCCGGGCGCTCTCCCTCCTCCTCTCCCAGGGACGCGCGTCCCCGCCTCGCAGGGGGCAGGCAAGGGGCCTCTCACGCACCCGGACAGCCACAGCCAGGGTCCAGGGGGCCCGGAGTGATGCAGACGTCAAATCAAAGGTGACATTCACCAAACTGGAAACAAAACGCCGAGGCCCAGGAGAACAGGCTCCGCGGCTGCTGCCTGAGCATCTGCAAATGAGGTCAGGCCTCAGCCAGCGCCCGGACGCTCCCCGGGAGGCAGGCGTCGGACTCTGAGAGCATGGTCCTCAGGACCGGCGCCCAGACCTCCCCGGGGAGGCAGGCGTCGGACTCCGAGACCACCAGGGTCCTCAGGACCGGCGCCCGGACGCTCCCCGGGGAGGCAGGACTCTGAGAGCACCAGGGTCCTCAGGACCGGCGCCCGGACGCTCCCCGGGGAGGCAGGACTCTGAGAGCACGGTCCTCAGGACCGGCGTCCGGACTCTCCCCGGGAGGCAGGACTCTGAGAGCACGGTCCTCAGGACCGGCGTCCGGACTCTCCCCGGGAGGCAGGACTCTGAGAGTACCAGGGTCCTCAGGACCGGCGTCCGGACTCTCCCCGGGAGGCAGGACTCTGAGAGCACCAGGGTCCTCAGGACCGGCGCCCGGACGCTCCCCGGGGAGGCAGGACTCTGAGAGCACCAGGGTCCTCAGGACCGGCGCCCGGACGCTCCCCGGGGAGGCAGGACTCTGAGAGCACCAGGGTCCTCAGGACCAGCTTCATCCGTTTCCTTTCTGAAACGCTGACATTCTTTTTCATTCCAAGGCCATCCTGGTGGCACACTCGCTTCTGAGTGACAGCCTCGCCTCGGGGTGCCGAGCACAGGGCCCCGCCCCACCTCTGCCTCCCTGGGCCGAGCGTCAGCAGTCAGCACTCCCGGCACTGCACAGCCCCGCACCCCCTCCTGCGGTCCTGCCTCCCTGCCCCTCCCGGAGGCAGCCCAGCTGCTCACACCCACGAGGCTGGCTGGGGACCCGAGCTCAGGTCTGCATCCGTCCGAGACGGGCCTCCAGTGGACGTCCCACGCACGGGCAAGCCGAGCTCTGGCATGGCTGACGCTTGGGGGAGGAGGAAGAGGAGGAGGAGGAGAGCAGCCAGCTCCCAACAAAAGGCAGCTTCAGTTCCAGGACCCAGCCAGTGAGGGGTCCTGGGGGCTGTGGGCCCCGCAGGAGCCGGTGCCCCACCAGTCCTCCAGAGGTCACGTGCAGCCATCCCAGGACGCGGGCAGCTGCAGGGACAGGCCTGGGGGAGCAGGCCCTGGCCTTCGGAAAGCAGAGCACAGCCAGGTTCCCAACCTGCTGGTAGAAGCCACATTTGTGGCTGTTTTCTACAGATAAGCAATGTCAGCAACACCCACTGAGTCCAGACGAGGTGAGGGAGGGCCCCTGAGGCTACACCTCCTGGCTCAGGGGGGCTCTGAACGACTGGTGGGCGCAACCCCAAGCAGGGCCGTGAAGGACGCTCCTCTGCCCAGCAGGGCCCCCTTCAAGGGGCAGCAGAGCTGCTTCCCTGCTTGCTGCAAGTCCCCTGTCCATCCACAAAGGCAGTGCCGGGCACAAGGCGGTGTGAGTGGCTGAGTCTGGGGACACAACACCAGCCCGCCACGTGACCTGCCCATGCCAGGGGTCTGCACCGGTGCTCCCCACAGGGTGAGGTCCCGGCCGGCTGGGGCGGTATTTGGAGACTGAAGGAGCTCACCGTGGTCAAACAAGGTCACACAGGCGGCGCCCTTATCCAGGAGGGCTTGTGCTCAACAGGAGAGGACACACAGGGAGAAGACAGAGGAACGGCCACGCGAGGGGCGGCCGTCCACAACCCTCAGCGGGACCAGCCCTGGCCACGCCTCCATCTGGCCACGCCTCCATCTGGCCACACCTCCATCTGGCCCTCCAGCCTCCTGCTGCTCAACCTCATCATCCGTGATCTGGCCCGCCTCGCCGGCCGCGGAGGCCTCCTGCTCAACACAGAGCACAGACAGGCGGGGCAGCGGAACTGCGGGACCCCCACGGGCCAAGCGGCCTTCTCGTCACACGGTAGCAGGGCTGCTGCTGCCCGCCCGCCCTGCCACCGTGGGCGCTGAGCTGGGCGCTGGCTGCATGTGCCAGGACCTCCCCGCTGTTACTGTTTCCCCGCTGGGACCCCTCTGCCGTGTGAGCTGCCTCTTCGCCCTTGTGGAGGTCAGAGTGGACCCAGGTCACCACCTCACACTTCACGCAGTCTTTCTCTGGCTGTCTGCTGCTCGGTCGCTCCAGCCCTGCCCGCTGGTTCCCTGCAACACACCGGTCACTGAGGGCGACTAGAGCTCTTCTCCCTGTCTGGCCCCACGAGATGCGCCAGGCTTGTGTGGTGCACCTCTACCCAGCCCAACAATCAGCGGCCCCTCCAGGGAGCCCAGGGTCCGCTTCCTGGAGAACGGCACTAGACACCAAGACCCGGGCACTGGGTGCACTCACCGCTGCTCAGGGGTCCCTGTTTCTAGGCTGTCTCGGCTGCTGAGGCAAGCAAACGCACACGTGAACACTGGCCTGGGCACCTGCAGGCATCCAGCCCACCACGCAGACCATCTGAGATGAAGAAGCCCTCCTGCATGGAAACTGAGTCCCGGCACCTGCTGTCCCACTCCTCTGCCCCCCCCCCCCCCCGACTCGGGGGCCTGCTCCAATGTCACCAGGAGAACATCCCCGACTCCCTGTGGAGCAGCCGCCAGCCACAGCCTCTGAGCCCTGAACACAGACGGTGAGCCCCACCTCCTCACCACGACCTCAGCTCTGTCTGCACCAGCGGGGCAGGCTCAGCCACACTTCTGGGTCCTCGATGCTCTGTCTTCCAGCCCTTCTAATTCCACATTGCCACTCTGGTCCCCTTCCCCGCTCACTTCTCTCTCCTCCAGCCTCTCACTACCCACAGCGGAGCCAGGTTTGCCACCGGTGCGCGCTGTTGCACATCTGCTCCCTCTCCCATAACAAGCGAGCGCCCTGAGCACGAGGCTCCCGGCTCCTTCCCTGTGCGCCCAGCCTGAGCGCGCGGCTGGTGCGCAGCCGCACTGAACGCCCGTCTCTGGGGTGCAGGTCTGCACGGAGGGGAGGATGCCACTGCTGCCTCACGACCCACAGAGGCACTGCCTTTCCTGGGGCGGCTGCACTGGCCAGATCCTCCTGTTCCACCTCTCATTCTGCACCCCTATTCCTGATGTTTAAAACAACAAGTTTAGAAGCGGGCATTTGGCGCGGTGGATAAATCACTGCCTGGGGCACCTACATCCCTTGTCAGAGTGTGGGCTCCTCTCCTCCGCTGCTGCACACCCTGGGAGGTGGGAGGTGATGGCTAAGTGCTTGGGTCCCTTCACCCCTGTGGGAGGCCCAGGTGGAAGTCTGGGCTCCTTGCTCTGGCTTTGCCCAGCCCTGGCCATTGTGGGCATCTGGGGAGTGAACCAGGAGATGGAAGATGGATCTCTCCTTCTCTGTCTGCCTTTCAAATAAAATGAAAATAAACGTTAAAAAAAAAAAGTAAACAATAACAAGCTCATTTCCGAATTAACTAAAGAACAAGACAGGTGCCAGCCAATCCCCAGCTCCTCTGTGCAACGCACAGCTCCCTGCTGTGGCTGGCACACTCTGGGCAGGCTCTCACCAGCCCTCCCGAGCAGGGCACTGGCGGTCACTGCTGGCTCATCAAGGCTGCCTGCAAGGACACTTCTCCTCCCGGCCGCCACCTGGCCTGAGACAGGACAACCAAGGTCGTCTGAGTGACCCCGAGACACTGCAGGAAGCCGAGCTGCAGGAGCTCATGCAAGGAAGGCCCACTCTGCCCTTGGACACAACTCTGACCTCGGAGACTCTGCCCAGCTGGGGCCCAGCTAAAGCCTCAGCAGCGCCCACCACGGGAGGAAGTGAGAAAGGCTGCCCCAGTGGGCTCACCCCACGTGAGGACGAGGCCACAGGGGAGGTGGAGGGGAATCCGAGGTCATGTGCCAGAGGGAGCCCTCCCTGAGCCGCCCGAGCCCCTCACGAGCACCACATACTGCATCTCGGAGCGCAGAGGCAAGCCCGGCGCATCACAGGCCACCAAAGAGCAGCGTCCACAGCTGTCCCACCGGGAGCCCCCGGCACGCCTTCCTGTCGCCTCTGCGCCTGTCCTTGTTTACTCCCTTTCAACGAATCCCTCCACGTCTACGCACCCCGCACACCAGAGAGCAGCCTGCAGGGCAGGGGCGAGGCACACCAGAGAGCAGCCTGCAGGGCAGGGGCGAGGCACACCAGAGAGCAGCCTGCAGGGCAGGGGCGAGGCTGGGCAGTCACAGCAAGCGCTGCCTGCTGGATCGGACAGTAATGAACCTGGAGCCGATGAGCTGCCAACACAGGAAACGCGCCCAGGGGTTCCCCCTCATCCCAGGCCCTGGCATCAAGGGTGCGTGTGTCCCAGCCACGGTCTGGGGAGCGAGGAGCAAAAGGCCAAGCCGGCGTGCACGCCGCCGGAGAAGCCTGAAGGTGGCAAAGACTGCGGCTCACCTGGGCGCCAGGGCTGCAGGGACAACCCCAGCACCCCACACCCTGGACCCGCCTCTGTGACGGGGCCCTCCACAAGCTCCCTCAGTCCCGTCCCACGCCAGTGACCACACAATGCGGCTCGCCTGGGCACCAGGACTGCAGGGACAAGCCCGGCACCCACACCCCGGACCTGCCTCTGTGACGGGGCCCTCCGCAAGCTCCCTCAGTCCCATCCCACGCCAGTGACCACGTGCCTCATCTGCTTTTGCGCTGCTGTCTCGCTTGAGCCTGGTCGGGGCAAGCGCTTAGCAACAACCTCTGGCCGAAGCAGGGCCCAGGGGATTCAAGCCACCTTGCGAGGGGTTAAAGAGTTACAGAAACCTGTAATGGCCCAGCTAATAAACACCCTGGTTTGGGGGAGAGTAATCACCCGATTGCTATCCTATGATTACTGTGTATTTTCATTGCCAAAAGATGCAATACAATTTCATGGTTACTTGGCCCTGTAAAATAGAAATACCCCCAATTTTTAAGATATGAAAAGGTTTATGATCAGGATACTGTCAGTTCAAGAATGAGTCCATGGTACAAATGAGTCAATTCATGACAAAATTTAATTTCAGGAAAATTAACTCAATAAAGATGCCGCAATTGTGCTTAAACTTTTAATGCCTATTAGGAGTTTTCAGCGAAGTGGTGCAGGACCAGGCCGAGCCAATCCATTTCCTGGCTCCTCAAAATGCGATTGACTTAATACCTAATTTATTCATAATGGAGACAGTATTACGAGGAACTCTGTGTTTAACGAGGGGGCCTGGGCCTTGAACAGCCTAACCAATCACAAAAATGGAGAGCGTTCGCAATTTACGGGGTATTAAGTTTTGCTTCCTGTAAACTGCAGAGAGCAGACCAATAGCACTAGGCCGGCAGCCACCTCAACCAAACAGCCCCAGGTGAGGCTTCACACGCCAGCCGGCGCCAGGGCCGCGAACCCCATGGCTGCCACGCTCCTAGGAGAGCAAACCCCAAGTGGGGGCTGCGGTGAAGGTCGTGAGACGGCAGAAGTGAAAGCAGTGGAGACACGGGTCCTCGGAGCCCCGCGCCCAGCGCTGTGGCCACAGCCCCTGGGGCCTGTGTCACTCCAGGTGAGTCACAGGAAAACCAGCTCCCAACAGGAGGCCTGGAGGCAGGGGGCCCAACAACCCAGATCAGAAACCCCCACCCTCTCTGGCTCCCCACACCCCCTCCCCGCCCCCACCGTGTCCACACACACAGAAGGCTCTGACGTTGAGCCTGACCCCTGGGGCTCACGCTACCTGACAGGAAAGCCCGATCCCGGGCCCCCGTTTTCTAGACACCCCCACCCCTCCCCAACCCCCGAGGCAGCTGCCCCCTCCCAGGCCTTAGCAGGCAGCCCTGCACGCGGTGCTCAGGACAGGAGAAGCCTGCTGGGAGGAGTCGGGATGCAAACCAGCCGCCGCTCCCGGCTTCGGCGCTCGGAGACTCGGTTCCTAATCCCCCATAATGGAGCCTGCTATTTGCAACTGATGATGAAGCGCTGGCACCTAAACCCCCACAGCCCGGGCTCGGCTTCAGCAAACATCTGAACCAAATGAAAAGGTGCTAGGATAAGCAAGGGGACACTCGAGGGAACAAAGGTGGCTGGTTCCAGAAAACTCAATCTCCTAAAGAAATGAATTTCATCAAAATGGGTGGAGAGTGGAAACTCTCATGTTGCACTGCGTCTGCCCGTGGTTTTTTAAATCTTTATTGCGCTGTAAGTAACTCAAAGCACAAGTGCGGATCCTGGCAGAAGCAGCTCGAACCCACAGCGCAGCTACAAGGGTCACCGAGGGCCGCCGCCGGCCGCACACTCGGAGTGAAGCGAAGACGCCAGGAGCGGACGCCCCGAGGCACCCGGGCGCTCACCTGGTAGGTGTCCCACAGCCGGATGGTGCAGCGAAGCGGCACTTCCCTCATGAGCAGGTTGTTCATCCAGCGGAAGGCAAACTGCAGGTATCTCACTTCGTGCTGGTCCAGGTGCTGGTGGACTTGCTCTGCAGGACACAAATACAGGCCCCAGGCTGTCAGGGGAGCCCTCGGGGAGCCCCAGCGTCCAGGCGTTCTGCTCCCTGAGGCCCTGGGCCTGCCTCACAGCCCACATTCCAACAGCCAGGGCAGCCCAAGTGGCATCCCCAAGGGACAAACAGCTCCCTTAAGGAGACACTCGGCAGCTCACTCTCCTTGGTGGAACACCACCGATGACAATGCAGTATCGACGGTGAAGACACAGCTCCCGCACCTTCCCGGCCCAAACCCTGCGAGGGGGAGCACATGCCAGCGCTGGGTCTGAGAGACTCCAGGGTATGTGGGGAGCTCAGGTGAGCGCCCCAGGAGTGACAGGCCCCTGACAGCCCCCCAGGAGTGACACGCCCCGACAGCCCCTGAGCACAGGCTGGCGCACCTGGAGACAGCCGGGCCCTGGCAGGACCAGGCGTCACGAAGCACCATTGCCTCAGCACAAGCTTGCTCCTGCCTCTCACCCAAGAGCCACACCCAGGGTCCCCGCACCCCTGCCTCGGGCTCCTCCACCGGGCCCTCAGCACCTGCAGTAAAGGGGCCGGGTGCTCTGAGAAGCTGCACGGCCTTGAGCTCCCGCAAGGATCCTTCCGGGAAGGCAAAGATGCACCTGCTTCCTGCATCCTGCCCCAGCGGCTCCACTGGGAAGGGCTGGGAAGAACCGGTCCCTTTTACACAAACTGGAGGCCAGGGTGGGACTTTGTTTCCATCAGAGCCCGGCACATATCTCAGAAACTGGGCTTTCCCAGCCCGGAGGCCAAGAAGTGGAGGAAGAGGAGTGGGCTGGGGAGGCCCCCGTCCTGAGATCCTCCGGCTTCGTTTAGGAGCCGCCAGGGCCACCAAGGCCAGGAAGCGCTCTTGCCCGCGGGGGATGGCCCAGGAAGGCAGAGGCAGCTCCCTGTGTCTCTGCTCACTGACACACTCCTCCCTCTGAGCCACGGCGTCCTCGGCTGCCCAGACAAGTGTGGGACAGGACACCCGGGGCCAGCTGATGGGGGATGCTGGCTAATGCTGTGTAATAGACAGGGTAATACAAGACCAAGGCAAAGAAGACGGGCTGGTTACATCGGGGCGCTGGCGGAAGAGCCCTTCAGGACCCAGGAGTGGGGTGCCAGGGAGCCTGGGGAGGCCTCAGACCATTGGTGAGAGAACAGCCAGGGACCAGCAAAAAGAACAGGAGGAGGAAATATGTCCCAGACCCTCCACCAGCTGCTGCTGAAACTCCACCCAGGGCCAGGAACGGGAAGTCACTACTGCTGGAAGCTGCTACCCAGAACCTGCCTGGCCCAAAACACCCAACAGGGCTGCTGCACGCTCCCCAGTGACTACAGACTTTCAATATCATTATCACACTCCCAACGCGCACCTGACCTTACAAAGCCAGAAACGGGCAGTCACTGAATTCCTGGAAATGTCCACCCCCCTAGCAAGCTGTGCCCTGGGCCTCCAGGCCACAGACGGGCCGGGGCCCGAACCTCATGGGCTGCGCTCCCTGTGGAGCCCGCACGCCCGCCCAAGTGTGGCTCCTGCTCAGCTAGTCGAGCGTATTCCACTGCTACCTTTAGCTACGCCTCATCCTCAAAGTGTTTCACGTGTTGGAGACCAGAATCAGGCCCCCGCCCCTCCCCACCCCCACAACTGGACATCCCACTGGGAAGCCCTGAGGAGGACGCCTGGTGCAGGCAGCGAGCGGGACCCCAGGGCCCCATACACCTGTGCCGAGCGCTGCCTCTGTGCCAAGGGCTCGGCCGGGGAGAGGAGTGGGCCCGAGCTGCCTGTGCTAGGCTCAGGGACGGGGAGCTTACGAGGGGGCTGCTCCAACAGGATGCTCGGCCCCTAGACAGGGAGCTCATTTTGATTTCAGCCCAAGAGATCCGACACACGCCATGCAAACGTGACTGGCAGACTTCCACATTCCTACACTAACCCTTAATGGAATTCTTTGAAAGAATGGTTCCTCGCCGGAATTATGTGCGCTACAGAGCTGAAAAGACGGAAAGTTCCAGTGGCCCCGCGGGGGCGCCCCCACCCCAGCCTGCCCTTTGCCCACTGCACAAGGAGAGAGGCCGCCACGACTGATGCGCTGCCGAGGTCCATCCTCGTGAAACTCAAATCTGAGGAACGTGGAAACCAGCAGTTTACAGAGCGACTAAACCGGCCGAACAAGCAGAGCAGGAACCCGCTCTCGGGAACACGCAGCTGGCTGCTCGGGGAAGAGCAGGCCTCAAGACAGCACCAGCTCTGGGGGGGAATCTGCCAGGAAACAGCGCATCCCGGGGCAGGGAGGCCGAGCCAGGCAGCCTCCCGGGCAGCGTGACAGGGCCACTCCCGCAGCAGGCACCTGGCTCCACTCAGTGGCTCCATGTGACCCCGGCTGGAGTGCAGCTCTTGGTCAGAGGTGGGCGGCGCAGAAGTCAGCCGCTCCGGCCATGAAAGCCCCAAGTGCCGGCCACACCTTGTTTACCAATGATCCCGCCCAAGACCCTGCAGCACCAAGGCAGCAGTGGGACAGCCCCATTTTCGTAGCAGGTGCAAGTCTTACCAATGCAGGTTCAAGTGAGCTCTCAACGGGGGCTTCTGTTCACCTGTAGCGCCTAGTGGCCAGGCGCTGGCACAAGGCCCGGTCCACAGGGTGGGGGCAGGAACCCAGCACCCAGCGAAGCACCCTGGTGTGTGACCAGTGCTGAGGGACATTGTTAAACAGGTAGCAAACGTGGGAGACAGGGCTGGGGCAAAGCAGGCAGACGGAGCCTGGCAGGGAGTTACCGTGGCGGGAGAGCCACAGCCTCCCCTGCCCCGGCTGTTCTGCCAGTGGCACCAGCGGGCGAGCGTGGAGAAGGCCCTCATCTAGCGAAGTGGGCAAGCAGACCGCTCTAATGTGAGCCTGGGGGCAGGCGCCACCTTTCAAAAGCAAACAGCAAGACACAGATTGGAGAAATCAAGCGCGTATTTGTGGAACGTGTGTCACTGAAGTGACCTAGAGGAACAAAGTGAAAATTACCAATTTTTACCCTACCCGCAGAGACTAAAAGGCAGCCGGGCACAGAGAGGGCCCCAGTCCCACCTGATGCTGACTTGGCAAGAAAGGGCCCATTCCACTGCGGTGGGGTGAGCACCCTGCACCAAGCTCCCTGGGCAGCTCCCTGAGGGGCCGCACACCTGGCCCTGACCCTAGGGGACATAAGCTATCCCAAGGTGCACCGAGGCAGCGGTACTCAAGACAGGGTCCAGGAGCGTCGCCCTGTGTCCCTGAAATGACCTCAAATGCCACAGCAACACAAGGCCCACTCTTGGGTCTCTGGGGACCAGCATGTGGGCACGGCTGCCCCGTCTGTCAGAGCAAAGCCCGGTGCTGCTGTGAGCGCCCTCAGCCACAGAAAGGGGGAGACACGTGAGAAAACTCTGCACGGCAGCACCCCACGGACACAGGCCAGCTGCGTCCAGACGCAAGGCGTCTCGCCTTGCTCGGGAACCCTCCCAGCCCAGGCCACCTGCTGCCCTGTGGTCCACCACCTGCAGCAGACACAGGAAACAGAAAACGGCGGAGAGCCTCCACACTGTGCTCAGCAGACTCGCCCGCACCCGTGTCCTCAGGAATCTGGCCTTCTCTCCTGCCCCAACAGAACTCGGAGCTAAAGGAGCTAAAAGACAAAATCCACGTCCACATGGGGGCGACGGCAGCCCCGGGTGTGAGGCCCCTCAGGGCGAGTGCTCCGCAGAGCAGCCCAGGCCAAACCGGCTCTCGAGGGCGGAGGGAAGGTCCGCCCTGGAACAAACGGAGGCGCCCCGTGCTCACCGGGCGGCGTGCGGCTTCTCGGAGGCAGGAATGAGGAGTGACACGCGGTGGAGCCGCCCCAGCTCCCCTGCCACCACCTAATGTGCATAATGAATTTCTGGCAAGGCCGCCTCCTGTTTGGAACATGGTGAAAAATGGACTGCTAAACTCCAGGCATTACTTCCAATTTATATGCATCAGAGCTGCAAATGTATACGCTGAAAAGATCCATTTTTCCTGTTTTACAAGTAATGGTGAGCAGATGCTCTCTCACTGATAAAGGTAATTTGGTTAGCAATAATTCCGAATCTGAAATTTCCATTTCACTGGAAATAAGAGTGTACATATAATGAATAAAAGGCAGTTGTAATTATTGTCATCTTTCAGGCCACAACACTTTCTTCACACAGCCGCACGTGGCAGGGCAGGGCATTGTCACCAAGTCCCCGGGAAGAGCCTCGCCCCGGGAAGCAGGGGAGGCAACCACAACACGTCAGCCACTTTTCTCAGCACTTTAAACCGCGGAGCCACAGACCGAAAATTCTGCTGAAACATCTTGTCTTCTTGATTAAAAATAAAAATAAATTATGCAAACACACTGTGTCCCTGGATTTATGCTAAAATGGAAAGAGAAAAAAAAAAAAAAAACATGTATCCCATTGACTTGGCATAAAAACACACTGTTTATGCAAGCCCAGACACTCCTTGGATTTATTTGCCCAGAAAGGAGGCAGAATTGCCCACACTCAGATACCTGACAAAGAAAACCTCGCAGGCCCTGCTCAAGGCTGGGAGCGGACGCGAACGCATCCACTTTGGCTGGCGGAGGGATGAATAGGCTTTGATTTGGAGGGAAGATCTCAATTCTCTCATCAGAGAGAGAAAGGAGAGAAACGAGAGCCGCTGACCGCGGACACGGAAGCCTCTGGCTCTCAGCTCAGCCCTCCTATGTGCTAGGTGGGCTTACGCTCATGGGAAACAGCCAGGGAAAGTCAGGTTCCCAGAGGAGGCAGGCCCAGCCGCCCGGCCAGCAGAGGGCCAAGGGATCCCCCCGTCGAGACCAGACCAAGAAGTAGGGAGGGGCCAAGGGAACCCCCAGTCAAGACCAGACCAACAAGAAGGGAGGGGCCAAGGGACCCCCCAGTGGAGACCAGACCAACAAGTAGGGAGAGGCCAAGGGACCCCCGCAGTCGAGACCAGACCAACAAGAAGGGAGGGGCCAAGGGACCCCCCCCCCCCGTCGAGACCAGACCAAGAAGTAGGGAGGGGCCAAGGGACCCCCGCAGTCGAGACCAGACCAACAAGTAGGGAGGGGCCAAGGGACCCCCCCCCTGTCGAGACCAGACCAACAAGTAGGGAGGGGCCAAGGGAACCCCCAGTCGAGACCAGACCAACAAGTAGGGAGGGGCCAAGGGACCCCCCCCAGTCGAGACCAGACCAACAAGTAGGGAGGGGCCAAGGGAACCCCCAGTCGAGACCAGACCAACAAGTAGGGAGGGGCCAAGGGACCCCCCCCAGTCGAGACCAGACCAACAAGTAGGGAGGGGCCAAGGGACACCCCCCCCCGTCGAGACCAGACCAACAAGTAGGGAGGGGCCAAGGGAACCCCCAGTCGAGACCAGACCAACAAGTAGGGAGGGGCCAAGGGACCCCCCCCCAGTCGAGACCAGACCAACAAGTAGGGAGGGGCCAAGGGAACCCCCAGTCGAGACCAGACCAACAAGTAGGGAGGGGGCACCGCGGGGCTGGTGTGGAAATCACTCCAGAGGCGCCAACTGCAGACAGGCCTCTTCTGGGCCATCTCCGTGAGCCCCCATGGGTGCACGCAGCTCTCCAAGGCCTCCGACCTGGGGTGGGGGGCCCTGCAGACTCAAACAAAATGACACAGGGGCTAGAGGCCACAAGGGCCCAACCAGACATGATTTAGCAGAACATGGAGGTAAAGAAACTCCGGGCAACGCCATGCCAGACACAGGCACGGGCAGACAGGTGCCTGGGCGATGGGCCAGGGGCCACACAGCCAAGACCGGCAATCTACGCTGCCCATGGGGCGGGCCTGGGATGTTCCAGCCAGGCTAGCGGCAAACGGGCAACACCAGAGAGGGCAGGTAGAGGGAAGGCACTGGTGAGGGCCTGGCTCAGGGACACTGACAGGCGGGCAGCTCTCGTGTTAAGGCCAGTGCCCTGCACCACTGCTGCATTTTAATACTGCCCACCCAACACCTTCTGCAGAAAACACAATGGAAATCAATGTTAGCACCATCTCAGGAACGTGCTGGTGACCTAGACAGAGAGCCGTTCACCCCACAACCCCACTCCTAGGCCAACAGTCCAGAACGCCCACTCAGCCCACACGAAGACTGAGAGACTGGGCCGGCAGGGCCTCCACAGGGAGGCGGCCTCCCACCCTGCCCTGGAGCCATGAGGTGGGCGCCGACGCAGGATCGCAGCTTTGGGGGTGTCTGCAACCCAAGGGTGCACCTCTCTCGTGGCTGCCACACCCCAGGTGTGCACAGAACTCGGCTGGCCTGCCTCTGGCCCCGTGAGGGAGATGACATCCGCTGCTGTCCTTACACCACAGAGACAACTCCTGGTGGGCCCAAATCACTCCAGGATAGGGACAGTCGCCAGAAAGACCAGCAGAGCCCAGACCCCCACCAGCACCCACGGTTCAGTCACCGCCCTTACCGAAAGAAACCCCAAGGGGAACTCAGGCCACCAAGCACGGAAGACTTGCTAGAGCCCACACGGGCAACCAAGTCCCCGAGACCCCCCTGCCCGTCCCCGCACTCCTCGCGTGGTGGCGCCCTGGCCTTCGGCACAGTAAAACTGTCACCTTGAGGACGATGCCTTCTTTGAGCTGTCTGGTCACTGGTGAAACTGCAGCCGGTCAGCTGGAAACGCCGGCGGCCTGGGGACCTCGCGTGCCTGGCGTCGGAGGCCAGGGCGGTCCTGCGGGAGCCTGAGCCTGCAGTTACGGAGTCTGGCACCAAGGCTGGTTGGGCAGCAAGAGCACCATACTGGGGAACGCCTGGTTAGGGAACACACAGAACAGACCCCTCCCTTCCACAGCCCCAGGGGCTAAGGTCCAGATGGCCTGTAGAGCAGAGGCCACACTGCAACCTTCCTCCAGGACAATCTTTCCAAGACAAAGTCTCCCACCAGCATCGCTGGCCCTCTTCTTACACAGCAGACACACGACACGGAGAGGGCAGACAGGTGCCTGGGCAATGGGCCAGGGGTCGCAACAGCCAAGACCAGCAATCTACGCTGCCCACGGGGTGGGCCTCGGCTGTTCAGACCCAGAGGGCACAGCAGCAGGGACGGGACGCCTGGCAGGGCACACACGAGGTCACGTCCGGGCTCTGGGGGACAGAGACACGGCTGCTTGCTGTGGGGACCTCGATAAACATGAGCGCAGAATAGAATTAAGCCTCCTGGCAGGCTGTAAAGAAATAGTGCTTATCTGACACCACAACACACAATCTTTTCATCTCTAGAGAGGTATTAAGGTATATTTTTTTGACAGTAACATAATCTAAAATACAAGTTCTTCCAGAGCCACGTGGAATGGGCGCAGCGAGGTATTAAATCATCCTCACTCCACAGACGTGCTCCTGAGCACGCCACAGACAGGCCCGTTTTCGAATGAGGAAGCAACTCTGCTTTATTCTGGTAAGGACACAGTGGTGGCTTCCCTGACAAGAGCAGCCCCTGGCAGGGACACCCGCAGGCCCACGGCTGCCCAGAGCAGAGATGGGGTGGAGTGGACCTCGTATAGCTGGACACCGGCTGGAAGGCGGCGTGGCTCTCGGCTCTTCTAGAAGGGCCCCAGTCTGAAGGAGTAGACGGTCTGACAAAGTCCAACTTACTTGTCCAAATCTTCGTGGTGTCAAGGTCACTGCAGGAGCTCTGTGTGCCTAATTCAAGGTCACACGTTATCTCAGAGAAGCTTCCTGCTTCAGGGTTACCTTCTGGGCCTGCGATGCCTTTGGAGGTCATCTTTTAATGTGGTTGACATATGAGCATCCATTTGCTTCATCTGGGAAAATACATAACATCTACAACAGCGCTTTAAAAAGTTTTCTTGGAAAATCCGATTAAAAGGCAAATGTGGGTGGGCGCTGTCGCGCAGCAGGCTGAGCTGCACTGGGGATGCCCGCGCCCCATGTCAGAGCGGTGGCTGGAATCCTGCCTGCCCAGCCTTTGCAATCTGGCTTCCTGCCGGCACCCCTGCGAGGCGGCGAGGACGGCTCGTGAGCTTGGGTACCTCCACCACGCGGGAGACCCCGACGGGGAACGGCTCCTGGCTTCAGCCTGGTTCAGCCCTGGCTGCTGTAGGCACCTGGGACGTGAACCAGCAGACGAAGCTCTTTCTCCTCTCACTACGTCACTCTGCCTTTCCTATAAATAAAATCATTTTTAAAAGATATTCGGTATACACAACGTTTGAAGTCCACGTATACAGGGGTCTTCATAGAGTTCCTGGAACATACATTATGAAAACGCAAAGACGGATTTGAAGAATTTTTGTAACAACATTTTGACTCGTTTCCTGTGAGCTGTCTGAAGTACCCTCGAAGGGCGCACCCCTCTGCCCGCAGATTCCATGGCGCCGTGGAAAGCAGCTGTCCGCGCACATGGCTGCGTTTCCGAACCCCTGTTCCCGAGCTGTCGAGCGCCAGTCAGTGTCTTGACCGCGGCAGTTTATAATTCTCAAAACCAGGCAGTTAGTCCCCACCTTCGCTTGTTTTCAGTGCTGTTTTAGCTACCGCGAGGGCTTGCACCAGTATTTCCGTATACGTTTGTACACCGGCTCATCAGTTT
Source organism: Lepus europaeus (assembly GCF_033115175.1). Lineage (NCBI taxonomy): Eukaryota > Metazoa > Chordata > Mammalia > Lagomorpha > Leporidae > Lepus > Lepus europaeus. The sequence continues at coordinate 2,267,493 of NC_084836.1, forward strand.
CCACAGAAAAGCATGCTGGGACCTTGGCTGGGACTGAGTTGTGTGCAGGTCCGTGAGGGGAGCACTGACACTCAACACCCTTGGCCTTCTGACGTGCAGGCGTGAGGTCATCATCTTCAGTTTTTCGCAGCACTGGCTTGTAGTTTTCAGCGTACAGGCCTATGACGTCTTCTGTGGTGTTTTCCCTAAACACTTTGCATTTTTATGCTGTTACAACTGGAACTCTTCATTTAATTTCAATTCCTCGTTGCTGGCATATAGAAAAATTACTTTTTGTACTTAGGTTTTGCATCTTGAAATCCTGCTGAATCCTTAGTTCTGTTTGTAGGTTCCATCAGGTTTCAGGAAGACGATCACGTCACCTGTGAGACAACGCACACCCTGTGTGCGGGCTGCCTGCCACGTGTGAGGAACCCGTGGGTGCATCCTGACTCACCGGCTCCTGCCTCGCTGCCCTGGTTAGCAGGTCCAGGACGTGTGGGCAGCACCGGTGACAAGAAAGAACACCGTGCTCCTCCTGTGAGAGGAGCTCCGGCTCTGTGCCATTCCGATGTCAGCGACAGGTCTACGGGTGTCCCCAGGCAAGCCGAGGAAGTTCCCTCCCGTTCCTGGTTTATGGGGAGTTTTTACTGGAACTGGACATAGGATTTTGTCAAATGATTTTTCTGCACATAAGACGACTTTTATGAGTTTGTTCCTCTTAAATGTTAGTAAAAGTGAATTACACTGATTGATTTTTGAACAGTAAAATCAACTTTGCGCTCTGAGGTAAAGCACGTCACTGATTCGTGACTCGTTCTACACAGGGTTGGATCTGACTTGCTGAAATTCTGTTCAGGATCTCGTAATCGGCTCACGAAGGATGCTGCTCTTCAGTTCTCCCTCCTCGACACCCTGTGGTTTGGGTATCAGAGAGGTTCTCGCCCTTACAGAATGAACTGGGACATACTTCTTCTTGTTCCATGCTTTTAAAGATCCGTTCATGTAGAACTGATGTCTTTGTTAAATGTCTGACAGAAATCACCACTACACCTTGGGCTGCCCTTACAGAACAGCCACAAGTCTCACTGCTTCCAGAGAGGAGTAACACGAGGCCAGGTGTCCGGCAGAGCAGCTAGCACGCCACTTTCCGACACCCACATCCCACATCCCACAGCAGGTGCCCGGCTTCAACCTCAGCTCCACCTCCGACCCCAGCTCCCCGCAGATGCACAGCCTGGGAGACGGCCGATGACGACTCCAGTTCTTGGGTCCCTGCCACCCACATGGGAGAGCCAGATGGAGTTTTGGGCTCCTGGCGTCTGCCTGGCAAAAGAAGGAAGACCTCTCTCTCCCTCTTTCCCGTTCTCAAACTCTCTTTCTGCCTTTCAAATAAATAAAACATTTTAAAAAAAAATAGAATATTCAGAGCACTTTTTTTTTCCTTAGTGATGTATGGTTGCGTCTTTGGAAAATGTATGTATATTTTTTCATGAAATTGTCAAATTTACTGGCATATGGCACTATGGCACAGAAGGTTGGGTCTCCACCTGTAGTGCTGGCATCCCATATGGGTGCTTGTCAAGTCCCAGCTGCTCCACTTCCAATCCAGCTCTCTGCTGAGGCACCTGGGAAGGCTGCAGAAGATGAACCAAGTGCTTGGGCCCCAGCAACTGCATGAGAGACCAGGAAGAAGCTCCTGGCTCCTGGCTCCTGGCTTCAGCCTGGCCTAGCACCCAGTGTTGGGGTCATTTGGAGAGTGAACCAGCAAATGGAAGATCTCTCTGCTCCTCTCTCTGTATTTCTGCCTTTCAAATAAATAAATACATCTTCTAAAAGTTTTGAAAGAAACAAATCTACTGGCATAAAGTTGTCACTGAAGGCCATCCATCACCCTCCTGGTATCTGTAGCAATGTCAGCTCTCTCAGACCTAGCACTGGTCGTCTGTGTCTTCTCCCTTGTTTTCCCAATATCCATGTTACTGACTTCTCTTAAACAAGCTTTGGCTTCATTTTTTCTGTCCTGATTCTTTAAGGCAGAGGCTGAGCTCACTGGACACCACCGGGTTTTCCAGATGTCGACATTCGGCACTGTAAGTCCCCCTCTACGAACTGCTTTACTTGTGTTCCACAAACTTGACCGTGTCGTCTCTGTTGTCACTTCCCTCCGGACTTCTTCTGTTACCATGGATGATTTAAAAGTGTCCTAGTCAGAAACACGGGGGTAGCTATCTCAGGTACCTTGCTATGGGTTCCAACTTTAATTCCACTGTGCTCAGAGAACACACCACATATTTCTGGAATTCCTTAAGATTTACGGAGACGTTTTATAATTCAGAAATGGTCTATCTTCATAAATGTTCTGTGTGCAATTAAAATCATGTGCACGCCTGGAATTGCCCACAAAAGTCAATTAAGCCAGGTTGGTTGATGGCTGTTGTTCAAGTTTCCTACATAATTCCTGGTGTTCTGTGTCCTCTGTCAGTTACTGGTGTGATTCCTGGTGTTCCGTCTCCTCTGTCACTTCCTGGTGTGATTCCCGGTGTTCCGTGTCCTCTGTCACTTCCTGGTGTGATTCCCGGTGTTCCGTGTCCTCTGTCACTTCCTGGTGTGACTCCTGGTGTTCCGTCTCCTCTGTCACTTCCTGGTGTGACTCCTGGCATTCCGTCTCCTCTGTCACTTCCTGGTGTGACTCCTGGCATTCCGTCTCCTCTGTCAGTTACTGGTGTGATTCCCGGTGTTCTGTGTCCTTGCTCTGTCACTTCCTGGTGTGATTACCGATGTTCCGTCCCCTCTGTCACTTCCTGGTGTGATTCCTGGTGTTCCATCTCCTCTGTCACATACTGGTGTGATTCGTGGTGTTCCGTGTCCTCTGTCACTTACTGGTGTAATTTCCGGTGTTCTGTGTCCTCGCTCTGTCACTTCCTGGTGTGATTCCTGGTGTTCCGTGTCCTCGCTCTGTCACTTCCTGGTGTGATTCCCAATGTTCCGTCCCCTCTGTCACTTCCTGGTGTGATTCCCGGTGTTCCGTGTCCTCTGTCACTTACTGGTGTGATTCCCAGTGTTCACCCCCTCGCTCTGTCACTTACTGGTGTGATTCGTGGTGTTCCGTGTCCTCTGTCACTTACTGGTGTGATTCCCAGTGTTCACCCCCTCGCTCTGTCACTTCCTGGTGTGATTCCTGGTGTTCCGTGTCCTCGCTCTGTCACTTCCTGGTGTGATTCCTGGTGTTCCGTGTCCTCGCTCTGTCACTTATTGGAAAGAGTACCTGGCATCTCCAACTGGAATTCTGTATCCATCTGTTTCTTACTGCAGTCATCACAGATTTTGCTCTGTGCATTTTAGAACTCAATGAGCTGGCACCAGTGCTGTGGCACAGTAAGTTAATCCTCTGCCTGCGGCGCAAGCATCCCATATGGGTGCCGGTTCAAGTCCCGGCTGCTTCTCTTCTGATCCAGCTCTCTGCTCTGGCCTGGGAAAGCAGTAGAAGATGGCCCAAGTCCTTGGGCTCCTACATCTGCATGGGTAACCAGGAAGAAGCTCCCGGCTCCTGAATTCAGAAAGGCGCAGCTCCAGCCATTGCAGCCATTTGGGGAGTGAACCAGCGGATGGGAGACATCTCTGTATCTCTCTCTCTCTCTCTCTCTATCTGTAACCCTACCTCTCAAATAAATAAAAATCTTTAAAAAATAAATAAAACTTGATTATCGAGTTATGTCCAACTGATTAGCTGACCTGTTTATCTTGTGAAATGGCCCTCTTTACATCAACGACTTTGAGAAAAATTAACAGAATGAAATCTGAAGTATACATTTAAAAACTAAAATGGGCTCTGGGATTCAGCATTAAAAGAAGTAGTCCCCACAGATCTGTGGCTTTACTTTCTATAGTTTAGCTACCGGTGGTCAACCATGTTCCAAAGACATTCAAGGAAGATTCCAGAAAGAAGCAATTCCTGAGAAGTGAGGTGCAGCCTGCAGCGTTCGGAACCAGCCCTTGTCCAGCACACCCCGCTGCACACCCAGCACCCAGCTCACGCCGGAGGCAGAGGGGACGACCACTCTCACACACTGTTACACGACGTGGGGCAGCCGCCCTATTCATTCTCAGTGTGCTGCTCACCCCTTCCTCCATGAACTTTGCAATAGGTGCTCAACGCCTACCCACAGGGAGACGCACGCGACACACAGTCAACGCCCGCCCACGGGGAGACGCACGCGACACACGGCCAACGCCCGCCCACGGGGAGACGCACGCGACACACGGCCAACGCCCGCCCACGGGGAGACGCACGCGACACACGGCCAACGCCCGCCCACGGGGAGACGCACGCGACACACGGCCAACGCCCGCCCACGGGGAGACGCACGCGACACACGGCCAACGCCCGCCCACGGGGAGACGCACGCGACACACGGCCAACGCCCGCCCACGGGGAGACGCACGCGACACACGGCCAACGCCCGCCCACGGGGAGACGCACGCGACACACGGCCAACGCCCGCCCACGGGGAGACGCACGCGACACACGGCCAACGCCCGCCCACGGGGAGACGCACGCGACACACGGCCAACGCCCGCCCACGGGGAGACGCACGCGACACACGGCCAACGCCCGCCCACGGGGAGACGCACACGACATACAGAGACCAGGGCGCTCTGTAATCTTCAGGCTCCCACAGGGCACCCTGGCGCCGACCCCAGGAGGATAAAGCGAGGCCTGGCCTGAATGACGTCACCGCAACTCAGTGCACTCTCCACGTTCCTGGCACGGCTGTGTCGTCTGGCAGCTACTGAACACCATTCAACGCGCCACAGCAGCTCCGGTTCCTCAGGAGGGCGGTCAGGCCCTACCCAGCCCCGTTCTCCTACCGTGTGTGCAGAACACAGCTGCACAGCAGCTCCCGGGAAGGCTGTGAGCTGTGTCTATTACGAGCTTACCAGTTTCCTGCCATGGCCACAGGTGACGCAGGCTCCCCAACACCACGCTGCTGGATGCACATCGGGAAGAAAGGTGTATCGCTGTCTCAAGCCGACAGGCCTGCTCGCACCGCGCCACCTGCGCCTCCAGCCACTGCCCACACCTCTGCTGAGCTGCCTCTCCCTACACCGCCTTCCACTGCTCATACCCACTTCTCCGTCCCCAGCTGCCCACCAGCTACAAGTCCCATCAGCTGTGCTGCTGCCTCGGCCTCTGCTCTTCCACCCCCAGAGCTCACCCTGCCCAGCACACAGTTGTGTGAGTCCCCACGGCCTTCTCGGGACATCTCCTCACCTCCGTCCTCCACGGCTGACCACACGCCTATCTCCACTCCAGCTGCCCCCTAAGGAAAGACCTCGGCCAATGCTTACTAACACTTGGGACCTGGTCCCTGGTGGGCAGTTCCACACATGCTTGCCGAACGTGTGAGTCACTCATGTCCCAGTCACAGGCTGCTCAGTTTGAGAGAAGGGTTGGGTACCACGACACACAGGGGCCCCGGGGAGGGGAGAGGGAAGGGGGGAAGCTGCCGATGAGAGAAGCTGGTGATGGCCATGGTGAAGGCTCGCCTCGGGCAAGCAGCAGACTCCAGGCAGCCGCAGGCTGCAGGGCCCATCAGGAGCCTGGCACCGACACCAACATCGGGCAGACAGGGCGGGGAAGGTCAGGGAGGGCAAGGAAGACAGATGCTCAAGTATGTGATGTACTTTCTTCCTCCAGACAGAAAACAAGTGGCCGATGGGGCCACGTGAAGCCTGGGTGTTTGCACTCACCCTGCCCCACCACCCCTCACCTCACTGGCTCTCATCTCACTGCACAGCCCGTCACCAGGAGCCGTGGGGAGTACTGATAACACCCTGGAAGTAGGAGACACTGCAGGGGGCGACCCTGAGCCCAACACTCCTGATGTCTCACACTGCCCAGCAGCAGGTGCCAAGGGGCCATTCCTGAGATGGCCAGTGAGGGTGACCCACCCACATGGACGTGCATTGTAGGCCCAAGGGAAGGGAACAGTGGGGCAGACCAACAGGCTGGGTCGCAGAGGAGGGGGTGCAGGGCCAAAAGGAAGAAGGGAGGCCGAGGTCTTGCTTTCTACGGGAACCACACACAGGCCTGGGCTCCTGCACAGACTGCGAGTCTGAAGGAGATCAGGGCAGGGGCCTGGACCAAGACTCGACATGTATGGGGTCATGCATTTGCTCAGCAAACCTGACGCCACTGACCCCCACACACAGCAGGGCACGCAGGACCACTCAACACCAGCAGCCCCGAGGGCGTCCCCCGCCCCCAACGGGAACCTCCTCCATTGGCAGCAAGAACACAGCTATCAGCACCCACGCTGTGCAGTGATGCCGGGAGTCGCGGGAGTCCACCTGTTCTGGGAACACCTGGCAAGGTGGCTGCCACCAGGCCCTGGCCGAGCGCTGTCAGCACGCTCCCGGGAGTGACAGGTGGGTGGACACAGGCCCTGCGACCCCCACACTGCCCCTGCCTGCCCCACGCCACAGCCCCCGGACATGGAACCCGGCCTCACACACCGGGCTCGGTATTCACAGAGCTGCCGGGCACCCGTAGGCGCTGGACAGTAAACCCTAAGAGCGTTAGAAGCCGTACAACAAGCAGGCCAAGGTTTGCCTTGGCTTCCATGCTTACTTTTTAATAAATAGAGTGGGTGCTTACAAGATGAGTTTGTTTTTTAATCAAAGAACGTGATTTCCGGGGCAGCCACAGCTGAAGACCCGAGGAGGCGCCGACTGCCTCCTGACAGACAGGAGACCCTTCGGTGCCCCCAGCACTGAAAAGCTGAGCCAGGGGACGTGGCTCCTGCGCACAGCCGGCTGTGCTCTCCTCTGTCACATGGAGCCCAGGTCCCCTCCCCACCCCCTTCCACCTTGCAAGTCGAGCTGCTCCCAGAAAACAGAGCGGACAGGTGGGGGAGCCACAGGCTCGGGCCGCACCCCAGATCCCAGGAGGCGCTGGGCAGACTGAGAGCCCAGAACTGCACAGGCGGCGCTGCCTTCCACCCCGCACAGCTCGCACCCATCCCCGAGTCACTCAGAGCAGGGGCAGCACCACACCTGTGCCCAAGCACAGCGCCCGGGCCTCGCTCACAGCCCTCCTCACCTCTCTCTTCCTCTCTCCTCCTCTTCCATGTGCTCATGCAACGTTCACATAAAGTGCAACTTCCACTCGAGCTACTATGCCCTTTGCAGAGGAAAACTTGCTTGTGGCTCCTCGGGTGCCTCTATTTCAACGTACAGCCACTCTGCCACCCCAAGGACACCCGAAGCGTAGCGGGCCAGGGAGGCTGCCCCCAAGGACTGGGGAGAAGGAAGATGGACGGCAGGAGAAGCCCAGGCAGCCCAGCTGGCCTTGCTGGGCACAGGCCTGGGTGACAAGACATGCGGAGCAGCCTAAGGCTGAGACCCTAGTGCGCCTGAAAAGCGAGGCTGCCTGTCTCCCCCCTGGCTGAGCCCAGCCCAGCACAGCCTGCAGCCAGAGCCACAAGTCTCTCCGGCAGGCAGCCCTGGCCCTGCAGCTGCTAAGATCAGACAGAGCAGCCCCCCGCACTCCTTCAACCTCAACAATCGTCTGGGTGTGTCGCAAGACACTCTGGGTGCTCCGTCAGCACCCAGAGAGGACGGGACAACAGCCCGGACAAGACCTCCGGGACAACAGCCGGGACAAGACCACCGGGACAACAGCCGGGACAACAGCCGGGACAAGACCACCGGGACAACAGCCGGGACAACAGCCGGGACAACAGCCGGGACAAGACCACCGGGACAACAGCCGGGACAAGACCACCGGGACAACAGCCGGGACAACAGCCGGGACAAGACCTCCGGGACAACAGCCGGGACAACAGCCGGGACAACAGCCGGGACAAGACCTCCAGGACAACAGCTGGGACAACAGCCGGGACAAGACCTCCAGGACAACAGCCGGGACAAGACCACCGGGACAACAGCCGGGACAACAGCCGGGACAACAGCCGGGACAAGACCTCCGGGACAACAGCCGGGACAACAGCCGGGACAACAGCCGGGACAACAGCCGGGACAAGACCTCCGGGACAACAGCCGGGACAAGATCACCGGGACAACAGCCGGGACAAGACCTCCGGGACAACAGCCGGGACAACAGCTGGGACAAGACCACTGAGCAGGGGACTACAGGCTCCAGCTGAACTGCAGTGGAGTTTTCCCAGGATAAGGGAGGCGTCCAGGGTAAAACGGGAGTGGGCTCAAGCAGCCTCACACCTCTGTAACCCATTCATCTGAGCAGGTGGCTGAAAGCATGCACTGTCCTCATGTCGCTGTGTGCAGGTGAAGAGAGGGGCCTCCCCAACACAGCTTCCAGCAGAAAGAACTTCGGGAGCCCCCCTCAGTGGCCCCGCCAAGCTCTCAGCACAGGCACTGGGAACGTCCAGGCTCTCAAAGATGCCACGCTCACTGCTGAGCCTCGCCACCCAGCCTCACGTCCCATGGTGGATCGTGGCTTGCTAGGTAGGCATCCACAGGTGGAACTGCACGGGAGCCACGCGCACCGGAGCCACGCGCTGGGGCCACGCGCACCGGAGCAATGCACACCAGAGCCACGTGCACCGGAGCCAGGCACACCAGAGCCACGCGCACTGGTTACATGGAGAGCACTCCTCTGCTTTGTACCGGCTGTGCACAACCAGGCCAGGGAGGGCAGGGCCACGCACAACACTGCTCCACGCAAGACCACAGTCATCAGGCCGCCCAGAAGTGCGAAGCAGCTCTCTGCTCATGGCTGGAGCACGTCCCTAAGGGCCACCCACAGCCACTCTGGCAGATCTCAGGTGGTAGCAAGTGGACACTGGACTGCTCTCCCCTACCACCACACACAGGGCCACACACAGGGCCACGTGGAACCCTGGCTGAAACCTAACAAGCAAAAGGTTGGAGCCCACAGGCTTGAGTTCAAATCCCGAATCTACCTTCCACCTGCGTGTTGCAAGCAATGTGCTCCTCTCAGCTCCCTGTCGGTCAGCTATGGTCAGGGGGTACAGAAACCCACACTGGGCCACCCTGCTCAGAGGGTGGCACTGGGTCCTTCTCCTCACAGACCTTTCCACAGTCAGGGTCCAGGTGGGGACCCCAGCCCATCCTCTGCCCACAACACCTCCTCCCACCCCAACACTGCCACTGCTCCCTGCCTTGCCTGCACCATGGCCCCGCCATGAAGCCCTTCCCACAGCCTGGCCACAGCCCCTGCTCCACTGCACCCTGTCACAGCGCAGGGACACTGGAGGCATCCACGCCACAGAGCGACAAGCTGAGGGCCTCTGGATGAAGGACTTGGCACAGCAGGGGCCAAGACACCACAGCCTGTGCACCAACAGGGATGCGTGGCTGTTGAGGGCCTGGGCAAGTGGGCGAGCCACACTCCCTGCAGGCTGGATCCCCCAGGACCTGTAGTCCAGGCTACAGAGGACTCAGAGTCCCCCCACCCCCCCGCCCCCGACGAGGACAGAGACAGAGACAAGAAGGATGTGTGGGGCTGACGGGTGGAAAGGAAGACACACCGGCCTCACCCCAGCCAGCAACACCGCCTGCAGACGCTGCCTCCCAGCCTGGCATTAGAGGACACTGGTTCTTTATCATGAGCAGGGCAAAACGGGGGCTCCTCCAGCACAGGGAGCCTCCAACAGAAATGGCCGGTGCAAACAGCGGTGCCGGCCACATTCAAAGCAAGACAACACGGCTCCTGAAGGTCAAGGGTCTTCGCTTCATTTCAAAGTAACAAGTCTCATTGTGGTGATAAACCCCAACAATCTCCCTCTGTATGAAGGGGCCCGAAGACACCGGCGTGCAGGAGAAAAGCACCTTGACCAGGAGCCCAGGCCTCACGGCCTGCATCTCGTTACACGTGGACGGCCAGTGCCACTTCCTGCAGCAAACACACTCCACACCAGGCAGCCAACACGCAGGGCTCATCTCGGCTTTGCCATCCCGCTCTTAGCACACACACACACCCCACACACACAGTGGTTCCAGGAAGGACGCGACCGGGACACAGAGCCGAGGGCGGCCGGCGACCCTGAGGCCAGCTCTTCCTGCCCGCCCCACGCTCAGCCGTAACTTCACGCCAAATGCAGCAGGTGGGCTGGGTGGGAGCGGCCAGAAGCTCTCCGAAGAGCCAGGCTTCACGGCTGCATGCCAAGTGCAGGCCTGGAAAAAGAACTCTCAAACAACTGTGAATGTTCTGTCCTCCCGGTCACAAACCAACCACTGCCGGCACGGTCGTCCTGCAGGGACTCCAGTGTGGTCCCACCTGAGGGCAGGCTTAACCCATGGTGGCTGCCGTTACGACTACTGTCACCAGAGAGCAGAAACCCAGGTTCACGCTCAGATGGCAGCTGAACCAGAACCCAGCTGGATACATGTGCAATAGGTATCAACGTGACATCAGGACCTCAGGGTACCCAGAGAGATACATATCTGAGCCCAGATAGATACATATACAGTTGGTATCAACGTGACATCAGGACCTCATGGTGTCCCGATAGATACATATCTGGATCCAGATAGATACAAATGCGATTGGTATCAACGTGACATCAGAACCTCATGGTATCCTGATAGATACATATCTGAACCCAGATAGATACATATGCGATTGGTATCAACGTGACATCAGGACCTCAGGGTACCCAGAGAGATACATAGCTGAACCCAGATAGATACATATACAGTTGGTATCAACGTGACATCAGGACCTCATGGTACCCAGAGAGATACATATCTGGATCCAGATAGATACATATGCAATAGGTATCAACGTGGCATCAGGACCTGAGGGCGTCCAGGGTGCCGCAGAGCCCAGGCTGGGCTTGGGTTTGCATCTGAGGCTCTCGACAACAATCATCAACAGTCGCTCGCGCGGCTGCAGCTCCTCTGCCCGCTGACTGCTCACCTCGCAGAGGTAACAAGGGCCGTCTCACCGGGGCGGCGATAACGCTCGCTCTAGCTTACGGCTAAAACTGAATTCCACCCTGAAAGAAGAAGCCTGCTTTAACCTTACAAGATAGTCAAGACAGCTCTCAGGGAAAGTCCATGAAAACCACAGTTGATCAGAATTAAGAAACTCAAGGAAGCGGTAACGCAGAAGCAGAGAAAGCTGTTTCACACACGGAGGGAGAGCTTCTCTCCAAGAACCCAATCCGCGTCTTCCCCTCAGGGGCGAAAGTGTGAACTATCAGAAACAGCAGCCACACCATGATCTCCTGGGGTTCAACCACTATCACCCACCCTACTGGGCCCCTGGGCGGGAGAGAGGACCCTGCCTCAGCTCCTCGGGTACTGGCAAGACAGGAACCTAGGGGCCGGCGCTGTGGCACAGAGGAGCTGGAATCCCTTATGGACACCGGTTTGAGTCCTAGATGTTCCTCCTCTGACCCAGCTCCCTGCTGTGGCCTGAGAAAGCAGTATTAAGACGGCCCAAGCGCTTGGGCTCCTGCACCTATTGGGGAGACCCGGAAGAAGCTTCTGACATGTGGCTTCAGATCGGCTCAGCTCTGACTGTTGCAGCCATTTGGGAAGTGAACCAGCAGATGGAAGATCTCTGTCTCTCCCTCTCAAATAAATAAATTAATTAAATCTTTAAAAAAAAAAAAAAAAAAGACAGGAATCCTGGCAGCTCCACAGGTCCAACACGGTCCAAGCAGAGCCCTGAGGCTAAACCGCCCCACACTCACCACCTCTCCTCTGCACCATCAGGTGCTGCTTTGGTTTGACAATGACGATGACGATGACGATGACGATGACAATGACAATCATGGGGACTAACTCCGTACCAGGCTTTCAAGGTGCCAGCCCTGCTGGAAGCACCTTACACATGGGGGAGATGGTGGACCGTGTGGGATGCCCCTCGCCAACCCACACCACTAACTCGCCCAGCTGGGCCGGCCTCCACAGTTCCCACTCTTCCCCACAAACGGCGCCCCCAGCAGCCAGGGGGAAGCCAGGGGCACTCGGCATGGTTTCCAACAGGCCCTGCTCCCTTTAACCGAAGTCTCCTTTCTGTCCATCACAGCCCTCCGGTTGCAGGCCGGCCCGTTCCTGGTTTTCTCCTGATGAGCAGGCCCCAGTAAGCTCCTTCCTCATGAGAGAAGGGCCAGAGCCCCTCCCGCAGGCTGTACACCTGTCCAGCCCAGCTCAGCACCTGCCTCAGCCCCCGCTGTCCCTACAAGCAGCCACCGCTGGGTGGGACAGGCAGCCTTCCAGACACAGGCCTCATGGCCTGCCCTACCTCCCCTCCTGCAGCTGCTGCCAGGCGCTGTTCTGGACAGAGACGGCTTCACAGACCAGAGCGAGCGTAGATCCAAGGGAGGGTGAGAAGACCCCAGGGCAGGCTCCCGCCATCTGCGTCTGCTCCCTCCTGCTGGAATCTGAGCAGGAGGAGCTGAGGAAAGGGCGCCCGCCCCACCCCCACTCTGCACCCTCTGCCTGATGTCTGCAGCTTAGACCTCAGGGTCTGACTTCCTGGACTCTCCTGGGGTGCAAACTTCAAGGGCCTTCACAACCGACACCCCGAGTCTGCCGCTGGGTCTGGTGCCGCTGCTCACACACAGCTTTCAGAGATCTCATCCCAAAAGGGAAAACAAAGTCGTCCTGTCCATCCGGCGTGTCACTATTTTGATTTGGAAAATCCGAAAACTTTTCAAGTTAGTTCTTCCATCCCCCTGCCCCGGCCATGAGCCGTGCTTCCTGCTGGCAGATGATGACCGGGATGGTGGGGGTGGTGCTGGTGGTTCTAACGCGGACTCTATTTCAGTTTGAAACACAAGCTGCTGCAGACTGGAGTGCTGCTCCCTTGGCGTGCACACGCTGAAGCCCTAACTGAAGCGTGCCTGCAGATGGGGCCTGAGCAGTGAGGAGGACGAAGGCACGCGCAGCGCACAGGTGGCCGTGTGCAACCCCAGGATCCGAGTGCCGCGGAGCCTTCACCGTGGACCCAGAGGCCCCAGACCCCGGCGGACACCAGGCTGCAGCATTTCCTCAGGGCAGGGACTTTCCTGAGGGCTCGTCTGCCTGTCGTGTGTGCTCGTGTACACACTAGTGCCTCTGTAACACACATGTGCTCAAGCACACGCCGGTCCCCCGTGACACTCCAGTGCTCAAACGCATGCCAGTCCCTCTGTGACATGCATCGCACACTGTCCTCGCCCGTGTGGGTCCACTCCACAAACTCCCCGCTGAGAGCTGTGCATGCAGGTTCTGCAGGCGGCTACGGCACACGGCTGGCCACTCCACAGGAGCTCAGGGAAGGCCCAAAGCCAGGGGACGTGGGAAGACAACTCAGCAGGGCCTGGGAGCTCCGGACCCTCGGACCACAGTCAGTGTAACACTGGTCAGACCCAGTGACCACGGTCAGTGTAACAGATGCCTTCCTGAGCTGCCAACAGCACGTTCCTGGCTCTGGGCCAACGACGCGGCCACCTGTACGCTCTCCCCATGGCAGGAGGTACATGACACGGGGTCCTCCCCAGGCTCCTTGGGTTCCCTCCTGACTATGGGGGACTGTGACCTCCAGACTACAGGTCTCTGAAGGCCAAGACCCCATCGGCCACCACAACTGCGGACTTTCGGGGCAAACCACGCCCCTCCCTCCCACCTACAGGCACCACCAGCGCGTGCCGTGTTGCTGAGTGCAAATGAGAGACAGCCTTCCTGTCTGGGGTGGGGGAGGCAGGGATTAGGAGGAAAAACTTGTCTCAGGCAAGGAAAGTTCAAGAACCCAGACCTACAGCAGAGGCCCGAGGGCAGGCACTGCACTTAGGGAAAACCAACCAGCCCAGGACTGACGCGGCCTGCGGCTGCTGCAGGAAGAGGTGGGGGCCTGAGGCCACAGGGCCGTGGAGGCGCTGGAGGCACGGCAAGGGTTACTAACGGCGGAGCTGGCACCGCCCGGGGCGGACTGGAGAGGGAGGGGACGCACAGGTGCTCAGGGCATCGGCACTGTCCTGGCAGCCCTGTGCAGGCTGTGTCTGTGGACTCGAGTGACACAGCGACCAGCAGCTATGGTCACTGCGAAGAAAAACCCAGCCTCCTCCAAGCCAGCCGGTCTCTGTGACTGCACAGTCACCAGAGAGGTCGAGAGGCCCTAGGCCAGGCGCACAGAGAACAATAACGAGTAGGACAGAAACACACCAGGAACCAGCAGACCTAACGGAGAAGAGTGGCTTCAGGAGCCACAGCCGCTCGGTGCCCGGCCTCACCACCACCTCAGGGCTGGGGAAAGTCAAATGAGCTCAGCTTATTTACAGCTCAATCAAAGCCCTCAACCACAAACAAGAATCCCTGCTGAAGAGGCACGCTCCCCCACCCTCACCCCGGGCACGCCAGGCAGCCGAGTGCCTAACAGGCGTCGGCTCAGCCCAGGAAGATGAAAACGCAAGGAGCTTGGGCGTGGCAGCCATGCCATGGCACAGACCCTATCTAAAGTGTGTGCTCCAAGCGGTGTGCCCAGGCAGGCATGTATGCGGGGTCAACGTCTGTGCACACCTTAAATGTCACACGGTCCACTGCACGGGGCTGAAGTCACCTGGAAGGTGAGCAGATAACATGCAGAAGGCACAGTGACGTCTGGATCTCAGCGTGCGCCTCCAGGTCCTAAGCGCTCCCCGTCATCTGAGGCCGAGAGGAAACTGGGCGGTCTGTGTTCTCCCTGGCTGAGTCTGGCACTCCCAGCCCTGAAAAGATGAGGCGGGAAGGAGTACCCCAGCTTTTACCGAAGGGAAGAGAGCAGTTTGGACAAGAAAACCCAGGGAGCACATTGCTGTCGGCGCACCCCGCCCTGCCCGAGCAGCCCTGGCAAGGGCTTCAGTGCCGCCACACACACCCAGGGCTGACACCCGTGCCCCACCCCAGCTCTGCGTGGCCGTCAGTGACCCGCAGGGCCTCGCTGCCTCTGGCTCCCAGGGCACAGCAGAGTGGAGCCCAGGAGAACACAGGGCTCCAGCGCTCTGCTCCTGAGGCAGCCTCTGCACCACCACCGTGCCCTCCGGCAAGACAGCTCTCAGTCCGAGACGGGGGTCCTCATGGTCTGAAGTCTTGTGAACCGCGGCACAGACGGACATGGCAAACTGACACATCTGCCGAGGCTGGACGTTTCAGACGGCCTCACTAACGCTGAAGTAGGTTCCCCGTGACTTTGCCCACCTGACAAACGTTTCATGGACACAGGCAACATCGGTGTCGCGGACAAGGTGCGACATCTGCCACCAGGGGCCTTGGGAAGGGCTGGGGGCTGACGGCCTGCTCTCCGGGGCAGTGGGACTCTGTGCCCCTGGAGGCAGATGCCAGAGGCAGCATGCACCATGGCGAAGTGTGCAAGAGGTGGCACTGGGGCTCACCGCCACACAGATGCCAGCTCCATGGCTACCAGGCAAAAACCTACTCACATTCCTGGATGCATAAACTTGGTTTTATGCATAAAAATCCTTCGAAAAGTAGGGAACAGACAGAGGCTGACAGACTGTGAGGGGAGTTAACTGGATGACTTCAGAATGAACACCTTGTCTACGAATATTTAGGAAAACTGAAGTAGCACAAGCGTGGAACACACACTACATGACACTAATTCTGCTCTGTGGAGCTGTTTGACAAAAGCTCTACGCCAACAAAAAAACCAACTTAGATTTTCATTTTTTTAAGATTTGAAAGTCAGAGTTAGAGGGAGAGATCGAGAGATCTTCCATGTGCTGGTTCACTCCTCATATGGTCACAGAGGCTGGCACTGGGACAGGTGAAGCCAGGAGCTTCTTCGAGGTCTCCCATGTGGGTACCAGCGGCCCAAACAGCTGGGCCATCCTCTTCTGCTTTTCCCAGGCCATTAGCAGGGAGCTGGATCGGAAGGGAGCAGCCGGAACACAAACCAGTGCCCTTATGGGATGCCGGCATCATAGGCGGCAGCCTTACCCATTAAGCCACAATGCCGGGCCCAAGATTTTAGGTTTTTTGTTTTGAACGCACATACATTCTGGATAAGCTCCAGACCTGTGCACTTCTCTCTGAAGCCCTCTCCACACTGGTGACCACGGGGCTCACTGGTGTCACCCTCAAACACTGGCTCCCGCGGGTCCAGGCGGGCACTTCCCTTTCCCATGGAGCTGCAGCCCTGGGCTCTGGCTCAGCCAACATGACGGAAGCAGATGCTGGAAACCATGTCCTGCTGGGAATGTTTAGAGCCCTGGACCACTCCCAGGCGCTCGTCCCTGCACCACGGGAACTGGCCGGGAATCGGCCTGATGGCAGCTGCTCCGACAGCCCGAGTCCCAGAGCAAGGATGCTGCCAAGCAGAGCCCCAGCTGAGCCACGACCGCACACGTGTGAGCAGAGACAAGCGCGTGCTGTTCCACCCTGGAGATCTGCTGAGAGTTGGAGGCTGTTCCTTTGCCGGGCACACAGGGCCCTCCCAGGCTGCTCACAGCGACCAGTGGCTCCCCAGCCAGACGGACTTCCACATTCGGTCACTCGGTTTGGCCAGGCTGTGTGCACGCGGGTGCCAGTCTAACCCACCATGGAGCTGCAGAGGCAGCACAGGCCAGAGCAGGGCAGGACTGCCAGGGCCAGCTGAGGACAGGAGCTGCTGCTGACAAAACGGGCAAGGGGAAGCAGGGCCCCGGCCAGCTCGGGGAGCAGAGACGCCTACCGAGAGGCTGATGGGCGCCGTGGGGAGGCAGGGCCCCAGCCAGCTCGGGGAGCAGAGACGCCCACCGAGAGGCTGATGGGCGCCGTGGGGAGGCAGGGCCCCGGCCAGCTCAGGGAGTAGACCCCTACCGAGAGGCTCACTGGACGCCGCTGGGGCACAGAGCCTTGAGACACCCCGCACCCAAACAGAGCGAGCAGCCTCCTGCTCGCCCACCCACCCGCCACACACATGCACACCCACCCCAAGGCCTGCAGACACAGGAGCAGTGCAAGGGGCCCGGGCCGTCCCGGCTGCTGGCATCAGTGGCCTCAGGGCACAGGCAGCCTCTCTCACACAGAAATGCCACTGTCTCACGCTCAGCTCTGGGCTGGTGGCTCTAGACTGAAACAGCCCTTGCGTGGGTTTCTCTTGAGAAACTGTTTCCCACAAAGTCCAGCCAACGTGCAAGAAACAGGAAGCCCAGGGCCTGCTACACGGGCTGCAGGACTGCACCCACACCAGCAACAGGCCTTCAGAGAGCGAGAAGAGACCATGGCTGTTAACAGCCTGCGAAGCAAAATAAACAGAACTGTGTCGGGTGAGGATCTTTTTTTTAAAAAAGATTTATTTTATTTATTTGAAAGACAGAGTTACAGAGAGGTAGAGACAGAGAGAGAGGTCTTCCATCCATTGGTTCACTCCCCAGATGGCCGCAAAGGCCGGAGCTGCGCTGATCTGAAGCCAGGAGCCAAGAGCTTCCTCCCGGTTTCCCACATGGGTGCAGGGGCTCAAGGACTTGGGCCATCTTCTACTGCTTTCCCAGGCCATAGGAGAGAGCTAGATCGGAAGAGGAGCAGCCGGGACTAGAACCGGTGCCCATATGGGATGCTGGCACTTCAGGCCAGGGCTTTAACCCGCTGCGCCACAGCGCCAGCCACTGGGTGAGGTTCTGAGTGAATCTTGGCACCACAGATGTCTCTGCTGTCACCCGGCTTCTGTTTCCTCAGAGCCACCGCAGTGGCCTGTGTGGAACGAGCTCTCTCTGGATGGAGTGGCAGGCTGCCGGTGGGCGGTGGCCTGTCAGAGCTGCCCGGCCAGCTTCCTCTCCAGGGTCAAAGTAAAATGCTGGGGCAGGAACCTGTGACCTAGGCCCTCGGCCCCTTAGGGCTCGTGCTAGTTACAGAAGGTTCCCCTCACCCAGGAAACCCCAAGTCCTCACAGGCTTCCCAGATCCAGCGCTCGGACCACCAGATCTCACCTCTGACCCCACAACTTCCCCGTGGAGGTCGTGACTTCCCTGGGTTCCGTTCCCCACAAGCTGCCTACCTGCTTAACTCCCTTCACCCACACTGTGGCACAGCCGCACCACGAGGGCTCTGCCCGCGGTGGCAGCTCCCAGCAGCGGTTCTCAGTCACGCTGCAGCGGTCACGGGCGTGTGGCTTTAGCTCTCTGGGCGTACCCAGTTTCTGCAGAGTGTGAGACACTGTGGATTCAGAGGACTCCTGGAACTTCGACTTCATGCCTGGAGGACGTATCTGCAGACGGCAGGCGCCTAGGCCAGGTGGCAGCTCCATCCTTTCAGCACACGGGGACGGCCCCTGGCGCTGCCACAGCCTGTGCAGCCCAAGCAGCAGCTGTTCTCACTGCTTCCTGCCTCGCCGGCCGTTCCTGCTCCGCACGCACTCTTCCATCAGAGGCCAAACCTCAGGGCTGCCAACCTCAGATCTGAACCTCCAAAGCTGTGAGCTCAATCAACTGCTCTTTCCTTCCCAAGGGGCTTGTCTCAGGTATTTGGCTGTAGGACTTAAACGCTGATTGACCCTCAGTAGTTGTGGAAGGGTCTCAATCATTGTCTCTTTGAATTCTTCCTCAATCTCTTCTCTTCTTCTATGATTCCAAATAAGCAGACGTAAAGCTTTCTACCCATACTCTGTTTCTCTTCCTTTCTGTGTTTTCCTTATCCTTAACACTCTGTGCTTTACTATGCTTTCTTCAAACCTGTCTTCCAGTTCACTAATTTTCCTGTTAGCTGTGTCTAATCTGCTGTGCCTCTTTGTTGAGTTCTTAACTCCACGCAATAAGATTTCTCAACCGCAGAAGTCCTCGCTGGCCTTCCTTCAAATCTCCAGCACAACCCACAAGTCTCCTATTCCCCGCAGACATCTCCAGCCTCTGCTCGTATTTTTTTCAGACACAGCAAGGATCACAGTGTCAGAGCATATACCTAAGAATTAAAAAAGCTGGGGGGCCGGCGCCATGGCTCACTTGGTTAATGCTCTGCCTGTGGCGCCAGCATCCCATATGGGCACTGGGTTCTAGTCTCGGTTGCTCTGCTTCCAGTCCAGCTCTCTGCTGTGGCCCGGGAAGGCAGTGGAGGATGGCCCAAGTGTTTGGGCCCCTGCACCCGCATGGGAGACCAGGAGGAAGCACCTGGCTCCTGACTTCAGATCAGCACAGCGCCAGCCGTGGCAGCCATTTGGGGAGTGAACTAATGGAAGGAAGACCTTTCTCTCTGTCTCTCCTTCTCGCTCTCTATAACTCCGTCAAATAAAAAAATTTTTAAAAATTAAAAATAAAAAAAAAAAGCTTGGGGCCAGTGCTGTGGCACTGTGGGTTAAGCTGCCACCCTCAACGCCAGCATCCCATCTGAATGCCAACTCGAGTCCCAGCTGTTTGACTTCCAATCTGGCTCCCTGCTAATGCACCTGGAAAAGCAGAAGTTGGCCCAAGCTGGGCCCCTGCACCACGGGGGACACCCAGATGGAGCTCCAGGCTCCTGGCTTCGGCCTTGCCCAGTCCCAGCCACTGAGGCCATTTGAAGTCAACCATCAGATGGAAAATCGGTCTATGTGTGTGTCTGTCTCCCTCTCTCTGTAACCCTGCCTTTCAAACAAATAAATAAAAACTTTTAAAAAGGATTGCAAAAGCTCAACATTTTGGGGGCCTGTTGCTGTTCTCCGCTTGTCCTCATGTGGAGTCTTCGTGACGTCTGTGCACAAGTCATCCAGTTCACAAGGAAAGTAACTTGTGGGCGCGATCCGAGTTCCAACCACTTCCTCCAGGGAAGGCTGTGCTCTGCTTCTCGAAGCGTTTGGAGGAAATGCTAGGACAGAACCACCCCTCAAGGTGCAAAACACTCCGGCCCTCCCCCGTGACGTGACCCTGGACTGCGAGGCTGTGTGAGGCCGTGGCACTGCCACCCTGTCCTGCTGTGTCCCTGCTGGGCTCGCACAGGGAGCACGGGCGTTCCTGAGACTCCGCGTCCTGAGTGACTGACCCGACCCAGGCACTGCGCGAGGCTGCCAACCCGCAGCTCACTGCGGGCGATCTCTTCCAGGTCAAGAAACACCCCCAGAACCACGGCGGCTTTGGAGCCAGGCTTCTCTCTCCAGGCTCCGGCATGTTCTGGTCCAGGAAGCCCCTGTTCTCTTGACAGCATGTCAGTGTTTCTAAGAAGTTTCTCTCTCTCTCTCAACTGACTTTATAAATATATCCAGCTTTTCCAGTTGTCTTCGGTGGGAAACTGTTCTCACCTTTTCCTTTAATTCCAACAGAAGTGGCACTAAGACACCGTCTCTTATTCTGTGGCGCGTCATCTTCGATTCCTGCCCCAGGGACTCCAGGGGTTCCCAAAGCCAGCTGACCCCTCTCGAGCCGGATCAAGACCACCCGCCCTGCACACAGTCTCACAGAAGGCTGCCCCTCCCTCCCACGTGGCTTCCACCACAGACACACGCCTCTGCCCTCTCTCACCGCACCTTCGTGTCCAGGATGCCAGAGGGGAGTGGTAAACTACGCAAAATAAGAAACCGACCCAAAGTGCTTTCCAGAAAGTCTTTGGTTGCTCCTGACTCCAGGAGAAGCAGACGGTATCGCTGCCCCTCTTTGCCCTTGCTTCTCCCGGCCTTCCTGCCTCCTGACCCTTATCTCTGGGCCCAAGTCCTCACGCCAGCACCGCCGGACACCAGAGCTCCTCTCCCCTCACTTCACAGAGCAGCACAGCCCCCGGCTCCCAGCAGTGCACACAGGCGCCTTTCCTCATCGTCGTGCCGGGACCGCGGGCGGCACGCCGCTGCTGCCCTCAGTGCAGGAACGAGGCTCCAGGCTTCCTAAGACAGCGATTTCTTTCTTCCTAGTACATTCCGCCCTTAATGAGATCTTCAAGGTCCCTGCAGAAGTTCCAAGCTCACAAATTCCTTCTCCAGGGGTGAGTGACAGGGTGGCAGGGGGAGAGCTTCGTAGAGATGAGGCCTGGAGTCGCCTCCTCACGTGACTGGTGAGGGGCAACGGCTCCCACCAGCCAGGCCGCCCAAACGTGGCCCATCTGGTACACCGCCTGCTTCCACCACCCAGGGGGGCCTATTCCACCACCCAGGGGGGCCTATCTGGAAGCCATCACAGAAAATTTTTTAGGGTTTCTTTAGAAGAACAGGAATAGGCTGGCGCCGCGGCTCAATAGGCTAATCCTCTGCCTGCGGCACCGGCACACCGGGTTCTAGTCCCAGTCGGGGCGCCGGATTCTGTCCCGGTTGCCCCTCTTCCAGGCCAGCTCTCTGCTGTGGCCCGGGAGTGCAGTGGAGGGTGGGCCAAGTGCTTAGGCCCTGCACCCCATGGGAGGCCAGGAGAAGCACCTGGCTCCTGGCTTCGGATCAGCACGGTGCGCCGGCCGCAGCACACCGGCCACGGCGGCCATTGGAGGGTGAACCAACGGCAAAGGAAGACCTTTCTCTCTGTCTCTCTCTCTCACTGTCCACTCTGCCTGTCAAAAAAAAAAAAAAAAAAAAAAACGGGAATAAAGAAGATATAGACGGAGTTAAATCCATCAGACCAAAGAACCTCTTCTGCTGGGGAGGACGGATCCTCTAAACCAAAGGCTGCAGGAGGAGAATGGGGACACAGAAGCCGTGCTGAAAACAAAGCCGTGCTTTCCTGGACGTGCGGACGTGGCTGGGCTTCCTCTGCTGGGGAGGACGGATCCTCTAAACCAAAGGCTGCAGGAGGAGAATGGCGGACACAGAAGCCGCGCTGAAAACAAAGCCGTGCTTTCCTGGACGTGCGGACGTGGCTGGGCTCCTCTGCTCGCTGCTGCGGCTCTCTTCAACAGCCACCCCGCAAACCTGCACTGTGCTTCTTCCTGAGCCACAGCGCAGGCGAAAAATCAATTCAAGTATTTCCCAGCTGCAGCCCTGGAACAAACGAGCGCTAACCACAACTTCCTAACCTCCAGGAAACATGAAGTATGCCTTCCGAGGGACACAAGAGGGGAAGAAGAACCGGCTAAGGAAGTGTAATTCACATCCACTGCAAATCATATTTCAAAGAAGTAAACGAGGCCAGGGAGCACTTGAGAAATTGCTGGTAGGGAAAAAAGTGCCGCCACAGCCAAGCAAGACCTCACAGTGAAGTGCACAACAGATGTGCCTGCAGAAGCAAAAGGCCGTGTCTAGAATGGACAGGCTGGAAAGTAGCTAAATAGAATAGTGAATCAAATAAAGCATTATTGGAAGAACTGCGCAAAACTTCATAACATGGAGATTAGGTAATAACCATTAGACAGAGAGCTGAATGTCAGATTCAATCAAGGAACAAAATGGAGTTGATAATTTGTATAGCCCTGTTTCACAATGCTATCCAGCAGCTCCCCGCCGGAGCACAGTGAGGGGGAGACAGCAGGGGGAGCCCCAGCACTGAGACGGCAGGCACAGGACTGGGTCACAAACAGAGCCCAAGCCTCTGGACGTGCAACAAGACAATCAGAGCACCCTGCCCTGCGTAGGTCATACCCAGAGCATGTGGGGCCGGCACTGCGCCACAGCGGGTTAAGCCGCCTCCGGCATCCAATTTGAGTGACAGATCTAGAATCCCAGCTGCTCCACTTCCAGCCCAGCTCCCTGCTCCTGTGGCTGGGAAAGCAGAAGATGGCCCAGATCCTTGGGTCCCGCAACCCACCTGGGAGACTGATCAGCTGATCAACTGGATCGATCTTTCTGTCTCTCCCTCCCCCCGCTCTGTAACTCTGCCTTTCAGATGAATAAACAACAGAGCGGAACACGGTGTGTGCAGTGAGACAACTCTCCAGGCTCACGTCGGAGGCTCCCTGCCCTGTGTGGGCCGTGAAGACCTGCAGGGACGACTGGTCGACACACGGGACACTCTGCATGGACCAGCACGTCTCTGCTCCACACCTCATTGCTGCTGTCACAAACACACGGCCAGTTCTGCTTGGCATCACTCTGTTAACGCTCTGTTCATTAATTTAACTAACTACCAGGAGAATATGCCCGGGACGGGCTAGCATTATCTCTCAACTTTCATTTAATTAAACTCTGCTATTGCAATGTGACAGTCAGCACATCGCAGGGGGAATTATTTTAAGGATGAAGGTAAAAAGTATTTCAAAGCCCCCACTTAAACATGAAAGCGTAATCTAAAATTGCCCGAGCACACACCATAATTTTTCTATAATATTAAAGATGTTATTTCCAGACTCAGTAATTAATTGGATTCCATGGAGAAATTATTCTAACATCCTTGGTAGCAAAACGACGCACGGAGGCAGGGAGCCGAGTGCCAACGGACAGCCATGAGCCACCGGCCTGTCTCCAGATCAGGACGCTCCTGGGCTGGGGCTCGCGCGTTACTTCCTGCAGAGCTCTGGCCCTGCATTCTGACCGTGTCCTGTCACCTGCACAGGAGGGACAGCGTGTGCCGCAGCAGCACGCACAGGCCGCGCAGGCACCTGAGGCCGGGCACCTCGGCCCCGCCTGCCCCAGACAGGGCTGCTCAGGGAGCTGCTCACCGTCAATCCGGCTCACGAGCTCTTCCAACATTTTCACTTTCATCTGAATCCCAGGCTGGGCAAAGGTGTAGTTGTCCTAAGGGAAAAACAATAATGTGGATCAGATGCATACACACGAAACCTATTTTCCAAAGACGAGAAAAGGCGGCTGCAAACACCATGTAACGGGGGATAGTTTTATAACGGAACAAGTTCACCAACGGCGAGGTTTTACCTTGAGAAACAGGAGGGGACGCACGCAGCACGTGGGGTCTCCCCTGAAGAAGCAGAGCCCCATACACCCACCAGAGAGGACACTGAACAGCCCATTTCTACACATCAGTGTAGGTGCACACGTTCAGCTCCCGGAGTGCACCTATCTGTGTGAACACACCAGCCAGGCACTGGACAGGGGACCCAGGGCGACGGCACTGCGCCGGCTCCATGAGGCAGATGATCCAGGTGCTTACGACACCGCCCCTGCACGGAGACGGCTCACGGATGATGCCAGGTGAACTCAGTGAGGCTCATAGCCTGATGCCGCACAGCCTGGGCAGTATCAGGGGAACGGGCGGCCTGAAGTCAGCCTGGCAAGGAGCCAGGAGTTGCAGGGTCCTAGCGAGCAGCAGCCCCCACAGGCTCCTGTCCCCGCCTACAGAACGAGCAGCAGCCCTGCTGGGACTGCCCTGGGAGCTCCAGGACCCCGAGGGTGGGACAGCTAGGACGGGAGAGCTGTCTGGCTGCGACACCTGTCACCCCTCTGCTCGCCAGGGTTGACTGGCTGATCTGGCTGGCTAGGCAGGTGTCCCCGTCCTCCCTCACCGCCCCACGGCTGTCCCTCCCGAAGCTGTGAGTCAGTAAAGAGGACGACCTTCCCCGCTAGAGGAGGATCAGGGGCGTACGAGCAGCTGCGCTCCCCTGCTAGAACCTCCCAACAAGCTCTCAAGACACAGGCGGTACTCAGGAAGTGGCAGGCTCTGTGACAGCTTGCTGTCACCACAAGGAGAGCACCCAGAGAGACACATGGACAGCAGGGTGGGGGCGGGCTGGGGAGCCCGGTCTGGGAGAGCAGGCTCTTCCCAGGGCTGCTCTCAGCACGCCATCTGCAGGAGCCAGGTCCCACCCAGTTCCTGAAGCAACACAGTCACACAGGCTGTCAAGGCGACCCTGAGAGGTGTGTCCACACCCTGATCTCTGGGACCTGGGCACGGGGAACAGGGACCGAGGGTGCGGATCTTCTAAGACAGGCAAAGCATCCTAAGGATCTGGATGGAAACAATGGCATCACAGGTCCTTAACAGTGGAAGGAGGAAGCAGACTACAGCGATGCCACACAACGGGGTCCACCTGCCTCTGCTGGTGTTGGTGACGGAGAGAGGGCCCCTGAGCCAAGGAAACAGGGCAGCCCCTAGAGGCTGAGAAAGGCAGGGTGGGCTTCCTGCAGGGGCCTCCAGAAGGAACCAGCCCTGCCCTCACCACGAGGTTGGCCGCAGGTCAGACATCTAACCTCTAGAATTAAGGTAGAAAGTCTGTGTTCTTTCCAGCTGCTAAGACTAGGATACTGTTACAGCCGGCGGCAGTAAACAGCAACATAGGTTTAGAGGATGCTCCGTACCAGGGCCCCTAAGACCCACTAAGAAATACAGAGAAGGGGACCAGGAGGACAGCTAGGTGCCTGAGTTCCCCATATGGACAGATTCTGTTCCCAGTGAGCCAACAGGGCCTCTGGCCAAGACAGCACTGGGAGATGGCAGTTGGCCACAGCTTTGCCCAGGGAGTGACAGTGGGGAAAGCCACCCAAGCTTTGGCAAGGGGACGCCAGGCCCCTGGCTCTGGTAAAGTCACAAGCACGGGGCGCTTGGTCAGGACAGGAAATGCTAGGCCGGACGGCTGCCACTCCTCAGGCAGGCTCAGGCCCGCTAGGCCGGCACTCAGTGATGGCCAGCAGGGTCCTGGTACCTTGCAGACAGTGAAGGAATGCCAGCCGAGAGGGAGGTACTGGCTTCACGGTCGAGGGGGACTGCCCACAGAGCCATGGCGGGGAGGAGGAGGGCTCATCTGGACTTGATCTTCCTTACCTACAGACACGGGACTGGGAGACACTTGGAGGACAGCCTGGATGAGGTGAGACGCGCAGACATCTGCTGTGCGCTCGGAGACACGCCTGGAGCCCACGGAACCCCAGAGTGAGGCATCACTGTGGAGCCACGCAGCAGTCTCAGCCCTGCGGGGCTCTCGGGACAGGAAGTACCCAGCTCTAGAGCCAGGAGGAGGACTTCCCAGGGACACAAACGTGGGGCTGGAAGAACAACCTGTAGCTCGAATGTGAAAAATACAGGACTGGGACCGGGGCTGGGGCACAGAGAGGGTTCAGCCAGCGCCTACAACGCTGGCATCCCATATGGTTGGTCGGAGTCCTGGCTCTTCACTCTAGATCCAGCTCCCTGCTAACACACCTGGGAAGACAACAGAATATGGCCCAAATGTCCCTACCATCCATATGGAAAACACAGATGGACACCCTGGCTCCTGGCTTTGGCCTGGCCCAGAGCGAGCTGTTGTGGCCATTTAGGGAACAAACTAGAAAACAGAAGATCCCTCTGTGTGTGTGTGTGTGTGTGTGTGTCACTCTGCCTTTCAAAAAATAATTTTTTTCTTGCAGAAAAAGTAAAGCACAGGGATTGGCACTGTGGGGTAGTGGTAAGGCCTCTGCCTGCAGTGCCAGCATCCCACATGGGCGCTGGTTCAAGACCCAGCTTCTCCACTTCCAATCAGGCTCTCTGCTGTGGCCTGGGAAAACAGAAGAACATGGCCCAAGTCCTTGGGCCCCTGCACCCACGTGGGAGACCCGGAAGAAGCCCCTGGCTCCTGACTTCGGATCGGCGCAGCCCCAGCCATTGCAACCATTTGGAGAGTGAACCAATGGATGGAAGATCTCTCTCGCTCACTCTCTGCCTCTGTCTCTCTAACTCTGCCTTTCAAACAAATAAATCTTTAAAAGAAAAATTTAAAGCACAAGACTGTACCTGACATAACTGGCATCCTCTGTGTGTTCTGTGCTCCCCTCCCTCCCTCCCTCCCTCCCTCCCTCTCCCTCTCTCTCTCTCTCCCTCTCTCTCTCATGCATACACACACGCAAAACACAACACTTCCTAACAAGACTAAAAGCAGCAGCCACAGTGGCACAGAACTAGAGACGCCTACGAGGCCCTGAAGGTTCATTCCCAGACGTGGGCAGTAAACAGCATCAGCCTCCCTCCTGCTGGGGGGCTTCTCCCAGGCGGACCCCAAGTGACAGGCTCCGGGTTCCACACTGACATCTCTGTGACAGCAAAACCACACAAGCTCCGCTCGCCAACTCTGGACAGGAAGACACCGTGCGGTCCTCTAGCGGCTGGCCCTGGGCGGCTCTGGGAACAGCCTCTCTCCCGAGATCCTGCCCCACGGGCCGGATCGAACAAGAGGCTAACACAGCCTCCTAAGAATGTGAGCTCTTGAAAAGTGAGGGCTGTCAGAGGCTCAGCCTCTACCAGACAGGACTGCTGGGCCCTGAAGGAGCTGCACTGGCCCCAGGGGCCCTGATGCCCCTCCAGCTGACTCGGAGCTGCGCAGAAGCCAAGGGCAGACTGTGAATTCTAACGCATGTGAACTTTCATGGGGTAAGGCGTTTGGGATCCAGACTTCAACGCCTTTGAACATCACCATCGTTGAACCTGAAGGAGTTAATTTCTGCCCCAGAAAGCAGGTAACAGAAGGAGATTCACATCTGGACTGGGGCACCATTCAGTTCTGATGAGCGAGGTCCAACAACAAAGCAGGACAGGATCAGGGCTGAGAAGGCAGCCAAGGGGACTGGGAGCCTCGGGGATGGAGCGGCTTTGCAGGTGATTTAACTCATGCCCTGTCCCAACACATTCCAGAGCCGCCATGAGCACATTCTAGCACGCACGCCGGCCAAGCAGGCGACAGACACACTGCCAAGGCTGGCAGCATACAGGGCCCTCTTCCACCTCTCAGGGGCTCTGCTGCTGGGAGGGAGACCCGCCAGGCCCAGCACCGGCCTGAGAGGCGGCGAGCCTGACCAGTCCCGGGGTGCAGTCAGCCGGTTGATTTGTCTCACACACTGTGAGATAGGATTTCAAGCCTCTCATTTAGCAGAAATAAAAGTAATTCTGTGGCCTCCATCTGCCATTATTTTGTTTTATTTCTCAATCTGTTCACACTCAAGTAGGGAAGATGGGTTCTCAGAAATCCAAACAAGGAGAAAAGAATAACGCCCTAGAGCCCACGGGGAAACAAAAGAGAAAAAAAAAATCTATTTTTGCAAAGACCTGGGAAGGCAGAGATGGCATTCCTGCTGCAGGCTGGGAGCAGAGGCCAGCCTCTGGACAGCCTCCAGCCAGGTGACGGCACTGAGCTCTGCAGGGCAGAGCCACCAGGTGCAGGGTGGCAGAGCTGGGCCCACCTGTCCCAGCCTATGCTCGGTGAGGGAGCCCTGGCTCCAGGAAGCCCTGCGTGGCAGCTGGGTAGCCTTCCCAGGGCACACAATGGAGACAGGGATGACAGCTGAGTGAGGGGTGTGCAGTGTGCGGAGGAGTGGGAATCCCTGGGGAGGCACTTGCCACTGAGGCCCTCCCTGTCCATGACAGTCCCCAGCTGCTCTGGGCACACCAGACTCTGCTTGCTTCACGCTGGGAAATGAGACTCACCCTGGAGACGGCTCCAGCACCCCCACACCTGCACCTGCACAGCTGGCACAGGCAAACGCTGCACTGTGGGAAAAGATGGCAGGGAGCAGCTAAACAGGAATCAGACAAAGCCAGTGTACACGCACAGAAACACTGAGAGCAACAAGACCACTCCCTTCACAGGAAGCACACACGCACGCCCCTCAGGCCGAAACCTCTGCTGTGTCTTCAGAAGGACACAGCTGACAGAACTCGGGGCCAGCGGAGAAGGGAAGCTGTGAGGACCACAAGGACCTTTGGTGGAATCTTCTATGGAAGGCAAAGTCACCAACAGAAACAGACCCTGGACGACACACAGCGCAGCCTGTGCTCTTCAGGAGAAAGGCCGGCCTCGCTCTCCCGGGGGCCTCTGCAGGAGGGGCAAAGCTCAGGCAGGAAGGACCACCTGGGAAAGTAAGACCCCTAACTGGACTGAGGACCCCCTCCCGGCAAGGCCTGACCCGAGGTCTGAACTTACTGTAACAGAAAGCACAGGGTGATGAAAGACTACAGGCAGGATGAGCACGGCTCCGGGCTGGGCGGGCATCGCCCTAATTAATAACAATTAATGATAATTAACAATAAAGCACCACCATCTCCTCACACAACACTCCCCTCTTTGGATCTCAGCCAAACAACACTGTGTAGCTGCTTAGCTGTACAGAGCACCCCGCTACCTTCTCCTCAGGACAAAGCCAAGCCACCAAGCAAGCTGCTCAAGCAACTGTGCAGGGGTCCAAACCCCATTATCAGATACGCAACTGGCTCCAGCACCAGGCTCACAGGCCACCAAAACCCTGGACCTGCTCTCCAAGCAGCACGGCTGTTCTTGTGACTCGTCTGTCTGTAGCAGAAACCTCCCTTTGCCTCCGACCTTGTCGTTGTCCTCCACATTCTGATTCAGCACCAGGGACGGGGACAGAGTGCTCCCTTGCACTTAGCTGGGACCAGCTCCCTTCCAGGGTCCAGCTGCCGAACTCATTCCTGAGACCCGACTGCTGTCCTTGGGAGAATCAACGTCACGCAGGAGTACTCCTCCCAGGGCTCCCGCGCAGGCTCTGGGTCCTTGTCTGTCCCCTTGCGTCTCCCTTCAGTCAACTCCTCAGTCAACTCCTCAGGGGCAACCCCCAGCACAAGACAAAGTCCACTCCAGGCCCTGGTCACGGACCTGGCAGCAATACCCCTGCATTTCTTGTTCACTGGTAAGTTCCAAGCCTGGAGAGTCACCTTCCCAACATTCCTGTCACTTCCACGCCACCAACCAGTTCTTAGAAGTGAATAATTCTTCCCCAAGGAAAGAAAATGTAAATGACTAATTATAAAAGGCAACGGTTCTTTTCTACTCAAAGGAGCTGTCCTGTTAAGTAATGAATCTAAGAGTGATAGCATGACTTCAGGGTAGCAAATATGGAAGCTGTGACTCCAGAAGTAATAGCTAAGCAGCAACGTTAGTGCTAGTGTCGGCAGTGAAATGAGAAGACTGGCATAATCCCCTGAAGGCCCGAGCCGGCGTCACCCAGCCCAGAACTTCTAAGCAGACACCAATCTGAGATCCCTGGAGACAGTGCGAGGTCAGCAGCTCTGAGTGGGGAAGGCACACACTCTAACCCAGGTGTCACCCGGAGACGCCAACATCCTGTATGCCAGACATACTCAGTCACCCAGACTGGGTTCACACGTACCTCTAAGATCTATGCCAGGAAATCACCCCAAAAGGCAGCTAGTGCACCAAGCAGCATTGCAAAGATACAATGGGGCGGGCATTTGGCATAGTGGATAGGACACTGCTTGGGAAGACTGGTGGAACGAGAACTGCCCCCACCGCACTCCTCTTCTCAGAACGAATCCACAGCAACAGAGAACCATGTGCGTGTGTCTGGTGTGGATCCCAGATCCACTCCCAGTTCTGGCTTCTTGCCAACGAGCACCCTGGGAGGCAGCAGTGATGGCTCAAGCAGCCACGTGGGAGACCAGATCTAATTCCAGGTTCCTGCCTGCCCTCAGACCCGCCCAGTCCTAGTTGGCAGGCATGGGGGAGTGAAGTAGATGATCTCTCTCTCTCATGGGGGAGTGAAGTAGATGATCTCTCTCTCTCACTCTTTCCCTCTCCCTCTACCTCTCCCTCTCCCTCTCCCTCTCTCTCTTTCATATGGCTAAAATAATTTTTAAAGTTTTTTAAAAGACAATTCACAAAGCCACTAAAATCAGTAACAGCCCACCAAATTATTTTTAAGAATTAAAGCTCTATGGGCGGCCGGCGCCGCGGCTCAATAGGTTAATCCTCTGCCTCGCGGCGCCAGCACACTGGTTCTAGTCCCAGTCAGGGCGCCAGATTCTGTCCCGGTTGCCCCTCTTCCAGGCCAGCTCTCTGCTGTGGCCAGGGAGTGCAGTGGAGGATGGCCCAAGTGCTTGGGCCCTGCACCCCATGGGAGACCAGGATAAACACCTGGCTCCTGCCTTCGGATCAGTGTGGTGCGCTGGCCGCGGCAGCCATTGGAGGGTGAACCAACGGCAAAGGAAGACCTTTCTCTCTGTCTCTCTCTCTCACTGTCCACTCTGCCTGTCAAAAAAAAAAAAAAAAAAAGCTCTATGGACACTCTCACAGTGCACTTAGCTGGGGGCAGGGGCTCACCTGCTACCAGGCTTGGAGCATCAGTCTGTTCTGTGTGCTAGAAGGCCTGCATGCCACAGTCAGATGGCCTCCAGGAAGCCACAGCCAACCCACGCACACGGCACTCCCACTGCCCCAGGGCAATTCATACAGAGTGAAGCGGAGAGAAGCCCAACCACCAGAGAAAATGAGGACGAGAGCAAGACGGATTATTTCTTCAAATCAAACCTATCTGATTCTTTAAAGAAAACTGCAGTCAAAGCTATCATACAACTGAGACAGGAAACACAGAAATCGTATACCCAATACTGAGGATTATTCGTAAGCAAGATTTAAGAGAATAAAATGGAAAGTTCAAGATCATGACTCCTGCAGTTAGTGCTGGCTCCACCCCACAGCCCCACCTGCACCCCAGCCAGCCCGGACCACCTTCCTGCACTCAGGAAGCCTCCAACCAGACCCAAGCAATCTGCTCCACCACAACCGATTCACTTCTCAAGATAAAACCTAGCCCAGGGGCCAGTGTTGTGGTGCAGCAGGCTGGGCACCGATCCCCATATAAGCACTGGTTTGAGTCCTGGCTGCTCCACTTCCAATCCAGCTCCCTGCTAATGCACCTGGGAAAGCAGCAGAGGATGGCCCGAGTGCTTGAACCCCTGCACCCACATGGGAGATCTGGATGGAATTCCAAGCTCCTAGCTTTGGCCTGGCCTAGCCCCAGCCATTGAGGCTACTTGGGGAGAAAACCAGTGGCTAGCAGACAGACATTCATTCATTCTCTCTCTAACTCTACCTTTCAAATAAAACAAATCTTAGGAGAAAAACAAAAACAAAAACAAAAAGATGTAGCCCAGTCCTGCAGACTACAAGCCTGGCATTCTTTCTATGGGGAAGGGGTGGTGGTGGGGTATCAGGATTCCTCCCACGCACCCCTGCCAGCTGAGTGCCAACGGCATCCTCAGGTATGCCAACCAACAGAAACATCCCCAGACATTTATTTCCCAGCAAACCCAGGGGCACCATGGCGCCCACGGCCACCGCTCTGCCCAGGGGCCCCTCCTTGCAGCAGCGGGAAAGCCCACAGAGGCTGTGTGGCACTACCTTGTGCTTCCTGCACACCCGTGCCACCCCCAGCGCCCGCCGGCCGGGTCTCCCCTGGGCGGTGGATGCTTCCCGCCCACATCCCGCTGGTGACCCCTCCCTCAGGGAAGCCTCACGGGCAGGACTTTGGGAGCCACGCCTCTCCCTTAAGACCATGACTTCTGGAAACCTAGCTCTTTTTCCTCTCTCCCAGCACCAAGCAGAATGTCTTTGCAACAGCCCGCCAGTGGACTGGGCACCAAGCCCTCAGAAACAAGGGCCCTTTCTCAGCTGCCAAGTGCCATCCTCACGTCTCGGCCCCAGCTCCACCCACGCTCCTAACCTGTGAGGACTGGCTGACTCCACACGGCACAGCGAGGCCCAGTCCAGAAGGATGCTCTCGCTCCGCTAGTTCCCACCCAGACTCGGGTCTAGGGCCCCTTGCTGATGTGGTGTTTCCCAATGGTCTGGATACAAACTCGAGGTGTGTCCTCAGCCCAACTTCATCAACTGTGCAGCACACACGTTCACTAATCCTAGGCTTGATCTACCAGCTCCTGAGACCCACGGGGGCTGGAGCCAGACTGCGGGATCTAGAACCCAACCCCACAGCTTGGCAGCCTTGTAACAAGAGGTACCTGACGGGTGTGCTTGGAGGGAAAGGGGCCGATAAAGACCACCGAAGCCCTCAGCAGCACAGACATGCCGGCACGCCGGCGGAGTGCGCCGTTTCTGCTTCTCATGGGCGCCCTGCTCACGGCCACGCACACAAGCGTGCTGACCCACCACCAGACCCTCGCAGCTAAATCCAGCCACCCGTCACCACCAGAGACTGTCCCAGGCACGGCTTCTCACCAGCTGCGTGCTGGCTCCCAGCCCCAGGAGAGCTCCTCAGCCACGTGGCTGGTGCTGTGGCTGCTGTCTCTGGTACAGGTTTCCCAACCCTTTCCTTCCTACCTTGCTCGATCTTCATAGAGCTGAGTGTCCCACGGCTTGATGACGCCCTCAAATCCAGCCGGCCTGGCGGTTATTTGCCTTCTACAACGAGCATCCTACTCCACCGCCTTCTCTCTGCCACCTCCGTGCCAGTCTGTTCTCAACTGTTTGTCCATCTGAGCTGGTATCTGTCCAGGGACATCCTTCCCTTTCTACCCAGCGGCTTCACTCTCCATTCTCTGTGCATTATTTTGTTTAGTGCGTCTTTTTTCAGATCGGTTTCGTCAGTCTAGCAAAGTAAAAATGCCTTTCATCGGAACCAGAAAATTCCTGGCCACAACCCTCACAGGCATTGGCCTTTCTCCAGCCTATTTTCGCGTTCTAGGACTATTTTCCTTCATTCTCTTTCAGGCCTCACCTCTGTCACATTTCCAGCATCTCTCTGTGCTGCCTACTCAGTAACTCGCTCAGACTACCTTCCATTTTAACGACTCCTCTCTTCTGCTGAGTCTAAGGAGTTCACACTTAAATGCTTACGACTCTGGTTGCCGCAAGTGGAGTCGAGTTCTCGGTAGAGTGAGCGCCTTCTTCAGAGCCGTCTCTGAACCCTCACTGCTCCTCTGTCCCTGATCCTAACCCTGCTGCAGGGTCTCGGGTCTCCAGGGACAAATCCTGCTAATGCTAATGCCAGCTGCGACCCATGCTGTGGCCCCCTCTGCCCGCCTTGCGCTTTTCCTGTGGGCAGAAGTCCTCCACGGGGGTCAGGCAGCTGCCGGGTGCCTGTGAAACCTCCCAGTGCTGTCACAGCACACTAAGACGCTGTGTACCCTTCCCCGCGCGGGCGCACAGTGCTGGAGAGTGAAAAGGCCGCAGGCTTGCAGGGAATGAGGCGCAAGGCAGTCACGTCCTCCCCAACGCCACAGCTCCTTTAAAGGCCGAAGGCTGTCACTGGAGTCCGTCGTTCCTGATGAGGCAGGAGAAGTCGCTGGTTTTCCTAGTAAAGCTACAACCTTGAACCCCGAGTAAACATCTTTTCAGTCTGCTGTGTGGCAAAACAGGAAGACTCTGGAAAACGCTGGTGGGCACTCAAGGGACAGGGAATCCCAGGAAGCCGCCGGAGCAGGAAGGAGTTCGCCCGCCGAGTGACTCAGGGCTAGACCTCCCAGGCAGCTTCTCCAACGGAACAAAGCTCAGCGTGCCACTTCAAGGAAGACCACGGGCAGCGTCTGCTACCACGACAGCAGTCCAGCTGGCAAGCCCCTCTGGATCCTGGGTCCGTCCAGCTGAGAGCTCCGGCCCCTCTGGATCCTGGGTCCGTCCAGCTGAGAGCTCCGGCCCCTCTGAATCCTGGGTCCGTCCAGCTGAGAGCTCCGGCCCCCTCTGAATCCTGGGTCCGTCCAGCTGAGAGCCCCGGCCCCTCTGAATCCTGGGTCCGTCCAGCTGAGAGCTCCGGCCCCTCTGAATCCTGGGTCCGTCCAGCTGAGAGCTCCGGCCCCTCTGAATCCTGGGTCCGCCCAGCTGAGAGCTCCGGCCCCTCTGAATCCTGGGTCCGTCCACCTGAGAGCTCCGGCCCCTCTGAATCCTGGGTCCGCCCAGCTGAGAGCTCCGGCCCCTGTGAATCCTGGGTCCGTCCAGCTGAGAGCTCCAGCCCCTCTGAATCCTGAGAGCTCCGGCCCCTCTGAATCCTGGGTCCGTCCAGCTGAGAGCTCCGGCCCCTCTGAATCCTGAGAGCTCCGGCCCCTGTGAATCCTGAGAGCTCCGGCCCCTCTGAATCCTGGGTCCGTCCAGCTGAGAGCTCTGGCCCCTCTGAATCCTGGGTCCGCCCAGCTGAGAGCCCCGGCCCCTCTGAATCCTGGGTCCGTCCAGCTGAGAGCCCCGGCCCCTCTGAATCCTGGGTCCGTCCAGCTGAGAGCCCCGGCCCCTCTGAATCCTGGGTCCGTCCAGCTGAGAGCCCCGGCCCCTCTGAATCCTGGGTCCGTCCAGCTGAGAGCCCCGGGCCCTCTGAATCCTGGGTCCGTCCAGCTGAGAGCCCCGGCCCCTCTGAATCCTGGGTCCGTCCAGCTGAGAGCCCCGGCCCCTCTGAATCCTGGGTCCGTCCAGCTGAGAGCCCCGGCCCCTCTGAATCCTGGGTCCGTCCAGCTGAGAGCTCCGGCCCCTCTGAATCCTGGGTCCGTCCAGCTGAGAGCTCTGGCCCCTCTGAATCCTGGGTCCGTCCAGCTGAGAGCTCCGGCCCCTCTGGATCCTGGGTCCGTCCAGCTGAGAGCTCCGGTCCCTCTGGATCCTGGGTCCGTCCAGCTGAGAGCCCCGGCCCCTCTGGATCCTGGGTCCGTCCAGCTGAGAGCCCCGGCCCCTCTGAATCCTGGGTCCGTCCAGCTGAGAGCTCCGGCCCCTGTGAATCCTGGGTCCGTCCAGCTGAGAGCCCCGGCCGCTCTGAATCCTGGGTCCGTCCAGCTGAGAGCCCAAGGAGTCCAACTGAGCACAAGCACTCCCTGACGTGCTCATAGACTGAGCACAAGCACTCCCTGACGTGCTCCTAGAGTGACTGAGCACAAGCACTCCCTGACATGCTCCTAGAGTGACTGAGCACAAGCACTCCCTGACGTGCTCCTAGAGTGACTGAGCACAAGCACTCACTGACGAGCTCTTAGACTGAGCACAAGCACTCACTGACGAGCTCTTAGACTGAGCACAAGCACTCACTGACGTGCTCCTAGAGTGACTGAGCACAAGCACTCACTGACGTGCTCCTAGAGTGACTGAGCACAAGCACTCCCTGACGTGCTCCTAGAGTGACTGAGCACAAGCACTCACTGATGTGCTCCTAGAGTGACTGAGCACAAGCACTCCCTGACGTGCTCCTAGAGTGACTGAGCACAAGCACTCACTGATGTGCTCCTAGAGTGACTGAGCACAAGCACTCACTGACGTGCTCCTAGAGTGACTGAGCACAAGCACTCACTGACGTGCTCCTAGAGTGACTGAGCACAAGCACTCACTGACGTGCTCTTAGATTCCACGTTGCATCTGACCTTTAAGAAACAAGCATTTATTGACCTGTGATTTTCCACTGAGAAAAAAGCTCTATAATTACCTGAAAATGCTATTACAACGCCCTCTTCGCCAGTCAGACGCCTGTATGAGACTCATTTGTTCACATAACATATTGAAATGTAACATATTGAATACACGAACCACACTGAATAAGTAACATATTGAATATAAAATAATTTTATTTAAGAATTCTTTTCACGCCTCTATTAAGTTAAACATTAAAGAAATGTGCAAAAACCTAGAATGTCTTTCTTCTCACTAAACCATGTTTTGTTTTGGAAAACACTAACATCACAAACATATGCACAATAATAGCATATAAAGGATATCATATAAAGGATTTGCCAAGTTATTTTTAAATAAATTACTAAACATTTTTAAACTTTTTCTGTATGAACTTTTTTTTCTTTAAGATTTTATTTATTTATTTGAGAGGCAGAGCCATAGACAGAGAGAGGGGAAGACAGAGAGAAAGGCCTTCCATCCACTGGTCTACTCCCTAAATGGCCACAATGGCCAAAGCTGGGCCGACCTGAAGCCAGGAGCCAGGAGCTTTTCCCGGGTCTCCCACGCAGGTGCAGAGGCCCAAGCATGTGGGCCATCTTCTACTGCTTTCCCAGGCGATAGCAGAGAGCTGGATCGGAAGTGGAGCAGCTGGGACTAGAACCAGCACCCATATGGGAGGCCAGTGTTGCAGGTGGGGAATCCTGCAGCCACAGCGCCACCCTGAACTCCTACTGTGGGAAACATGAAGAGAACTCAAGAATTCACCCACATAAGAAAAGTTCTTTACTTCTCACCACATGAAGGGGTCCTGCAAGGCCGTGTCACTGCCGCTCCCGGGCAGCACCTGTGCGCCCCACTGGGAACAGCTGTTTCCCAGTGTGACTCTTGCTCTGGCCTGGCCAGGGTGCCAGCCGCAGCACTGGAGCTGCCGGTGGAGCCGCCACTCTGTCTCTCTGCAAGGCTGGCCCTAGCTGAGACTGAAGCACACTCACGAGCACCCACAGTCGCCTGGCATTGGTGGGGAAGGGTCAGCTCGTTCTCTGTCTTTCGTCACCACCTCTCTGGAGCCAGAGCCCCCTCCCACACTGTGCCCTCGTCTCCAGAAGCTGTCCTCTCCCTGCCCCAGCCCAGCACAGGTGCACAGCACCCCACCCAGCACCTCACAGGCTGGGGCTCACCATGACGCTCAAGGCCACATCAATACAGTCCCTCAATCAGTTACTGACACCTCACAGGATACAGAATCAGCAAAGGAAGCTCCACGGTGAGCCAGAAGCATCACTGCTACCATCCAGGCTCTCCCAGGGTTAAAAAAAAAAAAAGTAATTAAAAAAAAAAAAAAAAAAAAACCAGTAGGTGATTTCTGCTCTCCAAACCTGCCTGCGAAACAAAACTCACAGCCACACGCTCCCACTGGAAAAGTCCACGAAGGTCACAATGCAGAGGTGAGAGCCACGGTTTCAGGGTGCCAAGTGTGGGCTGCAGCAAGGGCCGCACGATCTCAGGCAAGCAGCTTTGTCTCTGGCCGTCGGCCTCGTGCGTCCTGCCTGCCCTGGGCCGTCGGCCTCGTGTGTCCCGCCTGCCCTGGGCCGTTGGCCTCGTGCGTCCCATCGGCCTCGTGTGTCCCGCCTGCCCTGGGCCATCGGCCTCCTGCATCCCGCCTGCCCTGGGCCATTGGCCTCGTGTGTCCCGCCTGCCCTGGGCCATTGGCCTCGTGTGTCCCGCCTGCCCTGGGCCATCGGCCTCGTGTGTCCCGCCTGCCGTGGGCCATTGGCCTCGTGTGTCCCGCCTGCCCTGGGCCGTTGGCCTCCTGCATCCCGCCTGCCCTGGGCCGTCGGCCTCGTGTGTCCCGCCTGCCGTGGGCCGTCGGCCTCGTGTGTCCCGCCTGCCCTGGGCCGTTGGCCTCGTGCATCCCGTCGGCCTCGTGTGTCCCGCCTGCCATGGGCCGTCGGCCTCGTGTGTCCCGTCGGCCTCGTGTGTCCCGCCTGCCGTGGGCCGTCGGCCTCGTGTGTCCCGCCTGCCGTGGGCCGTCGGCCTCGTGTGTCCCGCCTGTCCTGGGCCG
This sequence comes from Lepus europaeus, assembly GCF_033115175.1. NCBI lineage: Eukaryota > Metazoa > Chordata > Mammalia > Lagomorpha > Leporidae > Lepus > Lepus europaeus. Next base: position 2,305,369 of record NC_084836.1, read on the forward strand.
TTGGCCTCGTGCATCCCGTCGGCCTCGTGTGTCCCGCCTGCCATGGGCCGTCGGCCTCGTGTGTCCCGTCGGCCTCGTGTGTCCCGCCTGCCGTGGGCCGTCGGCCTCGTGTGTCCCGCCTGCCGTGGGCCGTCGGCCTCGTGTGTCCCGCCTGCCCTGGGCCGTTGGCCTCGTGCATCCCGTCGGCCTCGTGTGTCCCGCCTGCCATGGGCCGTCGGCCTCGTGCATCCCGCCTGCCGTGGGCCGTCGGCCTCGTGTGTCCCGCCTGCCGTGGGCTGCAGCACCAGTATCAGGAGCAATATGCTGCAGGACACGCTCAGGGCCCCTCTTCTTCGTCCTGCTGTTACCACTCACGAGGAGTGCCTCAGGTCCATGGTTTTGGACCCGTGACCGAAGTCCCTGGCCACACGTGGCCTCAGGCACACTGGTAAGTGAACCAGACTCTGCCTAAGGTAGCAGAGCCACCGGTGAAAGCCGCACTGCGAGTCTACACTGAGAAAAGCCCAGTGTTTTCCCCAAGGGTTTTCGATCAGGATAAAGATAAGAAGGGAAAAGTGCTTCTTGACGTACTAGCAGTCCTGAAGAGAGTTAAGTGAAGTGAGACCACGAGCAGGGAGACAAGCAGAGAGGCGGAAGGAGGCCAGTCCTTGACGAGAGGGACCCAGCTGCCAACATCCCAGGCAGTCGGCTGGAGTTCAGTCAGTCCACGGCACTGCGCCTCCCACATGCGTTACAACAGTCCCCAGAGGCCCTCTGCTGGGGCCGCCTATGTGGCCCCCTCGGAGAAGTACAGCCAAACTCCCAAGCGTCCCAAATGTGCCTCACATGGCTCTCAGCTGGACGGTGAGGAACCAACGTAACCACATAAGGGTCACATGGCATCCAACAACCACGTGAAGATCACGTGGAACCAGTGCAAACACAAGAAGGACGTGTGGAATCAACGTGACCCCTGGAGGACCATGTGGCAACACCACGACTACATGAGGATCGACGGGACCCCTGGGGCTCTTGTGGCATCCAAGCAACACGTGACCATCATACAGAAACCATGTGAGGATTACACGGAACCGTGCACCCCGCAAGGCAACCACTGGACTGCGTGCGGTACACGGGCAGCAGGATCCACGCCTTCCACGTGTGAGCGCTGTCAATATACCCCTTCATCAGACAGCAAATCTCCGGTGGAAAATGAAAAGGCAGCGTCGACTTCATTGTGCAGCTGATCTTATTTACAAACAGAAGCCAGATAACCTTGTACTTAAATGGCTTGAGTTCATCACTCACGATCAGAGAAGTGACATTCAAATTTACAGTTTCACATTACGATTCAATCTCTTTCCTAAGGAGGGAAAAGCCTTGAGTTCGGGGCAGGGGTGGGGGGTGGATTAAAAATATGCAAACATTAACAAGGAAGGGGAAATGACGAATTGACGTGTGGCCAAATACATCTCCCACAGGCACACTGCTCTTCCCAAGAAACCCAGAGAGCACAAGCAGCCTCGGGTCTCCGCCCTGGAGCAGCACGAAGGGCCTCCCCCTTCTCCCTGTCGGCTCCTCACTCATCAACAGTGATGTCATCCCACGCAGGGCTCGTCAGCAGAAGCACTTCATCTAATTCATTCAAATTAAGCCTGAGTCTAAATCTTTAGACACATTTGTAAAAGCGCTATTTTGACCACTTCACACCAGCAGCTCACTGAGGCCTTGTCAGTGAGTGGTGTCAGGAGCAGCTGTTGTGACAGTCACATTCCCTCCTCGCCTTCTCAGAGGCTGGGACGCAGGAAGGCTGCAGAGTGCCCGCCCCTCAACGTTTCTCCCGGCCTCTGTGGGCAAAACCCATCGCCCTCCCCGGAGGTCTGCTCTAGGCCACCTCCTGGAGCTGGACCTCAACATCCACCCTCTCTCCAGGGGGCCCAGCAAACTCAACTGCGGCTCCCCAGGTGTGGAGGTGTCCAGGAAAGGCACATGTTGGTGTAAGATGCACCAAAAAGTTCCTGCCACTCGAGGGTCTGTCCTCACACGGCGGCCACTTCACCACCACACTGGCCCCTCCTGCTTCACTGGCCAACACAGCTGTTCCCAGGTCCCATGAAGTCAGCCCTGGCGCTGGGAACCCTGTGGCTTCCGGTGGAACTCTCAGACACGAGCCTCCACTGACAGAGATGGGCAGAGCCCTGCACCGTACCAGCTTGGGTTTGCCTCCGGGACCAGGCCCAGCCCAGCACGCACAGCCCTGGCACCAAGACAGCGAGGCTAAGCCTGCCCATGGGTCTGGTGTCACAGACAAGGAGCTGCCGCCCCAAATCTGATGCCCTTCAAAACACAGAACCTCTGAAGACAATCTGCCTCGTGTGAGCCACATCTGGTGCCTGCAGGCAGCAGTCGGACCGACAAGAACCTCCAGGATCAGACGCTGCACCTGCCTTCTCACTGACCCGCTCAGCAGGGCGCACAGTCTGGGCCCCACCTCACACCCCTGGTCAGCCCCTAGGAGAGTTCGCCCACTGAGACAGACCTGGACACCTCAAGGAGTTAGCGGGTGGCCACGTGGAGATTCAGAAGACAGCCTGTGGACAAGCCCAGTGCTCTCCAGGAAAAGTGTCTGGGGCATGGACCTGCGTCCCTGCAGCCCCTGGGGCATGGACCCTCTCCCCTGCAGCCCCTGGGTCATTGACCCGTGTCCCTGCAGCCCCTGGGGCATGGACCCTCACCCTGCAGCCCCTGGGGCATGGACCCTCTCCCCTGCAGCCCCTGGGGCATGGACCCTCACCCCTGCAGCCCCTGGGGCATGGACCTGTACCCCTGCAGCCCCTGGGGCATTGACCCGTGTCCCTGCAGCCCCTGGGGCATGGACCTGTACCCCTGCAGCCCCTGGGTTATTGACCCGTGTCCCTGCAGCCCCTGGGGCATGGACCCTCACCCCTGCAGCCCCTGGGTTATTGACCCGTGTCCCTGCAGCCCCTGGGGCATGGACCCTCACCCCTGCAGCCCCTGGGTTATTGACCCGTGCCCCTGCAGCCCCTGGGGCATGGACCCTCACCCCTGCAGCCCCTGGGGCATTGACCCGTGCCCCTGCAGCCCCTGGGGCATGGACCCTCACCCCTGCAGCCCCTGGGGCATGGACCCTCACCCCTGCAGCCCCTGGGGCATGGACCCTCACCCCTGCAGCCCCTGGGGCATGGACCCTCACCCCTGCAGCCCCTGGGGCATGGACCCTCACCCCTGCAGCCCCTGGGGCATGGACCCTCACCCCTGCAGCCCCTGGGGCATGGACCCTCACCCCTGCAGCCCCTGGGGCATGGACCCTCACCCCTGCAGCCCCTGGGGCATGGACCCTCACCCCTGCAGCCCCTGGGGCATGGACCCTCACCCCTGCAGCCCCTGGGGCATGGACCCTCACCCCTGCAGCCCCTGGGGCATGGACCCTCACCCCTGCAGCCCCTGGGGCATGGACCCTCACCCCTGCAGCCCCTGGGGCGGGCAGCGCTCACCTGGATGCCGTCCAGCAGCTTGCTCATGCACCAGTAGGTGTCGGCCTCGATGTTGCGCAGCACCTCGGCAGGCACGCTGCAGATGTCCACACTGTCCACGTCCTCCCCCTCTGCAGGGAAACACAAGGCGGCCATCAAGCACACAGGACCAACAAGGCCGGAAGGGACAGCAGGGCCATCAGCCCTCACACGCCCCTTTCTCATCTACTCACCCAATGACGCATGCAGTCTTCCACCTCATCGCTCAACGGCTCTCAATTTAAATACCTAATTGGTTGCAGGTAGTTAATATTCTGAATCCCCTCTGATTAATTAACATAATTAATATATTGCAAACGACTGCTTCCCAGGCATTTCACATTCTAATGAGACAGAACCTGGAGTGGATGACTTATTCCTGCAGAGACCTGGAAGTTGGTCCCGCTGATCCTTAAAACCTCGCTGCTGACACCTGACGTGCTCTTCAGTCAGAAGTCCTGCAAAACCTGCTTCCAAGCTTAGCTTCCAGAGCCACCCCAGGGGAGCACCTCTACGCCCTGATCAACGGCCTCACAAAGCAACACCACATATGGGCTTCAAAGCCATGATGGACAATGGTGCCCCAAACAAGTCTCTTCTGAAAGTGTATCCTAAAAAAAAAAAAAAAACCTAACGAGAAACCCTAACTGAGAAGTTTTCAATGCAGGGGCCAGCACTGCGGCGCAGCATGTTAAGCCACCGCCTGCAACACTGGCTTCCTGAGAGGACACCTGCTTATGTTCTGACTGTCCCGCTTCCAATCCAACTCCTTGCTAACAGCCTAGGAAGAACAGCAAATGATGGCCCAAGTGCTTGGGACCCTGTCACCCACGTGGAAGACCCAGAGGAAGCTCCTGGCTTCAGCCTGGCCCAGCCCTGGCTGTTGCAGCCATCTGGGGAGTGAAAAAGTATATGGTAGATTTTGCTCGCTCGCTCGCTCTCTCTCTCTCTGTCTTCTCCTTCTCTCTCTGTGATTTTCAAAATAAATAAATAAATCTTTTTTAAGAAAGTTTTCAAAATGCAAAACAGTTACCTAATTCAAAAGGCTTATCCAAAACTTGAGCAACCTAATTTTAGATGCTTGCAAAAAGTGGTATCATCCAGTGTAACACTCATATTGTGCTTAAAAAAGTCTGCGTCCTTTAATTTTTAAAAAATTTTATTTGCAAAGTATAGGGCATCACTGCAAGGAAGATGTTCTTTAAGGCAAGAAACACTTCAGCCTAGAGCACATTTAGAAAGTTTCAAGCTGATAATAATAACAGTACTTCTCACAGTGTAGTTGCTAACATTTATTGAGTGCTTACTGTATGCCCAGCACTCTCACACCTGTCCACTGCACACACTCATCGAGTTTAACCTGAGTTCCGTTGCTGTGGAGCTGTCTCTGTGGACGTCCCGAGGGAGGGCTCAGACACCAGGTGGCCTGCTCGCGGTCCACCCACACTGCAGCACACATCAGCACTTCTTGTCTTTTTAGGGCCCAAAACCATCCCGGGCTATGGACAGTCCTGTCCACGCTTCCACATTCCTGTGGCTGCCTCCACAGTGGGTCATGTGGACGACAGGCAGCAGGAGCCCGACATGGGAACCGGCCCCACACCCACGCACAGGCAGAGACGAACAGGGAGCGGGTGCCCTCTGGAAGCCTGAGCGTTACAGGGGAGAACAAAGGACGCCGACCGACAACTGAAAGCATAAATGTTTAGGGGTCAGAGGTCACCCAGGTGCCAAGCAGGTGAAGCAGGGCATGGAGAAAGTGGGGGTGCTTACTCCTGAGACATTAACTCAGGGGACCCCTGCACCACCACAGCCTCCTGGAGCTCACTCCCCGTGCACACCGCGCCCACCCAGCCAGGCCCTGGGACGTGGAGTTACAATGACGAGCTCTTTCCCCTGGTCCTGCTCTCAGAGTGGCCCTGGAGAATCAGCTGTAGGCGCTCACTGTGGGCACTCACAGGGCCCAGCCCAGCAAGGCAGGTGACCCCAGAACTCTGCTCGCCCAGGGCCTGGTGTCCGACCCGAGCACCTCCTTTGTGCTGTCCCCGTTTCTCAGAGCAGCCTGAGGTGAGAGGCGCCATCTCCTCCAGTTCAGCAGCCAGAAACCAGCTCTCCAAGAGCCCATCACTGCGCAGCTGAACGGGACAGGCTTTTCCCAGAAGCCACGCGCAGCCCTGTGTGCAGACGCGAGCATCAGTGGCCTCCATGCGCAGGGAAGTGGCTTCCTCGGCGCTGACTCCACGTCCTCGAAGCGGAGCGGAGCAGACCTGACTCCACCCCCGGCTCAGGGCTGAGTCGGCAAAGCCACCACAAGACTTCCCTGCAGAAGCTCTCCAGCGACACAGGACCTCTGCCCAGGACCTTGTAGGCACAGCGACGTCTCCTCAGACACCATAAAGGGGCTCTCCTCACCGTCCCAGCAGCAGCTGGGCCACCCCAGGCAACACTCGCAGGACACAGGCGGCTGCGCGAGACAGACACCAGCGGAGATTTTTCTTGGTCTTCATCTGGCTTATTATCTTGTCCGAGGAGATGCCAGAAGCCCGTTCTAGGAGTCATTTCTCACAACAGGCCATGTGTTACTCTCCAGTGTGATGAAGCAATGGCATTTAGCGCAGGGAAGGCCCCTGCCGATCAGTCTTCCCAACGTCTAGAGGGCTGGAATCATCCTTATCGTTAGAATGAGGTAAATACCTCCAGCCGGAGAAAGCAGTCACCCGCACTGGGCAGGGGCACAAAGAGCGGCACAAGACACTGTGACAGAGTCCAGGGGTGGGCTGCAGAGATACCCCTTGGGTGGCCCAGTGGGGCCCCAGGGAAGCAGAGCTGGGGCACCCAAGACCACCCAGAGGTCTGAGCACATGGCTCCCCGGTTGGACAAAACCACAGGCAGAATCCTCAGGCACAGGTCGCCTTTCATCTGAGGATGCACATCCTCCCAGCAGCTGCAACCAGGACCAGGGAAGCCATGCCTGTGGGGAAACAGGGCCTCGGACAGGGTCAAGACCACCTGTCCCAAACAACACACTTTCCACCAAGCATGCTGCCACCCCGGGGCAGGTGGGGGAGGCCACGGAGGGAAACTGGAACAGGGAGAAACCAGGCGGGCCTCCTGGGGCCTGAGTCACTCAGCCCGGCATGTCCGTTCCCAGCTGTGTGGCCCACACAGGGAGGGAGGATTTAGCTCCCTAACTCTGTGGCATGCAAAGGACAGGGGCAATGACAGCCCTGAACTCCAAGCAAAGGCCACAGATGAGAAAGGAGACAGACGCTGAGAACTCCGGGCAGTGCCTCGGTCCAGGGGAAGGGACTCAAAGGCGAGCATCGTAACCCCCCGGCCCCGCAGGTGGAAACGGCAGCAAGCAGACCTGGCGTGCCCATCAGTGGGGAGTGGGACCCAAGTGAGGACGTGGCAGCCCAGGGCCTTGCAGATCTGCTGGGAGGACAGCTACAGCTTCCCCTCCCCCAGCCAGGCAGGCAGGCCTGGGAGCCATGGCAGGGAGGGGCTGCCTGCAGAACGCTCCCAGGTGGCATCCACACCAACAGCGGTATTCAAAACATCACGGCATTTAAACGGACTTGTTTCCTCTGGAAACTGGCCAGACTCCAGCTTCCCTTGTACTGTTTAAACAGACACTAGCACGCCCATCTCCATGTGTGACACCACGGTCCTGGAGCGGGACCACTTCACCCAATTACCCACAACCCCTCCTCGACAGGGTCTGTCTCCTACCTGGGGATGTCAAGGCAAGGCAGGCACAGGTGGGGGGTTGGGGGGAGGCACCAAGTGCACAGGCCAAGCAGAGGGCCGCCTGAAGGAGACAGAGAAAGCACTCGCATGGCCCTGGGCAGGAGATCAGCAGTCCCAGGTGAACCACAACAGACTAGGAAGTCACAGGGTACAAAACAGACATTTAATTAAACACTCTCACTTGCCTTCTCTAAGAAGAAAGGCTTTAGGGGATGATTTAAATACACCTTCCTTGAAAATGCTGTCCTGCTATAGCATCAAGTTAAAAAAAGCAATCTGTGAAACAATCCCACCTTTCTCAACAACTCCATTTACATCAAAAAATCCCCACAGCATCTCTGTACCCAGGGACTCAAAAAGTCTACAGAAATGGAACGAGGGGCCAGCGCTGTGGTATAGCAGGTAAAGCTGTCACCTGCAACACCAGCATCCCATACGGGTGCCGGTTCACATCCCAGCTGCTCCACTTCCGATCCAGCTCCCTGCTAATGGCCACAGAACAGCAGTGAAAGATGGTTCAAATGCTGGGGCCCCTACACTCAGATGGGAGACCCAGATGCAGCTCCTGGTTCCTGGCTTCGACCTAGCCCAGCCCCGGCTGTTGCAGCCATCTGGGGAGAGACCCAGCAGATGGAAGACCTCTCTCTCTCTCTCTACAACACTATCAAACTAAACAAATCTTAGGAAGAGAGAGAGGGAGAGGGAGAGGGAAAGGGAGAGGGAGAGGGAGGGAAAGGGAACTAAAGGATAAATTTCTTTACAGAAAATGTTGGCAATCATGCAGTTTTGTGTAACGTATTTTCCATGAACATTCTGAAGGACCCATATAGCTACTCACACACAGAACTGTCCCCAAGGTGCACAGAGAGGGGCCCTGGACCCCTTTTCCGGAGTCTGTCAGGACCTACAGGTCTACAGAGGACACAGAATAGGAATGAACACTAATTCCCACGAACAGCTGTGTGCAGCAGGAAAAACAACGCCACACTCAAGCCGTTCGGAATGGTCGGACCCAGGCTCCTTCTCAAACACCCCAGAGCAGAGGTCCCCAGTGCAGCGCTGCTGCCCTTGTCGATGGTTAGAGACGTGGAGGGCCCTGGGGCGAGTGACCAGGGCAGGGCAGGGCCATGAGGTGTGGACAGCACCGCGCAACCAGCATGTCAGCACGGTTAGAGACGTGGAGGGCCCCACCAGTCTGTACGGGCAGATGGACAGACGGACGGATGGACACGTGGACGGACATGAGGAACTAACAAAAGAGTGGAGGATAGGACATCCAGCCTGGTAGCCGGCGAGCCACACAGGGTTATAATTGTTATTTTTTTTTTTTTTTTTTTGACAGGCAGAGTGGACAGTGAGAGAGAGAGACAGAGAGAAAGGTCTTCCTTTTGCCGTTGGTTCACCCTCCAATGGCCGCCGCGGTTGGCGCGCTGCGGCCAGCGCACCACGCTGATCCGATGGCAGGAGCCAGGTACTTCTCCTGGTCTCCCATGGGGTGCAGGGCCCAAGCACTTGGGCCATCCTCCACTGCACTCCCTGGCCACAGCAGAGAGTTGGCCTGGAAGAGGGGCATCCGGGACAGGACCGGTGCCCCGACCGGGACTAGAACCCGGTGTGCCGGCGCCACAAGGCGGAGGATTAGCCTAGTGAGCCGCGGCGCCGGCATAATTGTTACTTTTAAATGCTCCAAAGATTCTTGGGGAAAACAAAGAGCAGAAATTTTCTGTCCATCTTTCTATGTCCTCAAGACTATTTTGGTGATGAGGGTCACTCAGCCAGGACACTCAGGCACCCGTGACGGACACAGAGCTGCCTCCGTGCCCCTCAGCAAGCCCCCTCTGTGCTGCAGCCCCACTCCCTCTGAGAGCCCGATGGCGCGGGGAGCGCCCTCAGAGGACACAGAAGGGGCCTGCAGGGGGGCCACACGCTCAGGGCCCAGGCCAGCGAGTGGCGGTGCCCAGCCACAAAGCTGGGTCTGCTGTTCCATGGGCCTCACTGAGCCCTGCGGACATGCTCCCCACAGAGGCCTCAGCACCGACTACACCGGCCTTATGCACCCACAGCTCCCCAAAGCAGGACTTAGTGAAACAAAACCACGAGAGCCCCGCCACCCCCACAAGGTCACTCCGGCCTCGGGGTCTCCTGGGGGACGATGACAGCATCTGAAATGGCCAGGTGCTGTCGTCACTGGGGAAAGCCAGATGCAGAGCTGTGTTCTCTGACTTTAAACGGAATAGCAGAGTGGCCACTGGGCGATGGGAAACCCCTCACACCCCTGGCAGTCCCTTGCACGTCACAGGCTCCCAGGACACTGCCAGCACCCGCAGGTGAGCCGAGGCAGGAGGGGGCGTGGTTACTGTTGTTATGACGACGCTAATCACCCACACTGCACAAGCCCTGCAATAAACCTCTTCAGGTAATGAGGAGCTTAACTGGCAACCACAGTCTTCTGCTCTTCACAAGCTGGAGCTGCTCTGTGGCTCTGATCTTCTGCACCTCCCAGCCTGGGAGTTTTAAATTGGCGACCTGACACGCCAGTGATGGAGACTCCAGCACTTCATGACGAAGATCTGAGTTCCAGCACAGAGACAAAGTCCTGCTTTCCTGAGAGTGGGACCTCAGCGCAAGACCGTAAATCCACAAGACTCTGGTTCAGCAAAACACAGCTACTGCCATGATCGAGCTGGTGCAGCAGCAGGAATGTTTAATTCTAATATAAATAACGTGTAGCTCAAGGTTACAGGCAGAGCCGCGGTCACAGCCCACTCCCTGCTCCCCGGCCGCACACGAGGCCATCTGCCCGCAGCCCACAAGCGCAGGCAAGTGGCCAGTGCGAGGGTGTCAGGAGACAATCGTGCGGAACAAGGACAGCCCCCTCAGCAGGGGCCAGAAGACATGGCACCATGTGGCCGAGTCCACCTGGAGTCCACCTGCTCCCGCAGTCCCAGGACAGCCCCTGCGATGAGACGCAGCCTCGCCTCCAGTCCAGCACCACCCCGTGCAGACCCCAACCACACTCACAGAAAGCCATGGCCACCTAGGAAGGCACAGCGCCTGGGGACAGGGAGGCGTCTGGGGTACAGGCCGTCTACTCTTAGGATAAGAAAATCTGCTCCGAGTCCCGCGTGCACAGGACCGTGGGAAACAGCGAGGCGCACCACCGAAGGAAGGAGGGGAAGACCTCGGCATCTTGCCGGCCTGGTTTTCATGACGCCATTGTTTGCAAGGAGAGAAAACTGCTTTAGTCCCATACAACGTCTTCTACTCGACGGGATCCTTGGCGTTTTCCGAAATGCTATGAACAGGAGCTCCTGCTCTAGAAGTGCTCCTTGTCCGCAGAGGGACTCTGTCCACGCACACGTGCTGAGCACTTGCAGACACGAGGCACGGGGCGGTGGGGGGACTACGGAACAAAAGGGACCCTGAAGTCGGGGGGGGCACAGACTCCCTCCCCCCTCCCCTGACATCTGCTCGCTCTTCCAGGGTTTGCTGCCCGGCCATCCTTGAAGGGAGGCAGAACTCACACAGCCATGTCTGACACAGGGACCACCCCGTGGAGAATGAGGTGGTGACAGGGACAGAAGGGCCCACGGTCACGGGCAGCTGCTGCAGAGGTGTGAGCATGGGGATTGGGACCCCGGGGTGGAGCAAGAGCTGATGGCAAATAAGGGAGGCAGAGCTCCCAGGGACGGATCGGGGTAGAAGGTCCCGGCGCCAGGCGCAGGGCTGGACCTCCTCGCAGGGACGGGCCGTGGTGCAGCCAGTGCTGGGGAGGTGAGGAGGAGGAAAAGGGAGGAGGGCACAGGTGGGGCGCAGGTGACCACGGCTGACCCTCTAGTCGGCAGAGACACCGCCAGAGAACGAGATGCCACAAAGGCGCTGCACTGCACCCTCCGCTGCAGGGGCGGCCTGGACCTGGCAGCATGCCCTGGCGCAGCTGTGTCTCCCACCCGTGTGCCCACTCACCTCGCTGGCCCCACATGGAAGGAGCTCCCTCCGGGCAGGACTTGGCCACCTGACTCTGTCTGAGCCCCTGGCACTTATGTGAGGAACTGGCACACAGCAGGTGCTCAAAAAATCCATGCCACGTGAAAAAACAGGCTTCCTTCGAAGAGCTTACTGTCTGGGAGGAAGGTCTAAGCACAGACATAATTAGAGCAGGACGAAGAGCGCTGTGCCGGGACGGTCTTTGAAGAATGGAAAAAAGGCAAACCCAGTTTCTCTGGTTAGAAGAAATACTCAAACACTCCTGACAGTCAGACAATCTATCATCTAATCTGCTCCTGCTAACAACAGTGCAAACAAAGGAGGAAGAATCTGCTGGAAGGGAAGGAAGCACCCTCCCAGCGCCCCATGACAGCGCCTCTGAGCGCCACCACACAGAAGCCCAGGGTGCGCTCAGGAGACAGCAAAACGACGTTGCTGTTCCGAGACAGCCTTGAACGCTGCCGCGGCTGGGAAGCCGCACTTGCCTTTGAGAAGCCTAGACACGGTTTCTCAGGAAAACAGGACATGCATTTGGCCCCAAAGGGTCCCCCGGGGCCCACCTGTCCTGCTGGAGGAGGCTCCCTGCCCAGCGTCACCGTCACCAGGACACAGAGGACGCCGGACCGCGGGATGCACGCCCGAGCTGCCCAGGCTTGCCACCGCAGCCACTCCAGAGGACAAAAGCTCCTCACGAAGTCTGCCTCTGTACTGAAGGAGCGCCGTCATCGCTGTTTGTGTGTCTCAGTAAGGAAAGGACTGCTGGCCTCCTGTGGAGCGGCCGGCCCCACTGGACGGGGATCCTGCTCGGACACACACACACACACGCACACACACCCTGTGCAGGAGGCCGGCCTACTGGACGGGGATCCTGCAGGGACACACACACACACACGCGCGCGCGCGCGCAGGAGGCCAGCCCCACTGGACGGGGGTCCTGCAGGGACACACGCACACACACACACACACACCCTGCGCAGGAGGCCGGCCGCACTGGACGGGGACCCTGCAGGGACCCACACACACACACACGCGCGCAGCGCGCGCGCAGGAGGCCAGCCCCACTGGACGGGGGTCCTGCAGGGACACACGCACACCACACACACACACACCCTGCGCAGGAGGCCGGCCGCACTGGACGGGGATCCTGCAGGGACACACACACACACACACACACACACCCTGCGCAGGAGGCCAGCCCCACTGGACGGGGACCCTGCAGGGACACACACACACACACACACCCTGCGCAGGAGGCCGGCCCCACTGGACGGGGATCCTGCAGGGACACACGCACACACACACACACACACGCAGGAGGCCGGCCCCACTGGACGGGGACCCTGCAGGGACACACACACACACACACACACCCTGTGCAGGAGGCCGGCCCCACTGGACGGGGATCCTGCAGGGACACACACACACACACACCCTGCGCAGGAGGCCGGCCCCCACTGGACGGGATCCTGCAGGGACACACACACACACACACACACACACCCTGCGCAGGAGGCCGGCCGCACTGGACGGGGATCCTGCAGGGACACACGCACACACACACACACACACGCAGGAGGCCGGCCCCACTGGACGGGGATCCTGCAGGGACACACACACACACACACCCTGCGCAGGAGGCCGGCCGCACTGGACGGGGATCCTGCTCGGACACACACACACACACACACACCCTGCGCAGGAGGCCGGCCCCACTGGACGGGGATCCTGCAGGGACACACACACACACACACACACACACCCTGCGCAGGAGGCCGGCCGCACTGGACAGGGATCCTGCTCGGACACACACACGCGCGCGCAGGAGGCCAGCCCCACTGGACGGGGGTCCTGCAGGGACACACACACACACACACACACACACACACCCTGCGCAGGAGGCCGGCCGCACTGGACGGGGATCCTGCAGGGACACACACACACACACACACACACACCCTGCGCAGGAGGCCGGCCGCACTGGACAGGGATCCTGCTCGGACACACACACGCGCGCGCAGGAGGCGGCCCCACTGGACGGGGATCCTGCAGGGACACACACACACACACACACACACACCCTGTGCAGGAGGCCGGCCCCACTGGACGGGGATCCTGCAGGGACACACGCACACACACACACACACACACACCCTGCGCAGGAGGCCGGCCGCACTGGACGGGGATCCTGCAGGGACACACACACACACACACCCTGCGCAGGAGGCCGGCCCCACTGGACGGGGATCCTGCAGGGGACACACGCACACACACACACACACACACCCTGCGCAGGAGGCCGGCCCCACTGGACGGGGATCCTGCAGGGACACACGCACACACACACACACACACACCCTGCGCAGGAGGCCGGCCCCACTGGACGGGGATCCTGCAGGGACACACGCACACACACACACACCCTGCGCAGGAGGCCGGCCGCACTGGACGGGGATCCTGCTCGGACACACACACACACACACACACACACCCTGCGCAGGAGGCCGGCCGCACTGGACGGGGGTCCTGCAGGGACACACACACACACACACACACACCCTGCGCAGGAGGCCGGCCGCACTGGACGGGGATCCTGCTCGGACACACACACACACACACACACACCCTGCGCAGGAGGCCGGCCCCACTGGACGGGGGTCCTGCAGGGACACACAAACACACACACACACACCCTGCGCAGGAGGCCGGCCACACTGGACGGGGATCCTGCAGGGACACACACACACACACACCCTGCGCAGGAGGCCGGCCGCACTGGACGGGGATCCTGCTCGGACACACACACACACACACACACCCTGCGCAGGAGGCCGGCCACACTGGACGGGGATCCTGCAGGGACACACAAACACACACACACACACACACCCTGCGCAGGAGGCCGGCCGCACTGGACGGGGATCCTGCAGGGACACACACACATGCGCGCGCGCAGGAGGCCGGCCGCACTGGTTTACAGAGAATCAGCTCCTGAGTCAGGACCCTGAAGACGCAGACAGAGCCTACACCAGCGCACTAGAGTGATTTACTGCTTTACCTAATTAAGTCAAAACAACCCCTGGAAGGAAAACGCGATCTTAAAATCCATCAACAAAATGTTCCCTCATGCACGTCATGAACACAGGAGCCAAATGGAAAGGAAGACTGGCCGGCCACAGTGAACAGATCACGGGGCATCCACGGCCACTCCACGCGTGGACACACCCACTGGGACCACAGGCACACCGAGGGCTTGGTGTCAAGAGCACGATGCCGGGCTAGGAACCCTCACCACGCGTGCTCACACACAGCTGCAGCAGGATGCGAACAGTCCAACAGGCAAACGCTCGGCCAGGAGAACCTCATCTGTGTCACCAACAGTCATTCTGTGGAAATCTACAACAGCGGTAGGCAGGAAGTCAAGATAAGACAAGTGGGGAGAACATCTGTAACTTATTACAGGTCAGGATTAATTTCAATAATCTACAAAGAATTATTTCTCAGCAAGAAAAATCTCTCAGTAAGCAAACTGAAAATGAGAAAAATACCTTAAAAGGTTTTTGTGCTAAAGAAAGCCAGTTAAAATCATGAAGCAACAGTCAGCACGACTTATTAACTAAATTCAAATAAATACAGCATGACGGACTGGTTCACCAATAAAACTGGCCAAGATTGCAGGTTTAAAACATCCCTAACTGACACAAGTATGAGAAACAGACCTGAGCCCCAAGGACCATGCATAGCACAGCTCCACACATGGCTAAGGGCACATCGGATGAACACACTCTGCAAATCAAGCTAACAAAATACAGCAAAACCCTGTACAACCCACAGAGCTTTCCTGAGCCCAGGCAGTGCACCAGGTACCAGGACAGGGGCTGAGGGTCCCAGGAGAAACCATCCCTAGGCCGCACCCTTACATCATGGGAAGTCTGGCTGGACAGCCAGGCAACAAGACGGAAACCCCAAAAACCCACGAGAGTGGGCAGGACACCCCTGCTCTCCACAGTCAGAGAGTGAAATGGTCAGTTAGTAGGGACAGGGACCCTCCCCTTCCACCATGAACAGCCAAGAAGTGGCTCAGAAAGTCACACTGCAAACCTCTGCGGCTTAGCTGAAGGAGGCACCTGCTGCCCTACCAGGCAACCCGCCTCTCACCGACAGCGCCAACAAGAGGACCTCAGCTGTGTCCACCCAGGAAAGGGTCAGCCCCTTCCCTCATCAACCCGTGGTCTTCAGTAAACCATGCAGACACTTCAACTCCAAAATCCTGCTCGTGTCTTGGTGCTGCTGACATCGCATCTGGGAGCCCTCTCATCAAGACTGTAGTGAGGGCGAGCGCTCCGTCCACTCACGCGGGCCGAGCATCTGGTACCGCGCACAACGGCCATGATGAGGCTCCCGGCCATGGCCTCCACAGCAATTCTAAACCCGTCTGTGTGGAAGGCTGCCTGTGGTCACTCACTGGGCACGGCCCTGCCAGGAACCAGGCTGGCAACCTGGCCCCTTGGCTGGATGTCAGTAGCCCTTGAAATGCCCCCGAAGGCCCATCCATCAGGAATTGATACGTTTCAACACATTCATCCCTCTCTATTACATCCAGCAAATGGCCCATAAACACCAAGTAAAAAACTGCTTACACTGTAACTATCCCAACTGGACAGGACATAATCACAGGGAGGGTATGAGGCTACTACATCAAAGCAGAAATTGGACAGACAGTCCATGTGTCACAGCACAAAGCCAGAGCAAAACAGGACGCTCCTTCCATTCTTATTTTAAAATATACTTCCGTTTGAAGGAATCCAATCAGTTGACTGGTTCTTCAACGTGGCCACAGGTATTTTCCCCCTGAAAAGAAAACAGACCTAACTTCAAAATAGGGCCCCTCCCCTCCCTGCTCTTCAGACTGCGTCCTGGCTCCTAGCCGGCTGACCTCAGGTTCTGCAGCTGCGGGCCAACGGGGCCACCCCCGGCTGAGAGGGCACTGAGAGGCACGACCGCGGAGAGCCCACAGCAGCAGACAGACGTCTCATCAGCAAGCAGCTCCGTCCACGCTGCAACCCCCCGGCCCACCCCACGTGTGCCCAGCCTGCCCATAAAGAGCGGTAGAGAACCCAGGCTCCAGCCAGGGGCGCGGCAATTTGTGCCCGCCAGAAAAGCAAGCAGACACAGCTGACAGCCGAGGAGAGCAGCGTCGTGATCCCTAAGGATCAAATTACCTGAGAAACGACTTCGGGTTCTTCGCTGTCACGTTGATGTTGAAATTAAAAAATGCAAACCCAGGCACGCAGTCATGGAAGGTTTTAAGCCATGCAGATAATCTGGACACATTACCACGACCCTAACGACAGCTTGCTGAAGTCTCTACCAAGAAATCTGAAATTCCGAAAAGCTCCAAAATTCACCAACATGGTGCCAACAAGTACGAAATTCCACACCTGACCTCATGTGGTAGACCCATTAAACACACTGAATAAAATCACTTTGGGGCTGTGTGTATAAGGTTTGCAGGAAACAAACGGATTCTGTGTTTAGACTTGGGTCCCATTACATACATGCTAATACACTGAACTCCAAAACACCTCAGTCCCAGGCATCTCGGATAAGGGATACTCCAGCTACATTTGTTTCTTACGGGCATAAGGTCTCAGAATGGTCCCAAAAAAATGTCTGGAGTCACTTGGAATCTATGAAATGAGGGTATAGTAACACAGGAGAGGCTAGCACTGTGGCACAGTGGGTTAAGCTGCTGCCTACAATGCCAGCATCCCACCTGGGTGCTGACTGGAGTCCCGGCTGCTCCACTTCTGATCCAGCTCCCTGCTAATGCACTTGGAAAAGCCATGGAAAATGACCCGATGTGCTTGGGCGTCCTGCCACCCAGATAGGAGACCCAGATGAAGTTCCTGGCTTTGGCCTGGCCTAGCCCGGACCACTGCAGCCATTTGGGGAGTGAACCAGCAGTTGGAAGATATCTCTCTCTTTCTTTCAAATAAATAAATCTAAATACAATAATAATAATGCCAACACAGCAATGCACCATGATCTGTGGTGCTGGCATCTTTATGAGCAGCTGTGGTACAACCAAACTGTAAATGTAAAGCAACAGCGCGGAGTGCGTGCCGGGGCAGTGTCTGTAGGAACCGGGGATGATTCCGGGCATGCATGTCACACTTTCCGAAATTCTTCACTGTTTTTTAAAAAAAAAAAAGAACTTGACTCTCCTAGATGTACTGACACAACAAATATCCATGTCCACCCAAGAGCAGATCCTGAAGCTGCCTGGGACAGGAGCGAGCGGCCGGCGTCCAGCAGAGCCCCCCCCAACGGGGCCTGAGGCCTGCCCGGGAATTAACAGCCCTGATCCCAATCCCCAGAACAAGAATGCTCCCAACGCTCAAACTTTCTGGCCACTGATACAATGCTTGAAAAGTTCCAGATTTTGGAAAACATCAGACTTCAGATTTTTGGATCAGGGATGCTCGTTCTGGGGCCTGTAAAACGCTGGAATCCAATCACTTTCAGGCACAGAGCATTCTGCTTCAGGCACCCTGACCCCTACCTGTACTTCTGCCAGTGGTACGCAATCCGCTCCACGCCAGGGGTCCCAGGCACGATTCTGTGTTCCTGAGACACTGACTGGCTACTTCTGCTCTCAGCTCTGCTCCCACGGTGTTGCCAAGGCAGACTGCCTGAACACGGACACGCTAGGTCAGGCTGGGAGTCCTTGGGCTGAGTGTCAAAACAGGCAACACAAAGAGATTGCTAAATTTGGGTCCAACACTGCAACCACACAGAACGTTTGATAGGCACGCACAGCACGGCCGTGCCAGAGAACACGGAGGGGACTAACTCGATGTCCTGCTGCAGGCAGCTCCATGGACACTAGCTAAATTAGAAGGAAACCTGCCCCCCGCTCAGCTCACTGTGCGAGGCCCCTCCTTCCGGTGCCTGAGCAAAGACCAGGCTTTGGCCTCTGACACCATCAGCCACGACCTCTGTCAGCTGCTCCGTGCTCGGGCAGAAATATTTAAAAGAAGCCTGTTGACAATCACACAGAAGGCTCTCAGAGACGCCTGGGCAGAGCTGAGAGGCTCCGTCCAACGAGTCAGCTCACAGGGCTGGGGAGCCCACTGCCCGTCAAATGACACCAACGACACCATCTGACGGAGTGGAACCCCACGGCCAGGGTGATGCTCCAAGTACAAAAGAGGGAAATCGCTACACAGCAAAGCGAGAGGCCCAAGCAGAAGCACAGTGTCAAGAGTGCTCATGGATGTGCCAGGACCAAGCTGGAGACGACAGAGGGAGGGGACAGAGAGGCACCTAGCACGTGAGCCAAGAAATGGGCCTTTCCCCCCCAAGGTCTGCCTGCCTACGGGATGGCAAAAGAGGGCCAGCCTGACGCCCGCAGGCCTTGCGGAGCTGGGGTCCACAGTACTGAAGGCGGAAGCAGAGGGCCACAGCTCCCAGAGAGAGACGGCGCACTGCACGCCTCAGCACGCATGCCTACCTCCTTCTGCCTTGAGATCTGGGAGTCAGCAGCCACCACCGACAACGATGCACGCTCAGCACACAGCTGAGTCCCTGGAGCCCCAGACGGTCCAGCTCCCCCCCGTAGCAGCCCCCGTCCACCTCCACTGCCCTCCTCCTGGCTGCCTTGTCCCTGCATCACCACACACACACGCTCCTAACAAGCTCCCTGTTGCCAGTCACACAGTTACAGGATAGGCTGGACTTCGGTGTTCACACTGGGTGCAATGGGAAGCCCAGAGCAAGATCCCAAGGCCCTGCAGATCCTCATCCAGGAGCGGGAGTCGGCCGAGCTCGGGGGGCACAGTTGGGGGCATGCTTTCATAATCAGAGAGGCCGCGGGGAGCCGTGGCCAATACCTGTCTCATTTCATACTGCATTAAAGCACAAGTTTCACATTTCACAGTCAGGTGGGAAGGAGGGCCACGGTGCGGATGTGGTGAAAACATTCTTTTTCATGGAGTGCGAGAGGGTGTGAATGTTCAGCAAGCTGCACTCGGAGCCAGGAACCACAGAGTCCGGGGCAGGTGCATGGCCTGGTGGTGACGGCACCGCCGGAGACGTCCCCCACCCAGTGTCCGAGTGGCTGGGCTCAGAACCCGCTCTGGCTCCTGACCCCAGCTTCCTGCTAACGTACACCTCAGGAAGCAGCAGAGGCGCAAGTACTTGGGGTCCCTGCCACCCATGCTGGGGACTTGAGCTCCCCACTTCCAGCTTCTACTCGGCCAAGCCCTGGCCACTGAGGGCATTTGGGGAGTAAACGAGCAGAGGGAGCCCTGCCTGCCCTCGCTCTCTAACTTTTAAATAAATAAATAAAAATATTGAGAGGAACCACAGGGCCACGTGAGGTAGGAGCACACTCACGTAAGGAAGGAGGGGTTCTTGTCCCTACAAACCTGCCGTAACCGAGTACCACAGACTGGGTAACTCACCAAGAAAAGACCCGGACGTGGGAAGTCCAAGGCTGAGGGGCAAGGGGGCGCCTGCGGCAAGGCAGCAGGGCAGACGACGCTGGTCCGGGAGAGCGAAGCTGCTCCCACACGACAACACCGATAATCATCGCCTTCTACAAGAACCCACCTCCCAACACCATCCCCGGGGATCTGGCTTCCAGCACAAGAACTCTGGGGGACACACTCAGACCATGGCATCCAGGGCGTCGACAGAGCGAAGACCAAGCCTGACTTTTAGAAGCAGCAAAGCTGACCATCCTCACGGGAACCCGAGAACTGCTCCAGCCACTGGGAGTCCTGCCTCCCTCAACCCTGCATGGGGGCTAGCGAGTCCCCTGCTAGAAAACTCCGGCCCGTGAAAAGCCAGCCCCTGTGCCCCTCCAAGACGGCACTGGCAGCAGGAAGAATTAACCCCAGGTAAGGCATCGAAGAGCTGGGACTGCCCAGAAAGCACAGGGGGCCGTGTCCAGGGAGACGGGGTGGGCTCTCTGCAAGCCAAGCACACAGAGACAAAGCAGCGCCGGCACACTGCTTGGAGACGCCTGCTGGGCGCCTCACTGGCTGGTGGCTGCCCCTTGCTCTCCTTGGTGGAGGCCAGCTGGGCACTGGGCCCAGTGAGGGGAGTGTCCATCTGGGGGGCCCTGGACAGCCTCACCTCTCGCCTCTCCTCTCCAGAGCTGGGCCTTCCACACCAGACTCCCTGCTGTCTTCTTTCTGAGCTCCAGCTCCATGTGGCTGAACCAGCAGGCAAGGGGCTGTTCTAGCCTCGCCCGTCCAGTCTTTGTTTCTCAAAGGCGTGTGCCCAGGTGAAGAGAAAGACCCCGATGGGGACCACTGCTCACTGGGAGGTGGAGACCCCCACCTGGGCTCACAACTGAAAGCCCCCAGCGGTTCTCCACCAGCTTCAGACTGGGGCCCAGGAGCAAGGCCCCCATGGTGGGTGGTCTCCAGGGACCCGCCAGCACGCCGACCCCGAATGAGCCCTGCCTCCTCCCAGGCTTCCTTGCTTCTCGGCATCCTTTGGAGCTCAGTTCAGATCAGGTCTTGCTCAGGCCCTACGACGCCACAGGAGAAAACACGGAGCCAGGATGCCAGCGAGCCGGCACCTCGGGGCCCCGGCAGTGGCTGGCCACCTAAGCCTCTACCTGAACAGAGCGGCGCCTCCCCTGTAGCCCCTGGGGCCTCCTCCCACACACCCCTCTGCTGCAGGGAACACGCCCCACGATGCATCACAACACCCACAGGCTTCCACAGATGCCACACCGAACAGCAGCCGTGGGGTGGCGCCAGACACTAAATGCATCCCAGCATAAATCCTTCAACTCAGTGGGGACCCAGTGGGTCCCAGGAGCATTAGAGTCCTGTGCCTGGAGACCCCCGTTCCTCACCGCACCCCTGATAAAGTGCTCTGAAGAGCACAACAAAGTGCAGCACCCACAACCTACAGCTCACCTGGGTGACAGTCGGCTCAGCCTGTGGAACAAAGCACCAGAGCCCCGAGGCGGGAACAGCACACACACGTCTCCTCCCACTTCGGGGGCTCAAGGTCAAGGCATGGAGAGGGCTGGTTTGTCCTGGGGCCTCTCTACTGGGTCTCCCCGTGTCTGTGCCTGCGCATCTCTCCCTCCTGTGAGGACAACGGGGAGACTGGAGCAGGGCCTACCCACGCGACCTCACCTTGCCTGCATCTCCTCCTTGAAGACCCTGTCAGGAAAGCTGTGAGACCTCACAGAGCGCAAGGCTTCCTGCGGATCCAGGAAGACACCTGGCGTGACACTCATTCACACACACACCCGCTTTAACAAATCGGAGCTGACACTGAATGCAAAGATTCACATCCGATTGTTATTTATGTCCTGGTCATTTTCACACATGGACAAAGAATGTTTCCATGAACTTGTGTCTATAAGGAAATCAATGTGCTTTGGCGGCTTTGAATTTCCACCATCGAGGGACACGGGGCTGGCTGGGAGCCTCGGGCAGGAACTCCGAGACCACCTGCACACGCAGCTCCTTCTACATCTGGGTTCAGGAAGGCGCCCACACTTTCCAGAATAGCTGATGCTCAGAGTGTCAACGTCCCCTTGCCTGGAAAGCTCTGAGCACGGCCCCTTGCAGTCCATGCTGAAGACAGAACTGCATCACTGGGTCAATCCTCGCTTTCGTCACTTGTGAAGTCAGACTGTTCATTAGTCGTTTGAGTGCCCTGCGTTGTAATATCTCTGCCTATTTGTAAAATAATCTGTTTAATCACACATTTGCTTTCTACAGATGTAAGAAACAGCTCACAGAGATAAATATTCCAGCAAGCCCCAAGGGGAGAAGTGGGGGCTGCCTTCCAGACAACAGAGCCCGGGGGCTCCCAGGGAGGCAGGTAGCGCCGTCCACTCCGGGCCACCTTTCCACAGACACATGAACAATGACTGAAATTAGGATGCCATGCTGGGGTGCCTGGGAAATAATTTATTTTATTTGGCCTTTCTTATTCCATTCAACATTTGTGTGTTTTTAATCAAATAGATCAATATGTACTAATTAACCCTGCTTTGGGTAAGTCAAAATTAACAAACCACTTGGATAATAAATCAAAAAAATCATAATTGGTATTTTAATTTTTTATAAGTAACATACCATGTAACACTAGACTGAATATTATATTACCCCCGTATAATTACACCACAACATATTATACAGCCCATCCTTGACACTGTTATTATACCCATAAAATATGCTTCCAAAATGAGAAAAAATAGCTGTCAAGAACCACATCTTATTATTCAACTATTAAACTTTCTTAATCATCAATCAGTTTAATTGCTCCTGACATGGGTTATAAATAACATTTTGTGGTTCCATAAAATAGCACAAGGATAACCCCTTCACTCCCAGCGCTGGTCAGACAGCGCTCCCCGGGCTTCCCATGTGTCCTGGGTACCCTTCACTGGGATCCAGTCATTTCCATGTCAGGTGCATCTACCATCTTGAAGCATTGTTCTAATTTACGCAAAACAGAAATGTGAAGAAATCAGGGTATGAAACTGCACAGCATTATTTCAATCAGGTTGCTAACAAGAAGATGACCCATTTCACCAAGTTGAGAATCAGCTGAAAAAAGACCTGGATGCTGAACCAGCAGTGCTGTTAATTCTGCCCCATCCCCCAACGACATCAGCTCCTGCTCTGGCCCGAGGCCTGCAGCTGCAGCAGGTGCACAGGAGACCAGAGTGGCCTACCTTCAAGGGGCTCACAAAGACACGTGTCCCCGTAGCAAAGGCAGGACTCCACACAGAGAGCAGTCCCTCTCTAGACCACGACCAGACGCCGCGGGGACTGCGGCTCACCGTTCATCTCCCCGGGGAAAGCCTGGGCGGGCCTGCCGTCCCTGGACACACTCACACAGCTCTTCCCTTCTCCTCTTAGGAATGGTCGGTCACTGCTGTGATGAAGCACTTGTGATAAAGTGGAGGCCTCCGAGGCCTGGGGAGTGGTGCCCCACAGCCAGAGAGAGGGGCCCAGGACACACCTCCTGGAGGCCAGGGGGCCAGCAGCCTCCCCAGGGCTGACGGGGAGGCACGGGCACGCTGGACTCCAGGGCAAGACAAAGTCCCGCCTTTCCGGAGGAAACAGCCAATTGACTTCTGCCTTGAATGACAAACCAGCACCCTGTGGAGTGCCTGCTCCTCCCACAACACCCCTGGGCTCACCACCCTGACCCCACAGTCACTGCACCCTGTGGAGTGCCTGCTCCTCCCACAACACCCGTGGGCTCACCACCCTGACCCCACAGTCACTGCACCCTGTGGAGTGCCTGCTCCTCCCACAACACCCCTGGGCTCACCACCCTGACCCCACAGTCACTGCCAGGCTTGTACCTCACACGCCACACGCACCTCTTCTTCTCATTCCGCCACCTGCCTTTCCTGTGCTGTCCCCACCGTCCCCACAGCAGAACAGACACACCCCCTCTCTCACAGTGAGGAGCTGCCCTGTGGCCAGTCTCTCTCGGTCTCATTCCAGAGGCTAAAGCAGTCCTTGGAGCTCCCCAAGAACCCAGGACCCAGGGCCTCAAAGAATGCTCTACCCAAGAAGACAATGAAGATGCTCATGGGGCAGGCACGCAGATGAATGGCTGGAAACGTGAAGTGTGTGTTTTAATTTATTGGTCATTTGTGTTTCCCACTTTGTAACATCTCAGCTTATTCCAATTTCTTAATCATATATTTGTTTACTACAAACTTAAGAAATCGCTCATAAAGAAAAATATTTACCCACACAGACCCAAGAGGCTTCAGAGAGGAGTGGACACTGCTTTTGAGACCAAAGTGCAGCCTCAGGGGACACAAGGGGCACAGACAGGGGCCAGTGCTGCAGTGTAGCAGGTCAACCTTCCTGCGACACCCACATCCCACATGGGCGCCGGTTTGTGTCTCGGCTGCTCCGCTTCCAATCCAGCTCCCAGCTAATGTGCCCAGGAAAGCAGCAAAAGACAGCTCAAGTCCTTGGGCCCCTGCACCCACATGGGAGATCTGGAAGAAGCTCCTGGCTCCTGGCTTCAGTCTGGCCCAACCATAGCCATCTGGGGAGAGACCCAGTGGATTGAAGACCCACCCCCCACCCTCCTCTCTGTAACTCTGCCTGTCAAATAAAAAAAATCTTTAAAAATCCTTATTTAAAATGTTGCGGGGTGGCAGAAACAGGCGTGGCTGGGCCAAGGAAACACAGGGGTGACCCTGATCGGGGACGTGGGAGGAGGAGGCCGGGGAGACTGAATCACTGGAGGGGAGGGGAGAACCAGGGGCCCCCTGCCGGGTCTCAGCAGCCACAGCCACAGTGTGCAGCACCCACCTCTGCTCCCCACGTCAGAGTCCCAGCAACTGCACGGGGTCAGCAGGGGTCAGGAGGACACACAGGGGCAAAGCTCAGGGGTGAGGCCTGGCTGCAAAACTGACCTGCCAGAGCACTAGGTCTGCACCCCCAGTGAGCGCAGAGGGCCAAGAGGACAACCTGAGAGAACCAATGGCCCAGGCAGCGCAGGGCGAGCAGCACTCACGAGACAGACAACAGGGAGGGAGGGCGCAGGTGACAAGGCCAGCAGGGCGGCTGCCCTAGAACCAGCGGGGAGCAACCCTTCAGGGACAGGGGACATGATGCAGCGTGAGCTCCTGCTCACCGACACCACGAGCCACGGGCCCCGCAGGGCACGGCAGAGCACATCCTGTTCCCGGAAGGAATGACAGCGGCTCCTGCTGGCACAGACACTGGGGAGCCGACAGGGGCCCAGGGCTGCTTCCCCACCTCCCCTTGGGCGGCACGGCCGGGGCTTCCTCACTATTGCCACACGTGCCTAAGACAACATCGCTTCCGAAGAAGCGGAGCCCTGCACGGGGGCCTTCCGCTGCGAGCAGCACAAAGCCCACTGGGCCTGGGTCAGGACCGAGAGAGAAGGCCCAGGAGTCACCGCCAGGCCGCTCGCCCACTCAGCACCTTGCTGCAGCCAGGCGGCTGACCCACGGCTCAGCCCTGATAACCGTGACAGACTCCAGCTCAGAGGCTCAGACAGCCCTGACGACGTGGCCGCCCTGCCTCGCGTGACACACGGCTGCGTCCACCCCGGCTTCTAGGGTTCTCACAGGACGGCTGGACCAGCTACACATTCCCAACACTCACTGCCCCGGGCAAGCTGCACAGCCTTGATTACTCTTCGGGAATACATAATACATGAATCGAAAACCAATCGTGACGGCCTAAAATGAGGTCTCAGAAAATACAACCGTTTTACCATGTTCTTCTGACGTGCGTTTGTGTTTTATCGGCAAAGTGGTGTATTACTATTGCAATAATAATGATTTAAATAGAAATACCATTCGAGCTGTAATAGCAGTGCACATGTGCTTTGTGGTTCTCACTAACCCCCCGTGAGATGGAGGCTGCCCTGGGCAGAGGCACAGGGGAGGGAGGCCCAAGGCCGCACAGAGGGCAGACGGCCAGGCTGTTTTCAGCTACACACACACACGTGGCACACATGTGCCCAGACGCAGGCTCTCGCACACACGCAGACCCCGGGCACTTATGAGGAGTGTGAGGAGGAGAGCTGTGTAGAAATCTCACCGGACCGAATGAGCAACAGGATTCAAGCTGTGTCTGGAACTGGAGAGGAAGGCAACACCTGCGGCGTAGGAGGGGCTGCTGTCCACACGGCCCGGCTCCATCAGCGGCCACCTCAGCGCCCACCTGTTACACCACAGGGGCCACGCCGGGGGACCACAGCTACTGCCACGCCCCTTCTGCTGGTCCCTGGCACTTCCGGCAGAGATGTCCCTGTGCTCACTCTGGAAGCACTCAGAGTGGCAGCAGCTCTGACCCGGGCAGGAAGCAGGGAGCCCTCATTCCACAGCGGACCCCGAAAGCGTGTTTGGATGCAAGACTCAGGCTGAGCGCGGGGGACACACACAAATCCACCTCTAAGCCGGACCTCTCCCCATGTTACCCAACAAACTACAGAAAACCCTGGAGCCCACAGGGCTCTGCTCCCGCCCCGTTCAGCTCTGCCTTCAACCCAGACTCCAGTCCAAGCACTCACTGCCACCCTGCCCGCCCCGCCCCCAGGGCTCACCTCCCAGCTGGATTCTCACAACACCCAGCTCCTCCCTCCGCCACTGTCAGCCTGCTCCCAGAGGGATCCTTGCGAGTGGCCTCGGAAAGCATCCTTCCTCTGGCTTCCGTGTGCTGCTAGATCTGGGCCCACTGTCGCCCAGATGACCCAGCAAGCCTCCACCGGGGCCTCAGGGACGCAAGTCTTCAGGCTCGCTTTCTAGGGCTGGGCACCAGCTTCCTCATCCCTCTGGCCGTGAGGCACAGTCCAGGGAAGACCGCAGCACTGCTTCGCCTCGCCACTCTATCTGCTGAGCATCTACCACCGTCTAATTTACTAGGCACTTAAATGACTTCTTAAAAAAAAAAAAAAAAGATTTGTTTGTTTGAAGGAGCGGGAGAGAGAGAGGGAGGGAGGGAGGGAGGGAGGGATCTTCCACCTGCTGGTTCACTCTCCAAATGACCACGATGGCTGGGGGTGATCCAGGCCAAAGTTTCATTTGGGTGTCCCCAAGGGTGGCAGGGGCCCAAGTGCCACCTTCCCAGGTCATCAGCAGGGAGCTGGACCAGCAGCCGAGCGGCCGGGGCGTGAAGCAGCACTCCAGCAGGGGATGCCGGCACTGCCGACGGCAGCTCTGCTCGCCATGCCACAGCTGAGCCCCGTTCGTGACTTGTTTTGTCTCTCTTTGCCACAGTGACTGCTGCTCTAAGAATCTGAGTGCACCCTTGCGTCTTCTTTCAGGGTCAGTCCTCAAAGACCATGCTCCAAGTTTGGGTTTTTTTAATAAAATATTTTTTTTAAAAAAGTGCCGCACTCCAAAGTGGAAGAGAATCCAAAATGGGCCACAGCCAGTCTCCTCCATCGCATCTACCTGAGTCCAAGTTCCTCTTCCCTCATGGGGAAGACAGAGAGGGAAGTCAGAGAGAGAGGTCTCCCATCTGCTGGCTCACTCCCCCAGACACTGCAATGACCAGAGCTGGGCCAGCTGAAGCCAGGAGCCAGGAGCTTCTTCTGGCCTCCCAACCACTTGGGCCATCCTCCATTGCTTTCCCAGGCCATAAGCAGGGCTGGACTGAAGAGCAGCCTGGACAGGAACCGGAGCCCACAGGGATGCCAGCAACACAGGCAGAAGCTCGGCCTGCTGCAGCACAGCACTGGCCCGGGCGCCTGCTTCTTTAGGACCTCGGGGTTTCCTTGACTCTTCCGCGGAGGACGTGCGTTACCTGTCTTGAACTCTGCCGGGGTTTCAGTACAAGCTGTGTACAAGACCCCCAGCCTCATGGCTCCCACCTGCTGTTCCCAGGGGCATCTGCTCCTTCCATGGAAGGTGGACAGGACTGTCCACACCACTCCACCAGGACAGCCGGCCTGTCTCTCCATGACTCCCTGTGTTCTCCATCTGCTTGTCTGTCTGTCCCAGTATGTCTTTTCATGGGTATCTCTGTGTGTGTTTCTGTGTCTTCCTGTGTCTGTGACCATCTGTGTTTATCTCGCCCTATCTCTCTGAGTGCATGTCAGTGTATGTGTGTGTGTGTGTGTGTGTATTTCTCCCCATCTGTCTGTGTGCATGTATGTGAATCTATGTCCACGTGTCCATGTGTGGGTCTCTCTCCCCTCTCTCTGTGGGTCTCTCTCCCCATCTCTCTCTTTCTCTCCCCATCTCTCTCTCTGTGGGTCTCTCTCCCCACCTCTCTCTCTGTGGGTCTCTCTCCCCACCTCTCTCTCTATGTGTCTCTCTCCCCACCTCTCTCTCTGTAGGTCTCTCTCCCCACCTCTCTCTCTGTAGGTCTCTCTCCCCACCTCTCTCTCTGTGGGTCTCTCTCTCCATCTCTCTCTCTATGTGTCTCTCTCCCCACCTCTCTCTCTGTGGGTCTCTCTCCCCATCTCTCTCTCTCTGTGGGTCTCTCTCCCCACCTCTCTCTCTGTGGGTCTCTCTCCCCACCTCTCTCTCTGTAGGTCTCTCTCCCCACCTCTCTCTCTGTGGGTCTCTCTCCCCACCTCTCTCTCTCTGGGTCTCTCTCCCCATCTCTCTCTCTCCGTATCTCTCTCTCTCTGTGGGTCTCTCTCCCCACCTCTCTCTCTGTGTGTCTCTCTCCCCATATCTCTCTCTGTGTCTCTCTCTCCCCACCTCTCTCTCTGTGGGTCTCTCTCCCCATCTCTCTCTCTGTGTGGGTCTCTCTCCCCACCTCTCTCTCTCTGGGTCTCTCTCCCCACCTCTCTCTCTCTGGGTCTCTCTCCCCACCTCTCTGTCTGCCTGTCTGTGTGTCTCTCTCCCCATCTCTCTCTCTCTCTGTCTCTCTCCCCATCTCTCTCTCTCTGTGGGTCTCTCTCCCCACCTCTCTCTCTGTGGGTCTCTCTCCCCATCTCTCTCTCTGTAGGTCTCTCTCCCCACCTCTCTGTCTGCCTGTGTGTCTCTCTCCCCATCTCTCTCTCTCTGTGTCTCTCTCCCCATCTCTCTCTGTGGGTCTCTCTCCCCATCTCTCTCTCTATGTGTCTCTCTCCCCACCTCTCTCTCTGTGGGTCTCTCTCCCCATATCTCTCTCTATGTGTCTCTCTCCCCACCTCTCTCTCTGTGGGTCTCTCTCCCCACCTCTCTCTCTATGTGTCTCTCTCCCCACCTCTCTCTCTGTGGGTCTCTCTCCCCATATCTCTCTCTATGTGTCTCTCTCCCCACCTCTCTCTCTGTGGGTCTCTCTCCCCACCTCTCTCTGTGTGTCTCTCTCCCCACCTCTCTCTCCGTGGGTCTCCCTCCCCACCTCTCTGTCTGCCTGTCTGTGTCTCCCTCCGCATCTCTGTGTGTGCACATCTCTCTCACTGGCTCTTTGTCGGTTCACGATTCTGCATGAGAGGTGTGTGGTGTGCCTCTCCTTCGCATCTCTGACTTCCTGAACACACACTTGCCTGGCTTTGTTGGGTAATAGCTGCAAGATGAAACTGACTCCAAGGAGAAACGCACAGTCTTCACCTGTCTCTCGGGGCCTCTTAACTGGAACAAGCTCGGCTCCAGCTACTGCTATTTCTTTCCTAAGAAGCTGCAGGTTCCGCCCGGTGTGCCTGCGCCAAGGTGAGCAGAAGCCACCACCACAGAGCACAGGAGAACCCTGTGCAGGGTGAGGGGTCAGGGCACAACAGGAGTTAGCAGTTCCCGGAGGACAGCAGCAGGGCCTGGAGGCGGGGAAGGACTCGGGCACAGGCAGTGCACATGCCTGCACACACAGCTGGTCACGTACAAGGGAAGGTGACTCAACCGCGAGGGCTCAGGAGTCTGTGAGAAACAGCCGCTTCTTGTCTTCAGCCAAGTCCTGCTCAGGGCAGCACTAGCCAAAAGAGGGAACCATGGGTGCCGCCTCATTTGTCAAGTTAAGAGCAGAAGTGAAAATGGACATCTCTGCTACTTCAACATCGTTGCTCTCCCACTTTCTCTGTCTGAAGGCCTCAGTTTGTTATTTTTATTGGCTCTGTTGTGTCAATCGCGGCTGTTTGTCTCTAACACTCCAGCCCGCGTCCTTGCAGCCCTCCAAAGGCCGGTTTCCTAGACAACACGCCGCAGCTCTGCACACCTCATTTATGCACGTGTACAAAGAGCATCCTGCTCCCAGTCACAGCCGGCATTAAAAGGCGAGTTTATCAGGTGAGAGCAGGATTCCAACAGCCCTGGCAATTTTTCTGCGTCTCTCTTGAGGAGAGAGAGCTAAACAAACAAGTCCCCAAAGTTAGCAACAGAATGGAAAGGCGGCGGCAGCATCACCACAAAGAGCAGTCAGGCTGTTAAACAGGCAGAGGAGAGAGAGGGCGAGAAGCCCTCAGAGAAAGCCAGGACACACAGAGACAGACAGGCAAGCAAATGGTAACAGCAGACGGTGGCTTCCACAAGGCCCTAACTGCACTGGCAGCCGAGCCACAGCCAGAGGGCCGCATGGGGACTTGAGTAAATCGGCCAGGCCCACGGCTCCGCTACCACAGCTCAACGTGCACCTTTCACGGGCAGGGATGAGTGACCCAGGGCCTTGTGGCACACACGGCCCTTCCTCTCCGTAGTCAAGGCACACCGGGGAGCTGGCGGCAGTGACTGCCAAGGCGCAGGGTACGGTGCCCTGTGCAAGTCCCGGAACCGCCGGGTCTCAGGAGTCTGATCTGCACGGCCCGCAGGGGGAGGGGAGGCTGCGCCCAGCAGTCCAGCGGCGGCCTGGCTTCAAGTCCACCCAGGAGCGCTTGCCCTCCCCGCAAAGGCCAACTCAGCACGCAGGCCAAAGAAAAGTGAGCACACACGACTCTCCCTCGAAAACCTGCTGGGGCAAAAATGTGCCGTCATAAAACAGGAGTCAGAACACAGAGGAACCCCCTGTGTTTTACTCCAAATGCACTTCCGAGCGCAGTCAAGCATGCTGGTCTGAACACCAACCCGAGGGAGGACCAAGGCTCCTTCTGGCTGGTGCAGGCTTGCTGACAAAGCAGCTCACGGTGCCGAGGGAGCGAACAAAGCAGACTCATCCCAGAACGAAAGCTTCCCAGGAAACGGCCATCAGAGGGAGCCCATGTGCCTGGTGGGCTGGAGGGCCGTTTGTGCGCCTGCTGGGCTCTTCTGGACAGCTCGCCAGGCAGCACCGCTGCCCCGGAAACAGCACTGCTGCTCTCCAGTGGGAGCCCATCACTCCTGGCCTTTCAGGAAGGGAGACAGCACTTCCTGCCGCGCCGTCCCTTGAGGACTCCCAGCCCCTCACCGAATGGTAGAGACGGAGGGACGTTCAGGCTCCTGCTTGTCACTGGGTGAAGCACCAGCACACCTGGCTGGCTCCCTCTTCCAGGAGGCACAGGGGGGAACATCACTGGGCACAGCCACGACACTGGGGCCCACGCGGATGGGGCAAGCAGTGGCTTCTACAGTGCCTGCGCTTGTGCCAGCTCAACCAGGACAGAAAATGGACCTCGGTGCGGCTGGCTATAGATGCAACAGAAACTCCTCATGCCCTCCATCAGAAGCTGTGTATACAAGCAAGTGTAGGAAAAGGGCTGACCCGGAGCAAAGAACCATGCGAGCTCCTCCCAACACTGCCTTCACACCAGAGTTGGAATCGCACAGATCCCACCACAGGTCAAAATCATCCTGGGGGGCCCGAGGCCCAGACTGCCATCCTGAGCAGCCACGTGCCCCAGGAGAGCGCAGGAACCACCGGGCAGGAAGACACGGCTCAGCAGCATAGCGGACGCCAAGTGTGGGACCCTGGAGAAGTGACTCCCCACGGTGCCGCCACTCCTCCTCCACAGAGGACCGAGCTGCCAGCCCACGGGCTGCACCCCCACACAAGGGAGCAGGAGGCCACGGAAACTTCAGGAGGCCACGGAAACTGCATCAGGAAAAGAGCTTGCATGGACACAGGTCAGCCAGAGAGACGCTGCGTCTACACAGGCCCACAGGACAAGGAGCAGAAGGGTGAGGACAAGGAGTCAAAGTGAGACCCAGGAAGGGCCTGGTGACTTGTAGTTCCTGGGAGTGGGCACTTAGCCCACAAGTTAAAATGCTCACCTCAGGACTGCCTGCAGTGCCGCCATCCCATATGGGTGCTGGCTCAAGTCCTGGCTGTTCCACTTCCGATCGAGCTCCCTGCTGATGTGCCTGGGAAAGCAACGTAAGATGGCCCACGTCTCTGGGCCCCCACCATCCACGTGGGAGACGTGGAAGAAGAGCCCGGCTCCTGGCTTTGGCATGGCACAGCCCTGGTCATTGCAGCCACCTGCAGAGTGCACCAGCAGATGGAAGATTTCTCTGTCTCTCCTTCTCTTTCAAATAAATAAATAAGTCTTTAAAAATAAAAAATGCTCACCTCTTACATCAGAGTACCTGGGTTTGAATTCTGGCTCTTGCTTCTTATACCAGGTCAAATAATTGGGTTCTTGCCAACCACATGGGAGGATTGGGTTGAGTTCCTGGTCCCCAACTTCAACCCAAACATTGCAGACATTCGGGAGGGAAAGTTATATGTCTGTGTGTGCCTGTGTCTATGTCTACGTGTGTGTATATGTGTGTCTGTGTGTATGTATCTTCAATGTGTATATATGTGTCTGTTATATATGTGTATATATGTGTGTGTGTGTGTGTACGTGAGAGAGAGAGAGAGAGATTGAGTCTCTGCTTCTCAAATAAGTTCATTTTCTTTAAAAAAAAAAAAAAAGAAGAAAGGAAAGGAAAGGAAAGGAAAAAGACGCCGTGGGCACAGCAGGAGTCTGATGTTCGGTGATCTTAGACTCAGCCAGGTTATCCAGTCTCTCCGGGCCCCAGCTGTGTGGGTGATAAAAGGCACCCACGTCTGGAATCAGAGATCGACAACTCCAAGCTCTGAAAAGGCTGACTTTTCACAAGGCGCCGTCCGCGGCCAGTAGGGTGGCCACGCCCTGCTCCTCCAGCACACACCAGCAGCTCAGGGAACCGACAAGTCCCTGTGTGTCCATGCGTAACAAGACCGCCCTGGACAAAGGTCCTGCCTTACACACCTGGTGTTCTGACAACGCACAGCGTGCAGGACTTCCAAGCGGAGCAGAAGACAAAGATTCCATCTGGGCTTAAGGACTAAGGCCGTGGCCAAACCGCACCTGGAAACGGTCGGCTGGCAGAGCCTCCAGTCGCAGAGTCCGGAGAAGGAGCCGCTCGTTCCCAAGTTCTCCTTGAACGTCTCAGGCACAGACGACACAACTGAGATGACTACTCCACACAATTTCCGTCTTTAAGGAAAAACCAACTGTACGCCCTTGCAGTTGTTGTGAATTAGACATCAAACTTCCACACCCACCTGTAAAGATACGTCTTCTAACTTGGGCAGAAAAAGCAGTAACGATGGAAAAAAAAAAAAAAACACATCCTCGTTTCATAAAATTCCAGTCACGTTAAGTAGACTACAAAGCAGAAAGTGCAAAGTTTCTTTCTTTTTTCAGCAGCGTACACAGGGGCAGGCATTTGACACAGGGGCTCGGATACTGCCGAGTCACCCCATCTCCTACCAGAGCAGCTGGACTCCGGCCCCAGCTCACTGCTGACTCCAGCTTGCTCACGCACACCTGGGAGGCAGCAGGCCATGGCTCAGGTCCTTGAGTCCCTGCCACCTGCAAGGGAGGCCTGTCCTCACCTCGGCCTGGCCCAGCCCCCACCGCTGCAGGCGTCTGGGAGGCTTCTCTCTGGCTCCCATCCAAATAAATGAAAACACATCAATATTTTTAATGGAGTACAGAGACATTACTGGTGGCAAACAAATTTAAAGTTTAAAGGACTTTATATGCATCTCCATCAAATATAATTATTACCAGACAGCAATCTATGCAAGTCTACTCAGTATCACTACAGAAATCAAAACCACAATGAGTTATCACTTTATCCTCACCAGGATGGATAAAATAAAATAAAGCAGACAAACAAGTGCTGGCGAGGGTGTGGAGAAATCAGAACCCTTACAGCGCGAATGAAATTGCAAAATGGTACAGGCACTTTGGACAGAGTCTGGTAGTCCTCAAAGGTTACACACGGAATGCCCATAGGACTCAGCGAGTCCGCTCCTGTGCTGGCGCACCCTCAAGAGAAATGAAAACACAGCCACATAAAAACTCATCCACACATGCTCACAGCAGCCTTCTCCACGCAGCCAAAAAGCAGGAACAACCGGAATGCCTGTCCTCCGATGGGCGGTAAAAAAGGGTGTGGATCAGATGCAGTGTTCTTTGACCAATGGAAGGATGAAGTACGACAGACGGGGGAGAAACAGACCCATGACACACAGTTCAGGGGAGCAGGAGGGGACCTGTTCTCCCCATTTCAGTCGCAGCCCCTGCAGCTTGGACCTGGCTAACCAGCGGCACGCTCGTCGCCTGGTGGTCACCCCCACAGCGAACACTCAAAGTCTCAGCTGAAAGACCACGTCTCTCAGCTTTGGTTCCTAACTTCTGTTCTTACAAAAGCAGGTCTAGCACAGAGCAGCATCGTGTGGGGGAAAAACCCCCCAAGCTGCCCTCTGCCCCAGCTGAGGACGCTGGGACAGACTGCAGCCCAGCCCAGCTCCACCACCGCTGGCTTCCAAGGGGAGGTGCGGCTCATTAACTGTGCGGAGATGGATGCCACGGGGAGGCTGGGAGGAGAGCCCAAGCCAAGGAGTGAGGCAGGCAGCTCCCTTCGGAGTACACTTCTGTCCTCGTAATTACATTAATTGCAATTAGCGCTCTTCTCCTTCATAATTCTTCTGCCCTGACACCTGTGAAGTCCTCTGGCTTCCGCCCAACGCCGTTTCCTGCTGCCACCAGGCCTCAAACTCATTTTGCATTTGGTCCCAGAAGCACCAGGCTCCTCCACCCTGCGGCTCTGGTGAGCACACCTTTGCTGCGTGATCCCTGCTCTCACCAGACAACCACACCTAAGCTTCACAGCAAAATTAATTCCTCTCGGAGCCAGCCCAGAAATACAGTCACTGATGACAGACAGATACTTCATTTTCCCCTCATAATTCATTCACCCTCAAGGAAACGTTTCATAAGTAATTAAACTGATTTTCCTTCCAGCGTGGGACACAGCTCTCCGTAGAACAGCACAGTAACAGAAAGCCCGACGTCTCCGCGAGCACCCATGGGAGGCTGGCAGTCTGGTGCCACAGCAGGCAGGGTGCTGCCTGAACCCACCCGGGGGCTTCGGCGGACGGGGCCAGGCACACAGCATCTCCCTGCCCACTGACGTGCGCTGGTTTCACAGCCACCCTCTCAATCCAAAAGGCTCTCAAATATTAATGTAGTTGGAATCCTTCTTGAACACTGCTCAATTCTTATTGCCGCAGCAAAAACTCAGGTGGCTGACATTGACGCATAGCCAAGCAGCTGCACGGTGTGACGGCCGTGGCCATTTCTGATTACCCACGCCGTCACTGAAACTTCCCCAAAGGAACAAGTGGCGGTGGTGAGGAGCCCAGACGACATCTTTATAAATGAGCTTCAGGGCCAGCACTGTGACGTAGCAGGGAAAGCTGCCGGCTGCGGTGCCAGCATCCCACGTGGATGCTGGTTCTAGTCCCGGCTGCTCCACTTCCAGTTCAGCTCTTGCTAATGTGCCTGGCAAGGCAGTGGAAGATGGCCCAAGTCGTCGGGCCCCTGCACCCACGTGGGAGACACAGGGGAGGCTTCTGGCTCCTGGCTTCGGATCTGGCCAGCTCCGATGGTTGTGGCCAAATGGGGAGTGAACCAGCAGATGGAAGACTTCTCTGTTTCTCCCTCTCTGTCTCTGTAACTCTGCCTTTCAAATCAATAAATAAATCTTTAAAAAAATTTAAAAAGTTGAGCTTCACAGCCAAATATGGAATAGATTCTTCCTGTCGTGAAAACAAAACGCCAAAGTGTTGGCTCCTTTACTGACATGCACGGCGAGCCGTACGCAGGGCGTCCCGCTGACTGAAAACCACACTCCAGCCACGTCCGAGGACTGACGGCTCCTTGCTGAGCCTGGAGCCTGAGGAAATCCATCTACAGGACCTCTGACCGGGGATGCTCAGTCGGGGCGGCGAGTCACCAGCACCCCGGGTCTACGGGGACTCCAGCTCTGGGGCAGACAGGTGTGGTCCAGGCACCAGGCCGCTGTGTCCGCTGCATCGTGTGAGCTTCCTAATGACAGAGGGATGTCCTCCCCTGCCAGCTTTCCTCACACTGCCGTCATGTGCAGAAAACAGAAACTCTGGACTCTATCACGTTCAACAGAAGGTTTTTGTTTTTTTTTTTAAGATTTATTTTATTGATTTGAAAGACAGAGAGAGGTAGAGACAGAGAGAGAGAGAGAGAGGTCTTCCATCAGCTGGTTCACTCCCCAGATGGCCACAATCGCTAGAGCTGTGCCGATCCAAAGCCAGGAGCCAGGAGCTTCCACCAAGTCTCCCACGTGGGTGCAGGGCCCAAGCACTCTGGTCATCTTCTACTGCTTTCCCAGGCCACAGCAGAGAGCTGGATGGGAAGAGGAGCAGCCAGGACTAGAACCGGTGCCCATATAGGATGGCGGCACTTCAGGCCAGGGCTTTAACCAGCTGCACCACAGCGCCAGCCCCAACAAAAGTTTTAAAAAAGGACTTCAAATATGGTGTCCTCAGATCGCTTTCACATGTCTGTCATACTTTTGTGAAAGATGAAGCCATCTTTTAGGCAACACAATAAGAAACTCAGGGTCATATAAAAGAGATGATTTACCTCACTGTTAGTTCCCTTCCCTTTACTCTCTCATCATTTTAGTCTCTTTTTAGCGCAGTTTAAAATACTGGATGAGTAATGATAAAACAGATCTAGGAAAATAGCAAAATGCTTCTCCAGATAAGAAAATGCGACCATCATTAAGATCTGATAACACAACTTAGATTCACACAAGGGTTCAATGGACTCACACAGGAACTGCAAGGCCAAATGCATTTTATCCCATTTTTTAAAAGTAACTTTCTCTGTTGTCTGGGAAATAAAGGTGAAGTCATGAAGGCCCAGTCGTGCTCAGCACAGTCACGTGTCACACGACAACGCTTCCGTCATGTAGCCCCAGTCCTGCTCAGCACAGTCACGTGTTACATGACAACGCTTCCGTCATGTAGCCCCAGTCCTCCTGAGCACAGTCACGTGTTACACGACAACGCTTCCGTCATGTAGCCCCAGTCCTGCTCAGCACAGTCACGTGTCACACGACAACGCTTCCGTCATGTAGCCCCAGTCCTGCTCAGCACAGTCACGTGTTACACGACAACGCTTCCGTCATGTAGCCCCAGTCCTCCTGAGCACAGTCACGTGTTACGTGACAACGCTTCCGTCATGAAGGCCCAGTCCTCCTCAGCACAGTCACGTGTCACACGACAACGCTTCCGTCATGTAGCCCCAGTCCTGCTCAGCACAGTCACGTGTTACACGACAACGCTTCCGTCATGAAGCCCCAGTCCTCCTCAGCACAGTCACGTGTCACACGACAACGCTTCCGTCATGTAGCCCCAGTCCTGCTCAGCACAGTCACGTGTTACACGACAACGCTTCCGTCATGTAGCCCCAGTCCTGCTCAGCACAGTCACGTGTTACGTGACAACACTTCCGTCATGAAGGCCCAGTCCTCCTCAGCACAGTCACGTGTTACACGACAACGCTTCCGTCATGAAGCCCCAGTCCTCCTCAGCACAGTCACGTGTCACACGACAACACTTCCGTCAACAACAGACAACGCGGGCCACAGTGGTTCCCTAAGAAAAGACGGAGCTGAAGATGCCAAGTGGCCCGGTGACACCGCAGCGGCCATAACCACGGCACACGTGCCCCCATGCATCTGGGGTGGTGCAGTGCAAAGCAAACCTTCTGTAGTGCCGGTCACAGGAAAATGGCCGTCCAATTACTTGCACTGCCTGACACCTGGTGCTGGTAACAAGCGGCCCCGCACTTACACCGCCACGCACCACACCTGCGCCACACGCCACACCTGCGCCACACGCCACACCTCTGCCGTTCCTTCACGCTATAATCCATGTGCTAAAGAGCTGCCACGCCACGCCCACGCCGTGCCACAGCAGCAGCCTTGCTCACCTGGCGCACACCTCGTGGCTGCTACATCAAGAGACCCCATCAGATGATCGGCCCACACGCCCTGGGTTGTGAAACTCGCTCCACGCTGCTCCCACACAGGGGAAGCTCAGAACACAGCCTCGTCCTTAGGTAATGAGACATCGGTGTGAAATGTCCAAACAAGCTCACAACTAAACCTGGGCCAGATGGACTCTGAGGATTTACCAAGAGCTGGGCCCTTCCCACTAATGTCACTCCAATTCCAGCTAATGTCACTCAAAGTGGCCTGAACAAACGCCCTGGCCCATTTTTTGAGAGACCACCCAGGTACCCAATCTGTTCTCCACAAGAAAATTAAACATTATGTTTCTGAGATGCAAAATATTTTTTAAATGTTTACTCATTCATTTATTTGAAAGACAGAATAACAGGAAGGGGAGAGGGGGGAGGGGGAGAAAGGGGAGAGGGAGAGGGAGGGAGGGGGAGAGGATGGAGGGAGGGAGAGAGGGGGAGAAAGAGAGGGAGGGGAGAGAGGGAGAGGGAGGGAAGGAGAGGGGGAGAGGGGGAGAGCGGGAGAGGGAGGGAGAGGGAGAGGGAGTGAGGGAGGGTTGGAGGGAGAGGGGGAGAGGGAGGGAGGGGGGAGGGAAAGAGAGGGGAGAGCAGGAGAGGGAGGGAAGGAGATGGAGAGGGAGGGAGGGAAGGAGGGAGAGGGGGGGGAGGGGAGGGAGAGGATGGAGGGAGGGGGAGAGGGAGATGGAGAGGGAGAAGGAGGGGGGAGATGGAGAGGGAGGGGGGAGAGGGAGAGGGAGAAGGAGGGGGGGAGAGGGAGAGGGGGCAGGGGGAGATGGAGAGGGAGGGGGGAGAGGGAGAGGGGGAGAGGGGGAGAGAGGGAGGGGGGGGAGAGAGGGGGGGAGAGAGGGGGGGAGAGGGGGGGGGAGAGAGGGGGGGGGAGAGAGAGAGAGAGAGAGAGAGAGAGAGGTCTTTCACCCTCTGGCTCACTCCCCAAATGCCCACAACAGCCAGGATCCAGGAACTCCCTCTGGTCCCGCACGCGCGGCAGGGCCTCGGCACTTGGGCACTCGTCACCTGCTGCCTCCCAGCCACACCACCAGACAGATGGGTCAGAAGCCCTAGGCGACAACCCCTAAGTGACGTGAGGATGAGGCGTGCGGCGTGCAAGCGTCCCAACCACACGCCAAATCAGCTGAGCCACAACACCCATGAGATGCAAAACATCAATCTTGAGCACGATCCTACAGTCAGAATCTGAGCAGTTTTCTTTTCTTTATCAAGTGGGGCGATGGGACTGCATTAGAGACGGTGCTGTGACGTAGCAGACTAACCTCCGCCTGCAGCGCCGGCATCCCAGAAGGAACACAGATCTTGTCCCAGCTGTCCCTCTTCCGATCCAGCTCTCTGCCATGGCCTGGGAGAACAGTGGAAGATGGCCCAAGTGCTTGGGCCCCTGTACCCACGTGGGAGACCCGGAAGAAGCTCCTGGCTCTGGCTTCAAATCAGCCCAGCTCCAGCCATTGCGGCATTTGGGGAGTGAACCAGCAAATGGAAGACCTTTCTCTATCTCTCCTTCTCTGTCTGCAACTCTACTTCTCAAATAAGTAAATAAAATTAATAAACAAGTACATTTTCAAAAAAGATTTATTGTATTATTATTCTAAAAGGCAGAGTTACAGAGAGAGATCTTTCATCTGTTGCTTTACTCCCCAAATGACCACAGCAGCCAAGGCTGGGCCAGACTGAAGCCAGGAGTTCCATCCACGTCTCTACATGGGTGAAGGGGCCCAAGCACTTGGCCCAACATCCACTGCTTTCCCAGGCACATTAGCAGAGAGCTGCATCAGAAGCGGAGCAACAGGGATGAGAACTGGCACCCACATGGGATGCTGGCTGCGGGTGGTGCCTTAACCTACTGTGACATAGCGTCGGTCCCCGGAGCAGTTTCTAACAGTCTCCAAGACTAGCCTAATCCGTTTACGAGGAATTTTTGCTGGTTTGCTTTTTTTCTTCCACTTGATTCTGAGTTTAAAACCTAAAAAATTCATTATGCCAAGATGGAGAGGCTGGTGAGGAGTAGGGGTGAATACTACATCCTCCATTGGGTCGGTGAGTGCCCAAGACTAACTCTCTGCTCTGCTGGGCCAGTGTCAATGCGCGAGCTCCCGGAGCGTGGCTCGCTCTTCACATCCCGCTTCTTTGTCCAGGGACCCACGGCAGAGCCCGAGCAGCTGACTGACAGCCCTTGTCCAGAATCCGCAGGAAGATCCGTAACGAGCAGGGGCCTGTCTCACGCTCTGCTTCTCCGGCAGCCTGAAGAACTGCCTGGCAACAGAGTTCAGTACGGCTCTGTCATCAGGAGAAGGTCGGGCTGCCTGCCTGGCCCAGGACCCAGGTGGGCTGGCATCATTAGAAGAGGCACCTGCGTATATCCTGCGTGTTTTTGGAGGACTCCCTGGTGGGGAGCTGTGCAGGCACTGGGAGGAGACCTGGACAGAGCTGGCTCCAGCAGGACACACCTGCTGTGCCACCTTGAGCTCACAACCAAACTGAGCAGCCCTGGCCTCTCCTTACAACACGTCCCTACTAATACCAGGGGACAACTCAAGGAGAGGACAATCCAAGCCAAGGTGACCAGCACAAGCCCAGCACCCTCTGGCACCCAGCGAGTGGAGGCCCGTGTGCACGATCAATGCACACTAAGGGAGAACAGTGCAGAGTGTGAGAACAGTGCACAGTGGCACACAGGAGAAGCAGCCACTGCTCCCAGTGACCAAGTGACAGGAAGCAGGTGGGAGCAGCGTGCTTCGGAGTTCAGGGCAGGGGACACCCAGGAGGCAGCAACACAGGGACGACAATGGCCGCAGAGACACCAGCATCTCTGAGGACAGGGACAGAGCACAGGGGAGAAGGCTGAGGCTGGCGCCTGTGCTCAGAACAGCTTGGCTAAAATTGCTTAGCTGCTGAGTTGCTGCTAGGTCCGGGTAAGGCAGAAGGCCAGACGGAACCAAGGGGAGAAAAGTCACCCGAACTCTGGACTTTTAATCCATTTAACGACTGACTGACCATTTTCCAGTGTTGGAAGCAGCATGGCTTCCACCTGTGCACAATCCAGCTGCCAATGTGGGGTCCTCCAATCTCACTCTGCG
Organism: Lepus europaeus; assembly: GCF_033115175.1. NCBI lineage: Eukaryota > Metazoa > Chordata > Mammalia > Lagomorpha > Leporidae > Lepus > Lepus europaeus. The sequence continues at coordinate 2,346,387 of NC_084836.1, forward strand.
AGCCACGCCCTCCAGAGCAACATCCGCGTTCTGTTTTCACTCTGACAAGGATGTCCAGTGTGTCTCACCTGTTCAGGACATCACCTGGAATCCCGGGTTTAAAAACAAATCCAATCCCTGAAACACAGGTGGCTTATCCCAGTCCTCTGAACACAAACCGCAGAGGAGTAACCGTCGGGGTCCTGGCTGCACTGCCTGGCTGGCGCCAGAGACAACTGGAGCCAGAAGCTTTATTGAGGTCTCCCACGTAGCAGGAGCCCAAGCACTTGGGCCGTCTTCCACTGCTTTTCCCAGGCCATCAGCAGGCAGCTGGATCAGAAATGGAGCAGCCAGGACATGAACCAGGGCCCATATGGGATGCTGACATCACAGGTGCTGACTTTACCCACCATGCAACGATGCTGGCCACCGTCTCAGAACTTCTGAGCCACCTTCCAGGATACTTACTACTCAGTTTGCAGAAGGCTACGGCACTAAGAAAGGTTACGCCGCTCACTCCTGCCACACAGCAGGGAAGCACCAGAGCCCGAAGCCTAGCTTGCTGCCTGTGGCTAAGCCAAAGGCTGCACTTGAGTGGCCCCACTTGTGATAAACTGTAACACTCGCGCTGTTACAACTGCTTAAAATCTCAAAGTACGGCACATCCCTTGGTTATTCGCAAAGAGAAAATTGTATTTTGATCTTCAAAAGCGCCTATCTTTACTTAGATCCCGTGAAATGAAAAGTCCGTGTGACGGAGCTTCCATTCTGCCCGGCAGCGTCACGCTCACCTCTGCAAGCAAACCTCACTCCGTCAAAAGCAGCCCTGCATGACCCCGCCGTGACCTCGCCGTGTCCACTGTTTTCCTTTCAAGAAGATGAAGACGGCAAGAAAAACAATGGAATTTTTTGTGAAGACTGAAGGATGAGGCAGTTGCCAGGAAGCATCACAGGCCCTGCGAAGTCAGAGTCTGCTTCGCTGAGTGCCCGGGGCATGAAGCCAGGGGAGACGCGGCCATACCACCTGACCCTGACCAGCTCGAGTGGCAGCCCCCAGCCCCGGGGCTGTCTCCCTGGCGACCTCTCCCTCAGCAGCCCACCACACACTCCAGACCGGGCTTCCCAGGACAACAGCCAGGCCACACATGCAAAGCCGTTTCTTTGGCCACACTTCCTGTGCTCAGGAGCACATGGCAGGTGTTCAACATGCATGCAGGGAGCGCACACAGGGAACACACATGTCAAGGAACAGGGCCTCTGCCCGCACAACCCCAGCAGCAGGGTCGCGACAGGATCCGCTCAGAGGCAGAGACTCGGGAGGGGAGGGGGGCTTCCTCACACTCCCAGGCACCAAGTCCTTGCCTCCCTTTCAAGTTTCTCAGGCCTAGGTCAGTCCCCATGGTTTCTGCCAGCTCCAGGGGACCCTGGAATCCTGGGCACAGAGGAACCTTCTCCTTCCGCTCGGGAACAAACTCCAGCTGACATCCTTGGAACGCACCATGACCTCAGGGCCTCTCTCAGTGTGTGCGCTTGTGATGTTTCTGTTTTGTGTCTTTGGAGAAGCAGTCCTAGGGCCACCAGGAATGGAGACGGACGCTGACTGTTTGTGGACAGGTGATGGGTGTCGAAAACGCAAAACACTTGCAGGGAAGAAATGCAGGGAAGCCAAAGCCAAAGACAGCAAAGAACCTCTGTGTTTCTCCCCCCAAAACACAGAGCAACAGGAAAACCAACAACTCTGAACCCACATCTTCACACAGCTTGAAACAGAGGGGCACCCAAGCCTCAACCCCCAGCTGCAGCCCTGCCTTCTCCCTCTGACCGCCACCCTACCCCAAGGGTTCATGAAACACAAGACTACGGGGGGGGGCGGGGGGGGGGGCAGGCACCGACCACGGAGGACCTGTCCTAAACCTTTCAGGAAGTGTGTTTCACACAGGCACCTAACCCCCCGATGGGACCAGTAGGCATCACTCCTGAATATGAACGCGAAAATACAAGGACAAGGGACTGGCATTGTGGCATAGCAGGCAAAGCCTCCACCTGAGATGCTAGCATCCCATTTGGGTACCAGTTCACATCCTGGCTGCTCCAGTCCAACCCAGCTCCCTGCTAATGGCCTGGGAAAAGCAATGTAAGATGGCTCAAATGCTTGGACCCCTGCACCCGTGTGGGGACCTGGAACAAGCTCCTGCTTCCTGGCTTCAGCTTGGCCCGGTCACAGCTATTGCAGCCTGCTGGGGAGCGAATCAGCAGATGAAAGGTCTCTCTCTCTCCTTCTCGCTCTCTCTCTCTCTAGCTCTGACTTTCAAACAAATAAATAAGTCTCAAAAAAAAAAAAAAATACAAGGACAAAAACCTATCAACAAGCTGAACACACGACAACATCTGAATTCCTGATGGGTCTTTCTGGTGCTTTTCAAAGTGCCAAACCGGCGGTGACAGGAGCTGTGGCCAGTAGGGCTGGCCACACCGTGGACTCGGCAGGTGAGCTGGAGGAGGTCTCCTCACCTCACAGCCTCCGGGAGTTCCACCTGAGGGTCTCGGAGGATTTCCCGCGCTGAGTTAATTAAGCCTTAGCACAGTGTCTGACACAGGGAGCTCATTAATGGCTGCAGTTATTTTCATTAATAAAGTCTTGTTTCGACTAATAGAGCACTCACACTTCCTGTAAACTCACAAATGGCTGCAGGCATGGGCCAGAAAAGAAACCTCACAGCATGAAAATGTGGCGTTCCTTGACAACCAATTTGCAAGCAGAGACGCGCATCTTCCCAGGTTGCAACACTGAAGCAGGAACAGGACGGAAACAACAGAGCACAGAAGACCGCCTCAGGATGGACGCCAGAACGAAGTGCTGTCCAGTTCTTGTTTTAATCAAATGAAATTCCTCTGGACGAAAGTAAAATTAGTGCAGAACATGTAACGGCCAATCCCCGTCAGATGGCTGCTGACTGCACGCCTCTGCGTGACTGTTCACTTTCACAGTTCTTCCTCGAGGCCCAGGAAGTGGGATCTGTGAAACTTTTGAAACTCTTAAGTCAAGGGCGGGGCCTGGGATTCTTCTGGGGCGAGGACCCTGGGTCTTCCAGACACGCTCCAAGGTGCAGACGTAAAACCCACAAGCACTGCCAGAGCATCAGCCTCACCTCCACACTGGGCTGGACCAGCAGGGAGAATGCACTCTCACAAGTTACCCAAGGGACAGTGCTGTGGCACAGCAGGTTAAGTCACCTCCTGTGATGCCAGCATCCCATGTGAGCACCAGTTCAAGCCCTGGATGCTCCACTCCAGATCCAGCTCCAGCTCCCTGCTAATGTCCTGGGAAAGCAGCAGAAGTTGGCCCAAGTATTTGGACCTCTGCACCCATGTGAGAGACCCAGATGGCGTTCCAAGCTCCTGGCTTTGGCCTGGCCCAGCCCAGGCCATTGTGGCCATTTGGGGAGTAAACCGGCAGATGGAAGGTCTCTCTTTTTTTCTCTCGCTCTAACTCTGCCTTTCAAATAAATAAATAAATCTAAAAAAGAAGTTTTGAAAGGCTCAGAGGGGCAGGCACTGTGGCATAGCAGGTTAAGTCACACTTAGGATGCCCACATCCCATATTTCCCCATCACATACTGGAGTGCCTGGTTCAAGTCCCAGCTACTCCCCTTCCAATCCAGCTTCTTACTGATGTACCCAGGAGGCAGCAAATGATGGCTCAAGTACTTGGCTCCTGCCACCTGTGCAGGAGACCCAGATGGACTTCTGGGTCTGGCCTGCTCCAACTCTGGCTGTTGTGGGCATGTGGGAAGTGAAACAGCAGCTGCAGGATCTCTCTCTCTCTCTCTCAAATATTTTTTAAAGGTCCTCTTTTTTAAAGGCTCTGTGCTGAGTTACAGAAGTCTCTGGACATTAAATTACGTGGGACTTCCCTCAGGAGGGTGGGAAGTAGGAGGCTGTCTCTAAGCGCGTGCTCCCCTGACAGCCAGAGCACTCCGCAAGATTGCAATCGGAAACAGCAAAGGCAGGGAAGCTCACTTAAAGGAAAGGAAATGAATTAGGGGGAAGACGTACAACCCCACTTCAATAGATGGAAACAGAACGTGTTTGGAAAAGGCTGCAGGAGAGGTGCACACTGACAACGCACAAATCCCAGCACCGCAGCGTGTAGGACCATATTCAAATGAGGACGCCTTCTGGCAGGGTGTCCTTTAAAAAGCCATAAATCAGAGAACCAAACTGATTTCACCATCAGCGCAAGCATAAAAACCTCACGACCCAGAGGCTCAGCGCCAGGCACTGAGACGGCGGCCACGGAACTGCTGCAGCCCAGACAGAGGTAAGGACACTTTCTTCTCAACTGGGGGCGGGCCGCACCTGACCCCACAGGTCAAGCTGCCTTTTACAACTGCACCGGACCACACTGGAGCGCTCGGGTCCCGAGCCAGCTGCCCACTCCGATCCAGCTTCCTGCTAACATGCCTGGGAAGGCAGCAGAACACGGCCCGAGTACTGAGTCCCTGCCACCTACATGGGAGACCCAGGTGGAGTTCCCAACTCCTGGCTTCGGCCTGGCCCAGCCCTGGCTGCTGCGACCATTTGGGGAGTGAACCACCAGGTAGAATCTGTGTGTGTGTGTGTGTGTGCGCGCACATACCTTTCTCTCTGTCACCCTGTCAAATTTATAAATCTTCTAAAAAATAATGAACTAGGGGCAGTAATACTTAGCCACAGCTCAGGTGACACCATGGACAGGGAGGGAGGAGGGGGAGCGAGGAGGACCAGGACCCCACACCAATCACTGCAGACACTGGCTCCAGGCAAAGGCGGCACCATGAAATAATGCAAGGGAAGCAAAGTGGTTCAAGTCTTGGCTTCCGAGCACCAGGGGCCCCAGGTCCCAGTGTTCTGAGACTGTGAGGGAGTTTTTGACCACTCACAACTTCACATTAGAACCTAACCCAGCACACGCACCGCCCGCTCACAACTTCACATTAGAACCTAACCCAGCACACGCACCGCCCGCTCACAACTTCCCATGAAACCCTAACCCAGCACACGCACCGCCCGCTCACAACTTCACATTAGAACCTAACCCAGCACACGCACCGCCCACTCACAACTTCCCATGAAACCCTAACCCAGCACACGCACCGCCCGCTCACAACTTCACATTAGAACCTAACCCAGCACACGCACCGCCCGCTCACAACTTCCCATGAAACCCTAACCCAGCACACGCACCGCCCGTCCTTCCTCACAGAGCACTGGCCCAGACAGTTCTCAGCAGCCCGCAGGCACCAAAACGGAAGGCACAGAAACGCTTCACCAAAACCATGAGGTGGGCGACGCAGAAGCCAACAGCAGACACAGGAGGGCAGTGGGGAGGGCACAGGGTCAAGACGACGGAAGCCAGCCCCACAGCCGAGCCCACAGCCGGGCCCACAGCCGGGCACGGGCGTTCCTGCCAGCCCCACAGCCGGGCCCACAGCCGGGCAGGGGCGTTCCTGCCGGCCCCACAGCCATGCCCATAGCCGGGCACGGGCATTCCTGTCGGGCCCACAGCTGGCCCCACAGCCGGGCACGGGCGTTCCTGTCGGCCCCACAGCCGGCCCACAGCCGGGCACGGGCGTTCCTGTCGGGCCCACAGCTGGCCCCACAGTCGGCCCCACAGCCAGGCCCACAGCTGGCCCATAGCCAGCCCACAGCCGGGCACGGGCGTTCCTGTTGGGCCCACAGCCAGGCCCACAGCCGGCCCACAGCCGGCCCACAGCCGGGCACGGGCGTTCCTGCCAGGTGGCTCCTGCTCTCTCGTTTCCCTCCAGGACTCAGGAGGAATGTCACATGCTCCTGTGTGTGCAGGAACAGCAGAGACGTGACAGATACCCCCGTGCGTCCACACTGCCCAAGCCGCCTTCCATCGCTGCTTCCAAGGGGCCAACACCCGCCTGGGGGCCAGGAAGCAGAGGCTTTCAGGTAAAGCCACCTGCACTTGTCTAGGGCGACTGTGGCCCCGTGCCTGCCTGGGCCACAGGAGCACACGCCCAGCAGGACCACAGCTACCAGGTCCCAGCGCAACTGCTGCTGCACCACACACACCCACTGTCTTCGCGGAGTTCCTGGTTAGGCCAAGCGGAGGAGGTTCCTTGAGGTTGGAAACTCAAGCGTCCACACTGAGAGTACCAACAGCAGCTCCGAGCTCTGGCCCGTGCTGGAACACCACGGCATCCACACAGCAACAGAGCAGGGACTGAGGCACACAGACACAGATGCGTCCCGCCCAGGCCCAGAACCCAAACCACAGCAGACAGAACCAGAGGGCAGCCTCTCCCCTGGGTGGCGAGGACACACGAAGGAGGGGTGCTCAAAGAGCCTGGGGAAAATGTGTATTATGGGAAAGTAGGGCCGAGTCCCAAGAATTTTCCGCGCCAACATACACGTCTCTGCACTGCACCTTCCCAATGTGGCGTCCCCACACTCAAGCACTTTCCTGGAGAGCAGTGGCCAAGGCCATCAAGACTCCACAATTCCCACAGAGAGCGCTACGAGAAAACAGCCCAAACACACGCGGGTCCGATTCCTAGAGACCACAGGTACTGTCAAGGCGTGAGGAGGAGGAATCACACGCACTCATCAACAGAAAGCTGGGGGACTTTTCTGAACAGCTTTATTGAAACATAATTCACGTATCACAAAACTCAGTCACTTAGTTTTTAGCCTGCTCACTGAGTCCGACAACTACCCCCACAGTCTTAACTTTAAAACGTTTTGTTTACCCTAAAAAGAATCCTGCATCCATTAACAGTCAACTCTCATGCCCCCCACATCCTTGCTGAACGTCTGTTATTGTTCTTTTTTCTGACGGCAGGCAGGAAGCGGTTGGGTTTTTATTCCCAAATACATAATGATGATGGACATCATTTCATGAGCTTAATGGACAAATGTCTACTGCAATCCCTGACCCATCTTCTAATCAGATGGCCCCGCTGAGCTGTAAGAGTTTTTGTACATAAAACACAGTCTCAACAGATACAGGACTAGCAAACGTTTTCTCCATTTCTATTACTTCTTTTTGCCTTCTTGAGAGCACTGTTCATAACACAACGTCTTAATTGTGAAGTTACCTGAATTATGTTTTTTCTTTTCTTACTTTTGCATCTAAGGTACCACAGCCTAGCCCCAGGTCATGAAGATCTACTCAAACACTTTCTCGGGAGTTTTATCCTTTTAGCTTTTACACTTGGGTTTCTGACTCACCTTATGTTCGTGTATGTAGGAGGGAAGGCTAGAGCTTCATTCTGCTCATGCCGACATCTAGCTGTCCAGGGAACACTTGTTGAGAAAGGCAGTCTCCCCACTGACTTCTCAAAGCACCGTACTGAGGCCAAATGACTGTCAACGTGAAGGTTTTCTTTTGGACTCTGGGTTCCATTCCATTCATCAGCACCGGTATCCGTGTGCAGTATGATGCTGTCCTGACTACTGTGGTTCTATGTAAGGTTTTTTTGTTTGTTTGTTTGTTTGTTTTTTGACAGGCAGAGTGGACAGTGAGAGAGCGAGACAGAGAGAAAGGTCTTCCTTTGCCGTTGGTTCACCCTCCAATGGCCACCGCACTGCAGCCAGTGCACTGCACTAATCCGATGGCAGGAGCCAGGTGCTTCTCCTGGTCTCCCATGGGGTACAGGGCCCAAGCACTTGGGCCATCCTCCACTGCACTCCCTGGCCACAGCAGAGAGCTGGCCTGGAAGAGGGGCAACCGGGACAGAATCTGGCGCCCCAACCAGGACTAGAACCCGGTGTGCCGGCGCCACAAGGCGGAGGATTAGCCTATTGAGCCGCGGCGCCGGCCGCTATGTAAGTTCTGATATTGGAATGTGTAAGTCCTCAAACTTAGTTCTTCTTTCCCAAGATGGTACTGGCCCTGCTGGCTCCCTTCAATTGCTACATGAACTTTAAGATAAACTCATCTGTGTTGATAAGGATCCCACTGAATCTTCAGATCAATTTAGGGAGGACTTCATGCCCTATCGTACTCCTGTTAAGTCTTCCAATCCATGAACATGGGATGTCTTTCAATATATTTGTATCTTTCATTCCTTTTTACAATTTTTGGTAGTTTTCAGAGTGCAAGTCTTACATTTGTTTTGCTAATTTGTGCCTGATAGTTCATTAATTCTGTTATTATATGGAATTATTTCCATAACTTCATTTTCAAATTGTTCACAAGTGTGCAGAAATATAACTGAATGTTCGCATGGTAACCTTGTATTCTACAATCTCACTGAATTTATCAGGTTTCATGGTTTTTTAGTGGATTCTTTTGGATTTTCTTTATACAAGACCATGTCAACTACCAACACCAATAACTCACTTTTTCATTCCCACTCTGGCTATCTTCTGTTTCATCTTCTTGTGTCACTGCCCTGGCTGGAAGCAGCATGCCGCTGGACAGAAGTGAGCGCAGGCGTCGCCATCCGGCTGCTGAGCTCAGGGCAAGCCTCTGTCTTTCCCACTGAGGATGAGCTCGGCTGCAGAGCCTCTTTTTAAGAGCAGTCTTATTAGGGAGGAGTTCCCTAACAAACCAGAGCTGCTCCTCGTCTCTTAAATGATTTTTTCATGAAAGGATGTTGGATTTTGCAAAATGCCTTTTCTGCATCCAGTGAGATGACCACATGGCTTCTGCCCTCTGTTCTGTGCATTGTACTGATGTTTATGCTAAGCCATCCTTGCATTCCTAGGACTTATCTCACTTCTTGGGGTGCACAAGTCTTTTAATATGCTGCCAAATTTGGTTTGCCAGCAGTCTGTTGAGGGTTTTTACATCTATCTTCAAGAAGACTATTGGTCTACAGTTTAGCTTCTTTCCCTTGTGATGTCTTTTTCTGGTCTTTGTATCAGAGCAATAATGGCCTCCTAGAATAGGCTGAGGTGTTCCCTCCTCTTCTATTCTGGGAAACTCTGTGAAGTTGTAGTGTTAACCCCTTCGTTAACCACTTGTTAGAAATCACAACAATGTCATCTGGCTTTTCTTTGCAGGCAGAGGAAGAGAGAGGGAGAGGGAGGGGGAGGGAGGAGGGGGAGGGGGAGGGGGGGAGGGAGGAGAGGGAGAGGGAGAGGGAGCGGGAGAGGGAGCGGGAGCGGGAGAGGGAGAGGGAGAGGGAGAGGGAGGGGCTGACTTCTTGGAAGTAACCGGCTCAGGTGACCTCAGGGATGGCACCTGCCCGGACACGCAGCCAGGGCTCCTTTGCTGCCGTCCTGGGCAGAGTTTCTCACAGCAGACCTGTGCAAGGCCTCTGCTCTCACAGCCTGCACTTGATGACAGGAGAGCCACATTCACCCTGGGGGAGGGGGTCCACTCTGCACAAAGTCTACTGAGCTGAATGTTAACCACATCTAAAACATACTTCACAGCAACATCTAGACTGGTGCACCATAACCTAGCCAAGTTCACACACAAAAACTAATGATCACAGTCTGTGTCCGTAGTTTGTGTCTTTCTAGGAATTTCTCAATGTCACTTATGTTTCTAATTTGTAGAAATACTCTTAGTATTTCCTTAATGCTGTATATTTCTAAAATTATTCACAATGTTAGCAACTTGGATCTGTTTTCTCTCTCCATTTCCCTCTCCCCTTCTGTGTGTGTGTGTTGGGGGGGGGGGGGGGGTCAGTCTAGCTAAAGGTTTGTCAATTTTGTTGACACTTTCAAGGACCCAGCCCTGGTCTGTGACCGTCCTCTGATGTCCTATTCCCTGTTTCACGTTTACTTCTCTCAACACTTCTCTCTTCTTCGTTCAGTTTCTTCTTCTTACAGTTTCTGAAACTGGACAGCGAGGTCAACGATCCCAGGGTTTTCTCAGTCAACAACGTCAGCCACAAGTGCAGGAATTTCTAGTCGATGCTGCAGCTGCATCCCATAAGCTCCAGCACACTGTGTTGCTGTCTTCATCCCACGGTAACTTAATTTCCTTTGCAGTTTCTTCCTCGGTCCATTGGTTATTTGGGGTATACTCTAAAATTTCCACGTACCTGTCAAGTTTCTTCCAATTTCCTTTTGTCACTGATGTCTAATTTAATGCCACTGCCATCAAACACACTTCATAAGATTTCTGCCCTTTCAAATGTACCAAGGCAGCTCCTGGGGCCTAGCAGATGGTCTGTCCTGGGAAACACTCGGCAAGCTCTCGAGAACAGGAACTCTGCTGGTGCTGGTGCAGGGCCGGCGTCTGCGACATCCAGCGGGCTTCTGTCGTTCAACCTTCTAGTGCTGTGTTGGTTTTCTTCCTAGATTCTCTACCCATTATCCGAAGCACTGTGGCACTACTTTATAAAAATACTATTTTTAAATGTTGAACAGCGCTGCAAAATGCTTTGTTATTAAATTTTTAAAAATCATGAAAGTACATGCACCATGTACTAGCACTGGCTACTATGTAAAGACTGTGGAACGAAATTCACCAAACATTCCAGTCACAGCTGCTGGGCAGCTACACTGTTACTGGGTTTTCCAATTCTGTAATATTAAGCACATTGTGCTGATAATTTTCAAAATGCTTAATAGAAACCAGGAGTAACACATAGCTCAGGGCTGATGGCTGTGGACTGCCATGTTCCCGAGGCTGCAGGACCAGCAGCTCTACCCACTCCGGTTCCACCCCTCTGGCACTCCCAGAGCACTCCACTCTCCGCTTCCCCATGTGAGACCCCAAGGAAGTCATGCATGAGACATAGGTGGCACAGCCTCAGCTCACCCAGCACCCAGGAGAATGAAGTACCAGGAGGTAGAACTTAAACACAGCAGAGGAGAGGTGGACGGAATCACTCCTAAACTGCAATTTATCAGCGCGAAAGTGGCAATGCTCACCTTCCCTCGCTGGCTGCAGAGCCCTGTTTCCACTCTGTTAATGGAGACAGGCAGAGAGGCCGCACTGCTGGGATGCAGCTAACGGTGAGCTCTCGGTGTAATTCCTCCTGTGGGCTTGCAACAGGACGGGCATGAGGAGTCACTGCCTCTGCCAAGGGCACGCTAATTGCAGCCGCAGCGGCACTCCCACTGCGTGAGCTGCATGCAGAACGGGTCTGTTCAAAACAGCCAGGATTCTGACTTACAGACAGGGACAGACAAGTTCGTGTTCTTAATGTTCTCAAGTAAAGGCACTGTTTATTCCAGTCCCTTTTCACACTTCCTTTCCAGAGTCATTTGAGAGAAAATGACGTACAAGAATCACATCACTCTGAACTTAAACACACTAATCGGAGCACCCAATGGTAAGGGCCTCTCCCCCTGCAAGAATAAACTATCGCCATTCCTTGTAGGGAGCACAGCCAACACCCAGTCACCCTGAAAACTGTTTCTAAATCTAGAGAGGCATCAAAGAGGGGAAAATACTTTGTTTTCATTATGCTGAAAGCACTGACATAAACCAAAATACAATTCTTTGCTTAAATTGTGCAGTTCTAAATGATGGAACAATGTTTCTTCATTTTAAATCAAATTTAACATTCTTAAAAGGAATGTGACAGTCACTGGCTGAAAAATACAGGCTTTACTTAAAAATTACATTATGGCTACAGGGAAAAAAACCAAAAACCCCAACAGAGGAATGGTCTCGCCAATTACCTCTGCAGCAGGTAGAAACAATCTTTACAAATTTTCTTGATAATACAGGAAAAAGCTTATGTTACAAAGTTACATGGGAAAAAAAAAAAGCCATGAAAGAAATGGTAACTTGCTATTGTCTCAAACCACTCAACTACAAAGCATGGAGAAAGACTCAGAGGCAACAGACAAAACAGCCACAGCCAGGGCGAAGCAGTTGCTACCGCCTGCACCCAAGCTCCCAGGCCTGGCTGACGGCACGCACGGGCACAGGAACCTCTGAGTGATCCTCCAGCAGGCATATGCCTGGAACCCTGATGCAAAGGGGCCAGGCTGGAAGGCACACCTTAGGCTCAAGGCCAGGTGGGTCCTCCCTCCTACCCCACCAAATTGAGACTGGGGCTGACACGCTAGTTGTGCCTACAGAGGGAGAAAAGAGCCCATGCTGCTTCCCAACCGGGAGCCCAGAGGTGCAGCCCAGCCAGCTCGGGGCGGGGGGGAGGGTGTCACAGGCAGAACCAGGGGGTGGGCCCAGGCCCACACTGCTAACCACAGAAAGATATCTGGATGGTTGGATTGATCCCGTAGCCGTAGCACCAAGCAACGGACCAGGAGTGGTGCAGTGTCTCCCCAAACAGCCACGCCCTCTCTGGAGTACAGAGTCTGAGGGAGAGGGCATGAAGGAATGTTCTCCACGGCGTGTCAACGCTGCCCTTCACAACTGTCTACATTCCTGTATCTCTACACCAAATACTTCTACTGGAGGGGTTAAGGCTGTTTTTAACTTCACAATAACAGAAAAGCTTTTTCAGGGCTCCAGTTCAATCAGGGAGTATTCCGGGCTCCTACTGTGTGCAAAACTGGCAAATCACAGAGGAGACGGCCCTGAGCTTCGGGCAGCTGCTGCCCCACAGGAACGGCACAACAAGGAGAAAGAAGACAGAGCACGCCTCAGCACGGACCAGAACACGGCATGCATGTTACCTTGACATGCATTCCTGCCAAGAAAGGAAGGTATGACGTCGTAGGACTTCACCAGAAACATCATGGAAATGTGGGCAAATGCCAGACTGGAGCCCAGGAGAGCAGCACTGGGGCACCCGCCTGCATCCTCGAGGGTTCCTCTTCCTAGCACTGGTAACAAAGGTCGTTAGCGCAGCAGGTGCACCCGCCCACAGAGAGAACGGAATCGCCCAAGAGTTTATTTACTTCTCCTTACAAATAACATTATTTCTACTCAACATGCTTCCTCAGCTGAGTTGTCACAGTTTATGATGTGAGAAGCAGAAAACTTTGTATCCTTAAATTAACATGACATTTTTACCAACCTCAAAAAAAAGAGTGAAAGTGAGGGTCAGTGTTGATGGGGACACAACCAAGCCAGGTACCCCCTCTGCTGTGATGGACACAAGATATGGTGCCACCACTTGGGAAAATGGCCTGGCGGCACAGCAAATGTTACAGGTAAATGTCCAGTTCCATAGGACCCAGCAATTCCAGTCACTGGCAGATGCCCGGGGAGAAACTGAAAACACATCCACACAAAAGCTGGTACGTGAGTATCCACAGCAACATCACTCACGAAGCTGCAACCACGCAGATGTCCCTCAGCTGGTGGAGACAGACGACGTTGTGCGTAAGAAGGGTGCAGAACCACTGATACACGCCACACCACACACAGGCGGGAGGAGGCCACATGGTGACTGAACCCAGAAGCCACAGAGACAGGAAGTGGATTCAAGAGTGCTTAGGGCTGGGTGGCGGCGCCGAGGGAGCACCCAGGAGGGACCACTAATAGGTCCAGGATTTCTTCTGGGCATGAGGTAAGTATTCCAGAATCAAAATGTGCTGATGGTTGCACTACTCTGTGAATATCTTTTAAATCAACGACTTTATACTCCCAGTGGATGACAGCCACGGCATATAAACCATCTCTCAGTACAGCTCGGCCCCCTCTCAGTGGAGGAAACCCTCGAGATACCGCGGCAGAGATGCATACGACGACCCTAACATCGAACGGCAAAACTTGGGGAACTGCGTAACGTGCCTCCCACATGGTTCTTTTTCAGCTCACAGCACCCAACGGGTCAGTGCCATCATGATCTAAACCTCCCCCGCACACAACGCTGACGTGCCTGGGGCCATCTGCAAGCTACTGCGAGGCAGAGCTTGGATGTGATCCCAGACAGCGGGCCCCAGGGCCGTATCTGTGGCACAGAACCCTTGATGCTCCTGCCCGGGAGAGAACCGTAAAGCTCCCCACGAGGCCACCGTTGCTCTCAGTTCCCCAGTCGGACACGACCCACTGGCACTGCACAGGACCCTGCAATCTGTGCTGCAGAACTCCGCTCGGATGGACACAGCCAGGACCCTGCGGCTCAGCCATTCCCAGCCAAGTCTCCAATCCAACTCTGCAAATGGCTGGCCAAGCTCCGGGTCCCACCGGGACGCTCCACGAGTCCCAGACAGAGCAAGCCCAGCACAGGCCTGGGCCAGCACCCACCTCCTAAATGCTCCTGCTCTGGCCTGGCAGGAACTGTACTTGGCTCCCACGGGGCCAGGAGCAGGGAGGCACACTGAGCTTCCCCTGCTCATTCGCCCCCTACCCCACCCTCCAGTCTGCCTCCATGCCCTCCACATCAGCTCTCAGCGTCTCCTGGGCCGGGCCCTCCTCTGTCCTGCCACCTGCCTCAGGTCTGGGCCCTCCCCACACCCCAAAGTCTCTGTCACTCAGGATTCCTTCTCTCTGCAATCGCAAGTTCTCAGATGATGGACCCTAACCCACGCTCATCCTAGACCCCAGGAACAGCCTGTACTAAGCCCAAAGCAGCAGCGGCCTTGAGCCCTTCCTAGTGGACGTGAACCTGACACGCTCTGCCCAGCCCGGGGGTCAAGGCTGCCCTCTGCAAGAACAAGCGGCCATGTGCGGAACGGGCCCATTCACGTTTCTGGAAACTCATCACCCCAGGCCCAGGGTTCTGACCCGGCCCAAGGCCGCAGCCTCTGAAGCCCCTGCGTCCCTAGCCTCCCTGGCATGGAGAACGCTGTGTCCACAGTCGCTTTCTGAGCAGTCATGCCTCCCGCAGCGACAGTCTTCTCCTGGGGCCTCCCCAGCTGTGACAACTGAGTGACCCTGATCGGGCACACTGGGCACATTGCCACCCCGACCCGAGACCACGAGAGGTCTCCTGAGCCCCGCGGAGAGCCAGGCTCCACCAGCGCCTGACCAACATGCCAGGGGCCATCACAGGAAGGGCTGGTTAGGCCTGGTATAGAAGCTCTGACTAGTCCTGGCAAGGAACATACATGTACATGTGAACACACGTGTGCTAAACTTGCATTGGTGGACTCTGCAGCCTTCGACAGCAACATCAACAGCATCGAACTGCTTTTACCTATGCTGGAGGCCCCACAAGGCGCCCTGGGCCGTGGGCACACACTCCTGACTCGCTCCTTTGGTATCACAGACCAGTCGGCCAGGACCTGCCCTGAGCACTCCCCGACGTGGCTCCAGTTCCAAGATGCTTCGGCTTCTCCCACACTTCCCGTCTGTGTTCTCTACAAACTGCTTCCTGATGGATCTTCACGGTGCTCTCTTGTGGGGCAGAGCTGACGCCAGCTCAGTAAGCCAAGGTCTGCCTCACCGTGTGTCCACCTCAAAGAACCGCTCTCTTCCCACTGCCTTCTCTTCCAAGCCAAAGGACACAGAGCAGAGGGCCTCTGAGTGCCAGGGCCAAGGCTGCTCACTGAAACAGGACAGAAGCGGCTGTCACCCCACCTGGAGCAGCACAGTCAAGGGCCCTGTGCCCTGGGCTGGCCCTCATCCACAGGAAGCAGCAGGGGCCACGGGGGCACACAGCAAAGCACATACTCCAAGGGCAGCCCCCACTCCTCCCGCTGCCCGGGCCCCAGGGAATCCCACACCAAGAGGCCTGCTTGCAGCCTCAACTAACTGGACTTGCTTCCCACATTTCAGATTAGAAGAAGACAAACAGCCAGCAACAACACCCCAAGTACAACCTTCAGGAGTCTCCCCAGGCACCCCAAAATCTGTGACAGCCTGAAAGCCGGGGAACAAGGATGTCCATGACACTCAAACTCAGAACAGTGTCTTGTCACCAGGCTTATCCTTTAAAGGGGAAAACAGTGTCTAAAAGATCAATGGACAAACCATTCGAGTTCACTTGCTCAAAGACCCAGCAAACTGTGAGTCCAGCAAATCAGGTCAGGCCATTCTAAGGAGCACTGGGGGGCGGTTAGGATGTCTCACAGAACACCCACATCCCACAGCAGAGGACCTGGTCTGCAGGCTGGCTCCACTCCTGACTGCACACACAGGGAGGCAGTGGTGACAGCTCAAGGAGCTGGGTCCCCGCCACGCAGAGGAGACCTGGGTTGAGCTCCTGGCTCCTGAGAGCAGCCTGAGCTGACCCAAACTGCATGGGCATTCGGGAGGGAACCAACAGATGGGACCTCTCTCTCTCTTTCAAATAAATTAAATAAGTAAATAAGGTACTTTTAAAAACAGGTTCTTAAAAACCAAAGCCCCTGTGCCTCTGCCAGTGACAGGCAGTCAGTGGGCCTGGTCCTCACCTTCCCCAGACAACCTGGGATCTCCCCTGCAGACCACAGCCCAGCCAATGTGGATGACAGCAGTGTCCCTCCAGACCTGGCCCCGGCTCTCACTGTGACCCACCAGCCCCCACAAGGGACATCCCACTTTGGCCCCAGGCCTGCTCCAGTTCACCCAACCAGACTGACCGCCCCCCAGTCCAGCAGCCTCCTCTGGCCCCTAGCCTGGGGGGCTTCTCACAGTGCCCCACGCTTCCGCTCGAAGGCATGAGTGTTAACGATAGGCCCTTCCTGCTGCAACACAAGCTCCGGAGGGCAGGGACCAGGCTCCCCCGGCCCAGCCCAGGAGGAGAGCTAGCGGTGCTGAAGTGGATCCACACTGTCCCCACGCCTGGAGAGCAGGGACCAGGCTCCCCCGGCCCAGCCCAGGAGGAGAGCTAGCGGTGCTGAAGTGGATCCACACTGTCCCCACGCCTGGAGGGCAGGGACCAGGCTCCCCCAGCCCAGCCCAGGAGGAGAGCTAGCGGTGCTGAAGCGGACCCACCATCCCCACGCCCGGAGGGCAGGGACCAGGCTCCCCCGGCCCAGCCCAGAAGGAGAGCTAGCGGTGCTGAAGGGGACCCACACCGTCCCCACGCCCGGAGCTCTGCCTGAGCCCCAGGCCACGGCGGGTGCTCCCCCGAGGTCAGCAGGCGATGCTCCATGCTCCATGTGGTGACGTAAACCTCGCACGTCTGGGGCACGAGGTCTAAATGCACTACAGACCTATCCATCACACTGGGCATCCAGGGCCAAACCACGGGAAGCATCCACCCTACAGAACAACTGCCAGAAATGCTACGCTTTACACAGCTGTCCCATGCCGCACGGAACACACACTTGGTGCACGGGTGTGAAGGCGTGCATATGACAGTGTGGCGGGCTGCAGGGGGCAAGGACAGTCTCTGGAGTGTGTCTGAAGACTCCACTCCTGGGACACAACTTGCATTTTCTCCAGCCTTTCTCTCTCCTGGACGATTAACACCACGGTCATGTCCCTTCATCCTGTCTTGCTAAGCATCAGGGAAATGCGTTCAGAATCGCTCGGGTCTTACAATGTAACTTGGTGGTAAAGGCGTTAAGACAAACTTATTTACCACATTAATTAAATGGTCTATTTAACATGGAATATCAATTCTCTAATCACATCTCAGTTGAACTTCTTCCTTCAATTAGCAACTGCGAAGTCTACTGACAGAGGCCCTACTGTTCTAGGGTCATTATCTGTCAAATGAGGGTGGAAGGAGCAGGGAAGCAGGCGCTGGCAGGAGCGGCTTCTCCCTCCTTAAGCGATGATTAGGGAGTGAGTGGCGCGGTTCTCATTAGCTGCTCGGCAATGAGGAGGCCTCACAGAAATCACAGATGGAAACAAAGGCAAGAGGGGGCCTGTGCTCAGCCTCGCAGGGGGACGGCTCAGGAGACCTGGTCTCTCCAGGGCACAGCGTCAGGAACCCGAACAAGGGGACACCACGCCGGGAAGGCTCACCTGAAGACGCACGAGCCTGCCACAGCGCAAGAGGAAAGCCCCTCCTGTGTGTTCTTTGTCACTCTCAGATGGATTAAAAAAGCAGACCCCCAACTCACATTATCAAAATTTTTTTAAATTAAAGAAGATTCAAAACAGGTGAGGCTATAGCCAGTTGCTTCAGAATAAATGAGAGAAAAACATGCAGTACTCAAAGAGAAACAGCACGGCCCAAACTAAATCTCTGCTAAGCCAATTACTGTGTACATAATTAATACTCCTATAAAAGGAAATGTTACTAGAGTATGGAGAGTCACAAAGTGATGAAATGCAGAACTGCAATTAAAGAAGGCTCAGTTTTTAGCTTGTAAGCAAAACATTCAACTAATGTTCTATCACCCTAACCTTATCCATCTAAATCCACACCATTAAAGGCACACTGGGAACAGCTACATTCCCAACACATCACGTGCATCGCCATACGTCACCAGAAAGGCTCTCAGGGCCTAGAACACATCATGTGTCGTCATACATCATCAGGAGGAGACTCAGTGACTGGAACATGTCACACACATCATCATACATCACCAGAAAGAGGCTCTCAGTGAGGCAACATGTCTCGGTAATCCCAACATGTTAACGTGCTGTCATGTATCATTAGAAAGAGGCTCTCAGGGGCCAGCGTTGTGGCACAGTGGGTTAAGCTGCCACCTGTGATGCCGGCATCCCATGGGGTACCAGTTCAAGCTGCACTAGTACCAGCTGCTCCACTTCTGATACAGCTCTCTAATAATGGCCTGGGAAAGCCACGGAAGAGGACCCAAGTGTTCGGGCCCCTGCAACCTGGAGACCCAGAAGAAGCTCCTGGCTTCAGCCTGGCCCAGCCCCAGCCATAGCAGCCATTCTAGGGGTGAACCAGCAGATAGATCTCTCTTTGTGTCTCTGTCTTCCTCTGTGTGTGACCCTGACTTTCAAATAGATAAATCTTTTAAAAAAAAAAAAAAGGGGGGGGGGGGGAGAAAAAACAAAGAAAGACACTCTCAATGACTGCACCATTCCACATGCATCGTCATACATCATTAGAGAAAAGCTATCAGTGAGTATAGCCATAGCCTAGGACCTCTGTAGCTGACTGTGTGGATTTAAGGGTATTTTTTTAAAAGCTGGCATCAATGAGAAAGCCATTATTCTCTAGTATTACTTCTCATTACCAACATTAAATATGGTGGCACTTTTCAATATTGTTGTAATTCCGCAGAGTAACACCAGAAGTCCACTGCACCTGTTCAGCTTTGTGAGAGAAACAACCGGGCATGATCTTACCTATGTATTCACAAATGAAGACCACGAAGAAAGGAGTGACGAGGTCATTTATGCCCTGAACGTATCCACTGGCGGGGTGACGGATCGCCCATATAAACAAAATCCTTTCAAAAATCTGAAAGGAAATGGAAGAGATGGTGAAGCAGAAAAGCAAGCCAGCGTGAACGTTAAAACACTGCTCCCTTCACTCGAGACAGGCTGCCGCAGTCGGCCCTGTCTCTAATAATACCAAAGAAAGGCGAGGCTCAATCACTCTTCAATTTCTTTGTAAAACGCCAGTTATCCTAACTTTTTATTGACTTGCAAGCAATGTGCAGTATGAGGGTAATTCAGTATGAGTTTACATTTGCATAAATATGGGAAATGCATGTTATTTAAAAAACCATACATGCATTTCAAAAGAATGTTTGTGCCGAAGTAAACTCGTAATTCCATCTTCCACAAACTTTCTGGAGTACCCTTGTGTTTCACCAACCTCAGGCAATGTCTTCCCACTGGAGCTGGTCTCACAACGTATGCTCTCTGCCCCCTAGGCCCCTGGGCCAGGACCGCACACAGCTGGGGCTGGGGGCAGAGCGGCAGCACCGGCCTAGGGGGGACACTTCCGGGGGAGAGGGAGGAAGGGACAGGTGGATGAGTGGACGGAGTGAATGGACAGATGCTCTTAGGAAGAGAGGGACTGTTTTAAACCCCTGGAAGCAACCAGCACCCAAGAAGACGTCCGTGGGCCCTGGGTCACCCACTCTATGACACGGGGGCCGCCCAGACTCCCCTCTCCTCTCTTTATCCACATCCTGTTATCTCCCCCTCGCCATGTCTCATCATCACCCACCCCCTCCATCTTTATTTGTGAGAGGAATGTTAGCAAGTGTAACCCCACCACATCACCCCAGACACACAAGCACCCATGGCTTGAAGACCGACAGAGCTCAGAGGCTGCAGGGCAGCGTCCCCAGGCCTCTCCCAGCCAGCACACACCTTCTCGTCAGCCTGACGGCGGACCAGCAGACACCAGTGCGGTTCCCAGGACCTAGAAAGCCAGTCTTTCCCGGACTCTAGATCCAACTGACCTCACCTTCAACCCACTGACCCTTTAGTCCTCCTCGCCCTGAGTCACCACTGGCTCCAGCGTGAACCTTGGGCCCAGGCCAGCTGAGGCCAGGTCTCACATGAACAAGGTACCCATAAAGACCAGCAAGTGGACACTCCAACAAGTGAGCGAATACACTGCTTCCCAGCACCCTGCACTTGTCGTCATTCCCTTCCCACATTGCCTGCAAGACTCAACCTGCAGTGGGCTCGGCACTCCAGGTTCTCTAAACCACCACCAACCCCAGGGCTTGCAGAGAAAGGACCAGGGCTCAGACGGTTGAAGCCTCCATCTCAGGGCACGCGGCCTGCGAAAGCCAGCCCTAGGATCCAGGCCCACAGCCCACTGCCACACTAGCAAGTGCTGCAGCGGCCCCTGACAAATATCTGTTGAATGAGTAATACACTCATGCATATACAGTCATACACATTTTTCATTTTTAAGTCAACAGCTCTCTAGAGAGAATTGAATATTTAAACAAGATCAAAGACCAAAAAATCACTCCACAACATGGAACCACTTCAGAATTCCTCGTGTACAAAATGGCAAGTGACATGGTGGCTACAGTACGCAACACCCTCACTCTCACTGAGGCTGGAAGCAGTCCCTCAGCTGAACCCTGGGTACAGACAAGGACCACTCAAGCCACAGCTCCTCAGCCATGAGTCACCAATGCAGCAGCCACGGCCCTGCCCAGCCACCAGGACACGAGAGAACGCCCAGGTGGCCGAACGGCCAGCAAAGACAATAAAGCCGTGCCAGCAACAGCACGCAATGATAGCTAACGTTTACTGGATGCTCGCTACACCCTAGCCATCTCCATTAACTTGCGGAATCCCCACAGGAACCCTGAGGCAGGCGCTCACGGGCCCCACTTGCAGACCACGCAGAGGGCTGAGTCTGGGGCCACGCAGCCCCCAATACCCGTTCAGCCCCTGCTGGATGCCCTCCTCTGGGTACGGCGGGCCTTGTGACACACTTCATGGTGAGGAGGAGGGAACATACAGCGCCGTCAGGCGAGATGGCTATCAACCCAGCCAAGAGGCAGTCTCCTCACACCGCCAGTGGCAAGGGTTGAGGACAGCCAGCAGGCACGCAGAACCCAGCCCTCAGCACCATGGCCAACAACCACAGAGGCTCATGGGTTACACAGCAGGTGCTTCCACAATCAGGCCATGGCTCAGACAATGGCCCTGGCCAATACCTTGACCGTGGGCCTGACGCAGAGGACCCAGCTGAGACAGGCCCCAGCTCCTGACCCATGGGAACTGACAGAGGAAATGTGACAGTGGGATGTGGCAATCACTAACACAGATGAGAAAGCTAGCTGAGGCACAGAGAAGTGAAGTGACTTTCCCAAAGTCACACAGCCCTGCTTTGTGCAGCCAGGGTGCCACCCCAGCAGCGTGCCTCCAACTGGGCCAAGGAGAGTATGGGAGCTTCCATCACTGCTGTGCCTAGGCTAAAAGAGTTGTTTTCACACAACAGACATCAAAGTGGAGGGGGACAGGAGATGACAATTTTACAGTAAGAAAGAAACAAAAGACCTTGCTCTCTTGGTGAGCAAAGTCTGGATGTAACAGATTTGTATCTGCCCGAGGCCTAGCAGGGAGTGACCACGGGTGCACAGTGCACGCCTATGTGAGTTCATACATGTGTGGGTGTCTGTGCGAAGCCAGAGCAGGCATGGAATTCAAGCAGTGGAGCACCCCGTCATGTAAATGAGCCCCACTTTCAGAAGGTGTAAGATGTACACATCCACCTTAACCTCCTCACACACGTGAACACAGTTCTCCCCCGAGCAGCTGCAGCACTGGAGAAAACCAATGCAGCCAGAGAGCTTACCCAGCTCCAGGAGAAGGGGGAGGGGGAGGAAGGGAAGGGGGAGGGGGAGGGGGGGAGGAAGGGAAGGGGAAGGGGAGGAGAAGGAGGAGGAGGAAGAGAAGGGGGAGGGGGAGGGGAGGAAGGGAAGGGGAAAGGGGAGGGGAGGAGGAGGGGGAGGAAAGAGGGGGAAGGGGAGGAGGAGGAGGAGGAGGAAGGGAAGGGGGAGGGGGAGGAGAGGGGGAGGGGGAGGAAGAGGAAGGCCCCGCAGGTGCAAAGCGTGAGGATGAGTGTGCGGGACTGCAGGCCTCCAGAGAGGAGGCTGGCGCAGGCTCCATGCCAGGTGTAAAACACAGCCTCCGTGGGCCCACTTCTCTAAAGCCAGACCTGCCAAGACCTAGCCCCACGGCAGCACCGGCCCCGAGACACAGGCAGCGCCACAAGGCAGATCAGCGGCCCTGAGCAGGTGGCAGGAGTGGGTGGCGGGGACACTCGGGTAGGAAGCAAACCACTGGTAAGTGGCTCTCAGGAGCACTAACCTGCCATTGTGTTCTCACCCCCTCAGCCACGCCACGGAAGGGCCTCTGCCTCCCGGCCCGCGGGAAGTACAGTGCCGGCTGGACAAGGCACTCCACAAAGCCGTGCACCTGAGGGACCGACATCCAGACGCCCGATTAAGGAAAGCCATCAGTCAGCTCAAGTTACTTAGACGTAACTCCACTTGAGCTCTTTCGATAACCTGAAAATCATATTTCTAAGACTTTAATCCCAGTCACATGTAAATAAAGAAGCAGGTAGCTCAAGCATGAAACAGAAATGGCTGCCACGAGGCAGGCAGGGGGAGGCAGCAAAGAGGCGGCCACGGAGCGGCCCCGGCTCTGCCAGCGCTGCCTGAGGACCCCTGAGAAGACAGGGGACCTGTGCAGCCCACGCGCCATCACCTCCAGGACAATCGCTAGAGGGGTGACAGGTCCAGGCCCTTCTCCCATCCCCCACTGCCCCAGCAAGCACACGGCCCACCACGAGTCTCCCTCCTGACACTCGTGTGACCCGGGCAGCAGCTGGGGCTGCGAAAAATACAGGACACACCGGCCCCACAGGCCTTCCCTGAGCTGGACCCCAGGAACCTGGCCGCCCTACTTCCTCCAAGACCCCATCATCAGCAGGGGGTCCTCTCCTACCAAACCCTCCATGACCCCAGGAACCTGGCCTGCCCCTCCCTCCTTCCTCTGACCCCACCACCTCCTCACCCACTCCTGTTCCCACCCCAGACCCTTGGCACTTGTTCCTTCTGCCTCGAGCCCCCTTATCCCAAACCTCCACCACTCTACCAGGCCAGCCTGGCTCGAGTCTGCAGCCACATCACGCGGCTGGGAGAGGCCTGCACAGTGGCATCACACAGCGCTAAGCATGCTTGGAACTGTCATCAGCTCTTCCCACCCGACTCCTCCATCACGCTCTGGAGCCGACTGCTCAGCCCCCATTTGTCTGAGGGGAAGGGAAGGCGGGAGTGAGTGGCAAGGGAACACGCCTGAGAGGGGACAGGCAGACGGAAGAGGAGTATGTTCCGGAGAAAGGGAATGGGAGCCTGCTCCACACAGAGGGGAGTGCACGCATGCACAGAGCACACACAGCCACACAGGTCATACACACACATCACAGAGACCACACACACAGCCACATAGGTCATACACAGAGATCACAGAGATAAGAGATCACACATGTATAAATACCACACTTATTACACACATCACACAGAGATCACAAACACAGTCACACAGATCATTTACAGACACCACACACATCAAACACACACATGGAGAGGTCACACATGCACAAAACGCAAATATCACATACACACAAGCATCACACACACACACCTTACACAGCAAAAAAACACCCATATCTCACTCAAACACAGATCATGGAGAGATCATAGCACACACACACACACAGATCACACACACAGGCCATACAGAACACACACATATCACACACAGAGGAATAACACAACAGTTACACCTAGCGATCACAGAGATATAACATAGATCTCACATACAACACACACAGATCATATACATAGACCACACACATCACACCCAGATATAACACACACAGAACATGCACACTAAAACACACAAACTACACACTGGTCATACCCTGATATAACACAGAGAGCTCACACACATCATACAGACAACACACATATCACGTGCACAGGGAGATAGCACGTGGAGATCACGCACACACCCTGTGCTGGGGAAACAAGGCACACGTTTCTGCACATGACGTGGCTCCACAGGCCAGCTGCTTGAATGAACGCCCAAGCAACCTTCCCGTTTCCTTACCACAGGTCGACGACTGAGGATGGATGGGGAGGTGGCGCAGCACTGGAGCCCTCTGCGCCGAGCAGCGGCCGAGTGGCGCACTCGGGACACTGCCCTGCACTGCCTGCCCAGGTCCGGCTGGTGCCACTCCATGCAGTAGCCCCTGTCACTGCGGCAGCTCCACACCTCAACACCCAGAAACGTACTGCGGCAGGCCTCCCACACCTGCAGCGATGCACCGCCTGGCTATTGTTCCCCAACAACCAGTCTTCAGTTGGAAAACTAAGGACTGTGCGTTCCATCTTCTAGGTAGGGGAGACTTGTGCCAGTCAACAACTCAGAGGAATTTCCGTCAGCCCCTTCATCTTGTCCCTGCCCTGCAAGCCAAAGATGATCCCATCCTCCACAAAGCCAACTGCGCAGACAGGAAAACTTTGGCCCACCTGCCTCGTCTGTGAAACCCCCACTGAAGCACGCACGTTAGCAACGGCAGCAGAAGCCCATCAAAATCTTACGGACAGGCCAGTTTTGTCCGGGCTCTGCAGAGATAAACTCTGCCTGTACTAAGGGGGAACTCTGTACTAAGGTAGAACCCTGGCTGTACTAAGGTAGAACTCTGGCTGTACTAGGGTAGAACCCTGGCTGTACTAAGGTAGAACTCTGGCTGTACTAAGGTAGAACTCTGGCTGTACTAAGGTGGAACTCTGGCTGTACTAGGGTAGAACCCTGGCTGTACTAAGGTAGAACTCTGGCTGTACTAAGGTAGAACTCTGGCTGTAGTAGAACCCTGGCTGTACTAAGGTAGAACTCTGGCTGTACTAAGGTAGAACTCTGGCTGTAGTAGAACTCTGGCTGTACTAAGGTGGAACTCTGGCTGTACTAAGGTGGAACTCTGGCTGTACTAAGGTGGAACTCTGGCTGTACTAAGGTAGAACTCTGGCTGTGCTAAGGTGGAACTCTGTACTAGGTAGAACTCCGGCTGTACTAAGGTGGAACTCTGGCTGTACTAGGGTAGAACTCTGGCTGTACTAAGGTAGAACTCTGGCTGTACTAAGGTGGAGCTCTGTACTAAGGTAGAACTCTGGCTGTACTAAGGTAGAACTCTGGCTGTACTAGGGTAGAACTCTGGCTGTACTAAGGTAGAACTCTGGCTGTGCTAAGGTGGAACTCTGTACTAGGTAGAACTCCGGCTGTACTAAGGTGGAACTCTGGCTGTACTAGGGTAGAACTCTGGCTGTACTAAGGTAGAACTCTGGCTGTGCTAAGGTGGAACTCTGGCTGTACTAAGGTGGAACTCTGGCTGTACTAAGGTGGAACTCTGGCTGTACTAAGGTAGAACTCTGGCTGTGCTAAGGTAGAACTCCGGCTGTACTAAGGTGGAACTCTGGCTGTACTAAGGTAGAACTCCGGCTGTACTAAGGTGGAACTCTGGCTGTACTAAGGTAGAACTCCGGCTGTACTAAGGTGGAACTCTGGCTGTACTAGGGTAGAACTCTGGCTGTACTAAGGTGGAACTCTGCCTGTACTAAGGTAGAACTCTGGCTGTACTAAGGTAGAACTCTGGCTGTACTAAGGTGGAACTCTGGCTGTACTAAGGTAGAACTCTGGCTGTACTAAGGTGGAACTCTGGCTGTACTAGGGTAGAACTCTGGCTGTACTAAGGTAGAACTCTAGCTGTACTAAGGTAGAACTCTGGCTGTACAAAGGTAGAACTCTGGCTGTACTAAGGTGGAACTCTGTACTAAGGTAGAACTCTGTACTAGGTAGAACTCTGGCTGTACTAAGGTGGAGCTCTGTACTAAAGTGGAACTCTGTACTAAGGTGGAACTCTGGCTGTACTAGGGTAGAACTCTGTACTAGGGTAGAACTCTGTACTAAGGTAGAACTCTGGCTGTACTAAGGTAGAACTCTGGCTGTACTAGGGTAGAACTCTGGCTGTACAAAGGTAGAACTCCGGCTGTACTAAGGTGGAACTCCGGCTGTAACCCTGGCTGTACAAAGGTAGAACTCTGGCTGTACAAAGGTAGAACTCCGGCTATACTAAGGTAGAACCCTGGCTGTAAGAAGGTAGAACTCTGGCTGTACAAAGGTAGAACTCTGGCTGTACAAAGGTGGAACTCTGTACTAAGGTAGAACTCTGTACCAAGTTAATACTCTAACTGGAAACATCCGGGGACACTGGGGGACTGGTGAACTCAGAGGGACAGAGAGAACAACTGGCTCCCAACCTGCTCAAGAACTGAAGAACACCACACAGGAATCCAGCAAGGCAGCAATAGGGTCCTCGCCCACCCAGGCCTCAGGGATCAGCAGGCCCCACCACAGCTCAGAAACTCCAGCCTAGGATCTCTATGAGAGGACCACATTGCCAACCTCTGCCTTGTACGTCCACCTTCAGAGGACCACACTGAAAACCTCTGCCTTGCACGTCCACCTTCAGAGGACCACATTGCCAACCTCTGCTTTGTACGTCCACCTTCAAGTCAGCTCCCAGGCGCATGCTCCCATCCTCAAGCTGAGTGACGGTTCTTCTTCAGGCTCTAGCCCCCTACTCTCATGGCTGAGGCTGGCTGAGCAGATGAAGGGCAAGATACCGCCCCCAGGGATAGAGCTGCTCCAGGACGCCTGGCACAGACCCGAATCAACCAGCTCCTAATTAACTCATTCACTTAGAGACTCTGAGCAGAAAGGCAACAGTCACAACCCGGAGATCTTCTCAAGTTAGTAAGTCAGGAAGCTGCTTAATGGGACAGCTGCCTTCAATCAGAACTACAGGGGGGGGGGGGGGGGGGGGGGAATGTGGCACAGCAGGTTAAGCCACTGCTCCCACGAGTGACACTAGCATCCCATATGCCGGTGCCCGTCCAAATCTCAGCTCCTCTGCTTCTGATCCGCTCCCTGCTATTGCTCCTGGGAAGGCAGTGGATAATGGCCCAAGTACTTGGGCACTTGCCACCCAGTGGGAGACCAGATGCAGTTCCTGGCTCCTGGCTTCAGCCTGGCCCAACCATGCTGTTGCAGTCACTTGGGGAATAAACCATCAGATGGAAGATACATCCAGCTAGTCAGCTCGCTCGTTCATGCTGCCTCGATCTCGCTCTACCTTTCAAATGAATTAATTAATTTAAAAAACAAAACAAAACACTAAAAGAAGAGTTCTCAGAGCCCAGGGTTTCTTTTTCCTTGTTGTAACTACGATTTATTCTCTCACCTTTTGTCCTAAGTCACTTCCTGTGTTACGCTTTCATTTGCTTGAAGTGACGAAATTATCTCTGACCCCAGTCATTTTTAAACTGCCTTCCCAACACCAGAAACAGCACCGCGTGGCCCAAGGATCCCCACGAACCCTCAGTCCATCACCGCGCCAAGGTCCCAGAAGACGTGAGCTCACAGGTTATCTCGCCGTGGGCCGTTTCGTCACCACCCAATCTAGGGAAGCACGCAGGGCTGTGAGCACGTTTGAACGGTGTCCTGAGGAGAACTCAGAGGCCGCCCACTCGTGTGGTTTTTATCACCGTGACTCGCCACAGACCAGACCTCACTGCTACCAGGAGAGGGAGCGGAGCTGGAGCACTTCTAAACCCTGCATCACGAAACTGCCGGGGCTTTTCAAAGAACGCTTTACCCGTTTCTAAGCTTTTGCTCTCAGACTGGAAAAACACACGGATTACAAACCACGGACTTCGCGACACTCCCTCCAAGTAAGCATTTTCAAAACGTCCAGATGACTGCTGCAAGGGACACACTCCCGGCACAGCCAGCTGCCCAGGGCCGCCGCGTGCATCCCACCCGCATCCTGCCGACGGCCACCGCAGACCATCCCAACAACAGAGGGGTGGGATGGGAAGCTTCTAAGAACGTGCTCCCCTCGCTCCACCGTGGTTCTCACCACAACGGTCCAGCCAGAAGCAGAAGCCAATCTCGGGAACAGGCGTCACCCCGCTGCCGGGCTTTGCTGGCGCCCTTGCTCGTGTCAGGGCCCAGATCTCCAGGATGCCCTCCAGACACTGCTGCCCACCCAGACGCGGGCTCAGAGGTGTGGCCAGAGGCCAGAGATGGGCTGGAAGTCTACCAAAGCAAAACAGCTAAGCCACAGGATCCCCAAAATCAAGGGACAAAGGCCACAGGAACGCAACCAAGACTCCCACACAGGAGGTCTTGGTGGCCCAGAAACAGGCAGGGAATGCTCTGGTGTGTGCCCTAGGCCCAGGTCCTGCTCCCCAGAGGGCTGGCCCAGCACTGCCGTCCAAATACCAGGGCACACAGGCCATCTGGCAGCTCACTGGCAGGGAGTGGGACAGCACTCCCCACGATATCTTGAGTGAGATCAGCCCTGTGGGCTGGAAACTCACTCAGTGCCTCTGTATTCTCCTCGGGGGACTCTAGAGCTCAGCCCCACACCTGGCAGGCTACACACGCCTCAGCCTGGCAGATGCCAAGGGTGACACTGAGGAGGAGCACTGTGCTGTGGGCGTACCCAACTCACAGGGTCTGTGCCCCTTTCAAGGGTCACAGGGGAACTCTGAAAATTATTTGGAGAAAGTGGTGGGGCCAGTGTCACAGGGTAATATGGCTGCCAGTTCAAATGCCAGCTGCTCGACTTCCACTCCAGCTCCCTGCTGATGGCCTGGGAAGGCAGTAGAAGATGGCCCCAGTGCTTGGGAGGCCCGGATGAAGCTCCTGGCTCCAGCCTGGCCCAGCCCTCGCTGTGGTGGCCATCTGGGGAATGAACCAGTAGATGCACGATCTCTCCATGTCTCTCCCTCTCTCAGGAACAAGGATGGAAGGGAGAGGAGGAGGGAGGGGGAGGCACCGGTCATTTGTGCTGAGTACAGTAAGGCCCAGCCCTGCCTGTGGATTCGTTTCACCAAGGCACACCTCTCCAAGCCAGTGGCACGGCACTTCCCCTGGGAGTGTGTGCAGCCTGCAAGGTGTGAGAGTGAGCTCTAGAGATGCAGGGAGCTGGGCCCGCAGAGCCCTGGAGCCCACAGACCCCCTGGCACTCGCTCCCTCCTTCCTCCCAGGCAGGAGGCAGAAGGGCTCACAGCGCCGTGGAGGAAAGCAGCATCGGCCATCAGGCTCCTCTCCAAATCACCCCTCCCCCAGCAGCCCCCGACGCGGAAGGAGGCCGGCAGGCAGCGGGCAGAACACAGACCGGGCCTGGGGTCCGTGCACCTTTGTCTCTGCCTCCCACTTCAGCAGTGCGCACTGAGGACAAGGACCACATCTGGGTCTTGGAGTCACCACGTGCCCTCTGGGCGTCCACGGGCACTCACTGGGGGGCGGGGGTCAGTCACAGCCTCCAGAACTCTGGAGGAAAGATGAAAACAACGCTCTCACATGCCCAGGAGCCCCAGCAGACACAGCACCAGCTCGGGAAGCAGCAGACGGGAGAGGGGGAAAGATCTGTCACAGTGCATTAGCTCCCATTTAAACGAACGTGCTGTGGGCCAAAGTCAGGCTATGATCTAGCGAAGGACAATGAAGGCAGGATGCCCTCGGTGTGTGGATGTGGTTAATGAAACCGCAGAATGATCTGAGCGGCTCTCACAACGAGTGCTCGCCCACCGAGAGCAGCAGCTTAGAGTCCTGTCCACACTCTTGATATTCACGGCTTTGTTAGACTGGGAACTCATTAACAGCCGCGCAATCCTTAAACTCTTCCCTAAGTGCCTTTGCTCCAAATCAGCTTCCACGGAACAGTGCGCTGCTCCCGCTCCTGAGCGCCAGGCCTGAAGAAATCGCAAAGCTCCGGGCGCTCCCAGGTCAACTTCAGAAACCTGAGCGCCATGACGCACACACTAACTCCAAGAGGCTCTTCCCCGAAAGGCTCCCCGGCACGCTTCCAAGGGGGCTCCAGGAGGGGCTCCAGAGACCCTGAGCACGGAGTTCTCTGACTTCCGCTGTGCACCTCCTCCAACCCAACCCATCCCCCCTTCAGAACTGCACACCAGGGAGCCAAGACGTTTTGCATACTAAAAGGAGAAGTACACTGAGACCGAAAATGTGGCTGTGCTCAAGACTACTTGTAAAAAACCTGATTTGAGACATTCGGAAACACCTTGATTCTACCATGTGCATCAGTAACACCACTTCACAGCGGAGAAAGCACCATGGAGATCATTTCTATGAGAAGCAACAAAACAGTCTGCCGGGAAGACCTGTGGGACTCACACCCCTTAAAACCCAGAAGGCCATGGCTCAGAAAGGAGTTGTTTACAACTCAAGTCTTCACGTGTGATTCAATGAACATGTCCCACCCCAACAGGCACTGTAAGGTCTGATAAATAAAACCAACAAATCTAGGGCACAGCCATATACCAAAACAGTTACCGACTGTATGTTTACAGTGTAATTAATATCTAAAACTCTCTTAAAATAAGCAGTAATGGCCCATTCGGTACGTGAACGACTCCCAGGCTTGTTCATTCACATCCCACATTTTGTGCCCGCGTCAGGTGTCTCAAAGGGCACAAACGCAGAAATGTTTACGACTAAAAACCAAAAGGAAACACAATTTCAAACAAAACATCATAGCATCACCACTGCCAAAACAAATACTCAACACAGCTGATATGATGACCTACCAGAGTGCCACAAAGAACCAGCAAATGGTGAGAAAACAGAGAGTCAGAGGACCCTGCCTTCCACGGCTAACACTGCAGTGCAGCAGACGCTAACATGCTTAATCCTACACTGTGTTAGAAGAAAAAAGAATAAAAGCCCATCATGATGGATGCAGAGGTGTTTCAGGAAGGTACGCTTGTCTCAATAGCAGGAATTCTACTAATAAAGTTCATCACAATAATAAAGAAGCAAAACCGTATTATCTCAGAAGGTAGTTAAAAGGAAACAGGACGTTTCATAAACCTCAACAATCACTCTTAGTCTAAAACTAAGAGCAAAGCACCTTCCTTAACATGACAAAGAACAGTTTTGTTAAGTCAAGGTGCAATGTTAAAAGATTGGTTTTTTTAAATAAGGAATGCGACCTGGATGCCTGCTCTCCCCACCTACATTCATACTCTCTCATTCATTGTCTGCGGGATCACTCCCCACATGCCCATGATAGCTGGGGCTGGCCAGGCCAAGAGCAAAGACCTCAACCCAGGTCAGGCGCCGGGTGGCAGGAACTGCTGCCTCCCAGATCTGCCCTGGCAACACGCTGCCCTCAGGAGCTGTGGCCCGGAGCTGAACCAGGCACTGGGAAGTGGGACCTGGGTGCCTTAACCACCACGTGAACACCCACTCCTGTATTCAGTATTAGAGTGGAAGTCTTAAGGCAGCAAAATAAAACAAAAAGGAAAAAACTGTTTACAGAATAGAAACAAACACTGTCATTACTCACAAGTGACATGATGGACTTCTCTGAATGTTCATCTAAATCTATAGAATTACTAGAACTGATGAAAGACATTACACAGTTTGCCAGGTATAAGATCAATTTAGGAAAGTTAGCTGCATTTCTATATAATGACAGTAAATAATGAGACAATGAAATTAAACATTTCAAAGATAGTATTAAAAATATATCTATGAATAATTTTAACAAATTGTACATATAAGGGAAAAACAGTGCTTAAAAACAAAGGTTAGAAGAACTTGCCAGTGCCACGGCTCAATAGGCTAATCCTCTGCCTTGCGGCGCCGGCACACCGGGTTCTAGTCCCAGTCGGGGTGCCGGATTCTGTCCCGGTTGCCCCTCTTCCAGGCCAGCTCTCCGCTATGGCCCGGGAGTGCAGTGGAGGATGGCCCAAGTGCTTGGGCCCTGCACCCCATGGGAGACCAGGAGAAGCACCTGGCTCCTGGTTTCGGATCAGCACGGTGCGCCGGCCGCAGCAGCCATTGGAGGGTGAACCAACGGCAAAGGAAGACCTTTCTCTCTGTCTCTATCTCTCAATGTCCAATCTGCCTGTCAAAAAATAAAATAAAAATTAAAAAAAAAAAAAAACAAAGGTTAGAAGAACTAAATAAACGTTACCACAAAACACTATCTCTGAGCAACAGATCAACCCAATTTCTGAGCTCTCATGAAACAAAAGGAGTTCACTGAAGTTCCCGCACAGGGCCAGCGCTGCCTGTGACAGTGCCATCCCACATGGGAGTCCTCCTCCTCCCACTTTCATCCAGCTCCCTGCCCATGCACCAGGGACAGCAGCAGGTGACGGCCCAAGTGCTTGGAACCCTGCACCCACAGGGGAGACCCAGATGGAGTTCCAGGCCCCTGCCTTCGGTCTGACCCAGCCCTGGTCTTTTTGACCATTTGGAGAGTGACCCAGTGGATGGAAGATCTCTGTCTCTGTCTCTCTCTGCCACTCTGCTTTTCAAATAAAGATAACTCTTTCTAAGAAACTAACTTAACAACCCAAAACGAAAGTCAGGAATCGCCAGGAAACAATCAGATCCAAGGCTCTGACAATCAAAGCAACTTGGAGGCAGCACAGGGACCGCGAAGGACCAGGGGAACGGCTCGGAGCCCAGATGTGTGCAAAAGCCCGAGAGACATCAACAGGAACCAGCAGAGGGAACGGCAGCTGTGCACCCGAGAGCATTAAAGAAACCGACCCACCACCTCAGACTCCACAGATTTTGGTCCCAAACGTAAAAGGCAACACTTTTAAAAACTCAGGGGAAATGGGCCGGCGCTGCGGCTCACTAGGCTAATCCTCCGCCTTCCGGCGCCGGCACACCAGGTTTTAGTCCCGGTCGGGGCACTGGATTCTGTCCCAGTTGCCCCTCTTCCAGGCCAGCTCTCTGCTGGGGCCAGGGAGTGCAGTGGAGGATGGCCCAAGTGCTTGGGCCCTGCACCCCATGGGAGACCAGGAGGAAGCACCTGGCTCCTGGCTTCGGATCAGCGCAGTGCGCCGGCCGGAGCACACAGGCCGCGGCGGCCATTGGAGGGTGAACCAACGGCAAAGGAAGACCTTTCTCTCTGTCTCTCTCTCTCTCACTGTCCACTCTGCCTGTCCAAAAAAAAAAAAAAACAAACAAACACCTCAAGGGAAACCAGAGAGGTCACCTTTGAAACAAAGAGTTTGGAAAACACATCAAAGATTCAAAAAGCCCTTACTACCCAGGAAAAGAACACAGAACTGGCTAGACTACAGGTAGTAACTTCCCGGTTTCGGTGTTCAGCCCAGTGGCTAAAGGCGCTCAGGTCCCACTTCAGAGTGCTGGTTTTCTACCCCAGCTCCAGCTCCTGACCCCAGCCTACTGCAGTGCAGGTCCCAGGAGGCCACAGCAATGGCTCAAGCAATTGGGTTCCTGCCAACCACATGACAGACCTGGATTATATTCCCAGCTCCTGCCTGTCCCTGGCGGTGCAGGCATTTGAGAGTGAACTAGCAAATAGGAGCACTCTTTCTCTCTCCCCATCCCTTCCTGCCTCTTTAATTTAAGATTACAGTGAAAGGGGTGCACTACGTTAATCGTCTGCCTACGGCACTGGCATCCCATGTACATGCCGGTTCTAGTCCTGGCTGCTTCTCTTCCAATCCAGCTCTCTGCTATGGCCTGGGAAAGCAGTAGAAGATGGCCAGAGTGCTTGAGCCCCTGCACCCATGTGGGAGACCTAGAAGAAGCTCCTGGCTTCGGATCAGCTCATCTCCACCTGTTGAAGGCACCTGGGGAGTGAACCAGAGGACAGAAGACCTCTCTCTGTCTTTCCTCACTGTCTGTAATTCTACCTCTCAAATAAATAAATAAAATCTTTTTTAAAAAGATTAAAATGAAGGATTTCCACTATGAGAGTAGAAAATGAGACTACTAACTCAAAGATTATATCCATATTTATCCAAAAAAGTCAGCATTCAGAATATATCAGAAACTCCAACAAATCAATAGGACAAACCAAACAACCAACCAGAGAAACAACAAAAAAACACAACAGAAATCCAGACAGGAAAAATAAATAGCCATGAAAACTACTTTACTTCATCACTAATTACAGAAAGAAAAAGTAAAAGCACAGAGAG
Organism: Lepus europaeus; assembly: GCF_033115175.1. NCBI lineage: Eukaryota > Metazoa > Chordata > Mammalia > Lagomorpha > Leporidae > Lepus > Lepus europaeus. The sequence goes on from NC_084836.1 coordinate 2,380,557, forward strand.
GAGTAACTCCCACCCACCAGCCAATGCAGCAGATTTCTCAGTCTAACCACCAGGCCCTGCCCGGTGTGTGTTACTGCACCATCCCACAGCCCACTCCTACAGGACCTCGGGCAGACCTGCCCGGTGTGTGTGTTACTGCACCATCCCACAGCCCACTCCTACAGGACCTCGGGCAGACCTGCCCGGTGTGTGTGTTACTGCACCATCCCACAGCCCACTCCTACAGGACCTCGGGCAGACCTGCCTGGTGTGTGTTACTGCACCATCCCACAGCCCACTCCTACAGGACCTCGGGCAGACCTGCCTGGTGTGTGTTACTGCACCATCCCACAGCCCACTCCCACAGGACCTCGGGCAGACCTGCCCGGTGTGTGTGTTACTGCACCATCCCACAGCCCACTCCTACAGGACCTCGGGCAGACCTGCCCGGGGTGTGTGTTACTGCACCATCCCACAGCCCACTCCCACAGGACCTCGGGCAGGCCCTGCCCAGTGTGTGTCACTGCACCATCCCACAGCCCACTCCTACAGGACCTCGGGCAGGCCCTGCCCAGTGTGTGTCACTGCACCATCCCACAGCCCACTCCTACAGGACCTCGGGCAGGCCCTGCCCGGTATGTGTCACTGCACCATCCCACAGCCCACTCCCACAGGACCTCGGGCAGGCCCTGCCTGTGTGTGTTACTGCACCATCCCACAGCCCACTCCTACAGGACCTCGGGCAGACTTGCCCGGTGTGTGTTACTGCACCATCCCACAGCCCACTCCCACAGGACCTCGGGCAGGCCCTGCCTGTGTGTGTTACTGCACCATCCCACAGGACCTCGGGCAGGCCCTGCCTGTGTGTGTTACTGCACCATCCCACAGCCCACTCCCACAGGACCTCGGGCAGGCCCTGCCTGTGTGTGTTACTGCACCATCCCACAGGACCTCGGGCAGGCCCTGCCTGTGTGTGTTACTGCACCATCCCACAGCCCACTCCTACAGGACCTCGGGCAGGCCCTGCCCAGTGTGTGTTACTGCACCATCCCACAGCCCACTCCCACAGGACCTGCCCGGTGTGTGTCACTGCACCATCCCACAGCCCACTCCCACAGGACCTCGGGCAGGCCCTGCCCGGTATGTGTTACTGCACCATCCCACAGCCCACTCCCACAGGACCTCGGGCAGGCCCTGCCCAGTATGTGTTACTGCACCATCCCACAGCCCACTCCCACAGGACCTCGGGCAGACCTGCCCGGTGTGTGTGTTACTGCACCATCCCACAGCCCACTCCTACAGGACCTCGGGCAGGCCCTGCCTGTGTGTGTTACTGCACCATCCCACAGCCCACTCCCACAGGACCTCGGGCAGGCCCTGCCCGGTGTGTGTTACTGCACCATCCCACAGCCCACTCCCACAGGACCTGCCCGGTGTGTGTCACTGCACCATCCCACAGCCCACTCCTGGGGTTAAGTCCCATAGAAACGCCACACTAGAATGCTCACAGCAACACCCTGAGCAACAGAGAAGTAGCAAACAAACCACACGACTGTGAACGTGAGACTGCTCAGTGGTCAGTGGCAGCTGCTCCAGCACGCTCTGCAGCAGTGCCACCAGGACCTGAGGCTCCTGCAGCACCAGATGCAGGCAGGCAGAGGAGCAGCACCCCAGGTCCAGCACAACTGAGAGGAGACGCGGGAAACACACGTGTGGTCACCCCCACGTGATAAAAACACGCCGTGCAGGGAAAGAGGGGAACAAAGACGGGATCTCAGACACCAGCATTGCTCTATTTCTCAAGTCTCATGGGGGGACCCAGTTAATTCTTAGCTTTTAGTTTCTTTCTGATTTATTTATTTGAAAGGCAGAGTTAGAGACAGGGAGATGCGGGGAGGAAGGAGAGACTGAGACTGATCTACTCACTGGGTCATTGCCCAAATGGCCAAAACAGTCCGGAGTGGGTCAGGCCAAGGACAGGAGCCTGGAACTCCCCGGGTCTCCCATGTGAGTGCAGGGGCCCAAGCACTTGGGCCATCTTCTGCTGTTTTCTCAGGAGCACTAGCAGGGAGCTGGATGGGAAGTGAAGTGGCCGGGACTCAAACCAGTGCCCACATGGGATCCCAGCAATGCATGTGGCACTGTAACTCACTGTGCCACCACACAAACCCCTGACTTCTGTTCCTTTAAACTGGACACACGTTTTGAAAACCCTTCTGCCCTGGTAGAAACAAAGCTCTCTTTGGAGGAGAAGGAAACTTCTCAGGATCAGATCCCCAACATACAACCCAAAAGAGTTCAATGACTCGATTACGTAATGAACATTACTTCCTGGGCCCTCCTGAATGCACCCCCATTACTTGATGGCACCGAATGATGAGCCCAAGAAGCGACAAAACACAGACACAGTCCGACCCCGTGGCCCCAGGCTGTGGGGCCCTCCAGGCGCACGTGCCCCACCAGAGGGAGGACGGTGTGACTGAGCGCATCAGGCAGCACCGGGGTGTCGGGGAGGCACCAAGGAAAGCAGCGCTGGGACTGCCCTCACGGGCTGAGCTCCTCCCAAAGACTCGGAGCCCTCAGGAGGCCTGAGCCAGACAGCACACTCGGCTCTTCAACCTGACTCACAATGCCAGGGTTAGAAAACACAGGGACCCTGGGCCAGCCCTGCAGGACACAGGGGTCTGGCAAGGCCAGGAGGGCCTACAAAGCAGAGCAGGCACCAGGAGACCTTCCAGGCAGAAGGAGAAGAGCCTGAAAACACTAAAAACGCACTTGAACTTGGCCTCAGGTCCCTGGTCAACCCCTGCTCCTCCCATCAGGATCAGTGCCTCTGCTCAGCTTCACACCAAGGCTACAGCCAGAGGCCGGTGCTGTGGTCTAGCAGGTAAAGCCACCAGCATCCTATATGGGCGCCAGTTCATGCCTGCACTAGACTCACACAGGACGGTTTACAGCAAATCCAGTTTGCAGTGAACAAGAGTAAGAGAAGAGCCCGAGGGCCCATCCACTGGTGAGCAAAGCCCCCCGGGCAGCACTCACGGGACCTCCTCAGAGCAGAAGGCAAGGAGCCACTGGGTCCTGCTCATCCGTGAGTCAGAAGCATGGTGCTAAGAAAAAGAGGTCACAGACCAGAGTGGCTGTGGGCGGCTCCACTCATATGAAACTCCAGGAAGCTGCCAGGGACAGGGAGGAGAGAGGCTGGCGGTAAAGGAAGGCTTGTTCCGGGCGACGGAAGTGTCTTCCTTTGTGATTCAGGTGGCTGTTACTTCCCTACACACAGCTGTCAAAACACATCTAATTGTCTGCTTAAAATAGGGGAAATTAGTTGTACATAAATTAGACCTCCGGATCTGACGCGAGGATGAAAGGAGAAGTGAGTGAAACGCGCCCCAGCAGATCTGGCCACCACCTGCGAAATGAACCCATGAACGTATGGACACACTGGGGAAATGCCAGTGGCACACATCCTCCTTCCTGTGCAGCTCCTGATAGCTAAACCAGCACTGTATCTTCCAGGTTGCTGTGCAGCTAAGGACAGCCACACCGCGAAGGGGAGCCAGGAGGATGTCAGCTGAGGGACAGCCTGGCGGTTACCAGCAGAAGCATCGCAAGCAGCTTCCTCCCCACACCTTGAAAGGGAGGGGCTGGCCCTTCTGCAGCCCCCCCCCCACTGGAACTCCCCACTGCCAGAAGGCAAAGGTGGTGGGCAGCCAGGTGGAACGAGAGACTGGAGCCACACTGACAGCGGGCCCTCTTACGGCTCTGCCGGGGACTTGCTGGGACGTGCAGACATGCTCACACCGGAGCCTGCCCTCTGTAATGCCCGCCAGAAATCAAACCCTGACTGTGCCTACCGGCCACCACATACCAACATCTCCACACTCTAAGATTTATCTATTTATCTGGAAGAGTTTGAGACTGAGAGAGGGACAGACAGACAGAGAGATCTTCCATCCACTGGTCACTCCTCAATGTCTGCAACGGCCAGGGCTGAGTCGGGCCAAAGTCAGTAGCCGGGAGCTTCAGCCCAGCCTCCCATGTGAGCGGCAAGGGCCCAAGCCAGCCTTGGGCCACCCTCCGCAGCTTTTCCAAGGCCTTTAGCAGGAAGACAGATCAGAAGTGCAGCAGCCGGGACGTGAACCAACACCCATGTGGGATGCCAGCACCCCAGGCAGCTTTACCTGCTACGCCACAATCCTGGCCCCTCCAGAGTTTCCTTAAAACACCGCACTCAACATGTGATTTGTGTGATGCATGTGTGAGCCCTGCCTCCCCCCAGAGGCCACAAGCTGCAGAGAAGGCCTGGGGACACATCGCTGCCTTGCAGGAAGCTGGGGGAGCCTGCCTATCGGGGCAGGGACCCCAGACCAACGGAAGCAAGGTCAAGGCGGTCACAGGCAAGAGGGCCACTGACGCCTAGTGGTGGCTCTGGTCAGCCTGAGACCCAGAAACCCATTCGGGCAGCCCTACCAGGAAGTGGCAAAAGTAGTGGTGAAAAAAATAAAAAAAAAAATACAAAAAAAGCCAAAACCTGGGTGACAGACCATTTTCCGACAAAAGATTAAGCATAAAGGAGGTCGTAAGCGTATTCTTTCCTATTTTCCAGACACAGCAGCACAACCACTGAAAGGGACATCCAAGAGGAACGTCTCAAAATGACCTCTGCCAAAGACTGGGGCAACTTCTTTAAACAGGTTTACTAAACAGACAAGAATGTCAGGGCTTACAAGTGCATCTGCTGGAATCAAGACAGAAAACAAGAGTGTTGAAGCCTCCACCGGCAGCACCGGCATCCATGTGGGTGCCAGTTCATGTTCTGGCTGCTCCTCTTCCGATCCAGCTCCTTGGGAAAGCAGTAGAAGATGGCCCAAGTCTTTGGGCCCCTGCACCCATGTGGGAGACCCAGAAGAAGCTCCTGGCTCTTGGCTTTGGATCAGCACAGCTCTGGCCATTGCGGTCATTTGGGGAGTGAGCCAGCGGATGGAAGACCTCTCTCTGGCTCTCTCTGGCTCTATCTCTCTCTGTAACTCTTTCAAATAAATAAAATAAATCTTTAAAAAAAAAAAAGTCAACCTGGAGCCCATAAGCCACACTGGCACAGACTGGTCCTCACCTGAGAAAGCCAGACCCGGCCTCACATCGCACGACTACCAGCTACAGAACAGAACGCACCAGCAGGAAGAGCACAACTTTCAGAGGAAACAAGGGAGAAAGCCTTCGTGATGAATGTGTCGGGAAGACATCTCAGGTGAGGCACACCAGCATAGCCAGGAAAGACAAGACCGACAGGTCCAGTCTCACGAAAGCCAAGAACTTCTCACCATCCACAGCCAGAGAAGGTGAGGAACAAGCCACAGAGTGGGGAGACATCTGTTTCACACAAATGGACAAAGAACTAGGATCCCCGACATGTAAGGATCATCAACTGATTAAAACAAATCAGATCAACAACCCAAAATGAAAATGGGCAAAAGATAGGAACAAGTAATTCCCAGAAGGAGGAACACAGAACATTTCTTAATCATGTGACCAGACGCTCAACTCGGTTAATAAAAACAGGCGAGCGCTGCAGGGCAGCCGGCTGAGCACCTGCTGGGACACCTGGATCCCAGTCTCAGCTGCTTCACGCTTCCAATCCAGCTTCCTGGACTGAAAAGGCGAGGATGACGGCCCAACAGCCTGGGTTCCTACCACCCTGTGAGACCCCAAGTGAAGTTCCTGGCTTCCGGTTTTGACCTGGCCTAGCCCTGGCTGTTGTGAGCTTTTGGGAAATGAACCAGCAGATGGAAAATCCCTCTCTCTCTCCCTCCCTCTCTCTCCGTCATACTGCCTTTCAAATAAATAAATAAACCTTTAAAAAAATGTAAAATGCTAAGTGTGAGATATTTCTAAAATGGACTATTATACTACGAGATGTAACATTATATTCATTATATGTATTATATGTATTCATTATTGAATCTTAGAAAATAACATAGGGGCCCGCACTGTGACGTAGAGAGTTGAGCCACCTCCTGTAACACTGGCACCCTACATGGGTACTGACTCGAGACCTGGCTACTCTACTTCCAATCCAGCTCCCTGCTAAAATGCACCTAGGAAAGCAGCAGAAGATGGCCCAAGTGCTTGGGCCCCTGCACCCACGTGGAAGACCCGGAAGAAGCTCCTGGCTCCTGGCTTCAGCCTGGCACAACCCCAGCAGTTGCAGCCATTTGGGGAAGGAACCAGTGGATGGAAGATTTCTCTCTCTCTCTCTCTCTCTCTCTCTGTAACTCTGCCTTTCAAATAAAAAAATATATCTTATTCTAAAAATAGAGCATAAAAAGCACACCTGCAGAGACTAGACTACACAGAGAATGGTACAGCTCCAGAGAGGCCACACCCACTGACACATTATTTATGAAGAACACTGAATGTAAGAGCACAGTGAGGGGTCAGCCGTGCTCCAGGGAGGGGGCTGTGAGGACAGAGAAGCAGCTTCCGCACCAGCCACCAGGTCCATATTTGTGCACGTGCTTAGTCAGCATGGGCAGGGTTCTGGATACTGGATGGGGCAGCAGGCACAGGCGTGTGTTCTAATACACATATGCATTATACAGGTTTGTTTGTATGTATCAGCATTACACAACTAAAACATTTTCACAACCCTTAGGAGACCTTTGTTGCTAAGTGGGCCGACTGGGCTGAACTCTCCAGACACTGCCAGTCCCACAGCTGCTTCTGGGGGAAGCCCCTGTCCCAGGACAGGGAGAAGGACCCAGGCAGGAACTTCTGCGATCCAGGCTCTTACCTCCGTCACCTTGGGCTGCAGTATTAACGCCTCGGGGCTCATGCGAGGGATGTCGATGTGGATCTGGAGGTGCAGGAGAAAGACACTCACGTTAAAAGATGACCAACGGCACAAGCTCCGGGATTAGAACAGCAACACCTGCTCTCGGAAGAGACTGTCTCTGGAGGAGCCGCCCCCACAGGCGCCACTGACCGAGCCCATGAGCCCGAGGACGACAGGGTAGCTTGGCAGTCCCCAACCACGCAGTGGCAGCTGCACGATTAGCAACAGAGCAGGCCCTCCACTATTTAGCAACAAAATCCATAGCAATTAACAGACTTCGATTTCAGCCTCTGACACAGAGCAATGCAAGTGCATCGACGGTGTACAAGTTTCGGCTGTGACAGCTTCTTCCCGGAACACAGGCCACGTCTTCTCTGTGCCACCGGGTCCTTTTCAAAAGAAGCACCTGAAAGTCTCTGCTGGCGCCGGCTGAGTCCTGCTCGGCCCCTGTCTGACCTGAGTCCCGACAACAGTTCCCAGCACCGCAGAGGAGCGGACACCGAGGCTGGCTCCTCGCAGCCCGTACCCACCAGCACTGCCACCACCCCCGCTGACCAGGACAGGACAGCAGACCAAACAGGCTGCAGTTAGATGAGCGCCTTTTTTTTTTTTTTTTTTAATATTAATTGATTTGAAGGGAGGCAGAAAGACAGAGAGATGGTGCGGGGTTGGGAGGAAGATAAATTCCATCTGCTGGTTCACTCCCCAGATGGCCACACTGGCCAGAGCTGGGCCAGGCCAAAGCCCGAGCCTGGAACTCCACATGAGTGGCAGGGGCCCAAGGACCTGGGCCACCCTTAGCTGCCTTTCCAGGCGCATTAGCAGGGAACTGGAAGATGTACATATTTTGACACTGAGAGGAACTCAACCATCTCCTTGCACAGATCCGCAGAGGAGATGTGGCCATCTTCTCATTCTGCCACCTGTCAGAGCTGTGGCCTGGGTGAATCACTAAGATCCTCTACAGCGTGCCTGCTCCGCACCCCTCAAAGTTCCTGTGGAGATCAAGTGAGATTGTGGGCCCCAGGGGAGTGGAAGGAGCTGAGACAAGCGGTGTCCGTATCGGGCATCACAGGAGACTGGGGCCACGGTGCTGCTGACAAGGAAGTGGAGGAAGACACCGCAGTCCACCCATGCGCACAAGTGCAGGCCTGGCAGGGAGGCGGGTCACCAGGTCTACTCCCGTGCCGTCCTGCAGGGCCACCTTCAGCATGAGCTCCCACGTGTTACACGCGTGCGGGCACACGTCACCCCAGCCTGAGCACGGTGAGCCTCCGCAGGGCTTGCAAGGCAGACATCACACCACACCCTGCTGTCCCATTGTCAGGAGGAGGGGACCCAGCATTGCAGGGGGGTACCACACAAGCCTGGGCCCTGGGTGTCTCCCAGCCATGCACAGCACTGGGCAGGCAGGCAAAGGGTCATGAGAGCCTGCAGAACCGACCGAGAGTGGGAAAGACACACCAGATGATCTGTAACCCTGAGCGACTGCCTGAGTTCTCACAGAACATCTGCAGCCACAGGGTGAGCTGCGAGCCCAGACAGGAAGGACACAGGACGGAGGGAGCGTGCACAGGTCGCCACCCTCCTGCTGTCCCCCCACAGAGCAGGGGATGACCAAAGGCAGCGCACGGGCCAGACCCAAGGGAAACCGGGCTCCCCAAGCCCCACACTGGGCCCAGCTCCGCCCAAACGGCAAAGGCAGGAAAGCAGAGGGGGCACGGCTCCTAGGAGCAACTGGGCACGGAGAAAAACCCCCAGAGCACGGCATGCGCTTCTCATGTATATTAACGTGGAAACGTTTTGGGAATTCACAATAATACGGAATCTTTTCATTCCCTAGCACAGTAACTAAATAAAGATGTATGCAACCTGTTTATAATTAACTCTCCCTCAAGAAATTCCTAACAGAACACAGCTTGGTAAATCCTGCAGATAGATACGACTGTCAGCCTCTGGAAGACTTCTTCATGAATAAAAATACTTCGAAAACAAGTTCAAAACAACACCAGATCTATCCATTTCCTAAAACGAGTAAAGTGAAAAAATAACCCAGGTAAGTTAACATTTCCCTAACCAAACCCAAATGCAACCTGCATCTCAAGCCGGCTTCCAGAGGGACGGGTGGCTGCCCAGGGGCCGCCCAGGGGCCGGGAGCCATCCAGGCGTGAGACAGGAGCGCCGGCTCCAGCACAGGCAGCACAGCAGAGGTGGGCTCTGCCCTGGAAGGAGCCACAGCAGGGCAGGCCCGGTCCTCCCTCTGCCTCGCCCCTCAGTAAGTCTCTGTCCCCCAGAGCCTCAGCAGCCACCCTCCTCCCATCTCAGACAAAGACGCCTTCCGAGACCCCAGCTGATCTGCAGAGCCTCTGACTATGAACCAGAGAGTGGGCCTGCCCTTGCTTGCACTACACTGACAGAGAGCTCTGGGCACCCTACACCTGGGGAGGAAGACTTGGTGAAGCTCCTTCCCCCAGAAGCAGGGTTTGCAAAGGCAAACAATCAATCTGGCAGGCCTCGGGGAAGGCGGAAGCTGACTTCAGATGGATGAGACAACACCAATTAACAACTATCATTTTGAACTTTCCCGTATTACACAAAGAATGAGAATTATAAAGTCCTCAAAGAGCTTTCTAACAGCAAATTCTGGATGCATTGTGAATTGCAAATCAATTTTAAGTATTTTTCCCATTATGCACATCATCTGTCAACTGACTGCTCAAGAAACCATAATTACACCCATTTTGTCTTCAACTAAATAGAAAAATGATGAATTGCCCACACCTTCTGCTGTAGACTGGCTTGTGCCCCACCCCACTAAAGTAAGCTGATTCACACACCTTCATCTACATACAGCTCAGCCCTGACTGCACCATGGAACCCAGGGCCCAGCCCCAGCCTGCAAAACGCCCACCGTCATCCTGGGACAAACTGCCAGGCGCAGCTGAAGGGATCTCAGGTGTCCACTGTGCAACAACCAAAAACCCCTTCATACCTTCGCAGAAGGAGCAAGAGACAAGCAAGGTATCACAACTGGAGGAACCTGCAATTCTTTGTTTTCAAATTTATTCATGAGAAAATAAAAATCAATGAACCAATCAGGGACATGCTAGATAAAGGATCTCTTCCTACCAAGATCTCCCGTAAAAGCACTTCAGTGGCCCGTGAGGAAGAAGAGGAGCCCACCTGTCTGTAGGTGTCCTGGTGGACCTCATCATTCCTGGAGTCATAGTAGTGTTCAATGAAAGCAAAGTATTCTTCCTGCTTTCTCTGCAGAGTGGCTGGTCTTCGGTCTACATTGGCAGGAAGGTAACCCTGGGAGGAGGACGAACAGAAAACACACAGGTTACCGGTAAGCCAGCCTCCATGAACAGATCGCTCCCATCTGAAACGGGCCTGGTGCTCTGAAATCCGGCGTGGCAGGACACAGGGAAGGGACGCAGGGAAGACGGCTGGAACCACAGGCCAGGCCTTGGTCCGTGACACAAGCAGCCCCCGACCTCCTCTTCTGCTGGGCTGCTCTCACTCAACGCAGTTTGAGAAACTACTTCCAGCTCTACGACAGGAAACAGTGCCTCATTTTCACTCCCGCATAATACCCCACGTGAGAAACCCACTCCGCTAGGAACAAGCACTTGAGTTGGTTCCAGTTTCTGTTTTAAACAATCTTGTACCTATTCTTGAGGTCTATGACAAGCACTTTGTGAAGCACACACCTGGGCGTGCAGGTGTCAGCCATGTGTGTCTGAAAGGTTCTGCTGGGGGATTTTCAGAAGTGAGAACCCCACTGCTCTGCAGCTCCGCCAGCACTTGGCACTGCCCTGCTTCCTCTAGCTAGCTGCTCTGTCGGGTTTGCAATGGTATCAGTTAGAACACAGCTCTGACTTGCATCCCCAGAGGGCACTACGTGTCTGCACCCATGCTGCATACGCTCAGGGGTGGGCCCCTCTCCGGCGGTGTCCCCCTCCCGACTGACTCCCAGGCACCTGTTCCACAGTCTGCCCTCAGAAGTCACCCCCTCCTCCTGCCTGCAGCATCCCTCTGCACCCTGTTGGTGATATCTTTTGATGAAGAGAAGTTCCTAACTTTAATGTAGTCCAATTTATTCACCCCTTACGATTAGTCCTTTCCAGAAAAATTTCCTTGGGCCAACACTCCACAATCATAGGAGTTCGGGTGTCCACGCCCCACATCAAAGCACCTGGTCTGAGTCCCAGTCCTAGCTGCTGACTGCAGTGGCTGGGCTCATGCCACCACTCGGGAGACCTGGACCACAATCTCAGCTTCAGATTTTGGCCCCCACCCAGCCCTGCACATTGTGAGCATCTGGGAGTGAGCTAGCGGGTGGGAGCACTCTCACATTTGGACTCTCACTCATGCACACGTGGTCTCAAATAAATAAATAAAAATGCCAAAATCATGACCATAATACCGTTGCCATTAGCGTTAACTATTGTCCTACAATAGCTAAAGGGCTGGCACTGCAGCCCACCACCCATCCTTTTAGTCAGTGTTGCTGGAACACAGGCCGGCTATTTGTCTTCAGACTGCAAATGGTTGGTTTTGCATCACGGCAACAGCAGACTGGCTGCAAAAAAGAGCATAAGACCCGCAGGCTGAAACATTCACTGCCCAGACCTTCCGGGGGCAGTCGGCCAGCGCTGGCTCTGCAACCTTAACCCTGAAGGCTACACGGCCTGCCAGCATATGCATTTCTATTTAACCTCTCCCCTGCTTCTGCCCAGCTCATTCCCAGTTGTGCAGGCTCCTAGCATGTCGTCAGCTAAGTGTCTGGCTATTTCCCAATGTAAAACTCCCACACGTGAACTGTTACTGGGAGGGATCCTGGACTTCTTCAGGGTTCTTGCACTATTCCCAACAAACCCTGCCAGAAGGGGCAGCAATCAACACCCCCGTAGCCTCGTCACACCAGGTGCCCAAGATCCTCCACCCTCCCCAACGTGGTGAAGACGTCGCCCTGAGACACTCTCAGGCAACCTGCGGTGGAGAGGGGCACGCCCCACAGTGTCCACCAGGTCAGCACTGGTCCTGACTGCTCAGGGAAGGTGGCTGTTGCTCCCACCTGGCCTCTGTTTTGAAAGGTGCTGCACACAGCCACAGTGCTGAAACGGTACCAGCCCTACGCCTGCATAGAGTGGACCACGCTAAGCGCCCCCTGTGGGCCATGCACTCATTGCCCAGCCGATCCCACAGTCCTCTTTGTCCACAAGCAACAGGGATGTGCTGATGGACAGCCCGACACCCAGGCCTTTCTGCCGCCGGTGGAGACCCATCTGGGAACCGCACGCTTCGTCAGACCTGTCTCAGCTCACTGCTGTTTCAAGTCTATGCTGTTTCCTGGGAAATCACAATTACCTAGGATGACTTCTTTTTCTTTGTCATAAAACTGTCACCTAAGGGAAGGGACAGCTCCTCACAGGAGAGTGTGCTACCCTATCCTCTGGCCATCACCCCTCCTACTCACAGAACAGCCCCAGATCACAGACACACAGCGGCCTCAGCCCCCAGCCCTGCTCCTGAGAGCCCAGGCCTCACACGGCTCTCAGGCACCACGGACCTCGCTCACAAAGTCCAGGGAGCAAACCCACACCCTGGAGTCACTGTAGACGCCCGCACCACAGATTCCCTCCATGAGCTCTGCCCACTGCTGCAGGGCACTGCAAGCCCAGGGGGCTGGGCCCAGGGGACCCCTCCCTCCATCTCCCCACTCTGGACAATCCCCTCCTCAGAGCACTATGATCACAGAGACGAGCGTTCCCACGGCCACCAAGGAACTCAGGGATTCTAGTGCCGCTCTGTGTAAACCACCTGGCCCCTCCTGGCACCACCCAACTCTAATTCCGAAACGGAGAGAGAGAGAGAGAGAGAGAGAGAGAGAGAGAGAGAGAGAGAGAGAGAGAGAGCTCTAACCCAGGAGCTGCACCCTGAGAGCTCCAACGCAGTGTTCCGAGGGAGGCCTGTCCAAGGAGTGCAGTGTTGAAATGGCGAGAGAGAGGGCTCTAACCCAGGAGCTGCACCCTGAGAGCTCCGACGCAGTGTTCCGAGGGAGGCCTGTCCAAGGAGTGCAGTGTTGAGAAAGGCAGGGCTGTGCAGCCCACAGCAGGCAGAAGGAAAACACCCACGCCCATCAGCAGAGCCCGCAGCCTCCAGCCCTTCCCCGTGAGCCTCGGGCACCGTGCAGCTGCGGAAGCTCACTCGCAGACGCTGGCCACATCACTAGTGCACCCCTCAGGTACCGGCTTCCTACCCTCCCTGAAGTCCTTGCTCCAGTGCCAACATCCCATCCCCGCGAGCTCCGCCTGACCCAGCCACCCACACTGCACATACACCCCCCTTGGACACTGCCCCAGGTGTCTGCAAAGACACCCTCAGAGGCTGCTGTCTCTGCTTCCTCCCACCTGCCAGGTGTCCCCCAGGGCTTAGAATACTCTCTGTACCTCTGACTTCAAAGATGTAACCCACAGGACAGCCCCACCCTGGGGGACACGGAAAGAAGTTGTCCAAGCTAAGTAGTGACAAATAAGTATGAGTCAGCAACCTTTGTGGGGTTTTGTTTTGTTCTGATGGTCCACAGGGCAGCAAGTCCAGGCTGGCCCTGGGCAGGGCCTCAGGGCCTGGCAGATGGTGGCACACAGCTGTGTCCAGCAGCCGGGAGGGAAAGGCCTACGTGCCAGCCCAGTGGCCTGGTCTGTAATGCCAGGTGCTGGGAGCAGCAAGGAGAGGCGTGGGCAGCCTGACACCACCACACGTGATGCTAGAGAACCCTTGGGGGATGTGAAGGAGCAGGTCTAAGACACACTTCCTATTACCCAAACTTTAACTCATCTTACTGAAACACAAATTCTAAGAAGCAAGTATGTCATAATCGGAACACAGGCAATAAAAACCCCCACACATACTCCTGACAGTCCCATTCCTAAAGGAAAACACACACACACGCAAGTTGAGGCCTTTCGATAATTAAGCAAGACTGGAAATTATGCAAATGAAATATATTCAAGTATGCAATGAATTTTAAATGACACAGCTACAGAAAACTTAATTGCTGTATTAGCATGCTATAAAAACACTAATCATAAATGTAAAACAATGCATGCATATACTTCTATCTAAATTGTCCCAGTGACACCAAAGTCCCTCCCACTGTGTTCATATGCAAAGCCACCTCCACAGACCGCGAGCTGAGCTGACACTGGGAGCTCGCTTATCCTTCTCAGCCACTGTGCTCACTGGCGTAAATGCTCAATGTTTAATTAGTTTTGGTTCCACATTCCTGAATAATTATTAAAAATGGAGCTGAAGATATGACTCTCTACAGCACTAATTTTTAAAGTTACCGCCCAGTTTGCATGGACTTCAGAAGCGAAAGCCTGACCGGACGGGGTCCGATGGCAGGTTCTAGACCACGGCAGGAGTCACTAGCGCTCCTGCTCATCAGTTAAAAATAAGTGCCCTCAACAGACGTGAGCACCGCGCCCAGGACAAACCACAGACACTGGCAGAGTCAGCAGTCTGCCAGGCCTTGCAGCAGATGCACAGTTCAAACTGGACAGACGACAAATTCTTCCTGATTCTCTGTGCAAGTCTTCACCTCGTGGCCTTGAAAGGACTGACGGGCCGGGACAAACCGCTGCCACCCAGCCACCCAGCCACCCAGCCACTCGCTGGGCCCTGGCCTGGGTCTCCTGGCCAGGCACTCCCACCCCTGCCCCCAGCCTGTGCTGCCTACACGGGCAGGGCCACATGGCCTTCGGTGACCTGCTTCCCAGCCACCCCATGTGGCCCTGCCCGTCCCACTCCAGCAGTGCTCCCCAAGCCTGGGCACCGGAACTCCCTGGGAACCCAGCTGCCAAAGTTTCCTGAGCCCCCCAGGTGATACTTAGGACACTCCAATAGAGGAGCACAGATGAGGGCAGCCAGAACCTGCCACATCCCTACTGCCCCAGCCCTTGCCCACCCGTGGGGCAGACGCTCCGCTGACCTCGTGGCTCACAGATGCCCATGAGACTCGACAGCAGGATCTTACCAGCTCCCAGCAGAGGCATGGGAAGCTTGGCTGAACCTGGAATTCAGGGGATGACTGGGAAGCAGCCTTGACAAAGGAGACCGCTTCTCTGCACCACACAGCCCTGAACTCCTTGCTGGGTTCCCCCCACCATTTTCCAAAATATCCTTGTGGCACAGCACTTGCCAAGGGCCTGGCCGAGGGCAGACCCAGGAGAAGCACTTGCTGGGTCACAGGAGAGCGACTGGCATGGCTTACGCTGCTCCCCAGTCTCCAGTACAGGAATCCGGGCAGGCGGCTGTGCTGGGAGAGCCCACAGACAAGAGATTCCTTAGCCAGCTTTTAAGTCGGCGACTCAAGGACGAAAGGGGCAACAACCCTTCTGCCTACTCCCCTGCCTGGCCGCTGTCCCTCAGCTCAACGGGTCCATCCATGCCCCCAGGGACCAGAGCCACCTGCAGCATGATGTGAATGCGTCTGTCCTGCTGGGCTGGCACCCCTGCTCGGGGCCTGACCAAGGCACAGGGAGCCTTGTTCCCTGCCTGAGTCCCTGCCCCCTCCCCCACAGTCTATGGCGCTCACTTCCTCCCCTGCCCTTCCCCAGATTTTCCTGTCCCCACCCAGTCCCTTCCCAGCAGCCACGGGGACCAGCACAGCTCCTCGGCCATGAGACACTGGTGCAGGGCTACTGGGTATGTGAGTTACCTGTCCACGGCCCTGCAGGGCTACCGGGTAAGCGAGTTACCTGTTCACGGCCCTGCAGGGCTACCGGATAAGCGAGTTACCTGTTCACGGCCCTGCAGGGCTACTGGGTTAGTGAGCTACCTGTTCACAGCCCTGCAGGGCTACCGGGTTAGCGAGCTACCTGTTCCCGGCCCTGTAGAGCACACACACGCAGCTCTCACAGGAATCACCAGTGTGTGTGTGATCTGACATATCGTACTCACTAAAGGGACAGATGCTCAGGAGGGAGACCCTGAGGCGAGGGGCCCATTTCCCACATTAAGACCCTGGGTCTGGGGTGACGTAGTGGCACGGTAGGTTAATCCTCCGCCTGCGGCGCAGGCATCCCATATGGGCACCGGTTCTAGCCCCGGCTGCTCCTCTTCCCGTCCAGCTCTCTGCTATGGCCTGGCAAAGCAGTAGAGGATGGCCCAAGTCCTTGGGCCCCTGCACCCATGTGGGAGACCTGGGAGAAGCTCCTGGCTCCTGGCTTCGGATCGGCACGGCTCCGGCCATTGCAGCCATTTGGGGAGTGAACCAGTGAATAGAAGACCTCCCTCTCTCTTTCTCTCACTCACTCACTCACTGTCTGTAACTGTCATTCTCAAATAAATAAACAAATAAATAATCTTAAAAAAAAAAAAAAGACGCTGGGTCTGTCCTGGGGGACGGCAGAGAAGGGTGGGCATGCTCCCCTCTGTCAGGGAAACGGAGGTGTGGGACTTCCATCTCCCTACTACTCCCAAACACAGTGCCCAAAACACAGAATGTGCTCAATAAATATTGACTGAACAAATGGATGAGCCACGCAGCCACCTCCCAGGGCTTCACTCGTCCAGAAACACAGCCTCATCACTGCCTGCACCAACGCTTCCAGACAAAACCGGGGCAATGTGTGGAGAGGGCAACCCGTGCACTGACCTCGTCCTGCCCCCACGACCTCTGGCTCCCATCTCCTCCTGCCAGCCCTGCCCTCCTGCTGCCCCAGCCCCACCGCATCTCTGATCCCAGGAGAACGCTTCCCCCTCCCCCGGGATGTCAGGTGAGCACGGTCCCTGCCCCAGTGGCCCTGCCGGCTGTCCTCCTGAGTTCGTGCCCCTTGAGCTTGTCTCTCCTTTGCTTGGCCCCTTCTGGGAGGACATGCTTTCCCAGTGTCCAAAAGAGGGCCAAGAACGGCCACTTTCATCTGTGCCCCTGTGTCCGCACGGCCTCCCTCCACATCCACCACAGCCCCAGGCACAAAGCTTCCTCCTCTCCTACGAATCTGACCCTCAGCACCCAAGCTGACCCCAAGACCACCAGCCCCCTTCCTTGGCTCACACCCACCTCCTCAACATCGCACAAGCACAGACGCCCTGCTGCCGTCCCTCTGCAAGCCCACGGCCCTGGCCTCCTCCCAGTGGGCCAGCATCTCACTTACCTGTCTCCCACGCAGAGGCCCCTGTCTGAACTGATGCTGAAATGAACAGATGACCGCAGCAGGCCCGCACTTTCTCGCCGGCTCTGCCGGCATCAGGGGTCCAGAGCCGCTTCAGTCCACTTCCTGAGACCATAACGGAATACCTGAGAGTGGACCACTAGGAAAGAGGCTCCTCGGCTCAGTTTCGGAGGCCGGAAGTCCGGGTCAGGCAGCCCCACGTGCTGGGCTTCTGGATACATCACAACACAGCAGAAAGCACACGGACGAGAGCCTCACTGTCTCGCTGTCCGGGGTGGGCTCACTCCAACACAACGCACCCTCTCCACAGGAACAGCCTCGTCCCTTCCACCGGGACGCACCTTTTCACGGGTTCTCCCTCAGCACTGCCACCCCAGGGACCTCGCCGCCAGCTCAGGAACTCTGAGCACGCTGGCAAGAGTCTCCCCATGTCCACTGGCTCTCCCGTTCACAGTCCCCCTGCCGCTCCTCGTCCGAGGAAGCCCAGGGTGCGGATTTCTCATCTGTCATTGTGCAGCACATACTGGGGCATCACTACCACCGCCTGCAGACTGAAAACTAACAGCAAAGAACGGCAACAAAATAGCTCACACGAGCCACCCCGCCCAGACACAGGCGCCTTACGGATGAAACCACCATAAAGGATCCTCAGGGTATGTCCATGGAAAATTCCGACAAATCAACCTGAAAAGCCAGGCCCCCTGTTAGACAATGTCTGGAACACTGGACAGACATGTGCTTAAAACAAGAAACACAAAGCAAGAACATGAGCAACCACAGCAGGTCTAATTCTAATTGCAAGAGAATATTTAATCAATAAATATTCACTGTTCAGAGCTGCATCTGCATTTAGGATTACGAGGTAGTAAGCTGCAAATTTATTAGGCTCATTAGCAAGAGAGAGTTTTTTAAATACTGAAAGTCAGCCCCAATTTAGAATAAACACTCAGAGTTCCCTACTGACTTAGCTCCAAAAACAGTAAAAAGGGGAATAAGAAGAAGGCGACTTGGAAACCACTCTGGGATCTACCACAGAGCCAGGCTCACGCCCAGCACTGACCAGGCTAGGACAACCACCACCACCTACAACAACTTTCCCCAAGAGCTTCCAGAAAAGCGAGTTAGCATGAGAACAGCGCCCAGGGCTCCACCTCCCTCACAGCACTGATGACGCAGGGCTAGCATCACTACTGACGCTTTAAAAACACACCAGTCACACCTCCACGCCTACGTTCTACACAGTGGAAATATGTTCCCCTGCTTCTGCTCCGCAGACTTGAAATACTCCTCTGTGCTAAAACCGTTCTCTGTCATGGGCTGGGACACACTACAAGGATTTTTTTGTTTGTTTTTAATAATAAAGTCAGGGATGGGAGCTGTGGCACAGAAGTGTAGGTCACTACTTGGGACATTATGTCCCATATCGAAGCGCCAGCTCCAGCCCTAGACCCACTGCTCGGATTCCAATCCAGGTCCCTGCTCATGCACCTGGGAGGCGGCAGGTGATGGCTCCTAGGCCTGGGTTCCTGCCACCTACATGGGAGACCCAGATGGAGGTTCCTGGCTTCTGCCTTCAGCCTGGTCCAGCCCTGCTCGTTATGGGCACTGGGGGACTTTCCCTTTGTCGTTTTGTCTTTCATGTACATGAATACATTAGAGAAAAAGAATACAATTGCCATAAATTATTGCTTATCCACATTTTCTGCCAGCTGTGTCAAACCAAGCTTGAAATTAATCCAAGAAATCAGAAATGTCATCTTGGATAAGGGTCTGTGTCACAAAGCAAGGACAACGTTTGGACTATGGGAGGTGGCCCCACTGTGGGACACAGAGGGTACAGAGACTTACGGAGAGAAGCTTCCAGGTAATTGGGCGAACTGGCTTCGGGATTCCAGACCAGCTCAACTTCCGTAATTCCTCTGTTGACAGAAAAGAGGGAGGAGGACAAACAGGGTTTACAACAGGCCAGCGAACTCCCCAGTGCTATAACACAGTGCACCAGTGTTACCACTGCAGTGCACCCACAAACAAAACCGGAAGAAACCAAGATGCCAACGAACTCAGAAGGCTGTTCTCAACACAGGAGGCAGGCAGCTAAGAGGCACCTGCTGACGCCGAGGGCCTGCAGAGGACACGTGTGCTCACGGGACGCATCCCCCCCCCCCCCCCTCTCCCAGCAGCAGGACCCAGAGGACACCAACCCCAGGCCCTGCACCTCCTCCACCCAGCACCGCATCCCCAGCTGCACTGCCTCCATCCACCTTCCTTCTTCCCCACGCCTCCCTCCGCCCTTCTTTCCTCCCCTCCTCCCCTCCTCCCTGTCTCACACTCAACACACCTTCATGAAGTGGTGTTCTCAGGACTGGATTTGCAAGGAGCTGTTTCATGGAGCTAAGTTTGCCTTTGCACATCCTTAACTAAAGAAGCAGCCATACTGCACACAGCAAGGATGATGTGTGCTTCCAGGCAGACTACTGCAAGTCCACACTCACACCTGCAGGAGTCACGGGGTGGGGGAGGGAGAGGCATGGGGGCCTGCAGGGAAGCCAGGGCCGCACACGGGCCTGACGCTCTCTGACCTGCTTCTCCTGAACCATCTGTCCACGCCTGGAGTGACGAGAGACTGCATTTCTGCCCACAAGGACATCAACACTTGTCTGCCCCCACTGAAACGCGAGTCATCGTTCATTTGCTCTACATTAGGGAATGCACCATGAGGCTCTTCTCCTAACAGCTCGGAGCTAATGATTAATACCAGGAATAAAAGAAATGATTAAAGAGGGGACTTCAGTAATATAATCAACAAAATACAAAGTCCTGACATCTAATCTTTCTCCAATTACTAAAGTCTAAGCAAAGGAAGTACAGAGTAATTGGACAGTGTGCCAGCAATACCGTGCACTGTACAGCAGTCCCCAGCTCCCCAAGGATGTTATGAAAAGCAGACACCTAATGTCTCAACACCACTAATGCAATGTTCACCACTCACTGCCCACTGCCTCTCCCCCTGCTCAAGGCTGGCTTTCAGATTATGGTTCACGAGGAAATCTGAGAGGAACTCAGCGGCTCAACTTCTGGGAAGCTGTCCCCTCACCAGAAGAAACACAAACATTCACACCTTGAAGATACAGCGTGAGACAAGTCCAAACCTTGCTGAAACTTCAGGGTTTCCAGGGAGCTTTCATGTATATTATTTGATCCTCAAAACAGCTTACGTTAATGCAGGCTGGGATCACCACTGTTTAAGTGGAAACCATCTCAGAGCTTAAGTGAACTGACCAGGATGGCACAGGAACCCTCCACCATCTTAACTCCCATTCTGAAAAAGACTTTGTAACACAGCTTCACTTATGATACAGACAAAAAAGAACCAAAATAAAATCTGGGCAGGTGAAGACACAGCAGCATACTGGAGACAAGAACACATCTACCACACCAGGAGCGGAAGGACGGCTCGGTGTCAGGAGACCCTGCAGCTCTGTGGCTGCGCAGAGCTAGGTCGACCCGGAAAAGCCACACGGCCATCTTTGGCTGACACCCGGGCTGCTCTTCAGCCACGCCCATTCCCCCTACCACCTTTCTAGCGAAATTCCAGAGGGCCTGGGAATAGGGAGTCAACAGGGCAGTAGGGGGTGGGGGTGGGGAACGACCCCCACGGCACTCCAACGGTGGGTGACCCCTCACTGGGACTGGTGTCAACACAGGGCCGGGACCCTGGCTGAGCCACAGGCCCTGAGGTCCACTGAGAAGAGCCCTAGCTCTGCCTCTGAAAATGGTCAGGTCGATGCAAAGCTGAGGACTGCAGCACCCATGCAGCAACCATGCAGCCGGAGCAGGACGCCCAGCAGGAGGGGGCAGAGCCCAGAGCCGGCCCAGGAGGGAAAAGATGGCACAGACAGGACAGGAACATGCCACCCGTGAAGGACACACGTGAATACAGGGGAACACAAGGCGAGGGGTGGGAAATGAGCCCATGGGTGACACCAGCCCCAGGCCTAGGAGCCCCTCCCATCGCAAGGACACAGGCCCCAGAGTGCTCAGAGGACGAGGCCATGAAACGGCGCTGGGAACACCTACTTAGGAAAGCCAGGAGGTGTTCCCGAGGAAGTGACAACCGAGGTGAGACGTGAGACGAGGGAAGCCAGGAGACGCACGCTGCAGCCCGGGGAACAGCACCTGCGAAGCCCCAGCCGTGTGACCAACAGGCAGAGGGGCCCAGAGTGGTCACAAGGCGTCCAGTTAGTAACGGATGGTGATGGTGAGAGAGCAGCAATGAGCAAAGAGAACGCAGGAGCTAAAAGCAAGGGGACTCACAGCAGGCACTGTGATGTCAAAACTCCCCACAAAGAGCAGCACAAAGGATGGCACTACAGAGAGAAAACATGCAGCAGAGCTGCAGGAATTGACAGGCGTGGTTCTGCGAGAGTGAGTGATCCACAACCAAGTCCACGAGTATGTGCGCCTCTGGCTGTGATACACACAGCACTCCCTTACCCAGTCCACACAATACTCACACAGAATCTAATTTCTGAAAAGGAAATGAGAGATCTTACCAGACAAGTTCCAGATGATTAGAGATCTACAGGGTGGGGGTAACTATGTGTAAAGACTGAAAGACAGCAGAAGGAAATAAAAAATAGTTGGCTACATTCAGCTGGGGAAAGGGCCTCCCTAAGCAAGACACGAAGCTCAGAGACGATAAATGAAAAGATTAACAGATTCGTTGTAGAAAAGTCTGGAAATGACTCCATAGTGGAAGGTCCTGTGATGTTGAAACACCAAATGACAAACTTGAAAAGTACAAGCAGCGTTAAGTATAAAACCGCTAACATCACTGATAAATAAAGAACAAATGCAAAAAGACGTGGGGGGGCAGACACTGGGATGCAGCAGGTTCAATTGCCACTCGGGGCGTGGGCATCCACTGCAGGTTCCAGCCCAGGCCAGTCCACTTCTCACTGTTTCACACCTGAAAAGGCAGCAGATGATGGCCCAAGTACTTGGGTCCCTGCCCCCACATGCGAAAGCCAGACGGCGCTCACGGCTCCTTTCAGTCTGGCCAAGACCCAGCTGTTGTAGCTATCTGGGAAGCGAACCAGCAGACAGAACTTCAACCAATCAAATCTCTCTCTCTCTCTCTCTCTCTCTCTCTCTCTCTCTCTCTCTCTCCATTTTAAACAAATAACTCGTAAAGAAAAGTCAATAATTTGTGGAAAAATGGAAAATTCTTAGAAAAGGAACAGGAAATGACCAATAAACATATGGGAAGACATGCAACCTCACCAAAGAACTACAAATTAAAACAAGGAAATTTGTGAAAATTTAGCTGGATAAAATTTTGAATGAATGATAATGCCTAACACTGATGAGATCTGGGACACAAAGACACTGGCACACGTTTGGCAAACGTATGTCATGGCACCACTGCTTTCAAAGCACAGAACCTTGGGGCCAGCACTGTGGGACAGCGGGTAAAGCCGCCGTATGCAGGGCCAGCATCCCATGTGGGCACCTGTTCAGGTCCCAGCTGCTCCACGTCTGATCCAGCTCCCTGCTAACGCACCTGGGAAAGCAGTGGAAGATGCTCAAGTCCTTGGGTCCAGGCACCCCTGTGGAAGACCCAGAAGAAGCTCCTGGCTCCTGCCTGGCCCAGCCCCAGCCATTGCTGCTATTTGGGGGAGTGAACCAGCGGATGGAAGATATCTCTCTCTCTGCCTTTCAAATAAAGAAAAATAAATTTTAAAAAAGAAAGAGCTTAAGAGCACTAATAAATAAATAAATAAATAAAGCACAGAACTTGCAGCAGCAGCTTCACTTCAGAGTTCTCTGAAGAGACTGCAAGGACTATGCCCCAGGACGTTCATCTGAGCAACGTCACACCAAAGAAAACAAGAGGCAGCCAAAACACCCGTTGGTAAGGTGACCCTCTCATGTCCACACCCTGGAAGGCAACAGCACACAGAAAACTGCGGGCATCTCTGTGCACACACGGACGACACAGTGTGTGTGTAGACGCTCGTCCGAGGAGGGCGGAGCCTTCCCTTCCCCGGCACGCCACCACAAGGCAGCCAGGTCTGCCGCTGCACACCAAGTTCGCACGCATCAACCTCCTGACAACTCGCTCGCGTGGCTCCTCTGTGGAGCCTGCAGGGCCCTGTCATGGGGAGTGTGGGGCCCTTGAGGGCGGGGTCCCAGGCTCTGCCCCCCACCTGCTCTGAGACAGAGCCTGGCCCCGCGGGGAGGGCTGCACAGGGAACGCTCGATTCCTTCTGTGTCCTTTCAGAGACTGGAGGGGTGCATTTATAATGGAAGTATAATTTATACACAAGTATCATTTAAATTCAACGCCAGTACTCATGTATTCCCCAAATACGTTGTTAGACATGCCCGTGCCCCTTTTCTAGGAAGGCTCAGCGTTGACCACCCCTCCGATGTCCGTCACAGCCGGCTGCTTCGCCTGCTCTTGCCGATCACATAAACAGTGCGCACGGGACCCACTCCCGTGAGTGCCTCTTTAGCTCCAGATGTGGCGCCAGGCGTGCTGCAAGTCCCAGCAGCGCGCTCTGCAAGAAGAGCACTCTGCTAGGACAGCCCACAGTCTCCCCGCACAGGCACACCTGGGTCTGTCACAGGCTCACGCTGAACGCTGGCGCAGCCTTCCTGCTGTCTGGCCTGTGGGTGTGCGGGAGTCTTTCCTCCTCGGTGAGCCTGAAGGAGGCACGGGCCACGGGCCAGAGCCCCTTTCCCCGTCAGGAGGAACCGTCACGGGTCCTCCAAGCGGCCGCACCACGTCGCACTCCTCCTCAGCAACGTGTGCGGCTTCCGCAGACTCCCCCCTGCTGGAAATGCAGAACTGTCCGTCTGTGCTGCAGCCATTCCGGAAAGCGCTGCACGCGTGTCTCCGTGATTTCAGTCGGCACCTGTGATGAGGCACGATGCTGGTGCTGCACAGATCCTCAAGCGCCGGCCGGCGTCCGGCATCTTCTGTGAGGCATGCGCTGAAACGTTTTAACAGCTTTGCGATGATCCCTGGGTCTTGTCTTCTGGCTGTGAGTACATCCTCCCACTGCACTGTATGAGTTTCCTTTTTGACTGAATGACGGGTGTCCTGCTCTCAGTGTACCGCCTCTGTGATGATGGCCCTGGGTCACGTAAACACTTCTCCTTTGCCAGCCGACGCGGCCTTGGCCTCTTGGGTAGAAGTGCTGGGGGACAGGAATGCAGAAAGGGTCTCCCCCTCCAGGTTCACAGGCATTGTCCGCTAGGTTCCAGCAGGTGCTGCCTCTGTAGCACTCCGTCCCCACAGCTCTGGACTTGCCCGACTTGCCATTTTCTGGTGACGTCCCCGCTCGTGGATGTGCACCCCACGCCTGAGCAGAGCAGGGTTCAGCCCAGGACGTGGTGGGGCCTCTGCAGACATCTGGGGCTCTGAGTACACGTCTGACTTCCCAGCACCCTGCCCCACACGCGCTCCCTCAGCCGCCCCCAGCTCCCTTCCAAATCCCTCCCCTCAAGGCTGCCGGGTTCAGCAGGTTCCCCTCCACCTGCAAGCTGACCCTGTAGAGGTCACCTCGGCTGTCTCCTCTCGGGGTCACAGTTCTGCACCGCTCCCCGCCCCACGTCTCCAATCGGTGTTCTACAGACTGGTCCGGTTTTACAGCTGCTTACACTGGACACAATCCCTTGGCAGTTAATCCTTCACTGGTTGAAGCAAAAATCAATTTGCTAACACACTACTAAAGAGCAAGGGCAATTCAAAAGGGGGGGGGGGTAAAATTAAAAGGTTATCCTGATGCAAAATAAATTTGAAATTGTATATGAATATTCATCAAGGATACTGGTTTCTGTTCTTACAATGTCTCTATAAAGCTTTGGTATCAGAATTATATTAGCTGAAAAACAATTAGCTGAGATGTGTTTCCCCTCTCCTTTCTGGAAGCCCCTGGGCCGTGTTATTTCTTCTTTAAGTGTACCGGAGTTCGCCAACAAAGCTACTCGGCCCTCATGCTTTCACTGTACACAGGTCTTACCACAAACTGAATTTTTAAAGTTAATACAGGAATATTAATGTTTCTGCTACTTCTTCTGCCAGTTTTATTAACCTGTATCTTTCACGGAGCATGCCCACTACATGAGCTTATTGGCACAAAGCTGTTTCGTCTCCTCACCATCCGTAACCACGCTTTTACAATCTGTAGTGCTGGCCTCTCCTTCACTTCTGGTATTGGTGACTTGTGCTTTTTATTTACTCTTTTTCTGTTGCTCAGTCTAAAGGTTTTGCACAGGTCTTTTCAAGAAAAGGCTAATTGTAGGAGCAGGTGTTCAACCACTGATGCCCTGCCCACATCAGAGAGCCTGAGTTAGACGCCTGGCTTCTGGCTCCAACGCTGCGAATGCGGAATCTGGGAGGCAGTGGGGATGTTTCGAGCAGCTGGGCTTCTGCCGCTCACACGTGAGACCTGGACTGGGCTTCCAGCTCCTGGCTTTGGCCTCAGCCTAGCTGTTGCAAGCATCCTGGCAGTGAAGCAGCAAATGGGCTCTCTTGCACCCTCTGTCCCTCCTCTGCCTCTCCAATAAAATAATTCTTAGAAACAAATTTAAAGTTTGAGTGATTCTTGTCATTGACCCATTCCCCAGTTCACGACTATCACCCTCCCTTCTTTTACTCGGTGTTAGTTCCTTTCCTGGTGTATTAAGGTAGAAGCTTTGCTCATGGACTGGAACCCTTACTCATTTCCTAATACAGGCATTTAAAGGTATAAATCTTCCAAATATTGTCTTTACAGAGTTACATCAAAGTTTGATACACACGGCCATTATCATCCAGCTCGGAACTCTTCCTACTTTTACATGGGATTTCTGGGATCCACAGGTCATTCAGAAGTGTGTCCACACTTCCAAGCATCTGGGGTTTCCTAGTTATTTTACTGTTGCTGTTTTATAAATTGAAGCGCTGGATCAGAAGAACCCTTTCACATGCACTAGGACTGGTTTGGGCTCAAACTCTCTTCCACTGGGCAGCAGCGCCCTACGTCCTCGGGAAGAACGCGCGTACCTCAGGGTGATCTGGTTGGTCGACCAGGTGTGGTGATCTGTACCTCAGGGAGAGCCAGGTGGTCGGCTGTGTTACTGAAATCTTCCGTTTCTTTGCTGACTTTGGAATTCACCTGTTCTCTTTTACTTGGGGATGCGATTGCAATCTGTCTATGGCTGTGAACGTGCAAGTTTGTCTGTTTCTACTGATCTTCACACACCACCTGTCCACGCACACTCAGAACTCATCCATCCATGGCATGGATTGCTCCTTTTGTCACCAGGAAAAATCCCTCTCTGTCTCTAACAGAACTCTATCTTGAAGTCTACCTCTTCCGATAAAACCATAGCAGTCCTCAAAAGTCTGCAGAAAAATGAAACCAAAAGATGAGTTT
Source organism: Lepus europaeus (assembly GCF_033115175.1). Lineage (NCBI taxonomy): Eukaryota > Metazoa > Chordata > Mammalia > Lagomorpha > Leporidae > Lepus > Lepus europaeus. Next base: position 2,406,983 of record NC_084836.1, read on the forward strand.
GAGAGCCGGCACTGTGATGCAGCAGGTCAAGCTGCCCTCTGTGACGCCAGCATCCCAGTGAGCACCTATGTGAGTCCTGGCTGCTCCACTTCCGGTCCAGCTCCCTGCTAATGGGCCTGGGAGAGCAGCAGCAGGTGTCTAAGTGCTTGGACCCTGCCACCCATGTGGGAGACTCAGATGGAGTTCTGGGCTGCTGGAGCCGGCCTGGTCCACCTTGGCTGCTGCCAAGGGAACCAGCAGAACTACAGTCTCTTTCTTGGAGCCAGCACCATGGTGCAGTGGGTTAATCCTCCAGCTGAGGCGCCGGCATCCCATGTGGGTGCCATTTCTAGTCCTGGCTGCTCCACTTGCGACCCAGCTCTCTACTATGGCCTGGGAAAGCAGTGGAGGACGGCCCACGAAGAGGCGCCTGGCTCCTGGCTTCAGATCGGTGCAGCGCCGGCCATTGCTGCCATTTGGGGAATGAACCAACGGAGGGAGGACCTTTCTCTCTGTCTATAACTCTAATTCTCAAGTAAAATAAGCAAAATCTTTTTTTAAAAAAAGTCTCTTTTTCTGTGTCTCTGCCTTTCAATAGATAAAAATGCATAAATAAAATTTTTCAAAAAAGGTAAGTTTATTTTGATACAAAAAAATCCTGAAATCCATGCACAATTTTTTCCTAATGCACACTTTGCACAAACTCTTTGAAGACCCTTACATAACCAATTAGCGTGTGTGTGGCGTGCATTCCGCACTTTTCTGTTGCAACCACCCAAGCCTTTGTGCTCAGGGTTGTGCTTGGCTAGGCTACAGTTTCAACATTTCAGGCCTCTTCAAAATTTCAGGTGCTGGACATTCACTCCCCAGGGCAACAGTGTTGGCAGGCGGGGGCCTGGCGGAGGTGTTAGGTCAGGAGACGCTGCCACACCACGGGAGGACACGGCAAGAAGTCCCTCACCACGTCCCAGCTCCAGCCCTCGATAAACTCCCGTCACAGCAGCACAGAAAAGACAGATGCCTTTCCTTTCTGCTCCTCTCTGCATTTCCTAGATCAGAGGGTGAAACAGCTACACGTCGTGGATTTGAAGTGTAAGAAAAGCTGAGATGAGCAGAAAATAAATGAGAAATAACTACCATTTCTTCCCCCCACAATGGAGGACTCAAAAATTAAGCATAGGATTCCAAAAAATAAAACTTTGCAAGAGTTTTATGAAAACAACACCAAGATCACAATTCCACGCTCACCTGCCCGGTGAAGGCTTTCGTTCTCAACAAGCTTGCCGAGCCAGCGACCCAAGGAATGGACAGGCAGCCCGCTGAGGGCAGCAAGTGCGCTTGGGTTCAGCGAGGCTGTGGGACAGCACCCTTCTCTCCCCTGAGCTTGAGCCACTCCACCGGAACACGAGACAAACAGAAGCAGCTGCCTTGTTAAGTCACACGATGTCCACAGGAACAGAGAGACAGCACACGGAAGCATCTGTAAACAGTGACACGCACACGCAGGGGCACGACGCCGAGGGCTGACAGACACATTAGCCGGTGCGCTCTGAACCCACCCTACAGCAACTGGGATTCGTCTGTTCTAATTGGATGTCAAATACCACATTCGAGATTCCACCAGAAACCTGTCACGATCCCGTGCACACGAAGAACTCATAATTAGAAGCACCTTTGTCTGAGGAGCCAAGAATAACAGAAAAATCAAACCATAATTTTTTTCATAATACTCATCTCTTTTTAACTGGTTTTAATTATGATTTTTTTCTTTCATGGCAATAAACTCCAAAAGGACACAGAACAAAAACAAGAAATGCATGCACAGAATGGCACAGCTTCCACAACCTAGATTAAAGCTGAGTGCGACCAGCCCAGATTCAGTCTGCAAAATAAGCAATCTCCGTGTCGAAGAAAGAGGCCAGACACTCACAGATTAGCTCCACTACCCAGCACTCAGAGCCCTGCTGCTGTGTGCACTACCTGAGGGGCACAGCCCCTGAAACCCTCCTTACACTCAGCGTGCACCCACACGCTCTCTCCCCCACTGCACCCACACATTCTCTCCCCCACTGCACCCACACGCTCTCTCCCCCACTGCACCCACACGCTCTCTCCCCCACTGCACCCACACATTCTCTCCCCCACTGCACCCACACGCTCTCTCCCCCACTGCACCCACACGTTCTCTCCCCCACTGCACCCACACACTCTCTCCCCCACTGCACCCACACATTCTCTCCCCCACTGCACCCACACGCTCTCTCCCCCACTGCACCTACACGCTCTCTCCCCCACTGCACCCACACGCTCTCTCCCCCACTGCACCCACACGCTCTCTCCCCCACTGCACCTATACGCTCTCTCCCCTACTGCACCCACATGCTCTCTCCCCCACTGCACCTAGACATTCTCTCCCCCACTGCACCTACACGCTCTCCCCCACTGCACGCACACATTCTCTCCCCCACTGCACCTACACATTCTCTCCCCCACTGCACCCACACGCTCTCTCCCCCACTGCACCCACACGCTCTCTCCCCCACTGCACCCACACGCTCTCTCCCCCACTGCACCTACACATTCTCTCCCACCACTGTACCCACACATTCTCTCCCCCACTGCACCTACACGCTCTATCCACCACTGTACCCACACATTGTCTCCCCCACTGCACCCACACGCTCTCTCCCCCACTGCACCCACACGCTCTCTCCCCCACTGCACCTACACGCTCTCTCCCCCACTGCACCCACACGCTCTCTCCCCCACTGCACCCACACACTGTGTCCACCACTGCACCTACACGTTCTCTCCCCCACTGCACCCACACACTCTCCCCCCACTGCACCCACACGCTCTCTCCCCCACTGCACCTACACGTTCTCTCCACCACTGTACCCACACGCTCTCTCCCACTGCACCCACACATTCTCTCCCCCACTGCACCCACACACTGTGTCCACCACTGCACCTACATGCTCTCTCCCCCACTGCACCCACACATTCTCTCCCCCACTGCACCCACACGTTCTCTCCACCACTGCACCCACACGCTCTCTCCCCCACTGCACCCACACATTCTCTCCCACCACTGCAACCACACAACTCTCCCCCACTGCACCTACACGCTCTATCCACCACTGCACCCACACATTCTCTCCCCCACTGCACCCACACGTTCTCTCCCACCACTGTACCCACACATTCTCTCCCCCACTGCACCCACACACTGTGTCCACCACTGCACCTACACGCTCTCTCCCCCACTGCACCCACACGCTCTCTCCCCCACTGCACCTACACATTCTCTCTCCCACTGCACCCACACGCTCTCTCTCCCACTGCACCCACACATTCTCTCCCCCACTGCACCCACACGTTCTCTCCCACCACTGTACCCACACATTCTCTCCCCCACTGCACCTACACGCTCTCTCCCCCACTGCACCCACACGTTCTCTCCACCACACCCACACTGACCTCACTCACAACTGTAACTACACCCTGCACACACTCTGTTCACACTCACTCACCACACTGTGAGAGCTTCCTGCACACGCTCTGTCCACACTGCTCACCACACACTGTGAGAGCTCCCTGCACACGCTCTGTCCACACTCACCACACTGTGAGAGCTCCCTGCACACGCTCTGTCCACACTGCTCACCACACTGTGAGAGCTCCCTGCACACACTCTGTCCACACTCACCACACACTGTGAGAGCTCCCTGCACACGCTCTGTCCACACTGCTCACCACACACTGTGAGAGCTCCCTGCACACGCTCTGTCCACACTCACCACACTGTGAGAGCTCCCTACACACGCTCTGTCCACACTGCTCACCACACTGTGAGAGCTCCCTGCTCACGCTCTGTCCACACTCACCACACACTGTGAGAGCTCCCTGCACACACTCTGTCCACACTGCTCACCACACACTGTGAGAGCTCCCTGCACACGCTCTGTCCACACTGCTCACCACACTGTGCGAGCTCCCTGCACACGCTCTGTCCACACTCACCACACACTGTGAGAGCTCCCTGCACACACTCTGTCCACACTGCTCACCACACACTGTGAGAGCTCCCTGCACACGCTCTGTCCACACTGCTCACCATACTGTGAGAGCTCCCTGCACACGCTCTGTCCACACTGCTCACCACACACTGTGAGAGCTCCCTGCACACGCTCTGTCCACACTGCTCACCACACAGAGAGCTCCCTGCACACACTCTGTCCACACTGCTCACCACACACTGTGAGAGCTCCCTGCACACGCTCTGTCCACACTGCTCACCACACTGTGAGAGCTCCCTGCACACGCTCTGTCCACACTGCTCACCACACACTGTGAGAGCTCCCTGCACACGCTCTGTCCACACTGCTCACCACACACTGTGAGAGCTCCCTACACACGCTCTGTCCACACTCACCACACACTGTGAGAGCTCCCTGCACACACTCTGTCCACACTACTCACCACACTGTGAGAGCTCCCTGCACACACTCTGTCCACACTACTCACCACACTGTGAGAGCTCCCTGCACACGCTCTGTCCACACTCACCACACACTGTGAGAGCTCCCTGCACACGCTCTGTCCACACTCACCACACTGTGAGAGCTCCCTGCACACGCTCTGTCCACACTGCTCACCACACTGTGAGAGCTCCCTGCACACGCTCTGTCCACACTGCTCACCACACTGAGAGAGCTCCCTGCACACGCTCTGTCCACACTCACCACACACTGTGAGAGCTCCCTGCACACGCTCTGTCCACACTGCTCACCACACACTGTGAGAGCTCCCTGCACACGCTCTGTCCATACTGCTCACCACACACTGTGAGAGCTCCCTGCACACGCTCTGTCCACACTCACCACACTGTGAGAGCTCCCTGCACACGCTCTGTCCACACTGCTCACCACACACTGTGAGAGCTCCCTGCACACGCTCTGTCCACACTCACCACACACTGTGAGAGCTCCCTGCACACGCTCTGTCCACACTCACCACACACTGTGAGAGCTCCCTACACACGCTCTGTCCACACTCACCACACACTGTGAGAGCTCCCTGCACATGCTCTGTCCACACTCACCACACTGTGAGAGCTCCCTGCACACGCTCTGTCCACACTGCTCAACACACTGTGAGAGCTCCCTGCACACGCTCTGTCCACACTCACCACACACTGTGAGAGCTCCCTGAACACGCTCTGTCCACACTCACCACACACTGTGAGAGCTCCCTGCACATGCTCTGTCCACACTGCTCACCACACACTGTGAGAGCTCCCTGCACACGCTCTGTCCACACTGTTCCCACTGACACCCGCTACCACAGACCAGCCTTTCGGAAAAGCTAGTCTTTTCCATCCCTCACAGGCCTCATCCTGGCCTCAGAAGGAGCAACGTTAACCTGTGCAATCCACTCCGCACTGCTGAGAAAGAGCAGGAGGCACAGCTGGGCACTGGAGGAGTGGCGGCCTCTTCAGTGCTAGGAGGACATCACCACGGCTGCCATGGCCACACCAGAGAGGCATCTTGAAGCCGTGTGACAAAGAATCCCAGCTCCACTCCCGCCCTGACCCTCAGCAAGAGGACAGCAAAGGAGAAATGCCATCAACAAGGACAAGGGCCCATACAGATGGCTGCAGAGAAAACCGTCAACAGAAACCCAAGACAGCAGAGAGGAGACAGGATAGAGAAGAGGGCTCCCTGCCAAGAGGGAGACTCGGCAGTGGTGGCAGAGACCCCCAGGAAGTGCTGCGTGAGGGCCACGCACACAGGAGGACCCCTCCCGGTGGCAGGGGACAGTGCTCCCCACCATGCAGCAGAGTCCCCCTGCTGCATCCCAAAGGTTAGCGCCTGGGATGAACAAGTTACATACAGATGCTCACATTGCTGTGAGGTAAAGTGGGGAAGGTGGACGCACAATGCTATCTCTAGGCTCACAGAAAAGAACTGTCCCAAAACGATCACGTCGGCTCTGTGTCCAGGGCCCAAGGACCCTCAGTTGGAGGAAGCTATGCACACAGAAGCTCAGAGACGTGGGACAACAAATACTTCCTATCACTGGACAACACTCGGGGAGAAACTGGACCCGGGGGGCAGGCAGGGCCTGACCGTGCAGAGGTGGCCATCTGGACTCACACTCCCAGGTGCTGGGCAGCCAATGTGGACAGGGGAGAGCCAGGGGAGCAGAGCAAAGACGCTCGTGGTCTCGCGCCCCAGTGTGGTTTCTGTAAGGAGGAACACCTGTGTTCAGACATGTGCTGCCACACACGCTGAGAGACTCGTGGGGAGACAGCAAAGCTCCTTGACCCTTTCAGCCATGAGGCTCATGGCAGCCAGACCCAGCACAGCCAAAGCGTGGCACAGCCCCAGGCAACCACTGGCCCGTGCACTCCACATTCAGCGTCCAAGGATGGGCCACATGTGGGCCAGGCACTGTCCTGGAACCACAATGGAAATGGATCCAGTCTGGGGCTGCCCACAGCACCCTCCATGGTACACCACTTCTCTCCATCAGGGTCCACAAAATGTTGCCTCTAGGAGTAGGTTCCTACCACCCCGTCACCCTCAGGATTTCAGGATGGAATGAAGAACTTTCTAGGCGAGCCTGCTTAGTCAACTTCCTAATGTCACAGGTGGAACAGGACTGTGCTTCCCAATCTGACCCCGACGTGTCAACAGCCGATGGACTCAATCTAATGATTGATGGGAGAAGGCGGGGGCTCCATTTAATTGTGCTGCTAGGAGGTGAGGAGACCTGAGCCGGCGCGGGCTCCCTGGGCCTCACTCTGCCTCCAGCTCCCCATGGGGCCCCTCCTCCACACCAGATGCCAGACAAGGGAGCTGCCAGATCCTGACCTCTGACCCTCCGAAATGGAAGCCAGAATAAGCCTTCTGCTTCACAGGAAGCGCCACTCGGGTACTTTAGCTAAAGTAGTAAAAGGCTGACCGGCACACTAGCCATCAATCCAAGAACGGACTGTTGGCCGGCGCCGTGGCTCAACAGGCTAATCCTCCGCCTTGCGGCGCCGGCACACCGGGTTCTAGTCCCGGTCAGGGCACCGATCCTGTCCCGGTTGCCCCTCTTCCAGGCCAGCTCTCTGCTGTGGCCAGGGAGTGCAGTGGAGGATAGCCCAAGTGTTTGGGCTCTGCACCCCATGGGAGACCAGGATAAGCACCTGGCTCCTGCCATCGGAACAGCGCGGTGCGCCGGCCGCAGCGCGCTACCGCGGCGGCCATTGGAGGGTGAACCAACGGCAAAAGGAAGACCTTTCTCTCTGTCTCTCTCTCTCTCTCACTATCCACTCTGCCTGTCAAAAATAAAAAAAAAATAAAATAAAAAAATTAAAAAAAAAAAAAAAAAAAAAAAAGAACGGACTGTTGTCACTTGTCACGGGAGCCCATCTCCTCACCACCGTATGTACCGGGAAGGCTGAGCAGCACCGGGAAGGCTGAGCAGCACAGCGAGCTCCCCACCTGGGCCAGGCTCCTCCTCCACAGACACAGCCAGGAGGGGACGGGATCCTGTGTCACTTAACCCTTGCAGAGGTGTTTCCACAGGACCCTGGAGCCCGCGCTGCAGCCGGGGCAGTAGCTGTGGGCGCTCTTCCCGCTCTGAGAGCTGCCTCTGGCTGCCCAGCAAGATGAGATGAGACAGGGATGTTCAATTACCTGGCAGCTTTTCCGAACAGGTACGGGATTCTAAGCTTGATGGCCCTAAACTGCTGTAATTAACATAATGACATTTTCAAGATCACTCCTCTAGCCTTAACTTCCCCTTTGAGCTGAAGGTCTGTGTCCTCCAGGCAGTTTCTGGGTAACCAATGGGAAGAATGTGCATTTGGAGGCAGGGGGAGGGGCGTTTAGGTGGTGCCTGGGGGAAGGAGGCAGGGAGGGGCCCTGGCCTGGGAGGTGAGATGTCACCTTATTGGCTGATGTGGCACAGAGAGGCGCCTGAGCCACAGGGCATCAGGGAAGCGCTGGCGCCCAGGCCGGGGCAGCCCTGAAGGAGGAAAGCCTGGGCAGAGGGGTGCAGGCCCAGTGAGGCGCCTGGTGAAGAAAGGGCTCCTGCCCTGTGGCAGCGAGCCTGCTTGGTTGCCAAGACATTTTGGAGCCCATTATGGGGCTGTAATTAAATCACAATGAGAATAGCACAAAGGCGGCTGGTGCTGAGGCTCACTAGGCTAATCCTCCACCTCGCGGTGCCGGCACACTAGGTTCTCGTCCTGGTCGGGGCACCGGATTCTGTCCCGGTTGCCCATCTTCCAGGCCAGCTCTCTGCTGTGGCCCGGAGTGCAGTGGAGGATGGCCCAAGTCCTTGGGCCCTGCACCCCATGGGAGACCAGGAGAAGCACCTGGCTCCTGCCTTCGGATCAGGGCGGTGCGCCGGCCGGAGCACACAGGCCATGGCAGCCATTGGAGGGTGAACCAACAGCAAAGGAGCAGCCATTGGAGGGTGAACCAATGGCAAAGGAAGACCTTTCTCTCTCTCTCTCTCTCTCTCTCTCTCACTGTCCACTCTGCCAGTCAAAACAAAAAAAAAACCAAGAATAGCACAATGGCAAGAAAATACACAGAATGAGCAAGTTAAACGCTAGAGGCCTCTAGACCCACCCTCCAGGTAGTGGACACAGCAGCCCCAGAGAAACAGGGCCAAAGGGAGCTGGGCTCCGAGCTCACGGCTGGGAGAGCATCACTCCCTCCCCAGCTGGGATCTGTGCGCATCACTGTGGCACCAGCAGGGCCTGGGGCAGAAGACATCTCAGATGCACAACTGATGACCCGTAAGGCTCCTCCCCCTTTTCTCGACCTGGGACAGCCTTAGTCTTACTAACATCACTTCCTCCCAGGAGTCTTCCAGCTCCTCCACGCTACCTTGGAGAGCGCCCACCGACTTCCCAATCTCATGCTCTCTGCTATGGCATCAGCCATACTCAGGGCTCCTGGAGGGGGGATCCATGCTGCATTCGGTCCACAGACATGGTACGGGCACCTAACGCATGCCCAGTACTACCAACAGAAAGAGAAGCAAGACGCAGGCATTTGGCTGAACAGTCAGGAGGCCCCATGTGACACCCACACCCCACATCAGAGCACCTGAGTTCAAATCCCAGATCTGCTTCTGATTCAGCTTCCTGCTATTGCACACCCTAGGAGGCAGCAGGTGATGCTCAAGAGGTTCAGTCTCTGCCACTCACATGAGAGACCTGGACTGAGCTCCTGGCTCCTGGCTCCGGCCTGGCCCAGCCCCCGCTGCTGCAGGCATCTGAGGAATGGATCAATGAGTGCAAGATCTCTGTATCTCTAAGCCTTTCAAAAAGATAACAAATAAGTTAAAATACTGTTTTTGAAAAAGAGAGACCTGAGAGTTGTCCCTCTCCTCCAGGAGGCTGTGGCCACAGGGGAAAGGCAGGCCCTTGCCCACACTGCGGCAGAATGTGTGGACTGGGGCGGTAGAGAGCCAGCACAGCTTTGGAAGCACGCCTGTGACGCAGTGTCCAGAACACCTGCCTAGCAAACAAGACTCCTTTCCCACAGGACATTGGAACAAACCTCCAGGAACTATTCACAGAAACCAGGCAGAACTCAGCTCTGCGTGTGCTTAGGTCAGAAAGCACGCCGGTGACCCCACACGTGTCTGGGGCTATCTTATCATTTACTGCGTGTTTTGCTTGATTTTGCTGGTTGTAACGATTACACGCATCACAACCATTTCTTGTTAATAGCTGACCTCAGTGAACATGCCCAGTGCACTGACAGTGAGGGACGTAAATCCTGTTTACATAAAAGCTGCTGTGTTAGCAACACCGGCAGATGACTTCTGGCCCACTTCATGGTGGGTATCTTGCCTCCCCTCAGCCCTTCCGCCCGGGGAGCTCAAGAGCAGTCATGGTGAGGAGAAAGTACCTGGAAAATCTTACGTGCTTGCCCTCAGCACAGGCTGTAACATGCCGCTCAGGCCCAGCTCAGCTCTACCTCAGACACACACAGAACGCAGCAGGACAAAGGGGAACAGGTGCTACAGGCACAGCACCTGCTCACCCAAAGCCGGCCTCCCTGCTGTCTCCTCCTGCAGCCTGGCCCACGATGCAACCAACAAGAGGAAGAGGATGGTCCTGCCAAGAATCCTGGATAGCAAAAATTAATAATAATAATAATAGGGTAATCAGAAGTGGGCAAAGGGCTGGAGCAGGCATGCCTGCAAAGATAAACAGACGCCAATAAGCAAGTCCAAGACGCTCAGAATCATGAGCCATCAGAAACTCCCCCACCAGGAGACGCCCCTCACGGCAAGAAGGCTGGGATCCGACACAGTGGGAAGGCCGGAGTCCTCCTGCACTGAGGGAGCAGACTGCTGTAGCTGTGGCAGGGACTCGCCCGGCACACACAGTGACCGTTTCAGCCAGCAGTTCCACTCCTAGATACGTGTGCACAACAACTTGTACACGAACATTCACAGAAGCACCCACAGCGGCCAACATGCAGAGACGCTGCAAACACCCAGGCGGTAGCCACCGGGGAAACAAAACGCAGCATCTCCCTGCTACGGAATCTTCTTCGGCCAACAGAAGGACAATGCATGCATGCTGCAACACAGACGAACCCTGAGAACATCTGCCAGGTGAAACAGCCAAGTCTCAAAAAGCACAGGCTGCAGGTTTCTGTTTTTATGAAATGTCCAGACTAGACAGATTCATAGACAGACAGTGGGGACGGGCGGGGCAGACTGCCATGCGGATGAGGGAACTGCTCTAACACCTCCTGGCTGATGGTCGCACTACTCTGCAAACATACTGGCAAGCAGGAATCGAACGCTGTAACTGGTGCTATCTATCCCGACAACGACATTTAGAAAACAGTCCTGAGTAAGGAACTGTGGACGGATATTGAAAACCTGACCACCTTCTCAAAAAGGCAGGCGTGGGAGAGGGGGCTGGCACGGTGGGGAGCACGATGATGGTGGACCAGCTCTGAGGACGCTGCACAGGGAAGCAAAGATCAGAATCCAGAGGGTTCCTGAGACGGCGCAAAGTGGCCGAGCAACGGCCTTCTACACAGACAGGCTGCGTGCAAGCAGACTGCTGCTCTGTTTCCAGTGAGTGAGGTCTTCAGGAGGCCACAGTCAGGCTAAACCCACTCAGACCCGTGCCACGACCCAGTGGTGCCAACGGGGCCCTGAGCATTCCCAAGAACTCAGGAAACACCCCAGCCTTCATTATGCCGGAAACAAGGTCAAAGGCAATGCTGTTCCTAGATTTCATGAGAAAGACCCCTCCCTCCAGCTCCCACCCAAGCTTCGGATCAGCCCAGCTCCAGCCGTTGCAGACATCTAGGAAGTGAGCCAGCAGATGCAAGAAGACCGACCGACCTCTCTCTCTGCCTCTGCCTTTCTGTAACTCCGCCTTTTAAATAAATAAATAATGTTCACTTTCTCTGGGCCAGTAATTTCATTTCTGGAAATCTGAACCAAGGGAATTACCCAACATGCAAACAAATATCCATGCAGAAAGATGGCCATCACAGCATTGTTTCTATGTACAAAAATATACGGTCTCAGTGTTTAACACGGAACTGATTCAAGCTGTGCCCATTGTTGCCGTGGTGAATTCTCACAATCTGATGCTACCTCTGCTCATTCTCCTTCCACGGGTTTCCTGGCTCTGTGTGTGGCCTCCAGGTATGCTATGCACCTGTCTGACCAGGACCTGTAAGTAATAAAACCTTTATTTCCAATCTGTGTCTCTCTGGAACAAAATTAAAGGTTACTAAAAGAAACCAAGAAATAGATCCAAAATGTCTACAGGAAAACTTTAGGTCTTTCAAAGCAAAGAAAAGCCAAGTGCATCTAATCTGCATCCCCCTAACCAGCCCTCCTCCCCCACTCTTCAGAGAGCCCTAATCGTTTGTTAGTCACTTCACAAGGTCTAATTACACTGTTCCCTCCTTCAATACCATTGATCCCACAGCCAATGTTGCGTGGCATTTAATTAAAGGAAAGGCTACTGCTATTTCATGTTAAAAATTTAAATCCTTTCAACAAATTAGAAGCTTGAGGTTTGCTTTTTTTTTTTTTTTTTTTGGCTTTCCAGTAGGAACCATTGAAGACAGACCCTGGGCCTCCTATAATGCCAGGATCAAGGGACACGTATATGCGCGCGCACACACACACAAGGTCTCACCCACCACCCTCCCTGGAAGCAGTTATTCCATTTCTCAACAAGCAGACCCAGTAACAAGACTGGCTTGAGCGAGTGCAGTTGTCCTGATGCCCCAAGATGTAAATGTTAACCAGGCGCTCACTCAGGGGCACCTGAGACAGCGGTTCCCCACATCCGCGGTTCGTGGTTAGGAGCCTGGCACAATCACAACAGCTTGGTGTCTCCCACATACCTGCTCTTCCTAGCCCCCCACTCCTGCAGGATGAAAGCCCTCGGGGCGTGCAAAGCATAGGCGCTGTTCCCCGGCACTCTGAAGGACTCCCCCTGCCCACGTCCGTCCTGTGGCTCCAAGGCCAGCAAGCACTCTCTTCGATGTCACACAGCCTGAGAAGCCACTGGACAGGAAGCAGGATACACGGAAAGGCTGGAGACAGTCTTGTCTGTGATAAGCTCAATTAATTTCAGATAAGTATGCAGCGTAATTACAAAGGCAAAGCAACATCACCTCCCAAGCCCCTGCCTGCAACTTCACATTCTGTGCATAGAAGGAAAGCTCAAGAGTAACAAGAGAAAGAACCCTGGGCAGACGAGAACTGACCATAACCCCTCCTACTGGCAACAACCCACAGCCCAGGCAGGCGTGTTCTGCTGCATGGGGCTGGACCTGGCGCCAGCAGAGGGCCTCGGTCCAGAACATCGAGTGCCTGGTTCTCTACGCGACAGTGCACTGCTGACCAAGTGACTCCACAGACCCGGCCTTGGCCTGGCTGGCCCACGCCACTCCCAGCCCCACTGAAGCCACCACTCCCTGACCTCTGTGAGAGGACACTTCTGGACACTTCCACTTATATGGCTTGAGCTCTGTTCCCACACTCATCTCAGCCTCCCCACCCCCACCCAGAACAGAGACTTTTTTGCACACCCACTCCCACACCCCCACCTCCTGGTCTATCGCTGCACAGACAAGGCTGGACAATGTCCGGTGTGCCTGCCCAGCAAGAGGGCAAGAACTCAGGGCTCCAGGTCAGCCGGGAGCCACTGCCACAGCTGGCTGCTAGTCAGGCCTGTGTCACCTACAGGGAGGCGCCTGTGTGACGCGTCTCTCGAAGCAGACATCATGGGGCAGTTGACACTTATGCCAAGACAACAGGGGCAGGAAGCCAGCGTGGCCCAGTGGCCCAGGCCTGTGACCCGTCAGTGCACAGGGCACAGCCAAGGTCCTCTGGGAGGCACAGGGACCAGAGGGCTTCCTGGTGGCCCTGAGACGATACCACAGGGGTGGAAGCGCACATTCCAGGCGAGGAAAACGTTTGCTATCGTGAGTTGTAATTTCTACTGTGATGGTTACTGCACTGCTATCCATTGTGGGATCCAGTTCCCTCACGTCTTAGCATCTACTGTAACAGTCACCATTCAGGGGTTTAGGCAGAGTCACAGCAAGCAGTCCAGAATCGGCAGGTTCCTACATCTGGACAGAACAGAAGGATGAACGAGTAATTAGGCATCTGATTATGAAGAGCATGAGATACCAGGTGTCTGATCTCTGTCCTGCAAGCGATGGGGAGCCGGCAGAGTGGAAGCGAGAGCCATGGTTCAGGTGACTGTCTCCTGCTCGGACACAGGACGCATCACAGGGGATGAGGGAAACACGGACAGTAGCTGGGACACAGAGAGAAGAATGAAGGAACGAGGGACATTTCTGAAAGACAAGCTTTAGCAATAACTAGGTTAGGAGACAAAGAGGAAGCCATTGACAATGACCCCCAGGCTCACCCTGGGAAAGGGAGATGAGTGCATCTGTGATACACACAGGAGATCAAGAAGGCCAGCGCTGTGGCTCAGCGGGCAAAGCCACCACCTGCAGTGCCATCCCATGTGGCTGCCAGTTCGAATCCTGGCTGCCCCACTTCCGATCCAGCTCTCCTCTATGGCCTGGGAAAGCAGCAGAAGATGGCCCCTGCACCCACATAGGAGACCCAGAAGAAGCTCCTGGCTCCTGGCTTCAGATCGACCCAGCTCCAGCCATTGCAGCCATTTCGGGAGTGAACGCAGAAGGAAGATCTCTCTCTCTCTCTCTCTCTCTCTCTCTCTCTCTCTTTCAATTAAATAAAAAAATCTTAAAAAAAAATAAAAAAAAAAAACACCGGAGACCAAGCAGCACTGCTTCAGCGGAAGACGAGAGAACTGGAGAGGCCCGAGAAGCAATGCGTGGAGGCCCTGCCAGCCCCAGGCAGGGGTCTGTGCCAGCACTGGCTTCCCAGGAGTCTGTCACCTGGAGGGAAGCGCTCATCCCCAAGCAAAGTCTGCGGGGGTCTCCCGAAGATGCTGAGATGGAGGCGGGAACACAGGAGGACCCCAACCAAGGGAGCGCACTGAGAAGGCAACCAACCCAAGAGACTCACTTCAGCAAACGGGCGGTGGGAGAGGTTGGGCTCGTTTAGGGGTGGGGAGGACATCACAGCAGGACGTCACAGCAATCCTGGCAGAAACAACTTGCAGAAGTGTCCCCTGGTGCAAAGGGCCTGTGAGGGCAAACAGGATGGCTGGGAAAAGCCGCCCCTCAGCAGAGTGAGAGCAGCACACCCTCCACAGAGGCCTGTGCCGGAGCATCCAGCCCCTCAGAGCAGACCCCTCCAGGGCCCAGGGAGTAGCTGCTGACACAATCAACTTCTTGAGGTTTGATTTCTTCATCTAGAAAACAGGAAGTGGACTCAAGTCACTTCTCGGCTCCCACTGCACTCCCAAGCACAACAGGGCAAATGTGACGTCTTCACTGGCCTCTGACAAATCAGGGGGTCAACTTCAGGGCACGGGCGCTTACAGAACCCTAAGTCTCGGGCCGGCGCCGTGCCTCACTACTTAATCCTCTGCCTGTGGCGCCGGCAACCCATATGGGCGCCGGGTTCTGTCCCGGTTGCTCCTCTTCCAGTCCCACTCTCTGCTGTGGCCCGGGAAGGCAGGGAGGATGGCCCACGTGCTTGGACCCCTGCACCCGCATGGGAGACCAGGAGAGGCACCTGGCTCCTGGCTTTGGATCAGCATAGCTCCAGCCATGGCAGCCATTTGGAGAGTGAACCAATGGAATGAAGACCTTTCTTTCTGTCTCTCTCTCACTGTCTAACTCTGTCAAATAAATAAATTTTAAAAAAAAGAACACTGAGTCACTGAGTCTTTTTTTTTTTTTAAGATTTATTTTATTTATTTGAAAGTCAGAGTTACACAAAGAGAGGAGAGGCAGAGAGAGAGAGAGAGAGAGAGAGAGAGAGAGTCTTCCATCCGATGGTTCACTCCCCAACTGGCCGCAACGGCTGGAGCTGTGCAGATCCGAAGCCAGGAGCCAGGAGCTTCTTCTGGGTCTCCCACATGGGTGCAGGGCCCAAGCACTTGGGCCATCCTTCCTGCCTTCCCGGGCCACAGCAGAGAGCGGGATAGGAGTGGAGCAGCCAGGTCTGAACACTGAGTCTCAAACCAGCCCTCGAAGCAGCTGCACACGAGGCCCTAAAGCCCCCACTCGGCATGTGGCATGTTGATCCTCTAGGGCCCACAAAGGGAAAGCCTGACAGGTCGCTGCAAGGCCGGGCGCAGAGCCAGGGCGCGCAGCCCCCAGTGTAAAGGAACGAGAGAACGTCCTGTGCCCATCCCTCCACGTGAGGTGGGGAGCACCTCTCTCTCTGAGACTCTGCTCAGCCCCTGGAAATGCTGTATCATTCCTGCCCCACAGCAGGTTAGAAACGCGAGCGGGCAACTGTTGGGGAACAGGGTTTTTTTAGTTTTGCTTTGTTTCTTGTTTTTGTGGGTTTTTTTTTTTTTTTCTGTCCAAATTGTTGAACTCTTAGTGTAGAGTTGGTCTTCAGTGTATAAAGTGAATTGAAAATGGATCCTAGTGGAGAACGGGAGAGGGAAGAGGTGGAGAGCGGGGGCAGCATGGTGGGAAGAATCGACATATTCCTAAAGTTGTACTTATGAAATGCATTACGTCTGTGTTCTTTAAATAAAAGGTTTCTTTGGGGGCAGGGGGATAAAAAGTGAGCAGGCTGGACTGGGCAGGCCGACGCAGCAGGAAGGGTCTAAGGACCGCACGCGACAGCGGGAAGGACGCTGAGCAAGGCCCAGGCCACCCTCGGGCTCCTCCGGCTCTTCCTAGACAGCTACCCACCGCACTCTGGTGTGCCAGAGGGCCGCAGCCCTGCAAGTGCTCCCCACTGCGGAAAGGGCTGTGAAGGAACCGTGTCCCCAACAAGAGCAGGAGGGGGGTCATGCTGGCCAGGCTCAAGGACTGTCCCACCTGCGGCAGGAGCTGGGGGACAGGCGGCAGGCTTCACAGAACACAAGAGATCTCAGTGGGACTGGCAGCAGGCTCTGCACAGGGGAAATGGAAGGACCCCCCCCCCTCCCAACAGGCAGAGAGCGCAGATCCTAGGAGCCCCCGGAAGGGCAAGTGAGAGAGAGACAGTGAGCGCAGATCCTAGGAGCCCCCGGAAGGGCAGGTGAGAGAGAGACAGTGAGCGCAGGTCCTAGGAGCTCCCGGAAGGGCAAGTGAGAGACACAGTGAGCACAGGTCCTAGGAGCTCTGGGAAGGGCAGGTGAGAGAGAGACAGTGAGCGCAGATCCTAGGAGCCCCCGGAAGGGCAAGTGAGAGAGAGACAGTGAGCGCAGATCCTAGGAGCCCCCGGAAGGGCAGGTGAGAGAGAGACAGTGAGCGCAGGTCCTAGGAGCTCCCGGAAGGGCAGGTGAGAGACACAGTGAGCACAGGTCCTAGGAGCTCTGGGAAGGGCAGGTGAGAGACACAGTGAGCACAGGTCCTAGGAGCTCCGGGAAGGGCAGGTGAGAGACACAGTGAGCGCAGGTCCTAGGAGCTCCGGGAAGGGCAGGTGAGAGAGAGACAGTGAGCACAGGTCCTAGGAGCTCCCGGAAGGGCAGGTGAGAGAGAGACAGTGAGCGCAGGTCCTAGGAGCTCCCGGAAGGGCAGGTTGGGAGGACAGAGAAATAACTGCAGCTCTGTTCTCCCCGCAGGGCCCTGGATGCGGCCAGGAAAGCAGAGCCGGTCTTCCAGAGCCGGGATGGAACAAGCTTGACCGGAGGAGCTGACAGGGCAGCAGAGAGGAGGCGTTAACGGGGGTACTAGGAGAGGCTGGGCCTGCTCAAGTGCAGCAAGAAAGAAGCCAGGTGGCTGGGTGGGGGAGGCCCAGCCCGAGGAGACTGAACCCCTCTGGCCAGCGTGGCTTTATTAACCCAGTGAGGGGTCGCGGGCAGATTCCTTCACCCCTGAGATGATAAGGCCCTCACAGGACTGAGAGTCGGATTAACAGAAGCAAGGACCCCAGCCCCACAAAGGATATTCCAGCCAGCTCAGGACTGCCGCCGCGCTTCAGAGAAGACAGGCACCAGGACTCTGCACCTGAGTGCTGCCCCGGAAGAGGCCCAATCAAGGACAGGAGCCAGATGCCGCGGCCACCGCCTGGCATCCGGGGGAGGCTGAGTCCTCTGCGCTCCTGGGAAGCCAGGGCCACAGGTGGAGCAGAGCTCCAAGAGCTTCAAGGCACCCTTTTCCCTGTATTTCCCTCGTCACTCTGAGCAGGACAGGCCCGCGAGCACTCACAGACACCAGCCCCGAAACCACCGAGTAGGCACAGCACAGGGAGGCAACACAGCTGACTCCTGACTACCGTCAGAGCTACGGCTGTCTGAGCGCCCCGAGCCCCACCACAGGGCCGTCAGACGCCCCCGATGCCCGGCTGCCCGAGCAGAAGACGCCTTTCTCCAGCCAGCACCAAACGGACCACCAAGCAAGGGACTCCGAGAAGATCCGCACAGGCTCCTGCCACAGCCTCTGAGAACTGCCCACTCCCATCAACTCACAGCCAAGGCAGGGTGGCAGGAGTGCACCCCAACGGAGGGCCCAGCCCAGCTGCTGCTCCACGCTGAGCGGCACCCTCCCTCCCTGCCTGCCCCTCCCTCTCCAGCCAGTCAGCAAAGAGCCCTCTGCAGCTCCATTTCCAATACTTCCTGGCTGCAGACGGTCACAGAATTCCAACCATGGCCCTTGCTCCTGAGGGCACACACAGGCTGTGAGGAGAGCCCACAAGACTCCCTGTGCCTCACCCGCCAAGGGTGCCGAGGCAAAACCAGAAACACTGAGTCTCAAACGGCCCGGGACGGCGCTCTCCGGACCTCCAAGGCCCAGCCACAGCAGCAGGCACTGGGCAGAGCTCCTGAACAGCGCTCACCCTGGACCGTGAGAGGTACGGAAGGGAACCCCTCTAGGTGAGCCCTGAGCCTGGGGAGGCACTCGGTGTACACACTCCTCGCTGGGCGGGCACAGGCCTACTGGCTGACTCCACTCCTGGCCTCCCCCAGACTGCAAGCTCCTGAGGGCAAAGCCTGCTCCCTGCTCTTAGACATGTCCCCAGCAAACGCCAACAGGGGTGCACGTTCCATTTCCACTGTTACATAGTGCACATCCCATGAAGCGCTGACCTGAGGACAGTCATGGGCCTGCCAGCAATCACCACCAGCCAATCTCAGAACACCTTCACTGCCACCCAAAAAAACCAGACACCTGTCAGCAGCCACGCCCGTCCTCCCGGCACTCCGCCTCAGCAACACTGTCCCGTCTCCACGGATCCGCCTCTTGTGGGCGTTTCTTCTACACAGGGATCACGCAGGATTAGTCTTGTGGGACCCGTCTGTTTCACTTGGTGTGTTTTCAAGGCTCACCCATGCTGTACCACGTCAGTCTTTCATTCCTTTTTAAAATCTGTTATTTATAATATATTTATAAATATATATTTATTTTTATTATATTTATAAATATAATATGTTTATTTTTAAAATCTGTTATATAACATAGCAGCTTAGGCTGCGGCCTGCGATGCCAGCATCCCATATGGGTGACTGGTTCATATCCCAGCTGCTCCACTTCAATCCAGCTCCCTGCTAAATGGCCTAGGAAAGCAGCAAAGGATGGCCTAGGTCCTTGGGCCCCTGCCACTCACATGGGAGACCTGGATGAAGCTCCTGGCTCCTGACTTCAGCCTGGCCCAGCCCTGGCTGTTGCAGCCATTTGGGAAGTGAACCAGCAGATAGAGGCTCTCTCTTTCTGTTTCTCTCTTTAAAAAAAAAAGAAAAGAAAAAAGATTTTATTTATTTATTTGAAAGGCAGAGTTACAGAGAGACAGAGGCGAGAGAGAGAGAGGTCTTCCATCTGTCGTTCACTCCCCAAATAGCCACAATGGCCGGAGCTGCACTGATCCGAAGCCAGGAGCCAGGAGCTTCCTCCAGGTCTCCCACATAGATGCAGGGGCCCAAGGACCTGGGCCATCCTCTACTGCTTTCCCAGGCCACAGCAGAGAGCTGGATCGGAAGTGGAGCAGCCGGGACTCAAACTGGCACCCATATGGGATGCCAGCACTCCAGGCAGCAGCTTTACCCACTATGCCACAGCGCCAGCCCCTCTTTCTTTCTTTACCTCTTTCTCTCTGATTCTACCTTTCAAATAACTAAATAAATCTTTTTTTAATTTATTTTATTTATTTGAAAGGCAGAAAGACACAGACCAGCAGACTGGCAGACAGAGGGAGGCTCCCCATCTACTGGTTACTCTCCAAGTGCCCACAAGGGTGGGGCTGGGCCAGGCCAAAGCCAAGAGCTCTATCTGGGCTTCCCACATGGGTTGTGGGGACCATGGTAGGCATTAGCAGGAGTATGGAGTTGGGAATGGAGCCAGGAATCCACCAGGCACTCCCACATGGAACACAGGCCCCTCAACCGCCATGTCAAACTCCCCCCTCACCCCTGTTCATGGCCCGGTGCTTTCCCATGGCATGGCCAGACGGCGTTGTCTGTCCACTCACTCATATGCCGGTGCGTGCTGCTGGCATGTTTTTAGCTGTCATGAACAATGCTGCCACGAACAATCCTGTACATGTTTGTATGTGGACAAGGTCCTCAGTTCTCTTGGGCACACACCTGGGAATGCAACTGCTGGGCCACAGGGCAGCTCTCTGACTGCTTTGCGCACGGCGTGAGGGTTCCAACCTCTCCACATCCTCACTAACACTTGTGAGTGGCTCTGTTTTTATGACATCCATCCTACTGAGTGCAAGAGGTACCATTTGGAATGGGATAACAGTTCTTTAGCAAACTCTGGGGACAGCTTTATCCTTTCCCACAAGAGGTCTGCACATCCTATTTGCATGTATGAATTTCTCGTGCACACATGCACAGTCTGCACACCAGCATCAGCCGTGACACATGAAGTCCACGACAAGACCCTCACAGTGCTCCCACAGCACCCACTTCAGTGGCCCGCTCAGCGCCTCAGAGAGAGGGAGGGCTGGCGAGCAGGGGCCCTCCGCCATCTCCATGCCACCCCATTCCCCTCCCTACACCTGCCTTCTGTGCATCTCTATCTCCACTGGCCTGCAAGCCCCAGGAGTGCAGCAAGTATGGCTGCCACCCTCATGCACTCCACAGCCAGCAGGCAGGCAGCACGGTGTCTGTGTGACGCACACCAGGCAAGAGCAGTGGCTGCTCCAGGGCTGGGAACCTCCTGCCGAAGTGCCCCGACAGAACCACGGCTCAGCTAGGCCAGCCTCATCAGCTTCACTACCGACCTGGCCACAGGCAAGGTTCCCAACAACTTAAATGGAGACAAGAAGGCATGTGCAGCCACCCAAGGGCCACGCAGTGTGGAGAGAGAGCTAACCGATCCAATGAAAGCAACTGTGGTCCCAGGAGAGGGGTACAGAGCACAGCAGAGCTGCACACAGCACCTCTTTCTGTCTTTGCAAGTGCTTTGTGAGGAAAGTGAACCAAAAAAAACGCTGTACAGCCAACCCAAGGGGGCTCCATTACAGAGGGGCAAAGACAGCAGAGGTGCATGGCCCATATTCTGATTTTCCCGCTGCCCAGCCTCACCCAACAATCCTCACAGGCTGGAATATGGGCAGAAACAGTGGCTGAACTGGGGTCAACCATGAACCCGACAGGTGAGCTGACCTGGCTGTTCTCTAACAAGGACAGCAGGGCCTCTGTCTTGTTTGACAGCGACACACGATAGTGGCAGCATCCCTGGTTCATCCTAGAATCTCAGAGAAACCATGACTGACGGAGGGGAAGAAGAGGAAGCAAAGGGCCTTGGCACCAGACTGGACTGTCTGAGAAGTGGGGCAGCCGAGCGCCGTGTGCCATCTGGAGGCCTACCACGTGGACAGAGTCATCTGTGACAGCAGCCGGAGCCAGGCCAGTGGGGCAACCTGCTTCCCACTGTTGGAATAGCCACAGCCAGGCCCTGTGCCTGGAACATTCCGTAGATTCTAGCTTCTGATCTCCACGGCCATCGTGTGCCAGGGCCCACACCCAGACGCGATGCAGGGCTGAGCGGCAATGCCAGCACCCAAGGGCGGGCCCTGAAACCCGCAACCCTGAAAAGGTTCAAAAAGGACGGGGGAGGCCCCCACCAAGAAAACGCTGCAGAGGTTAAGACCACAGGGAGGGGAGGGATGAGGTGCCGTCATCGCACATGGGTAGAACACACAGCGGGAGAAACGTGGAAGGAAAAATGCAAATTGCTCAGCCCTGCAACCCAAAGTGTACGTGAGACTACTTAGAGCAACCTGTCATAACGCAGTCGAACTGCGACAATATTTATGACTATTTGCAACAGAAATAGTACGCAATAAAAAAGTAATATACGGTAACAGCATAAACATCATCACACAGCTTCAGCAATGCCAACCGAAAGCCCTTGTTACTGAGAAAGAGGCGATAAATACTTGTACGCAGAGCCCAACTGGACTGCTCTCTCAGAGGCTGACAGAAAGGCCCCCGCTGCCCGGGGCTCCCCCTCGGCCCACAGGACCCACAGCCTGCTCTGAAGGCGGCACCAGGCTGTAGCTGCCTCAGCGAGACACCACTTACAATTCACACTCAGCCTGCTTTAAACTCACCGCGGTTACTCACAGACCAATTTACGGGCCTGGAATCAACTCCAGCTGGCTCAACACCCACTGCAAACCTCCTTCCCTGGGCTCCCCGGTCCCCACGGGGAAGCTTCTGGAAAGAGGCTCGTCCCTGGGAGGGTGGAGGGAGACCGAGTCCCCCACAGCGCAGCGAGAGCTCTGCTGCGAGCCCCTCCACTGTATGGTGTGGGCAGGAGTGGCGAGTCCCGGCACAGCTGAATGCAAATGAAAAGTTTCAAAGCGGCTCACGGAACAAAAGCTTCCCCTGGCAATGCTGCCTTCCCAGGCACTCGGAGGAACCATGCTCCCGAGGGGTGTCCCACCTCCACTCCCAGACGGGGCTGTCAGCGGGGAGAGGGAGACACTGGGGAACCGTCTGGGGTCCTGCAGGGTCTCTGATGTAAACCATACACACCCCCACACTCTACTAAGGTGTTCTGCTTCCCTAGGCGTGCTCAGGACTGACCCCACACATCTTTTCAGATGTCTGACACACAAACACCTATTTGGAGCTAAAACTCGCTCCATTTCCGACACAGCCTCCCCCCTGGAATGAGGGAAGCACCCCCCCGCCAGAGAACCACTGAGGGTGGTGGGCTCCAGGCACACCTATCAATCAAGGACTCAAAAGTCCTGACTCGGGAAGAAACCACATGTACCTCGGATGCCATCAGCAAACCCAGCAGGCAGACAAGACTGCCGAGGGTCAGGCCCCTCTAGGAGGCCAGGAGAAGAAAGCCCACCACAGCACAGACTGCCGAGGGTCAGGCACCGGAGGCGGGGGGAGCACGTGAGAACCGAGAACCCCCAACACGCACAGAATGTTGTCAGGAAACAGAAACGGGGAAAATGACAAACGACACACACCTCGCCAACCTTCCTGGACACGTGTCACAGACAGCAGCAGCTGCGCTTGCCACACTGAGCGGCTGGTGCCTCTGCTGATCCAAGTGCCCTGGACATCCCAGGTCAGGCCCTCCTGCCTCCAGGGCCTGCCATGGCAGCAACCTCACCCACAGTACCTAAACGGCAAGCTAAAGCCATAAAACCTACCAAGCCTCCGGATCAGCCAAGGTCTCCCAACACAAGGGAGAGATCGCTACTGAACTGGTTTTCCACACTGCGAAGTCCTCTGCTCAGGCCCTGTTAGCCAGAGATCACCTGGATCACTGGCTCCAGAGAAGGCTGGCGCCTCCCAGGCCTTGCAGTGAACTCGCCCAGAGGAACGGCCGCCCACACGGCCCCTCGCGTCAGCACTCTGCTCAGAAAGCAGCAGGGGCTGTGGGGTTTTGGACGGCACTCGGAAGCGCGGATAGGTGAGATGACATGATGTCTGGAACTCGCTTTGAAATGCTTCAGCAAAGGGAAAGGGTCGCGGCAGATCTTGATAACGGCCGAATCCAGAGCACAGGCGCAGGGCTGGCTCCGTCGCACTGCTCTCGTGACCTTTGTGTGTGTTTGAAATTCTTCACAACACAGTTTTTTTAAAGCATGGGAGGAGGTGACAGTGGCGCAGTCCCTCTGACAGTGATTGATGACACCCCCATTCTGGAAAGCTCCATCTGCTTCGGGGGGAGCAAAGCCTCTCCTGTCACCGGGGCGCCCCACGGGCCCAGCAAACGGCCTCTCTGACCTCAACACGCCTCGTGCTCTATCTAGCAGGATCTAAAGCTCGGGCAAGCGAGCTGTCACCATGCCCAGCGACAGACACACACATGAATGGATAAACGCTAACAACAAAAATCCAACTCACTGCATCGTTCTCATTGAAAAGTCACAGCAGCTACTGCCCGTTAGCCTCATCATTCAGAGCCGCCGCCGCCGCCGCCGCCGCCACAGCACAGCCATGTGCGGCTGAGACGGGCTGGTATCGGGAAGGGGAGGAAGGAGCAGCACTCGGCACATGGCCGTCCTCCATCACGGCAGGCTCTGCGGTTTCTGCCTGGCAACAATACTAACGGCAAGATACCCACTCCTTGTCCCAGACAGATGATGTCTTAAAAGCACCTCATCTTCCAAACACAGATTGTTCCCCCTAAACCAACACCCTCAAGCTTCCCACAGAGCCCCCGGCTGCTGCCAGCTCTCGGCTGATGGCCGCCTGCAGCACAACTGCAGCGAGGCCCCGTCCTCCCGGAGGCCGCCTCTCGCCGCTGCTCCTTCCTCAGGGCGGGGGCCCCAACAAACAGCGCCAGACTCCCGAGTCCCCAGCCCACCTCTGCCACGATCATCATTCTATCACTTTCAAATAAGAGCCCTAATATTTTGAGCATAATGATTCTAAGGATCTCTACAATTTCTCTGCATGCATTATTCATTTTGTGACACAAAACTGTTATTTCACCGAGATTACTGTAAATCGCTACATGAAGAGCGGGCTTGCATGAACAATTAAATGATAGATATGATAAACCAGATTTATAAGCTTTATGTTCCTATAACATAAATTCCTTGAATGATTTAACTCAGCAGAGCTAGAAAATTCTTTCCCGATACCAGGTTCACGAGTCTGCAGCTCCCCCATCAGCCTTTAACAATAACTCACAAAAGACCGAAAGGAAACATATTTAATAAAAGGTTTAATATTACTATGGTAACCACAGCAACTTGTTTCAAAAATGAATAATAGCTCTGTTAGGTGCTTCATTAAAATTTTCCCAACCAAATACTGCCCTTAATCTTCTCAATGGAACAAAAGGCTTATTCAGAATCCATGTAGCAGACTGGAAATAACGTCAGGTACAGCAGCGCGCCTCAGCGCAGGCACCCTTACATCTGAGGCAAACAGAAAGACGGATCTAATCAGCCAAGATGAGAGAAGTTGGGTATTTATCCTGAAACAATTACAAATCTCCGTATCCCGTTGTCGGGGCCTTTTCTCCACTAATCCACAAAGTAAAGACAATCCTGTCTCACCGAAATGGCCACCTCCTGGCACAGGCCGCTGCCTGCAGACCATGCAGGAACCAAAGAGCAGAGCACGGGAGGCCGGGTGTGGTCGGATGGAACCGGGGCCCTGGCTCCCGCCACAAACAGGCTCCCTCCTTGAAGACTTCTGGGGCTGAAGCACTCCCGGAACAGGAAGCTGGCTGTGGGAAGGCACCTCACGACCTCCTGTGCAACACCTGCTGCGACAGAACAGGACGTGGCATCCCAAGTCAGGGCTCTCAGGGGCCACGAGCCAGCCACACTGCTCCGATCCACGGTCCCAGGGGGTGTGAACGCGTCATTATGACTGGGTGAGGTTACAGCTGCACAGGCCACAGGGGCCCAGCCAGAAGCACCCAGCCCAGGACAGCCCCGTCCAGGACTTTGGTAGCCGCGCCTCGGCCGGCTCCATTCTGGCTGTGCTGTGTTCCTGGACTGGCGCTCCCCCCAGCTCTCTCATTCTTGTATTCAGTCTCCTTCAGACCTCACCCCCGCCCCACCTCCAGGTGAAACCACTGACTGCCCTACCTGATGCCTCTACCACACCTCGTTCAGCACAAGCCCAGTAACTAGGTTTTTCTAAAAATTTACTTGAGAGGTAAAGAACAGTCACAGAACTCCCATCTCCTGGTTCACCCCCACTCCAAAATGCCTGCTACGGCTGGGGCCCAGCCAAGCCAACGTGGGACGAAGGAACTCAATCCAGGTCTCTTAACATGGTGGCAAGGATCCGAACACTTGAGCCATCACCTGCGGCCTCCCAGGAAGCTGACGCCGGGAGCAGAGCCAGGACTGCAGTCCAAGCAGAGCCCAGTGCGACGCAGTCTCCTCACCAGCATTCCACCGCCAGCCAATCCATCGGCTTTATGCTGTGGCTACCACACACTCCACAGAGGCATGCTGCCTGCAGGTGTGGACAGAGCAGGAGAGACAGCTACCCAGATGCCTCATGGGTATACATTCCACTGCCACCACTAAGCTTATAAACTCCACAGAGGGGAGTGAGAAGAGACGGAGGCAGCGTGCAGCTGTCTCTGAGTGTGGGTCTGTGGCGTGGCGAGCCCACGGAAGGAGGTAGTTGAGAAGACTTACAATGAATGGATAAGAAAAGTGCTTGGGGGCCGGTGCCATGCTCACTTGGTTGATCCTCGCCTGAGGCGCCGGCATCCCATATGGGTGCCAGGTTCTAGTCCCAGTTGCTCCTCTTCCAGGCCAGCTCTCTGCTGTGGCCTGGGAGGGCAGTGGAGGATGGCCCAAGTGCTTGGGCCCTGCACCCACACGGGAGACCAGGGAGAGGCTCCTGGCTCCTGGCTTCAGATCAGCACAGCACCGGCCGTGGTGGCCATTTGGGGAGTGAACCAAGGGAAGGAAGACCTTTCTGTCTCTCTTACTGTCTATAACTCTACCTGTCAAATAAATTTTAAAAAGAAAAGTGCTTGGATCAAGGCACCCAGGCCCCAGGGTCCACCATCCACCAGACCCTCCCCTATATTCTTGTGCAGTCGACAGCTGAAGAGACAGAGACTACACAGTGTCAGGACTGATCACCACACACACCCAGCCGGAGTGTCCTGACGCAGTCCCAAATGCTTTCTGGCCTCGACACAGCATGCAAACGGCTCTGCCCATACAACAAGCAGAGGCAGCTGCCCCTGGAGCTGGGGTGAGAACGCTGGGTGCTCCTGGGTGCGACTCAGAGGCACGTTTGTGCTCACGGCCGCCCAGCTCTGAGGGAGATGCATTTGTCTCCATCAACAAGACGCAAGTATGCGCTTCCTCCTCGCAGGGGACAGGGTGCCACACTCCACTCGGCCCACCTCACTCCGCGCCCGCCCCTCGTTAACCAGCACAGCCCCTCCAACACATTCCCAACAAGCCCAGGAGTCCACCGCAGAACGCAGAGTTCCCACCTCACTTCCGAATGGGAACAAAGGCGAGCCCTGTGTGCACTGCTCCGTGCAGCATGTCCGCAGGTGCTGGCTTCACTTCCTGGGGCAGGTCCAGAAGCAGGGCTGTTCATCTTCTGAGGGACCTCCATACTGTCGTCCACAGTTTCTATTGTGTCAATTTCTATTCCCAGCAACAGCGTGCCAAGGCTCTCCCTTCCACACACCCTCAGTAACACCTGTTTCCTTTGACTTTTTGCGAAGAGTCACCTAACCACGTGAAAGGGTGTCTCATGGTCGTTTCCACGCACGTTTCTCCCCTGTGGATTCACCTGTTGGCCAAGTGTATGTCTCTGGGAGATTCCAGTTAAGCCAGTCGCTCATTTAATTGAGTTGTTTGGTTAGGTTCTGCAGAGATTTGGGAGGACTGGGCAGTTTTTTGGTTTATTTGTTTTTTGCTGCTTGTTTTCTATTTCAGGTATTAACTCCTTATCAGACACACACACGTATGTTCTCACAGCCTAGAGTCATCCCCTCCTTCGCTGCTCAGAGGCGCTCTGGGCTTTGTGTTAGTTCGATGCAATCCCATTTGCCTATTTTTGCTATTGCTGCCCATGCCTTTGGGGTCACATACAAAACAACCACTGCCCAGATCAATGTCGGGCTTTTTTCCCTGTGTCTTCTTCCCGTAGTTTTAGTTCCGAGCCTGACGTC
Source organism: Lepus europaeus (assembly GCF_033115175.1). Taxonomy (NCBI): domain Eukaryota; kingdom Metazoa; phylum Chordata; class Mammalia; order Lagomorpha; family Leporidae; genus Lepus; species Lepus europaeus. The sequence goes on from NC_084836.1 coordinate 2,434,630, forward strand.
ACATCTTGGATCCACTTTGACTTCTGTATACGGTGTGAGTCAGGTAGATCCAGTGTCCTTTTTCTGCACCACCCACTGAAGAGATCCTTCCATCCCTAGTGTGTGTTCTCACACACTGTCAAACTCTGCCAACTAACATGTGGTTCCTGGGCCCTCTATTCTAATCCATCGGTCTACATGCCTATTTTTATGCCAGTATCACTCTGTTTTGACCACTGTCACTCACTAAATTATTCTGAAATCAGGAAGAGTATTACCTCCAGCTTTACTCGTGTCGCTCAACACTGCATTAGCTTGGTGTGGTCTTGTATTACTCCATATAAATTTTAGACTTGCTTTTCCTATTTCTGTATAAAATGCCATCAGAATTTTGATAAGGATTACACTGAATCTGTAGATTACTTTAGTGTGGACATTTTAACAGCACTAATTTTCCCAATCCATGAACACAGATGTCTTTCCACTTATTTGTGCCTTTTTTTGTTTCCTTCATCAAAATTTATAGTTTTCAGCACTGGACCTTTTACCTCCTTGGTTAACTTTACATCTAAGTATTTAATTCTTTATGATTCAATTGTAAACAGAATGGTCTTTTTTTAAAAAAATATTTATTTATTTGAGTTACACAAAGGGAGAAGCAGAGGCAGAGAGAGAGAGGTCTTCAGTCTGCTGGTTCACTCCCCAATTGGCCGCAACAGCTGGAGCTGCCCCAATTGGAAGCCAGGAGCCAGGAGCTTCTTCCGTGTCTCCCACCTGGGTGCAGGGGCCCAAGCACTTGGGCCATCTTCCACTGCTTTCCCAGGCCACAGCAGAGAGCTGGATCAGAAGTGGAGCAGCTGGGACTAGAACTGATGCCCATATGGGATGCCAGCGCAGCAGGCAGTGGCTCCACCCCCTATGCCACAGCACTGGCCCCAGAATGGTCTTTTTTTTTTTTTAAAGATTTATTTTATTTATTTAAAAGAGTTACAGAGAGAAGTGGAGAAGGAGAGAGAGTTCTTCCATCCGCTGGTTCACTCTCTAGAAGGCTGCAACAGCCAGAGCTGTGCCGATCCGAAGCCAGAAGCCAAGAGATTCTTCCAGGTCTCCCAAGTGGGTGCAGGGGCCCAAGGGCTTAGGCCATCTTCAACTGTTACCCCAGGCCATAGCAGAGAGCTGGATCGGAGGAGGAGCAGCTGGGACTCGAACCGGTGCCCATATGGGATGTCGGCACTTCAGGCCAGGGCTTTAACCTGCTGTGCCACAGCGTTGGCCCCCCAGAATGGTCTTAATTTCTTTTGAGAAGTTTCATTGTTAGTGTACAGAAATGCAACTGACTTCTGTATGTTGATATTTAAAGGCTGCAACTTCACTGAATTTGTCTATTAATTCTAACCATTTTTTGGGTGGAATTTTTAGGGTTAACTATACAGGAAGGGGAGGATCTCCAAAAGTTCAAGCAAAAGGTATATTATGAAAAAACTCTGCATGGATTTCAAACATGCTTTGCATCTTTTAGTAGGTATCTTTTAATTTCATCTTCCATGTACTTTTTCGAGTAACTTCTAGTTTAAGCCCATTTGCTCCACAGTTATGCAAGTCTACTGTTTCTCTCGATTTCTTGTCCAGATGCTCTATCCACACACGGTTCAAAGTGTCCTTTTGAAGTCCCTCATTGTTACTGTATTAGGGTCTGTTTCTCCCTTAACTTGTTAATATTTGCTTTTCACACTTAGGTGCTCTGATATTGGGAACATATGTGTTTGTTTATTCTTTTTTTTTTTTTGGACAGGTAGAGTTAGACAGTGAGAGAGAGAGAGAGACAGAGAGAAAGGTCTTCCTTCCATTGGTTCACCCCAAAAATGGCCGCTACGGCAGGCGTACTGCACCAATCCAAAGCCAGGAGCCAGGTGCTTCCTCCTAGTCTCCCATGCAGGTGCACGGGCCAAGGACTTGAGCCACCCTCCACTGCCTTCCCAGGCCACAACAGAGAGCTGGACTGGAAGAGGAGCAACCGGGACAGAACCAGCGCCTCAACCGGGACTAGAACCTGGGGTGCCGGTGCTGCAGGCGGAGGATTAGCCTAGTGAGCTGCAGCACTGGCCTGGGAACATATGTATTTGTGCCACCTCTTCCTTAGCTGACTCCTTTACCATCATATAACGATCTTCTTCTTTGTTTCTTCACCAGTTTTTGATAGAAAATCTATTTTGTCCAGGGACAGCATTGTGGTCCTTTTGTTATCATTTGCATGAAATACCTTTTTCTAACCTTTTGTTTTTCAGCCTATAGTATACTTAAAGCTAAAATGAATCTCTTATAGATAGCATATTGTTGGATCTTGGCTTTTTATCCAGCCAGCCACTCCTTGTCTTTCGAATGCAGAATTTAATCCATTAACATTTAAAGTGATTATTCACAGGTAAGAACATGCTCTCACAATATTGTTCATTGCTTTTTTACCAGTTTGATAGCTCATTTGTTCTTTTCTTCCTCTCAGCTCTTTGTGATTTGACTACTCTCTTGTGGCAGCATGATTTGATTAGTTTATCTTTGTCTTTGGGTGTCTGCCACGTGCTTTTTCTTTGTGGCTATCACAAGGCCTACATAAGGCATCTTAGTGGGGCCAGCGCTGCGGCATCGTGGGCTAAGCCTCCAATATGGTGCCAGCATCTCATATGGGCACTGATTTGAGTCCTGGCTGCTCCTCTTCTGATCCAGCTCTCTGCTATGTCCTGGGAAAGCAGTAGAAGATGACCCAAATGCTTGGATCCCTTCACCCACATGGGAGACCCGGAAGAAGCTCCTGGCTCCTGGCTTTGGATGGGCCCAGCTCCAGCTGCTTGCAGCCATGTGGGGAGTGAAGCAGCAGATGGAGGATCTCTGTCTCTCTCTGTCTCTGTCTCTGTGTGTGTGTGTCTCTCTCTCTAACTCTGCCTTTCAAATAAATAAATAAAATCTTAAAAAAAAAATCTTAGAGTAACAATGGTTTAGTTTAAGTTGATAGCTTCAACCACAAAAACAGAACGTTGATACATTACTTCAAATCACTGCAGCTACAGCTGTTTTCGATTCTTGTATATTTTAACCTTTATACTAGACTGCTTTCATTACAATAGAATATTTTTGACCATATAGTTACCAATGAGTGCTGTATTTCCATATGTTCTTACGTTACTACTCAACATCCTTCCATCTGAATTTGAAAATCTGCCTTCAGCATTCCTTTTGCCTTAGATCTAGTGCGGATGAATTCCCTCCACCCTGTGTGGGATGTCTTTACCTTAGCTCATTTCTTTCTCTTTTTTTTTTTTTTTTTTTTTTTTTTTTTTTTTTTTTTTTTTTTGACAGGCAGAGTGGACAGTGAGAGAGAGAGACAGAGAGAAAGGTCTTCCTTTTTTTGGTCGTTGGTTCACCCTCCAATGGCCGCTGCGGCCAGCGCATCTCACTGATCCAAAGCCAGGAGCCAGGTGCTTCTTCTGGTCTCCCATGGGGTGCAGGACCCAAGCACTTGGGCCATCCTCCACTGCCTTCCCGGGCCATAGCAAAGAGCTGGCCTGGAAGAGGGGCAACCGGGACAGAATCCGGCACCCCAACCGGGACTAGAACCCGGTGTGCCGGTGCCGCAAGGCGGAGGATTAGCCTGTTGAGCCGCGGAGCCGGCCTAGCTCATTTCTGAAGCACAGCTTTGCTTTGTGTAGTATTCTTGGTTGGCAGGGTTTTTTTTCTCTCTTTCAGGACTAGCCTCCAGGGTTTCTGTGGAGCAGTCCACTTGCAGTCTTACAAGGTTCCTTTCTCAGACTGTTAGCAGAATCTCTGTGTCTCTGACTTGACAGGTTTATTACGATGTGTCTCCAGAGCAGACTTCTTTACGTTCAACCTGAGGAACTCTGGACTTACTGAGTCTCTCCCCAGACTTGGGAATTTTTCAGTTATTATTTCTTCAAGTCCTCTGCCTCATCTTCTCTCTCTCTCCTTGAATCTCACATAATGCATAAATTGGCTCACTTATGGTGTCCTCCAAGTATCAGGCCTTTTTAACTTTTTTTTAAAGATTTATTTACTTAAAATTAAAAGTCAGTTACAGAGAGAAAGAAGGAGGGGCAGAGAGAGAGAGGTCTTCTATCCACTGGTTCACTCCCCAGTTGGCCACAATGGCCGGAGCTGTGCCAATCCAATGCCAGGAGCCAGGAGCTTCTTCCAGGTCTCCTATGAGGGTGCAGGGGCCCAAGCACTTGGGCCATTTTCTACTGCTATCCCAGGCCATAGCAGAGAGCTGGATTGGAAGTGGAGCAGCCGGGACATGAACTGACACCCGTATGGGATGCTGGCACTGCAGGCAGCAGCTTTACCGACTATGCCACAACGCTGGCCCCTTGAACTCTTTTCTCATTCTCATTACTCCTCCCAACTGGGTAACTATAAAGAATCGGTTTGCTAATTCTTGCTTCTTTCTGATAGAGGCTGTTGTTGAAGCTTTCTACAACATTTTTTAGCTCAGTCACTACACTCAGCTACAGAGTTTGTTTTTTAATTATTTGGTCTCTTTGTTAAAGTGATGGTTTTGTTCCTAGATTGTTTCCTGTTCCAGCTGAGTTGTCTGTTTTCTCTAGTAGCTCACCTTAAGCTTCCTTAAAGCAATCACTTGGAATTCTTTGTCAGGAAATTTGCAGTTTTCCATTTCTTCAGGGCCCGTTACTAGAATATTGTGTTGCTTATATTCCTTGATGCCAAGCCAGAGTCACCTCCCCCAGTATTTTCTTTCTGGTTTTAGAAGAGAAAGACTGGGGCTGGCTTGCGGTATAGTCGGTAAAGCCGCCACCTGTGGCACTGGCATCCCTTACAGGCCTGGTTCTTGTCCTGGCTGTCCCACTTTCAATCCAGCTCCCTGCTGATGCGCCTGGGAAAGCAGCGGAGGATGGCTTAAGTCTTTGGGTCCCTGCACCCATGACGGAGCACCAGAAGAAGCTCCTGGCTCCTGGCTTTGGACTGCCCCACTTCTGGCCACTGCAGCCATTTGGGGTATGAACCAGTGGATGGAAGATTTCTCTCTGTCTCTCCCTCTCCCCGCCGCCCCCCCCACGCCCGTAACTCTTTCAAATAAATAAACATTTTTTTAAAAAGAAAGAAAAGATTTTCTGGGGACTGTCAGATCTTTTCTGATGGGTGCATCAACTTCTCTGTTCCCTCCTGGGAGGGCAAATCTTAGGAGCAGACGCCTTATCTCAACCCCACGAAGCCAGGCTGTGCAATGGGTGTCTTCATTTATCCTCCCTAGCGTACCTCTCTCCCAATTCAGCAAGGTAAGCGTCAGCCAGCTCACAGCGTGTCCAATCTGCAGAGGGGCAGATGCCACCTGTGGGGACACGTGTGATCTGCCGGCTGTGGCACGGAGAGGGGGAGCACCTGGAGTGCCAGGGGCAAATGGGGGATAGTTGAGGGTGTTCACAGCATCCTGTGACGTCTGTGGGCAGGCCCTTGGTGAAGTCCAGGAGGCATGAGTAGACACCATAGCCCTCCCTTGGGCTCCTTAGCCCCGTGCCATGAGCCCCTGCTCCTGCTCCTTGCTGCTAGCTGCTCCCCGGGCTATTCAGCCATGCTGACTCTCTGAGGGCTAAGATAGGAGCCTCTTGGACATCATTCCCATGGCTGCAAATGCTGGGTGTTGACTATTTTCCTACCTCCCCCTGTGGCACAAGTTGAGCGCTGATTGGGGGGGGGAGGGAGATCCCTCGGGACGATGGGAGTTCAGTGAAACTGCTCTTCTTAATCTCTTCATCGGTCCAGTCTTGGATTTTTGCTCCAGCAGGAGACCCCTCCATAGAGCTCCTCCACTACCACAGAGGTATTCTTTTCCAGATGCTTCCGTGAGGGAATGAGGACTGAAAACTCCCACTGCACTACCTTACTAACGTCACTCTGCCCACTGTGCTTTTTATCCTGGTATGTTTCCTCTTACTCCTGGGCTCTCCCCTATTTTGTTCAAACTAGAAGTCTGTATTCATTCCTCCTAGTCAGGACTTAAGCTTTGTACTTGCTCCTTTGCTGGGGCTAGGGCTAGCTAGGTCACAGAGGGTTTAAATGCAACTTAAACAATAATTTTTTTCATGTTAAAGCCCATGGCAGAGGGACCAAGGGAGAATGAAAACCGATTCCTGTCTGCTGTCACGGCATGGCTGCTTGGTGCCGAGAAAGGGCCAGCGTCTGCTCAGCAGTCAGACATCAAGGCCGGCTGCAGCTGCCACTTCGCTCGGAACCCAGGCCCGAGAAGCCAGGCCAGCCACTGTTCTGGGGCCCCTTCACGCCGGCGCCCCACGGCTCTTCTGGAACACGGCCCCTTGCTCTCCTCCCCCTCGAGACCATACTCTCTGCTCAGCTGTCTCCGTCTCCCTCAACACCACTCCTGGGCACTACAGTTGAGAGTGCTCCTCCCCTGAGAAACACACAGCCTGTTCCAGCTGGTGACGTGAGCCTAGCACCCCCTAGCCATGACGTGGAGCACAGGGCACACCAGGCAAGGCCGCGAGGGCCCAGCACAAGAACGTGCTGTGGAACCAAGCCAGAGGATACTGCCTGCATCTGAGGAGTGCACACCCCAAGCTCACCACAGGCTGCCGACCTCAACAGATGCCCCAGAGGTCAAAGGTAGCCCCGCAGGTGCCATGATGCATCTTCAAGCCGTCCCAGGGCTGCCTATTGTGAGCCCACCACCTATTATTCAAATAAGTTTAAAACGGGGCCTGAGCTACGACCTTCAGTCCAAACTACTTAAGCTTCCAGAGTGTGGTCAGCTAAGTTTAAAAAGCACATTAGTTCTTTTCTATGCACCAAATGGAGATTCTAAACACTGCCGAGTCATCACATGTGAAATCAAGACACAAAACAGGATGTCAACACGCACAAGGGCACTCCAAAGGGCAGGGGCACGGATGGGGCCAGTGTGTGGCAGAAGATTAAGCTCCACTTGCAATGCCACTATCCCGTACTTGAGCCTGGGCCTGAGTCCTGGCCACTCGGCTCTCGGTCCAGCTCCCTGCTCATGAACCTGGGGAAGCAGCGCAAGGTGGCCCTAACACCTGGGCCCTGCTACCCACGCAGGGACCCAGATGGGCTCCTGACTCCTGGTATCAGCCTGGCACAGACTTTGCTGTTGTAGCCATTTGGTGAGGAGCGAACCAGCAGATGGAAGCTTCTCCCTCTCACTCTGTCTCTCATTTTGCCTTCCAAATAAATAAATCTTTTTCTTTAAGGAAAAAAAAAAAAAAGTTCATGGGGAAATGGAATTAAAATATGTTTATTTTAGTGCAAAAAATTTTTAAAATCTGCACATAGTTTTTTCATAATACACATGTTCAATAAAGTTTTTGAAGCCCCCTCGCATGTATCTTCTCACTAACCCGACAATTCCAAATCAGAGCCTTTATTGAGGCCGGTGTCCCAGTGAGCAAAGCTGCACCCCTACCTCCTCCTTGGCCCTTCCCGGTCTGACAGGGTCTCAAAACATAAAGATTTTGTTCCCACCAGGCTGCCACTCACACTCACATTCAACCCCATGCAGCTAAGCCAGGCTGGGCACCACCTCCCCTTCTCAGACTGCCCTGTCCATCCCTCCTAACACTAACGCGGAGCTGGGCTGGGCACCACCTCCCCTTCTCAGACTGCCCTGTCCATCCCTCCTAACACTAACGCGGAGCCGGGCTGGGCACCACCTCCCCTTCTCAGACTGCTCTGTCCATCCCTCCTAACACTAACACGGAGCCAGGCTGGGCACCAGCTCCCCTTCTCAGACTGCTCTGTCCATCCCTCCTAACACTAACGCGGAGCCGGGCTGGGCACCAGCTCCCCTTCTCAGACTGCTCTGTCCATCCCTCCTAACACTAACACGGAGCCGGGCTGGGCACCACCTCCCCTTCTCAGACTGCCCTGTCCATCCCTCCTAACACTAACACGGAGCCGGGCTGGGCACCAGCTCCCCTTCTCAGACTGCCCTGTCCATCCCTCCTAACACTAACACGGAGCCGGGCTGGGCACCAGCTCCCCTTCTCAGACTGCCCTGTCCATCCCTCCTAACACTAACGCGGAGCCGGGCTGGGCACCACCTCCCCTTCTCAGACTGCTCTGTCCATCCCTCCTAACACTAACACGGAGCCCGGTGGGAGCCAAGAGAAAGCAGCACTGAAGTGCTTGCTCGTGAAAATCTGTCCCTGAGAAAGGTGTGTTCCAATCGCATCAGGAACCTGTCTACACTAGATATCCAGAAGTTAGAGAAACATTTGTGATTTATTTCAGCAGAATAATAAGATACTCTAGTAAGACATTAAAACATGTTTTTAAAGGGACAACATTTTTTAAAGAAAACTTACTCTTTCCATACATCACAACCTTTGGGAACATAAGAACACAATGACAAGATTTCAAAGAAAGACAAGGTGACTTCTGTACATGGGCTCACAGCTCCTTCTCTGGACCTGCCCCGCGGGTCCCAGCTCCTGCCCAAACCCAGCCTCTCTCTGGGCCACTCTCCATGACAGGAAGCCCAGGAGCTGACTCCGAAAAGAAAGAGACAGAAACCCTGGCCTGCCTTCCCCAAACCTGCACTTTCAACTGACCCTCTGTCCCATCTAGAGAGATACAGAGAAGGGAAGACAAAAACACAGCTGGCGTCCAACTGCAGCTTTCGCTGGGACGAGCTCACAGAATCCTCCAACCCTGGAGCCTGTCCTGCACGCCACGGACTCTGCCACGTGATCGACCACCCTTCTCTCTCAAATGGATCGCCAAACAGCACTTTACTGGGGATTTCCTCTAAAAGGCAATTGGAGGTTCCCACCAGACAATTTATAGGTGCACTGTTTCCATTTATTTTAATTTTATTTATAGCCGCCTGCCAGAGCCCGTTGGGCACAGGCGGCTATAAATCAAAGATCGCAAACACGCTGCTGCTGTGTTCCTCTGCTGACGCTCCAGCACCAGGCATTGTTTGGCAAGCTCTAATATGAATACTAATTACTTTTTCAATCAGACCATGGGTGTGAACTCACTTGAAAACCTGCATAAAACGAAATTTCATTATACACCAGATATGATCTTGACCAAGGGACTCTGGGGCAGTCCCACCGCTCCCTGGAGGGAGGCACGGGCTCTGCACTCCGGGTCTGGGAGTCTCACTGCAGGAGCAGCCTCGTTGGCTGGACGATCCTGGGCCAGGCTCCTGACCGGGGGAGCCCCACCTCCCTCAACTACTGAACAAGACCCTGACAGGCAGAATCTTCTCTGGACGCTCTGGGCCGGCCAGACCCACAGGAAGCCTCCCCAGGAGACGCGGACATGGGCCTGGCTGGTACCCTGGGCTCCTTCCTTACACAGGCCCACAGATTACTGCATCCGCCCGAGCTCCACTGTCACAGCACCCACCCCAGCTTCCACGAGAGAGCTGGACCTGCCAGAGCGGCTCCTCTCCTGTGGCCTTTTAGCCTGACACAAAAACCCCACAACAGGGACTCATGCTGAACGGGAGCTCCGGCACACCAGCCATCGCCAGCCCTGCCGACTCCACCTCCCTCTGGGATGTTTCTTTGCCACCCCCACTACAAAGCCTGCCTTGGTGCTTCCTGCCTGGACTCCCCCCAGGTCTAATCGCAACACCGGCCCTATTCATGCCAGAATGAGTGATCTAAAAATCCAAGTCACGTTACTTCCCAGATGAGCATCCTTCGAACACCAGGGTGGCAGCCGTATCAGTGTTCCTGAGGACTCACTTCCTCTAAATGGATTACCCAGCGCTGCCCACTGATGACAGCCTTGGCCGGGTGCCCACAGCTGACCAAAGGAATGCAAGCAGCCAAACCTACGGGGCACCCTTGCTTCCGCTCCCTGCCGTGGACAGTCCCAGACAAGACTGCACTCTGATACCAGGGCTGGGGTGAGGCAGCACGCAGAGGTACTCCTGGCGCCGAGCAGCCTGTGTTTCGTGCCCTGGGGGTGAGGGCTGCTGGTGAGGCTGCAGAGACTCCTCTATCATTCCTTGAGGACAAGGCTCTGCCTTCAAGAGCTTTGTGGGTCAGTGGGAAGCAGTGTGTAGAGACAGGAAGTCACATGTGATGAGCGGGCACCCAAGGGCCTTCCTAAAGCAGCACCAGCCACTCCTGCCCGCCTCCAGCCACACACCCCAGTGTCCACACATGCCCCTGCCTTTGCACCTGACACCGGCAATCCCGATGCAGCTCCACACCCGCTCACCCCGCTGCACCGTCAGCCACGGAGAAATGACCCCCACCTGGGTGCTTCCTCACCAGGACCTGCATTCACACGGGCGCTCTAGCCGCCTGGCAGCACTTCCTTTGTACCCCTTGCCTAGCACTGAGCTGGCACTCATTCTGTTGTTCTGGGTTTTCCCTAAGACTTCCCCGTTTAGAAACACCAACACACTCAGTTTTCAGAGTATTATTTCACGTAACACTGAACCTCAGAGCACGTCCCCAAGCACGAAAGGAGCCAATTTTGGACGGAGAGGCCACTGCAAGCCAGAAGACCTCCTGGAGGCACAGAAATGCGGCTGTCCCCATTGGGATGAATAATGGGTGCATTATCACTCCCCACCTTGGGCAAACAGGCCATTGTAAATGCTTATTTTATGACTCAGTCTTCATAAATTATGCAGTAAGATTCTCTGAACTTCCAGATGCAGCATTAATTTGGCAGCGATGTTAAGTAGAGGTATTCTCTTCGTGCTAGCAAGTCAGCTAAAGAGTTTTGTGTCATAGCAGCAGTGAGACACAGAGATGACTTCATGAAAGTCACGGAGCATGGGAAGAGACGCTACAACCGGACACGACACGCCTCACCAAAGCCCCTGCACCAAGCCCTTAGGGAGACTGGACTCCGAACATGGTGTGAAAAAATTCTAAAGGTCCCTAAGTTTAAAATCACCAGTTTACCACGTGATGAGTAAGATGTACCCTACCCGTAGGGGCTCACAGCCCAGACCACAATTAACTAGGAAACAATTTGCTAGATGACAGCCCAATTAATTTCAGCAGGATGCAGACAAGAGGGGGGGAAAAAGAGCCTCGAAGCGGAGGTGCTATTTGACCTAGGACTTGGAGAACACACAGAGCTCCAAAGGAGTGAGGCGGGGGCCGCCACAGCACAGGCAGAGCAAGGAGGATGGGGCGGGCAATACCGCACAGGAACACGGCACGGCAGAGTGAGGACAGGGTGACACCACACAGGAACATGGCACGGGCAGAGTGAGGACGGGGCGGGCGACACCACACAGGAACACGGCACGGGCAGAGCGAGGACGGAGCGGGTGACACCACACAGGAACACGGCACGGGCAGAGCGAGGACGGGGCGGGCGACACCACATAGGAACAGGAGCCCTCAGGTCAGGCTCCAGTCCTTCCTAATCCTGCGACCCTGGCAAACCAGAGACCCTGGGGACTTTGCTGACTCTGTAAGTGCTTCTGGCCTTTTTGGGGGGTGGGGGGACAGAATCTATACCTGGGTTGTGTCACATGGGAAGTAAGGCACGGGAAGCACTCCAGGAAGTGCCCACAAGGGGGTGCACACAGCTCTTCCCGGAGCCAAGATTGGAGCACACGACAGGTGTGCAGGGGGCAGCACAAAGAGAGGCAAGCGAGGGCCAGCACGGGAAGAGGCTGGACCTCCGGTCCCAGGCTGAGTCGTCTCAACTTCACACTGAACGTGGAGGAAGGGCCCATCTGAAGCTTTAAGCAGAAGCTAAGAAAAGCCCACCAGTGCTGTGGTTAAGCCCACCTGTGGAAGAGGTGCAGGAAGAGGAACGCCCAACCCCGTAAGGTCAGATGGGAGATGCCCAAAGTGGTCCAAAGAATCTGAACTTGAACGGCAGCAGAGGGAGCCAACACACGGGCTCTGCACAGTGGTCCAGGCAGTCTTGGAAGCAGAACCTGCAGAGCCAGAGGACAGCAGACCAGCTCGAGGCTTCGCGCCTTCTCAATCATTCATTCCTTCTCTTTCTTCCTGGAGACTACAAGGCTTCCTCCCACTGACTGCACCACATTTACATACAGTTATCAGTCCACAGGGACAAAGCTGCTGAACAAACACACCACATCTCCGTCCATTCTCTCAAACATAAAAGGAAAATACAACTTGAGAACGGACCATAAACAAGGGCTTGTGCTATGTTCAAGGACAGTCCAAGAAGCATGGGCCAGCCGTCCACCGAGCCATCCTCCCTCCCACTCCCACCCCTAGCTCCAGCCCCACTCCCCACCCCTGCCAGCGGCTCCCAGCCTTAGTGAAGGCACACGGAAGCCTGCACGGGAATGGTCCGCAGGGCAAAGGCACGGGAAAGGCACGGGAAAGGCATGGGTCACCACGGTCTGTGGTTCTTTTCAGGTCCTCCAGTGTGCACTGAGAATGCACAGTGCTCTCGTGTGTGAGCACAGGGTCCGGTCTGACACTCTGAGCACACTGAGAGCCGGCCCTGGATGAGGCCTTCGCTGCTCCCCAGTACACGCTAATCTGTCTCCTGGGGACCCCAGGGCACTCACCAGGCTCTCAGAAGAGAGGAAGCCACGCAGGGCTGTCCACCGAAGCAGACACCCCACTCACATGACCCAGACGCACTGGCTGGCCAGGCTGACACGTGTGCTCGTGTGGGAAGGACGCAGCTCTTCACCTGCAGGCAGCACACGTGGCGCCGCTGCCGGGCCTCTCTGATTCCCAAGGGCTTATGCTCAGGGAATGCCATCTGGTACACACAGGTCCAAAAGGGGGACCCCGAGCAAGACAAGCAGGAGCTCTTAATGGGGATCTGGGTGGTGGGAGCACTCGGGGGCCACGTGAGTGAGGCAGACACCAAGAGCGAGAACGCCAATGGCACTGGGTGGAAGCAGACCGTCCAGCTTCTCCCGCAGTCCAGTCCTCTGCACAGGAGCCCACGCACACAGCCCCGCCGGCCAGAGTGGCCCCACGGTACACCACCACGCACCTTGAGGGGATGGTGCAGGCAGCTCGGCACAGGTGAGCAATCGAGATGGGGCTCTCAGCCCACAGAAGATGGAGGCCAGACCTGAGCAGGTGGGGTCCCTGGGGCCTGGAGCACCCCCATTCACCTGCCGGATGGCAGCCATGTGTCAAGTCCATCACAGGACACGGAGTATAACCGAATCGCACAGCTGAACCGTGTGACTTATAAATAGCTCGTCAGGAACATTTTAACATATTTGCTTTCCAGGCACAAAGAGCTATGTCAATCAACTCTACGACACGACAGAGAAGAGTCTCTGTTGACGGTTTTCTGGCAAAGAAAGAAAAACAGATTTTACAGTGAGCTAATCTGTCTCTCAAAAAACAATGGAAGCTGAAACTGAATTTATGTTTTCATTTATTCACTCAACAACTACCCGAGCATGAACCCGGGCCAGGGGCCACCCTGGACACGGCAGCCTTGGGTAGACTCTGGGATAAGGCAAAGGTGGGGTCGCAGTCCAGCCCCCTCCTCACACATGTGCAGCCCCACAACTGGGCTTACACAGCCTCTCTGCCGACCCCAAAGACAATCACGGAACAAACACAGCACGATGCTGTGCCTACAGCAGGCTCTCGGTGACAGCACAGCTTCTTTTGGTGCTAACTATAGAAGGCCATGGTCGTCGGGGACCAGTAGCCTCAGGCTCCTGTAACAACAGGACTCAATATAAGCACCGGGATCCATCCACACCCTTGGGAGTCTAAAGTCACGGAGCTGTGAGGCTGACCCGAAACATGACAACCTCCTCCAGGTGGTGGCACCTGCTGGGTGAACCCTAACGGCAGAAGCTCCCCCGCAGTGAGCCCACCGAGCACTCCATGGGGGAGACTAAGAGAATGCAGACCCACGCCTCTGGCAAGGCGAGCAGGCACCCTAGAACAAGGCTCCCACTCAGAGCGGACACGTTCATTCTGAGGTGCGGTGGCATTTTTTAAAAGACATATTTAGCATCCAGCATGCTAGAGAAACAGCGAACAGATGACCCGAAGCCGAGCCAGGCCTACTAACCCTGGCACGAGCGATCCCTTAATGCTCTATACCTTCATTTATAAAAGGCATTCAGTTACAACTTAAATTTTCCAAGAACCGAAGCATACATGCTTTACAATTAGTGGGAGGACTTAACAAGCCAAAGGTACATGTTTCCAATTCCTGAGAACCAGAGAACATAGCACCTTCCTCACCTAAGCTTCCCATAACTCTGCAAGGTACGTGTCAATAACCCCTCTGTGGGGAGGAGAGAACTGGACAAAAGTCCAGACCAGGATCACAGAGCCGGGGTGGGGGCCAGCCCCACTCACTGCAGGAAAGGCCGGAAGGCAGCACGCACTGACCCGAGCGCTCAGGGAACGTGTGATCTCCACCTGCATCCAGGTGGACCAGCGTCAGCAAAGAGCAGGTCTACGGCTCCTGGGACCCCTCCAACAGCACAGCTGCATCCAGAGACACGGCGAAAGGCAGCAAGAAGGGCACCGCTCCAGCTCCGAGAGAGCAGCAAGCGGAGAGACGGCAGGTGCGGCTGAGCCCAGGCGGGTCTCTGCGAGGGCTCCACAGCTCAAGGCTGCCCTTCCCTGGTGCTGCGCTGGAAAAGTGAGGGTCCTGCGGCCAGACTGCCATTCAGGAGCGGCCTCGCTTCCCATCTGTAGAATGGGCGTGGGGATACTGCAGGGATCGCTGTGACAGGTAAACACCAGTGCGTCAATCTGTGTGGGCACAGGTCTGCTCTCAGGACTCTCAAACCTGGGTGCTCACTCTGCAGGGTGCTCACCAACGCCTCACCTGCATCACTCCACCTTCCAGTACGATGAAGGGCTAATGCTGTTAATGTGGAAACCCTCCCACAAGTCCACACAGAGCAGGCGAACAGCACCACAGGGAACCCAGCACTGGAAACCATGGCAGCAAAAACAGAATGCTCACTAAACACAAAAAAGAAAAGGTGGCCGAGGCTTGACAACAGATGTAACCTGTGTAGCAATACTCTGCCTTCTAGAAATTACCCCGAGAAATAACTACAGACTAGAGCAGACGTGAGCACAGGGTATCTGTGGGAGATCCGGAAAACACATGTGTACAAGAGGGGGTAGTGAGGTTCACTGTGATACACCCTAGGCTGGGACGCTGGCCTGCAGCAGTGTATCTAACCACAGGAAGGCCACACTGTGCTGTTAGATGGGACAGAACACCCAAGGGTCTCACAGCCCAGACGCACTTGGGTCTGAGAAGGTATTTTCTCAGAGTGGCCCAATCCTTGCTGTTGCAGCCATTTGAGGAGTGAACCAGAAAGTGGAAGATCGATCTCTCTCTCTCTCCCTCTCTCTCTCACTCCCTCCCTCTCTTTCAAATAAATAAATATTTTTTAAAAAGTAAAATGAATTTTAAAAAATTTCACCTAGGGGCCGACACTTTGGCGCAGAGGGTTAAAGCCCTGGCCTGAAGTACCAGCATCCCATATGGGTGCCGGTTCTAGTCTCGGCTGCTCCTCTTCCAATCCAGCTCTCTGCTGTGGTCCGGGAGTGCAGTGGAGGATGGCCCAAGTGCTTGGGCCCTGCACCCACATGGGAGACCAGGAAGAAGCTCCTGGCTCCTGGCTTCAGATCAGCACAGCTCTAGCCGTTGCGGCCATTTGAGGAGTGAACCAGCGGATGGAAGACCTCTCTCTCTATTTCTACCTCACTCTGTAACTCTGACTTTCAAATAAATAAAATAAATTTTAAAAAAAAATTTCACCTGTTGCTTAGCTTACCTAGTGACCACAGACTGGTACCCATCACATATGCAGCTCACAGGGCCATCCCATGCTGCCTAAGTTGTGTGGTTTGTGACCTCTGGGGACCAGAGCTCTGAGGGCAGCTCTTGTGGGTCACACGGTGCCTTTAACAGCACCTGGCACATGGCAAGCGCTGAGACCAGAAGTGCTGAGGGGTGACTGAATGAAAGAGCAAGTCCAGGGCGAAGCAAGAGGGCGAGGCCAGAGAGGGAAACTCAGCAGCAACGCTAACATCCACCAAGTGGTCAGTGTGCCTGGCACCACTCCACCAGCCCAACCATATGACCACAGCGAGCGAGCTCGGCCTTCAGCCCCAGCCAGCTTCACAGGGCAGCGGCTGGCCACGCCGAGGACGCAGTCTGCACACTGGCCAGCTGACCATAAGCCCATAAGCGTACGTAGACCCCAACCTTCCAGAGTGGGCCAGCCTACCCAGGACGGCGGGCACCATACGGAAACACTGGCCACACGAAGTTCAGACTAAAATCTGGATGGTGACAGCGCAGGCCAGGGCTTCTCTGCAACAGCCTTCCGAATTCCCAGCCTTACAGTCCTCATGCGTTACTTATGTAGCCAGCACAGCTCCGCCTCCAGACTGGCAACACTACAGGCCATCATGCATCCCTGAGTCCTCCTGTTCCGGAGACACTGGCAAGCCCCCGCCCCCCCCCCACCCCGTACTTCCTTCTGCCTCCCGAGGTGGCCTCCTGCACAGGAGACGGTAAGATGCTCTGAATTCCAAATTACTGTCACCTCCCAGAAGCCCAGTGCAGCCCACCAGGCCGTGACCCCGGCCCCAGTTCTGTTATCCCTCACCCCAGGGACTCTGTGGTCACTGCCTGGGGAGCTCAGCAGAAGAGAGGTGGCTCTCGGACACACCCACAGTGATGAGCTCGGAGCTCCAAGGCGCCCATCAAAGGAAAGCAGGGCCGCTTCCCATGCTGGAATGAGCGCCACCACCCTGCGAGGCGGGGCTGAAAACTGCCTCCTCAACCAAGCCCACCCTGACCACCTGGCCAGCTCAGCTCATCTTCCTCTTCCACTCACACAGCCAATGCTGGCCAGCCCCTCCCCCATCCAGCCACCTTCCCGGGGGACAGGAGCCAGCAGCAGGTGCCCACCCCACAGCAGACCCTGAGGAAAGCGAGCACTGAGGATACGGTGCACCTCCGGGGCCGCTCTACAACGGCAAAGGTCCCCTCCAGTCTCCACGGAAGTACCCTTCACTCAGCCTACAGAGCAGGTGTGAACTTCGTGAACACGAAGAGAGGCCAAGCACAGAGAAAGGCAGAACTTACTTTTTTTTTTTTTTTTTTTTTTTTAATTTTTGACAGGCAGAGTGGACAGTGAGAGACAGAGAGAAAGGTCTTCCTTTGCCGTTGGTTCACCCTCCAATGGCCGCCGCGGTAGCGCGCTGCGGCCAGCGCACCACACTGTTCCGATGGCAGGAGCCAGGTGCTTCTCCTGGTCTCCCATGGGGTGCAGAGCCCAAACACTTGGGCCATCCTCCACTGCACTCCCTGGCCACAGCAGAGAGCTGGCCTGGAAGAGGGGCAACCGGGACAGGATCGGTGCCCCGACCGGGACTAGAACCCGGTGTGCCGGCGCCGCAAGGTGGAGGATTAGCCTGTTGAGCCACGGCGCCGGCCAGAACTTACTCTTATCACAAGCAGGGCCCAGGCAGGCTCCTGCTAAGCTCCATCCCTCCCTGGGACACCTCCCAAGCCAGAGGCACAGAGGTGGGGGTGTGGACCGCACAGAGGCCAGCAGTGAGGGTGAGGGGGACCCAGCCACGAGCCACAGGACAGTGAGGTCGGCAGCAAAGAAGCACAGAAGCACATGACAGTGGGGTGGGGCACGGGCGGCCCGGGCGCTCCCAGACGTGGGGTGCAGAGCAGAGGTGGAGGCGGGCCCCCGAGGTCCCAAGGGCGGGAGAGCATTTTCCAAAGAACTGTAAGCAGGGACTGACAGCACCTGCAGGGCAAGTCCACACTGCTCCCCTGCTCTGCAGAGCGCTCAGGGTCAGGCTTCAGCTCCCACGGGTGCATGCACACACCCCGTGTACACAACCACAACACGGCGTGCACAAACGCACACCACACAGCCCCAAGCACTCCTCTGCACTTGCCAGACCCACCCAGGGTCCCCCCGCTCCGTCTCTCACCTCCCAAGCACAGTCCAACCCCGCAGTCCCTCTCCATCTCTTCCATACATGCACTGCGTCTCTATACCATCAGCACCCAGCGCCAGGTGGATGCCTAAGGAATGTTTTCTAAACAAATGCATGAATTAATGAGATGATGAAAGCGTGAATAAATGAATTAGAATAAGAACGGTTTGGGGCCCAGCAGGTCAAGCTGCCACCTGAGACTCTGGCATCCCACATGGGTGCCAGTTCAAACTCCGGCTGTGTCACTCCTGATCCAACTCCCTGCTATGGCCTGCGAAAGCAGTGCAGGATGGCCCCAGCCACGCACATGGGAGATCTGGGTGGAGCTCTGGGCTCCTGGCTTCAGCCTAGGCCAGCCCAGGCTATTGCAATCACTAGGGGAGTAAACCAGTGGATGGAAGATCACTCCCTCCCTCCCTCCCTCCCTCTCTCTGTTACTCTTTCAAATAAGGAAATTAATCTTTTTTTTAAAAAAATGGTTGCAATTTTGTCAAAACCGATCACCAATCTCTGAGGAATGCAGAAAGCACTGAGAAGAAAAACCGCGGCAGAAAGCAGGGCCGTGCGTGCCAGGAGGGGTGGCGGCCGGGAGCCAGGAATCATTAGCTCACCGGACTGAGGAGCGAGAGGACTGCGCCCCAGCTCTCGTCAAAGGGCACAGGCCCACCGCAGAGCGGCAAGGCTGTATTGCTCCTGGAGACACCAGAGTGCACGTGGCCAGCACCACACCCCGACTGCACCCGGTCCCCACAGGTGCTGGGATTCTGAGAGTTCTGCTTCGGGAACGCTCCCCACAGGGCAGTAACCACCACAAGCGGAAAACAAAAACACAACTGGGAACCACTCAAACACAGGTGACAGCAGACGGCTTCCGGAGGTTTCAGCCGCAGTGGAAGAAACGACACCTGAACAACTGCTGCAAGTGTGCCTTCACAGTCGGACGGGCTGCCTGATGCCAACTGCCAACTGCGTGTGTCTCCAAGGCACACACGCGTGAAAGCCAAAGCCCTCCCACCTCCTGGGGCTGCGCAGCGACCACCAACCACGTCTCTCCCTGAGGCCAAGATGGGGGACAAGTGCAGCAGGCGGGGACGGAGCCTGGTGGCCTCAAACACGTGCAGCCTGGTCCCTGGCTGTGCGACGCCCTCACCGTGCGGCCGAGGGGAGGTCCTGGACCACTCCTGTCTGAGCCTCAGCCTCCCAGCTGTCAGACAGGAGAGGGAACAGGGTCCACACACAAGGGGGCTATGAGCAATGAGGAGTAACCGGACAGGGAGCACAGAGCGCTTCCCCGCCACGCCTGGCACTCGGGAGGCTTGACACAGCACTGCAGATTATTATTGTTCTTCCCGTTACCCTCGGCACTTGCTCAATTTTACCACTGAATGTTTCCCGTTTTTCAGCATATTTAAGAATTGCAAAGAGGTACAAGTTTAAACACTGCCCAGGAGGGAGGGCGTGTGTCCCGCCATAGGCCAGCACCTGGTAGACAAGGACAGGGTCCCTGAACTGGGCAAAGGCGCAGAACAGCGTGAACCAGCACCAGCTCTGGAGGGGGCTGCGCTCAGGAGAGCATGGGCCCCAGGCCCAGGCCCCATCTGCTGCCTCCTGCCACAGAGACGCACCCATCCAAACTAAGCCACTTCCCAGGAACTGGGTTTCTAGAACTCATGCCTGTCAGTGCTGTCCCCTCCATACAATGCCCTGCCCGGTCCCGGAACAAGGTGGCAGCTCGACACAGGAGCAGCACAGACACGACACCCCCGCAGCTGCCCACTCTGATACACTCTGGCCCCACCCACTCCACAGGAGTGACTGGCAGCACACTTCTCTCACCATGAAAGCAGAACCGCCGGATGCCTGTGCCAGCAGAGTAGGTGCTCACTACATGACAAAAAATGAGAAATAGAGCCGGCGCCGCGGCTCAGTAGGCTAATCCTCCGCCTTGCGGCGCCGGCACACCGGGTTCTAGTCCCGGTCGGGGCACCGATCCTGTCCCGGTTGCCCCTCTTCCAGGCCAGCTCTCTGCTGTGGCCAGGGAGTGCAGTGGAGGATGGCCCAAGTGCTTGGGCCCTGCACCCCA
Source organism: Lepus europaeus (assembly GCF_033115175.1). Taxonomy (NCBI): domain Eukaryota; kingdom Metazoa; phylum Chordata; class Mammalia; order Lagomorpha; family Leporidae; genus Lepus; species Lepus europaeus. The sequence continues at coordinate 2,454,655 of NC_084836.1, forward strand.
TGGGAGACCAGGAGAAGCACCTGGCTCCTGCCATCAGAACAGCGCGGTGCGCTACCGCGGCGGCCATTGGAGGGTGAACCAACGGCAAAAGGAAGACCTTTCTCTCTGTCTCTCTCTCACTGTCCACTCTGCCTGTCAAAAATAAAAATAAATAAATAAAAATAAAAAAGAAAAAAAATGAGAAATAATTTTCACTATAAATAAAAACTTGCATTCCCACTCCTGAAAAATAAAAGAGACAATAAAAAGTTAAAGTAAAAAAAGATTTCTCCCATTCCAGAAAAATCAGTCAAATAGGACAGAAGATTTAAAATCTCAGCAAAAATAACCAAACTAAATGCTGCATAGGCCGGCACTGCGGCTCACTAGGCTGATCCTCCACCTGCGGCGCTGGCACTCCGGGTTCTAGTCCCGGTTGGGGCGCTGGTTCTGTCCCGGTTGCCCCTCTTCCAGGTCAGCTCTCTGCTATGGCCCGGGAGGGCAGTGGAGGATGGCCCAAGTGCTTGGGCCCTGCACCCGCATGGGAGGCCAGGAGGAAGCACCGGGCTCCTGGCTTTGGATCAGCGCAGCACACCGGCCATAGCGGCCATTTCGGGGGTGAACCAACAGAAGGAAGACCTTTCTTTCTGTCTCTCTCCCTCTCTCCTTTCTCTAACTCTGCCTGTCAAAAAAAAAAAAAAGATACTGCATGCTACAGACCAAAAGTGACTCTGCTAACTAGGTCTCTATTATGGACCAAAAGAGTTTGTTTAAGATTTATTTTATTTATTTAAAAGGTGGAGTGACAGAGAGATAGAGGGAGAGATAGACACACACACACACTCAGAGAAAGAGAGAGAGAGAGAGAGAGAGAGAGAGAGAGAGAGAGAGAGAGAGATCTTCCACCTACTGATTCACTCTCCAAATGATTATAACAGCCAGGGTTTGGACAGGCCAAAGCCTAGGGCGTGGAACTCCATCCTGGTTTCCCATGTGAGTGGCAGGGACCCAAGCACATTGGCAGAGAGAGTTAGGACTTGAACTGGCACTCCGCTATGGGATGCCAGGGCAGTAGGCAGAGTTCAACCCACTGTACCAGAACACCTGCTCCAAAAGTTGAGTCCACTCACTAAGTAGGTCTCCAACAGACCAAGGGGATTCCGCAAAGCCTCACACTTCTGCACTCGATTTAGTTCATGGGGACAGAATTCTCAAGCACAGAAGGCCCAACCTAGAAAACTTTTCAAGACTTGCAAAAGAAAAGAACCGGCAGATGTCAGGAAACTCACATCTTACTGACTCAACACGCACTTTGTTGGGGAAATAACTACGAACAAATGGAAGAGAGTGGCCTGATCTAGAAGCTCATTAAAGTAAAGAGACAAGCCAATGAAGTCCAGTGGCCTCACACAGAAGGACCTCTGGGGCTGGCGGGAGATGGATGGCGGCCGGCGGGCAGGGGCGGGTCTGTGAATCACCACACGGACAGCGGGCCGCGACAGAGTCCATCAATAATGGGGAACACACCACACACGCCAGGAAGACACAGAAAGCTGGTGTGGGCCGCACAAAACGTAAAACATCTGGGAAAACGCCACGAGGGGAGAGATAGATACTAAGACGCAGCCAAAACAGGCAAATTTAGATTTACAGAGATTAAGAAATATTCTCTTGTAAGTTGAATGGTAGCTCTTAAATTTGACCAGTATGACAATAAAACGAGCACCAATAAAGTCATTCCAAAGGCGGGCCCTGTGGCATGGAGGGTTAAGCCACCCACTTGCGGTGCTCACATCCCACACTGGAGCAACAGTCGGAGGCTGCTCCACGTGGCACCTGGCTCCCTACAAAGGTAACTGGGCAGCGGGGGACATGGTGGCAGCAGAGGACGGCTGGAGTATTGAGCCCTGCCACCCTCCAGATGGAGTTCCAGGCTCCTGGCTGTGACCTGGCCCAGTCCGGGACATTGTGGACATGTAGGGAGTCAGCCACCAGATGGAAAATATCTATGAATTTCTCCTTCTTTCTCTGTCGCTCTGCCTTTCAAGTAAGTAAATCTTGTTTGGAAAAACTCACTTCAGTGCAACACCGTGACCTACCAATGGCTCATATCCACATTCCCTGGCGACCGCTTTCTCAAGGGCCCAGGAGCAGGTGGTTCTGAGCGGGGTGGGCCAGCCCCACAGGGAGCTAGGGAAGTGGCAGAAAAGGCCAAGCATCCCACACAGTGACAAACACGTGCGAGCCAGCACCTGCGTGTTTCAGACGCCAGCCTCCCGCTTGCCGCTTGTGAGCCTATGATTCATGAACATTCCCGGTCTGTTCCCCGCCACAGGCCAGCTCCAAACAGCCTCATTATACTTGAGCCTGCTGTGACCACAGGGTGTGCAGAGAAGAAAGGGCTGGTGCCAGGGAGAGCGTGGCCGGGGGAGGCAGCGGCAGGGGAGCCAAACTGCACCAAGCCCAGAAATGGCACAGGGGAGTTCCAAACAGCTACAGTTCAGAGCACAGCTAATTCACTTGCTGCTGGATTTCAAAGTGTCACCCACACATTGTCACTTCCAGCCCTACAGCGGGATTATCACAAAGGAACAGAAGCCCGATTAACCTCCCGGAAGCACAGTTCTGATCATTCCACTGCCCTACCCAAAACACCTTCTGCGGCTCCCACTACCCACAGAACAAAGTCCAAATGTCAAGGACTTCAGCCATCTGTGACCATCTGCACAACTCCTTAAACGCACTGACAAGGGAAGTCAGGCAAGGGGCAGGCTCACGGCAGGAAGCCGGAGCTGGCGGAGGCAGACTGGACCGGGAGCTCATCCCACGCTCCTTCCCACCTGCAGTGTCAACACCAAGCCCCTGGGCCTGCTAGGGCAGACCTCTCAGAAAGCATCTGTGGCTGTTCCCCAGAACCACCATGTCTGCACTGTGGCAGACTCAACTCCAGTTCACTGACCCACCTGCTTCAGGTGCCAGCTCTCCAGGCTGGGTGACCCCAAGACAGATCCTGGGCTTCTGCAAGTCTCGTGGAGCCGTAAGGAGATGTACATCAGGTGCTCGGCACAGAACTCGGGGAACTGTTCTAACTGCTGCTGCCGCTGCTGCTCTCAGACTCACTCCCTCCTCCCTGCACCTCCGCTCAGAATAGTTCTTCCACCTGTGAGAGCTCTGCCCTGGCTCCAGCCCTGGGAATCCCAACCACGAGACAAGGCACACCCACTGCCGCCAGCCCTCAGGTGCCCACCCAGCACACTCAAGTGCACAGCACCATCCCACACAGGGTGGGCTCTCCGCAATCGTCTATTCATGTCTGGTGGATCAATGAGGAGCTGGGTAGGCCTTTCCTTCTGGTCCCTGGCTCCCCTCTGCCAGGCATACCCACACACAGACTCCTCACGACCCCTTCCCAAACAGCAGATCTGATCAGCCCAGTAACAGGTGTGGAAGCTTCCAGGAAGATCTAAGTCCCCACCCTGGCCCCGACAAGCTCATCACATATCTGACGCGGTACACCTGCCCACAGGAGCCTGCTGCCAGGCGCACGCTACCAAATAGTGTGCCGGACCCCAGAAGGTGGCTGCACTGACCCGTCTCCGTGCCAGCTGTGCTTCCCCACGCCCAAAGCCACTGCAATGACTGCAGGTCCTGCCACGGCTTAGGACACCGGCAGCCGAGTGCCTCCCTCATGGTGGCAGATTCAAGATGAGTCTCCTGACCCTTGGGATCATGGAACAACCAAGAGTCCCAGGGAGGGTGTGCTACAGGGTGCACAGGTGGGAGAATAAGGTGATGCGGAGGTGAGTGAGTGGCCCAGGTGTGCCCAGCACACCACACAGCAAGTTCCACACATGTGACTTCACTCACCCTTTTGAGAACACCTGATACACCAGGTCTTACGTAAGTGTCTTGGACAAAATCAAGGACAAAAGGTGGAAGGCACAAAGGAAAGGCAAACCAGGTCGTTCTTCAAACCGAAAACCACAGCACTGACTGGGCTGTGCTGCGGGTGGGCCGGCTGCGCCACGGAGAGCGGACTCTGCACCAGCCTTCAGTGTGGTACACTGCCTCTCTCACAACCAGCACACCACGGCAAGGACAACAAAAGGAAAGGCAAAAATGATCTTTTAGTTCCAAAAAATGCATTCAATTCCAAAAGGTTCCAAGTTGTGGTGTGGGGAAGCACCACCAGGAAGCACGCTGTCAGGGCCTGGGGCATGGTATACACGCTGTGGGGAGGGCCGGCTTCACCACCCTGAGCCGCCCCAGGGCACTCTCAAGTGTCTTTAAAACTGGAAGGAGGGCCAGCGCACGCCGTGGTTCAATAGGCTAATCCTCCGCCTTGCGGCGCCGGCACACCAGGTTCTAGCCCTGGTCAGGGCACCGGATTCTGTCCCGGTTGCCCCTCTTCCAGGCCAGCTCTCTGCTGTGGCCCAGGAAGGCAGTGGTGGATGGCCCAAGTGCTTGGGCCCTGCACCCCATGGGAGACCAGGAGAAGCACCTGGCTCCTGCCTTCGGATCAGCGCAGTGCGCCGGCCGCAGCGCACCAGCCACGGCGGCCATTGGAAGGTGAACCAACGGCAAAGGAAGACCTTTTTCTCTCTCTCTCTGTCCACTCTGCCCGTCAAAAAAGAAAAAAAAACAAAATGGAAGGAGGTATTGGTGGTGTCTCACAAATCCTGGACAAGTGCCCTCAAGGAAGTCGGGACCCCACTACCCGCAAGTGCCATCAGGAGGCACCTGGCAGAGTGGCCAGCACCCAGACTGTCACAGGGCCACGGGTCCACTTGAGAGTCAGCCGCCCCCACCAGGGGTGGGTCTGCAGGACGTGAAGACCACCTCTCCCCTGGACAGTTCCGAGGGCTCACGAGCCCAACTCCCTGGACAGGTCCGGAAACAGACACCAGCAGAGCCAGCTCTCGGGAAGCTCAGTCACCCACCAGGCGCCCCATGCAGCTGCCGCCTCGCACACTGTGCTGCCCACGAGCCGGCCTCAGCCTCCTCTGCACCCCGGGTGTCACGGGTGCACACGCTAAGACCTTGCTGCCCCCAGTACTCCCATGGGGGCGAAAAGCCAGAGTGAGGACTCAAATTTTCCCACAGGTGACGGAATCCTTATCTGAAGAGGGGCCCAGAGGGCTGTAGGAACAGCCCTGTCTTCATTTGCCTGCAAGAATAAAACAGACCCTAATCATGCAATTGCTGTCACCAGAACTCCCATGACTGAACTCTGCCAGCTCTTCTGCGTCACGAACACCCCAGGCGGTGGGTGCACAGTACGGCCGATGTACTCAGCGCACGGAATTATTCTCTGGAAATGCACTACTGTAGCCGTACGCTGTCTTGAATTCTGCCTCAATATTAGGAAGAAGACTGCTTTACTGGAAAATTCTATGACTTTTATGGCATTTCAACTTTTAAAAAAGGGACAATTGTGCATATAAGTATCACCCGTTCTGAGACTCACATATATACATATATGTGTACATGCAGCAAGAACAAGCACACAGAACTCTAACATGCGCCCGTCCACGTATGAAGAAGAACGAGAATACACCCACACACACTGACACGTATGAAGAAGAACGAGAACACACCCACACTGACACGTATGAAGAAGAACGAGAACACACCCACACACACTGGCACGTATGAAGAAGAACGAGAATACACCCACACACACTGACACGTATGAAGAAGAACGGGAATACACCCACACACACTGGCACGTATGAAGAAGAACGAGAACACACCCACACACACTGGCACGTATGAAGAAGAACGAGAACACACCCACACACACTGACACGTATGAAGAAGAACGAGAATACACCCACACACACTGACACGTATGAAGAACGAGAATACACCCACACACACTGACACGTATGAAGAACGAGAACACACCCACACACACTGGCACGTATGAAGAAGAACGAGAACACACCCACACACACTGACACGTATGAAGAAGAACGAGAACACACCCACACACACTGACACGTATGAAGAAGAACGAGAATACACCCACACACACTGACACGTATGAAGAACGAGAATACACCCACACACACTGACACGTATGAAGAACGAGAATACACCCACACACACTGACACGTATGAAGAACGAGAATACACCCACACACACTGGCACGTATGTACTTGAACACGGACAGAACAGCTCTGAAAGGAGACAACAAACAGTGGAGCTGCCGCCAAACTAGGGAGAAAAGGAGCCTTATTTGTCATTTAATCCTTGGGGCTATTCAAGTTGTTCACTGTGTGTTACAATGCAGCTCTATCAATTAGAAAAAAAAAAAAAAACTAGGGATTAAAAAATAATCAAAGTAAAAATTAGCAGTACCTAAAGGCCAAGCTTAGTTAAGCCCTGGAATATTCTACTCCTTCCTCCAGAACTCCAGTGAACATTTCTGTGAGCACAGCTCAGGTTACCCACTGTGAATACTACTGACTATGTCTAGGTTTTGATTAAGCATTTAAATTAAATGTTGACTTAGGCAGATATACAATTTTAATAACAATCTTAAGATCATTTTCAAAACATTATGCCGCTATTAAAACTGATGGTCATGAAGATGGCAGCAATATAAGCAAGGCTTGTACACTAACTGAAAAGAGCGAGGCACCATGTGCATGCCGGTCCTGTGGTCTCCACAGAAAAAAACTGGTGCCCCTGTGTGCTGCCCTGTGCCACCCACCACACACATACGCAGGCAAGTGTCATCACTCTCAGGCTACAGATGAGGAAACGAGGGAGGGAGGGAGAGAGGGAGGGAGGAAACTGCCCTGGTCACTTTTCTAGTACAAGGCAAAGCAGGGCCAGGACATCACGTGACCCCACCCCAAGCCACCCTCTTATTCTCATACTACCCTGTGCCCTGAGTGCCTAGTGTCAGGGGCAGAAATGGCTTCTCACTGTTCCATAATATGGTTACTCTTAACTCTAGTACCGAAACAGACACCCAGGTTATACCTCGGGTTAAAAAAGACACCTCAGGGGACACCAGCTAACACCAGCTCCCACACTGGAGTGACGGTCCAGTCCCACACTAGAGTGACGGTCCAGTCCCACACTGGAGTGACGGTCCAGTCCCACACTGGAGTGACGGTCCAGTCCGCTGCTCCACTGCCAATCCAGCTCCCACACTGCACTGCCAATCCAGCTCCCACACTGGAGTGACGGTCCAGTCCCGCTGCTCCACTGCCAATCCAGCTCCCACACTGGAGTGACGGTCCAGTCCCACTGCTCCACTGCCAATCCAGCTCCCACACTGGAGTGACGGTCCAGCTCCCACACTGGAGTGACGGTCCAGCTCCCACACTGGAGTGACGGTCCAGTCCCACACTAGAGTGACGGTCCAGTCCCACACTGGAGTGACGGTCCAGTCCCACACTGGAGTGACGGTCCAGTCCCGCTGCTGCACTGCCAATCCAGCTCCCACACTAGAGTGACGGTCCAGTCCCGCTGCTCCACTGCCAATCCAGCTCCCTGTACGCACCTGGGAAGGCAGTGGAACATGGCCCAAGTACTTGGGTCCCTGATATCCATGTGGGAGACCCGGAATGACTTCTGGGTTCCTGACTTCAGCCTGGCCTGGCTCAGACTCTTGTGGCCATTTGGTGAACGAACCAAATACGTAAACCTATCTACCTATCTCTCAATACCCTAACTGCTAAGGGCTGAGATGTGGCCCCCAGAAGTCCCAGGTTGAAGCTGTGGCCCCCAGGGTTTGGAGACAGGGCCAACAAGGAGCTAATTATTGCTGGCAAGGAGAGGACACAGCAGAGAGCTCCGGCTCTTCCTCATGCTGCCCCCTCCTCCTACAAACACAGAGAGGGAAGGTCAGGTAAGGACACAGCAGCAAAGTGGCTTCTACAGGACACCGAACCGGGCAGCGCCTCCATCCTGCACTTGTAGCCACCAGAGCTGAGAGAAATAAACCCCTGGTGAGCGAGCACCCAGATCAGTGTTTGCTGCTGCAGCCCAAGCAGACTGATACACAGGTCCATCTCATTAGTCCATCGTAGCCTAAGAAACACAGCCTCCTGTTTGTAAGCAAACTAGAACGCTTTCCCTTGAGGACCAATTTGAGCAGAGTCTAGGATTTCACCAGAAAGCCTCCATAGTTTATATGAGGAGCTCAGGCGCTGGCTAAAACTCACAGCCAACAGCTCAGCGAGCAACGCTGCACCGCACACCACGCACGCTGGAGAAAGCTGACGCTCCTCACCTCCCCACACAGAGCCCACTCTTCTCTTTATTCTTGGCAACTGACTGGAAGCCTAGCTTCCTGCTTTATATCCAAGGACAGGCAACAGAGCGCTTCTCGTTTCCCATCCTTTGCATCCCTACTTCAATGATCTTGGATTTAATTCCTCATACGGAATGCTTCGTGTCCAGCGGAGGCGCCAGGCAGCGGGCAGTGGGGAGGACCTGGCTGCATCAGAGCATCGCGGCGTCGGGGCCGCTGGCCTCGGGCGGCTCCTCTTCCGTTTCCCAGCCCATCTCCTCACGCTCCTGCCACCCATCTTGCCACACAAGATCAAAGCCAACGAAATCACTTCTGGGAAGGCTTTAAACATCAGTCATTGTCCTTGCTGACGCGACATCAGGCAAAGCAGCTTTATCACAGGAACGCAAGACCGGACTCCTCCCTTTTAATCTCCTCAACATAAAACCCACAGAGCCCCAGAAACAGCTCCGAGGGAGGCGCACTCAGCTGCAGAGCTGTGCTCAGCGCAAGTCCTCAGCACGCGCTCCACCGGCCACCAACAAGCCCCTGTGGGACAGGCGTCCGGGGCAGCAGCATGATGAGGGGCCCCATCACAGGGCATCAGGCACACCCTTCACCCCGTGACAGGTGAAGCCTCAGGGCAGGCCTTGTGGCACTAGAGGGAGACTCTCCATGTCCTTCTCTTTCTCTCTCACACTCTGCCTTCCAAGCAGATTAACACAAACAAACATCTTAGGAAAAGAACGCGACATTTTCCATAAACAGAAGGTGGAGCTGAGCACATGACCACAGCCCCCACCCACTGCCTGCTGTAGTGCAGTAAGAGCAGGCCCCCATCTCATCTGGGCAGAGGCTGGTCAGTAGCTGGGACTGCCCTGTCCTTCCACCTGCTCCAGGAGCACCCTCACACATCTGTCGCTGTTAGTCCAAAACCTGCCGGCCCTCCCCCCGCAGAGGACCCACAGCTCCTGAGTCTGTGCCTGCTTTTCCAGCAAGCAGGCCCCAACCAGTGGGGCAGGTCAGGAGAGGGGCCCGGCCGTGCACCGCGTCAGGCCTCACGGTTCTGCCCCCCACCCCCACCCCTGGGCACCTGACTGCTGCACTGCCCTCCTGGGAAAGAAGTGACTCCCTCAGGCCCTCAGCCAGGAGCATCCATACCCAAAGGGGCAGCCCAGGGACCTCTCCATCTCCACTTTCCTGCTTTCCACCTTTAGCATACTCCACTTCCCTTCCTGCTTGGGAGGTCATCTCTGAGCCTCCTGGAGCCAACCAAAGCACCGGACAGAACCGGAGAGAACAAAGGCAGCGGCCACATGGGAAGCGTGGACAGTGTTAGCTGGGGAAAGGCTCGTCATCCAACACAGCTGTCCGGGAAAGGCCCCTGATGGGCAGAGTATGAGGTGAGGACCACCGGAAGACAAAAGCAGACAACCGCTGGGCTTCTGCTTTCTCTGGGCCTCTGCTCCTCCACCTGTCCCCCTCCCTGGTACTGTCAGAGAAGGGAGGCCAGGCCAGGCTGCACTGTGGGGACTTCCAGGAGGAGCGGCAGGGAGAGGCATATCCTACAGGGATCAGATGGGTCACAGGAGGTCAGGAAGAAGGCTCCAGGGGCAGGGCTGGGGGTAGCCAGGGAGCTGCAGGGAACAGCAGGCCCAAGGCCAGCAGTTTGAGGATCTGTAACTCTGAGCTCTCTGGTTTGGTCCCGCAGAGGCAGGCTGTCATTACTACAAACATCACTAATCCAATCGTCGCAAATCAACGACTTCAGTAATTTAGAAATCACTCCTCTACAAACTTAACAGGTATCACATTGAATTTAAGATAAAATTTTATTTTGAAACTGTATAAAATTTACCTCTTATACACACACACACACATATACTTATGAAAATTCTAAAATCTTAAAATTATATTCTTTGTTTTCTAATAATCGGTTCCAAGAAACCTAAACCATCTTCAAACAAAACGACAGTTTCAGGACTAACGCATGACTGCGATGGTTTGTAGCCTTGAATCTCAACTCTACTGGGAAGAAATCAAGATGGACAGCACTCACTGCAGTGTCCCAGGCCTGACCACAAAGTTCACTCATTCATTCCCGCCACACCCAAAACCCTGTGCACAACTCAGTGCGATGGCAACGTTTTCTGGGTCCGTACTTCACGACTGGAACAGTACTAGGCACCAACCCATGCTACGACATAAGACAGACACGTCCTGACCTCAACAAGAACTCTGGGAGGCGACAGACGCACACGAAGTCCACCGGAGTGGGAAACAGCTACTGCCCCGACAGCCATCCTCTCCCTCTCCTGTTTCTAAAATCTTGACTTCAGAAGTCAACCCATCCACGTGAGCCTCCCTTGCAGCTATGGGTGGCCACACAAGCCAGCTCTGGTCAGAACTCTGCTCTTCTATGCACACAAATGCCATCGGGAGCGTCCTCTGAGTCACCACGAGACGCTCACCGCCACCTTGTGGCCATGCGTAAGGGGCCAGCGGACCTGGAGCTGAGGTCATGGATGACATCACTGAGCCAGCAGAACAGCGGCCACAACTACCCAGCTCCAGACAGCTTACCGAGGAAAAATAAGCCTGCCTCTTTAAGAGCCTGTCGACTCTGGTTTCTGCTACCCTCGCTGACATGCCAGCACTGGGCACCCTGACCACGGCTGAGAACACAGTGCAGGAGAGACACTGGCCACTGGGCTCAGCGCGTTCCACCAGGGAGTATGAGTCACCAGCCTCCGGGATACAAGGACAAGGGGCCCAAGGCCAGAGTGGACACACGGACACAAACTCCAGTGTTGTACCAGAGGCAGAGAGCAAGGAGCCACGGACCCACAGTGATTCTCACCCACTCCACCCAGGGGCCTTCTCTTGCCCCTCAAAGGGAAAATAACGGTGACAGTTTCACGACGGCTCAATCAATTCTTCAGCACCCTAATGCACAAAAGAAATCATGAGAGTAGAGTGGGCAGATTCTTAAGGCTGTGCCTTTAAAACTGCAGAACAGACTTCTCAATATGTTTTTAACATTTGCTTTTAAGATTACACAGTAAAAATCATCACTCAACAGAAACAAGTTATCTGAACAAAACTTGAAAGGTTTCCTATTAAAGTGAAGATTTACTTTACTGTAGATATTAAATAAAACACTTGACTTTCACCAAATCATATCCAATTTGGTTATTTTAAGTCGAATGATACTATATGTAGTTCAAATACTACATTCAGCAATGAAAATGTCACACACAAAAAAAAAAAAAAAGAGTCCCAGCAACGCAAGAATGCAAGTCCACAGCCAGCGTGTTTATCTGAGGTTCCCACACTCTGCTCCCAAGCCCAGGAGACTGCACTGCAGATAAAATAATCCTGGAGAGTCGGTGCTGGGCAGCCCCGAGGGCTCTGAGAGAGCTGATCAAGAGGCATGAATGAGCGGTCACAGGAGGCCCTTGCCGTGGTCCGCACAGCGTGCACACAGGGCCACTCCACTGGGCTGGTGCTGCCTTCCCACTGCCCCAACCTTCTGTAACAGTCCCGTCAGTGAGACATGGGGCACAGCCCCTCCCCTAAGTGAGGAGCACTCAGGCAGATGGCCTGGCAGGGCCCCACTGGGCTCTGGAGCGAGGGCACACGTGGGAGGAGCTGGGCAAGCACGAGGTTTGAAAGCCCGACCTGCTACAGGAAGTACTGCTGTCGAGTTGCCCCGTGGGCATTAGCAATCGTCAGTTACCTAGTAAGACTTCATTTTTTTTTAAAGATTTATTGATTAATTGACTGACTGATTTGAAAGTCAAAATTACAGAGAGAGCAAGCTTCCATCGGCTGGTCCACTTCCCAGATCGCCACAACAGTCAGGGCTGGGCCAGGCCGAAGCCAAGAGCCAGGAGATTCATTCAGGTCTCCCAAGCACGTGGGCCATCTTCTGCTGCTTTCCCAGGCCATCAGCAAGGAGCAGGATCAGAAGTGGAGCACCTGGGACTCGAAGCGGCGCCCACACTAGATGCCGGTGCGGCCACGGGCCATTCCCCCTCAGTAAGACTTCTTCTTTTTTTTTTTTTTTTTTTTTTTTTTTTTTTTTTTTTTTGACAGGCCGAGTGGATAGTGAGAGAGAGACAGAGAGAAAGGTCTTCCTTTGCCGTTGGTTCACCCTCCAATGGCCGCTGCGGCCGGCGCACCGTGCTGATCCAAAGGCAGGAGCCAGGTGCTTCTCCTGGTCTCCCATGCGGGTGCAGGGCCCAAGCACTTGGGCCATCCTCCACTGCCTTCCCGGGCCATAGCAGAGAGCTGGCCTGGAAGAGGAGCAACCGGGACAGAATCCAGCACCCCGACCGGGACTAGAACCCGATGTGCCGGCGGAGGATTAGCCTGTTAAGCCACGCGCCGGCCAGTAAGACTTCTTAAAGAAACAAAATAACACAAGAGAAACAGGACTATGGACACCCCAGAGGAAGGAGAGAAATATGTCCAACTCAATGGTCAGCAACATCAAGAGATGAGCCCTCCGCTGGCACTCACTGCGCAAGTGCTAAGGCCAGAGCAGGGCCTGGCAGGGACGATGGCCGAGGGGTGGGGACAGGCAGATGTGAGGGGTGCTCTGGAGAAAGCAAAGCTGAATGAGGGCACATGGGGAACAGGGCACGCTGGGGTGGGCAGGGCGCTGCTGTCTCCCGGCACAGCCAGCACAGCCGCATGTGAGCAGGGACCTGGAGGGAGCCACAGGGAAGCAAGTGCAGAGGCCTGGGGGCATGGCCATGCCACTGATTCCCAGGAGGAAACGAGGCGGGGACAGGCCATCATCAGGCATGTGGCTGCTCCCTGAGTGACACGGCTCTGAGATCACTGACAGGGATGCAGGGGCCCAGACAAGGCGGGGGTGTCTCAGACCAGGGCTGGGGTGGAGGCGCCTAGCCCGTGAAGCCACCAGGAGCTGGGTCTGAGGAGGCGCTGGCGGGGGGAGCCGCCCCTGAGCTGGAAGGAGGCTACTGCTGTGCGGGTACTGCAGAGCAGGACAACCAGAAGCCAGGAGCTCATGAATCAAATCCAGGCAATTGCCTTTCAACCTGGAACTGCCTCAGCCTGGAAACTGCTGATAAAAATAGATAAACTGGGGGAGGAGGGGACGGAGGGCGTTTGGCAGAGCGGTTAAGCCACCACTCGGGACAGTCACATCCCACATCAAAGAGCCTGGGTTTGAGTGCCTGCTCCTCTTCTAATTCCAACTTCCTACTGACGCTCACCCTGGGAGGCATCGGTGATGGATCGAGCACTTGGGTTCCCGCCGCCCTGATGGAACTTCCACCTCCCAGCTCAGGGTGGCACAGTTCTGGCTGCGAGGGCCTCTGAGGAGTGTACCCGTGAGTACACTGCCGAGGGGGCAGCTGCGGGTGTCAGGAGAGTGAACCCGGGGAAGGCGTGCTCACAGTCTCTCTGCCTCTCAAATTTAAAAAACAAGGTGAGTTTTAGTTTTAAAGGAATGGGCAAGTGTCCCCGTCTGCATTCTGGAAGAAACGGGCTTCACCCGTGCTCTACCTGGATGATGAAAAGGGAGGCTCAGCAGAGAACCAGGCCCGGGGAGAGGCAGAGAAATGGGTGACAGCCCGGCAGACTGCCACCCACAGGTGAGGTCACACTGCCTGGCACAGGTGGAGCTGGAGGACAGGAATGCCACAGCGGCCTCGCTCCTGCACCCCACCACACCTCCTCACACTCTTGTCAGAAAACTGGCAAAAAAGGCTTCCCTTGCAAGGTGTGGCAAGGCCTATGAACACGGAGGAAAACGAGATCCAAGGGCCAGGAGCAAAGGTCCCAGCACAACTCTGGCACATTCGCGTACGGGTCCTGCTCATCCATTCTGAAAACGCAGGCATGCCAGGCAGCAGCGAACAAGCCAGCAGCTTGGCCCTGCCCTTGACGCCGTCACGGCCCCGGGTCATTGCTGGTGAGCAATCCCGGACACGCGGGCAGTCTCATTAACTCATCAGCCCTCTCTTCACGGCTCCTTTGTTTCACATCAAGTATTTTTCCTCAAGCCACAAGAGCTGCGACAAACTGGGCCGTGAAGGGCACCGTGCCCATGACCCGACAGCACAGGGTGCCAGCCACGGGCGGCAAGCTTCTCAGGGGCAGATTACCGACACAACACAGAGCAGGGGCCACAAAAGGCCAGCAAGCAGGCAGCGGACGAGAGGCTCCCCGACTGTCTCCTGAGGACAAGACCTGGGCCCCCGTGAAAAGACAAATTCTTAGGTGCACTGCAGCGTCTGCAGCCAACAGCTGTTCCCGATCCTTGCAGCCCCTGGAGCACAAGCCATGCAGTCGTGGCTCTGTCCTTCTCCGTTTACCTGGTTTCACATCCGGTGAGCCCCCAGCCCCGTCGGCCCACCCTATGGCTATGAACGGACTGCCCTGCCCCAGCCCGCCCTGCCCCATCTGCACCCTCGTCTCTGCCTGCCGCTGCATCTGTGCCCACATGGCTGCCAAGGCCACAGGCGACAGCTGCACGGAGCCCTCAGCAGCCACTCCTGCTTCAGAACCTCCAGCGGCCGCACGCTCCGCTCACCAAGACCCCCCTGCCAGCCTCCGCAGACTGGGGAACCTGCTCCCTTCCTCCCCGCTCCCACCAGCCAGAGCCTCAGGAGCTGCTTTCCACTCCTTTAGCACACAAAGCTCTACACCCACAGGGCCTCTGCACTGGCCCCTCCCCCAGAACACGCCCCTCATCTTCCCACGCCTGCCTTCATGCAGTTCTCACCCTGAACACGCCAACGCCCGAGGGCTGTGCTGAACACCGGCTCTCAGCGCCCAGCCTTCGTCCCTCGGCCCAGCTTCCTCTCCACGTGCTCTTGCCACCTTGTCACGCCACAGGGTACTGAGACAGACATGCGTGTCTATCTGCGTGACTGTATCCCCATATGAGAGCACCACCTCCTTCAGGGCAGGCCCATGGGGGTCTGGCTCTTTTGCTCCAGCTGCCTGCAACCACAGCAGGTGCTCAACAAATACTGGCCGAAGGGGTGACTTCACTTAAATTCCCTCCCCACACGGGGGTCCCACAAGGTCGGTCCAGCTGAGACAGAGCTGGTCACGCAGTGAGCCAGGGCGCCAGGACTGCCCGGAGACAGCCCTGCTCCTCCTCTCATCACAGCGCCGCAGATACCAGGACATCCACCGCAGACTCTGACCGCGCTCCTCCCGGTTCCGGCTACAGAACTCTCCCCCCGGCCGGGCTCACCGAGGGGCACCGCAACGTGAATGAGTCCCAGGCCCCCTCCTCGAGGGGCAGGCTAGTGCCCGTGCTCCACGGCCTTCGTGCCTCGGAGTGCTGGGGCTGAGCTCCACGCGCCCACCCCACGGGCCCTGTGTGCTCCGCGTCCTGCCGAACACATGCCACTCGTCAGCCACACACATGACACAGACGAATACCCGCAAGTGCCACTTTCTCAGGCTTCCAGGCAGGACGCCTTCGTGTGAGCAAATATTGAGCCGACACTAAGAGCAGAATGAGCTGCTAAGTTCTATTTGCTACTTTCATCCCCAGGCTCAGAGAGCATAAGCTAAGCCCAGAACTCCACCGTCGGCCAGACAGGTCGAAACTCAGCAGGCAGGAGCCTCTCCGGGGTGACCTGCCTCCCCAACGTGCTCACATGCGCCCCATCTGTATCTGTTACAAGCTGTGAAGATAAGATATCCCACTGTCTTCGCAGGCATCTTAAACATCTTACAAAAACAGGCAAACTGCCGTGTTTTCTCTTACCACTAAATACAAATCCAGTAACTGTTTACCTCTGAAGGCTCTGGCTTTAGTGTTTTGGTTTTAGATTTGATATTTAAATAGAATTCTGAAGAAAAGGGAGAAAAACATAATCCCAAAAATCCATCAAAGCATTTGGCTTTTACATGTACACATATATTTTCTACATTTGGAAAGCTGTATTTTTTTAAAAAAGATTTGTTGACTTGCTTATTTAAAAAGCAGACCATCAGAGAAATAGGAAGAGATAGTCAGAAAGAGAGATTAAGAGATAGAGAAAGAAATCTTCTATCCACTGGTTCACTCCCCCAAATGGCCACAATAGCCAGTGCAGAAAACCAGGAACCAAGAACGCCGCCTGGGTCTCCCACACGGATGGCAGGGACCCAAGTCCTTAGGCCATCATCCACTGCCTCCCCAGGTGCATTAGCAAGGGCGTGGACTGGAAGCAGAGGAGTGGGAATTCAAACTCGTGCTTCGGAACCAGAGGCCAAGTGGGGATCACAAATGGCGGCTCAACCCACTGCACCACATGGAAAGATGTGTTCTTAAGCATAATTTTAATTTCCAAAAGTTGCTCTACTCACCAGAGACACAGGAGGACTCTAGGTGGTGCTCAGAGCCAGACCCCAGCAGGATTCGCATGGGCAAGTCAAGTTTCATCCTTGCCACCTGCCTACTGCTGAACAACCACTGGACACAACCCAGAAAACACCTGCAAGCTGCCCTGACTTATCAACAGTCATAAAGCAACCACTCTGCCAAGTTGGGGGATGAATGGGCAAACGTGGAAAAAAAAAACAACAACACTAATGATTAACTAACTAACAATACCAACGATTAACTAACTCCAGACGGCCCAGTATGTGCTGGGCACTCTCCTTGGCATTTTCTTGTTTTGTTTTGAAGATTATTTATTTGCAAGGCAGTTACAGAGACTGAGATAAAGAGAAAGAGAGAGATCTTCTATCCACTGTTTCACTCCCCAAATGGTCACAACAGCCAGAGCTGGACCAATTCAAAGCCAGGGTCTTCTGGGTCTCCTACGTGAGTGCAGGGGCCCAAGGACTTGGGCCACTTGCTGCTGTTCTCCCAGGAGCATTAGCAGGGAGCTGGACTGGAAGTGGAGCAGGCTGGACTCATATCAGCACCCATATGGGATGCCCGCACTGTAGGGAGCTCCTTTCCCGGCCACGCCACAGCACCGGCCCCTCTCCTTGGCCCTGTACATGACTTCACCCCGCAGCACTGGGATGCTATAATCTACATGTATATACATGTATGTATACATGTACAGTCACATCTGTCTGATACACACGGACACTGAGGCACAGGGTGCTCACCAGCAGCACAGCCACGCGGCAAGTGCGCAGCACAGCCAGCTCTCCGCTCAGGCCCTAGAGCCGGCCTCCCTGCACCGCCTGGAAGGTGTGGTGGCTGCGACTCAGACTCAGCCTGCGAGATGAAGCTCCTTCAAGCACAAAGCATCGTTACTTCCCATCTCAGCAGAGGGGACTTCCTGCCATGGAGTTCCCAGGCCAAAATCATAGGAGCCACCCCCTGCGTGCCCTCTCCCCCGCCCACACCTCCGTGAACGTCGCCCTGCAAGATGGGGCTCAGCTGCATGAAGAAAAGCTCTCAGCTCACCTGGAAGAATCGAAGATGAGAACTAACCGCCACGCACATCAGGAGGGCCGGTGAAATGACGCGGGGCGTCCGCGGGACGGCGACTGCAGAGCACCTGAAGGCTGTGCGCAAGCACAGAGCTAAACCCCAAAACCCACATGCAGAAGAAGGTCACCGCCATGAGGAAGAAGAAAATGCACTGCATAGACACAGACCTCAAGTCACCTCCCTGCAAATCACTTGATTGCCAAGGAAAACGTGGCTCTTCTGGGAAGGAGCCAGGAGTGCCACCACATCAAGCGATCACACCGAGCCTCGGCAGCGCCTGCGCCAACACCAGCCGCCTTGCAGCCACCTGCTGTGATGAGAAGAACACATCTAGGGGTACTGCTCCTGCCAGAAGCGATTACCTGGATCTCATCATGAGAAGACATCCAACGAGCCAAGGGACAGTCAGCCAAATCGCTGGCCTGTGCTCTTCAAGGGCACGCGGGGGCAGGCCGCACTCAGGAGGCCTCGTTCCATGTCTGAGTCCTCACTCAAGCCTCTGACTGTGGCTTCCTCTCAATGCAGGCCCTGGGAGGCAGCAAAGGACGGCTCAAGGGGCTGGGTTCCCACCACCCACACGGGACACCAACTGGACTGAGTATCTGACTCTGGCCTAGCCCCAACCACTGCAGGCATTTAGGGAATGAACCAGCAGACGGGAGCCCCCACCACCTCTCTCAAATAAACAAAACTGTAGATGCACACAGAGAGAGAGAGAGAGAGAGAGAGAAGGGGCGGGGGCCGAGCTACTGTCTCAGAGAAACCACAGCTGAATGAACATGATCTTGCTCTGGATTCTAGACCAGGAAAGAGATACAAAGGACACTGTTGGGACAAGTGGCAAAATGTGACTATGGACTGTGTGCTATAACAGGGTCATAAAAACAGTCCTGTGCCGACGACAAGCATCCTGACTTCGCTACTCCACACTACTATGTTCACACTGAGTGTAATCCTACTTAGGAAATACACAGTGTGATGTTCAGGAGTAGGGATCCGCTATCTCCAGCTGGCTTTCACGTGGGCTTGGAAAAAATACACATACACACACAGAATGGCACCCGGGCAAAATGCAAACAGCTGGCGAACCTGCATGAAGAGCGGGTGAGAGGCAGTGTACACCCCTTGCCCCTTGTGTAAGGCTGGAATCACACCAAAATGAAACACTGGGAACAGTCTGTACATGGGCGGCCGTCACCAGGAGACACCTGGGCCAGCAGGGGCTGGGGAGGGGCCACGGACTGCACACCTTTTCACGTACGCCCTTGTGCACTGTGCTCTCCTAACATTTGCACTGTTACTGGTTCAAATGTACAAATAAAACTCGGAAGAAGCCCAGCCCAGCACGAGAGCTGTGCTCAGAACTGGAGCTGATCTTCCTGGCTACAGGCCTTGCCCAGCGGCCCTCTCTGGTCCAGGCAGCCTGCCTCTGCCCTGCCCCTCAGCCTCAGACCCTCCTCTGCCTAAGCTGCAGCGGCCTCGGCTGAGCGCAGCCTGCAGGCAGCCCATTCGCGTGCCCTACTCGCCACCTCCTGGCCACCCTGAGCACTGCACCTCCCAGCTCTCTAGGTCTCAAAGCTCCATTGACACCACCCACAATGGTCGGCTGGCGGTTTGCCCCCGCCAGCTGTGTGATCTTGGGATCGTGGCCACATCTCGATCCTCCTGAAAGCTCCAGCACTGAGCAAACACCTAGTACAGAGTGGCACTCAAAGATGGGCCACAGAACAGGACAGCGACTCAAGGGGGAGTTCCCTTAGATGGCCTGGAGGGTCGGTGCAGTCCCCAGAGCCCCACCAGGAGCTCAGGGTTGGCTCGGGGACTGTGTGCCTCCCCAAAGCTCCCCAGGATGAATCACATGGGCGACCATGTCCCTGTTCCTGTTCCTTACTTGTCACCCTCTGGGCTGACCAATCCCCATGCCCCACCCCACCTCAAGGCAGGTCAGGGCGCCGGTCACTAGCCCTGTGCCTCAGAGTCGCTGTCTTCACAACGCTCCACAGAGCCTGGCCAGTCCCAAGGAGCTCACCCAGAGCACAAGTAAGAGACAACTGGAAATTAAGAGGGAACGGGAACGACGTCATGAGACCAAATCGAAGTACACCGACGAGAGGCCAGCATTACAGCGCCGAGTTAGGCCACGGCGTGCCGCACCAGCAGTCCCACCCTGAGTGTGTCCATGTCCCGGCTGCTGGCGCTTCTGGTCCAGTTTTCTACTACTGCTCCTGGGACAGCAAAGGAAGAGGGCCCAACCACTTGGGCCCATCACCCCTGTGGGAGACCCAGATGTAGTTCCTGGCTCTTGGCTTCAGTCTGACCCAGACTGGCTGCTATGGCCATTTAGAGAGAACAAGCAGAGGAAAGATCTCTGCCTTTTGATTTAATTAATTCATTTTTTCAGAAATAAGAAAAGTATCAACAGAACAGGTCCAAAGGAAAGCATGAGCACAGAGCCCCGGGGCCTCTGGCACGGGAGCACGGTCATGTCCGCCTATGACAGGGCAGATCCATGGATGCGTGGGTCACTGCACAACAGGATCTCCTTAGGAGCAGCGAGAAGCAACCGCAGGAGACTTACCGAGGTCTGTGTGGGGGCCGGCTAGCAGCTGCTGGAACTTGTCGAGCCGAGAGGCCTCCCTCTCACTCAGCGCTGAGCTGCCAAGGGTGCTTGGGTCAGCCGTCCCGCCCAGGGCGACACTGGCCGAGTGTGGGAGAGACTGGGACCTTTGCAGAGAGGCCGCGCCACTGGCACTTTCTGTAGGAGGCAAGAGAACACAGAGTGAGGGTGAGGGTGTCTCCTGACCACTCCAACCTCACGTTCTTCCTTCAAGGGGAGTCTCACACCTGCTGCGCTGCTGACCCTCTGGGAACACAGTCAGGCTTCGCTGCCCCTTCCTCCCATCCCTGAGCAGTGAGGACCTTGATTTCATGAAAAGAAAACAGGACAGACACCTATGAAATGCACCTGCCTCGCTGGCAGAGTATTCATCACTCATCAACACAACGGGCACGACCACTAAAGCTGAGTGATGAAAGAGAAGTTGAGACCACATCAGCATGTGGTGGTGGTCAGGCTCCCACGGCAGATCTGGCCTGTCCAGGTGACAGAATGCAGAGGACCTGCTGGGACGGGCTCACACGGCCCAGCGGGTCACCATGGAGGGAGAGGACGATGCCCACCCGTGCACCGAAGACGGGAGCCACAGCCAGGGCCCACAAGAGACCAGGACCTCCCCACAGGCAGAGACCACCCCTACCCACCACACCTCCTGCTACTGCACACACAGAGAGTGAGACACCACACTGTGCCCAGCAATGTAGATCTGGGGACAGTTCAGGGAAGAGAACAGAACCACCAGGACAAACCAGCAATGGGCCCTGGGGCTGTCTCCTCCAGCCACCTCCTTTTTCCAGCCTTGAAGAATAGAATAGAGTGAAAAATAAACTCCAGGAAATGGAGCAAGGAAGCAACGCAGCGGAGTCAACACACTGACGTCCCCTGGTCCCGTCGGCAGCTACAGCAAACTAGCAGGTGCCGGCAGCGCCCACCCAGCCGGGCCTGGAAGAGAAACCCTCAGGCAATCCAGGAGCAAAGCACCTATGGCCTCTGGGCAGAATCTGGCCCAGTTCCGTTTCCAGGAAAGCCTGCTAACACAGGGCATACACTTCAGAGCACAGCTCTGTCCTCCCTGCTGCCTGGTCTCCAAAGCTGCCTCATACTGGGCCTGGAGTGGGGAGGACACGGTGGTGACCATGGCCCCTTCTCTCCTTTGGAGCTACAGCTTTAGCTGCGCCTGTGACTCCATGGAAAGACATTCGGCAGGACGAACAGCTCCACATCCTACCTCAGACTTAAAGGTGCCTGCGAGCTTCAGAGGTGACCAATGTGACCTCCGAGACACCTGAGGGCCACTCGCTCCTGAGCACACCACCCTTCTGACCCCACTCTAAGAGGCGGCAGGTGGAATTCTGAGGGTACAGTGACAGCGAAGTGCCCCAAGGGAATGGTAAGACAGACCAGCAGGTCTCCCTGGTAATGTGAACAGGAAAAGCATCAACAACCCAGTCCCAGGGCCCACCAGAGGGCGACAGGCGCATCCATCCTCACGCCAACCATCCAACAACTGGCGCTGAGGCTGGGGTGGCGCTGAGGCCGGGGGACTCTCCCCACGTGATGCACCCCTGCAGGTGCTAGCCAGGCTGACACAGCAGACAGAGTGTGCCTGCAACAGGCAGAGGGGCAGAGCACAGCTTCAGGAGCAGTACAATGGAAAGGAGACACAGACACAATCCCACTGTGAGGAGGCGACAATGAGATGGCACCGCAAGTCAGACTCCTGAGCCACAGTGCACCCCTGGCAGGAATCACCACAGTGCCCTAGGAGGGCTGGGCCCTGCACAGGACCCCCAGCAGCAACGTCACCCCTGAACCACCAGCAACCCTGGGACATGGGGTCCCAAGGCCTGTGCTCACTCACGGCCTCTGCTGCTGCTCCATCTGGGGGAGGAACGCAGGGGGCACGGGGAGACGGGGACAGGAGGCTGCGGGCAGAGGCTGGGCGGCTCTTCATGCCTGGGGGTGCTGCCGGGAAGATCACCCCGAGGGCTCCCAGGCTTGAGTCCTGGTATAAATGAGAACAGGAGCTCTCTGCACCTGCCACAGGGGAAGGGGAGCCCTGAGCAGACGCACATCACCTGTTCCGTGCTCCCTCCTACCTGCAGGACAGGACGTGTGGCTCTCGCTGACAGACTTCACCAGCCGCAGGTCACTAGCTGGGGCTGCGGGCGGCTCTGCCTCGGGAGCCGGTGCCTCCTGCACCATGTGCTGTCCCTGCCGCTGGCTGTGGTCGCGCAGGACACGGTGGGCCGTCTCCATGACCACCTCGGTGTTCAGGCTCTCGGCTGCCATGGCCAGCAGCTCGTCGTCATCTTCCCCAGCATCCCAGGCATCACTGGTGTTGCTCTCAAACTCCTGGAAGGTGCTGACCCTCTTGGCCTTGACCGGGGTGGTTGGCACCTTGGGCGTGGACTTCAGCAAGCTGCAAGGCAAAGGCGCTGTTACTGGCCTGCTCAGGTTTCACAGCACTCCCTTCAAAACCAACTAGAAGAGAACGCCCCAGCACAGTGGCTTAAGGCGCAGCTTGCGATGCCGGCATCCCACAGGCAGGGCTCATTCAAGTGCTGGCTGCTCCGCTCCCAATCCAGCTCCCTGTTAAAGCACCTGAGAGAGCAGCAGAGGACGGCCCAACTACTTGAAACCCTGCCACCCACGTGGAAGAACCTGGATGGTGTTCCAGGCTCCTGGCCTCTATATGGCCCAGCCCTAGTCACTGTGGCCATCTGGGGAATGAATCAGCAGATGGAAGATCTCTCTCTCCCCCCTCATCCCCTGTTTCTCTCTGTCTCTCCCTCTGCCTTTCCAATAAATAAAATAAACCTTTTTAAAAATTAAGTAAAAAGGTGGCTTCATCTAGCTGAGAGTGACATGAAAAAGCAAACACGGTTCATGGAGATAAGAAGCCAATAGGGGCTGGCGCCGCGGCTCAATAGGCTAGTCCTCCGCCTTGCGGCGCCGGCACACCGGGTTCTAGTCCCGGTCGGGGCGCCGGATTCTGTCCCGATTGCCCCTCTTCCAGGCCAGCTCTCTGCTGTGGCCAGGGAGTGCAGTGGAGGATGGCTCAAGTGCTTGGGCCCTGCACCCGCATGGGAGACCAGGAGAAGCACCTGGCTCCTGGCTTCAGATCAGCGCGGTGCGCCGGCCACGGCAGCCATTGGAGGGTGAACCAACGGCAAAGGAAGACCTTTCTCTCTGTCTCTCTCTCTCACTATCCACTCTGCCTGTCAAAAAAAAAAAAAAGAAGAAGCCAATAGGAAGAGGAGAAGAGCCACACAGAGCAGCCTCTGCCATCAGACAGGAGGAGGAGAGCCACACGGAGCAGCCTCTGCCATCAGACAGGAGGAGGAGAGCCACACGGAGCAGCCTCTGCCATCAGACAGGAGAAGGAGAGCCACACGGAGCAGCCTCTGCCATCAGACAGGAGGAGGAGAGCCACACGGAGCAGCCTCTGCCATCAGACAGGAGGAGGAGAGCCACACGGAGCAGCCTCTGCCATCAGCAGGCACATGGGCCAGGACCTGCAAACACCTGCTCCCATTCCCCGGATCTCAGCGGAGCTCCTGCTGAGGTGTGGAGCAGGAGGGGGTGTGCAGGAAGCACAGGCCTCTCCACAGACTTGGAGACTTGCGACTTAAGCGAGATCCCGCCTAACATGACAACACACAGCATGGGCTCCCCCACCCCCAACCACACCAAGTCCAATACCTCCACTCCCGCCTGCACCGGTGGGTGAGCCAGAGTGTGCTGGAGAGAACCTGCTCGAGGGTGCCGGCTCCCTGCTCCCTGCTCTCCTGAGGCCCTACTGTGAACCCCAGCCCTCCAGCACCAGGCTGTGGCTTCCACGACTGCCCTCCCCTCCACAGGATGACCTGAGCACGGCCAGCAAGGCCACACGAAGCAACTGCATGACCCGCGTTAGCTGAACGCAAACCCACTCTCCTCCAGGGCAGCGCAGGGAGCTGAGGGGAGCGGCAGGCGCTGGCGGCCTCGGCACTCAGCATCCGAGGGCCAGGAAGCCATGTGAGGACGAAGAGGGTGAAGCTTCACTTACGTGCCGTGCAACAGTGGGTCAAACGGCGGGTGCTGCGCTCCGTACACGTGCTGGATGCTGTTCAGAGAGAAAGGGAAAACACACTAGCATTTCTGCAGCTGTCCAAAGAGCTCAACAGGCTCAGGAAAAGGACCAGTACCTAGCAACCCACAGGATGGAGGGGCAACTCCCCACCGCAGCCACGCGTCCTGTGGCCACTCCAGCTCCTGAGGGCCCAGTTAGGAGGGACCCACATGCCGTCAAGGCCCACAGCCCACAGACAAGTGGGCACGCAGGCCCTCCCTGAGAATGGGGCTGGCACAGGGTGCCACTACCCCACAGACCTCATGCACCCCCTCAGGACGGCGGCGGCAGCAAGCCACGGCCACCGCAGTCTGTGCTGTGCCGTGGGCAGGACTAGAACCACCTGGGAATTCTCACCTGGCACGGGCACCAGAACTTAACCAGGAATTCTCACCTGGGACCACTCCGTCAGAAGATCGAAAGCCAAGTTAGACAATGAAGGCAAATGTAATTTTTAAAAAGATCCCATGGCTTTATTAGAAAATCCGATGGGAAAGCAGGCAGAAACCAAGACCCCAGGGCTGGCCACGGACACGGAGCAGGCCCAGGAGGAAGAGGCATTCGCCTTCTGAACAGAAAAGCCAGCTGCGATGAGCACCCCTTGGACCGGAGCTCCCCCAGCGACCCTTCCCGGGACACAGAAGTGGCTCGGGGCAAGCGGGAGAGAAGCAGCCACCATGGGGGCAGAAAGGAGAAGAGCACGGCTGTGGTGGCTCCACTGAGCTGCCACTCAAAGCCTGGACAAAAATCCCTGTTTGCTGCAGCCACTGTCGCCAGACGTCCCAACTGGTGTGGCCGACTCAGAAGAGGCCAGTAGGGCGACGCGTGCTGAGGACACACACAGACATAGGTGTTCACACAGCCTTGAGTGCGGGAGACCCCACCTCCTCAGAACACAGCACAACTTTCCCGGATCACGACCTCATCCTTTACTTTGCTAAAATAATTTATTTTCTACGTATTGTTTGATACACAAAAAGAAAATATGCACAGCAAATACAAACCTAACAGCACGAGATGAGGTGCACGTGGACTCTCCAATAATTTCCCTGCAAATCCTTGTAAATCTACTGTTACCCTGAAATTTTCAAAACTTTTCAGAAACTTTTCAGAGCCCTAGACCCCAACCATGGCCTGTGCCATCTCCTCTCACGTCACAGGGCACACACAACGTGACCAACACAACAGCGTTAACAGCGAGGCCTTTAACTTGTTTAAAACCGCTCACCATGACGGAAACAGCAATCAACAAATGCTGGCACACAACCTCTGCAGGGCACATCCACAGAAATGGCAGGCCTGGGATACAAGCACACAGGAAAAAGGCTAATGGCAGTGGGTCCCTCCCTGGCCTTCAAATTGACCTTTCAGGGCTTGCACTGTGGTATAGCTACAGCAGGCTAGGCCTCCGCCTGCGGTGCGGGCATCCCATATGGGCACTGATTCAAGTTCCAGCTGCTCCACTTCTGACCCAGCTCCCTGCTAACGCACCTGGGAAAGCAACAGAAGATGGCCCACGTCCTTGAGCCCCTGCACCCATGTGGGAGACCCAGAAGAAGCTCCAGACTCCTGGATTCAGCCTGGACCAGCCCTGACTGTTTTGGCCATCTGAGGAGTGAACCAGCAAATGGAAGATCTCTGTCTCTCCTCTCTTTCTGTAACTCTTTCAAATAAACAAATAAATTTTTTTTTTAAGCATTGACCTTTCAGACCCAGTCGTAGGGAGCAGTGAGTCTCAGGCTGGTTACCACGACCTGATGCTGCATCAACACTCCACTCGCTCCTTCTAAGGGACCGAGCGCTACTGGCCCCACCGGGCGTAACCGTGCCTGGAAAACCTGCGTCTCTGAGGGTACGGACACTGGACTTCAGACCACACGCAAGGAAGCCCTCAGAAGAATTCGAGAACTGGCTTTCTTTCTGCACCCAGTAATCCGACTTTATCCGTGCCATGCGTAGGACTGAAGTCAGTAGCAGAATAAGAGTGGATTTTGACGATTCCTGTGTTTTTCCTGCTTCTTCTAATGCATGAACTTGCTTTTCCATTTAAGATTTTATTTACTTGAGAGGCAGATTTACAGAGAGAGAGGGAGAGAAAGGTCTTCCATCTGCTAGTTCACTCCCAAATGGTCACAACGGCCAGAGCTGAGCCAATCCAAAGCCAGGAGCCAGGAACTTTGTCCAGGTCACCCACACAGATTGCAGGGCCCCAAACACTTGGGCCATCTTCCACTGCTTTCTCAGGCCATAGCAGAGAGCTGGATCAAAGAAGAGCAGCTGGGACTCGAACTGGTGCCCATATGGATGCCGACACCACAGCCAGAAGTTTAATCTATCTCACCACAGCACTGGCCCCATAAACTTGAATTCTTAACTTTCTCTTAACCCATAAGAGAACAAGAAGGGAGATATGTCCATATAGGTGTGTCTCTAAGAAGTCCAGTAAGCCTGTTACCAGTTAAGGGTGCACTGTTTTTTAAGATTATGTATTTATTTGAAAGTCAGAGTTATAAAGAGAGAGGAGAGGCAGAGAGAGAGAGAGAGACAGACAGACAGACAGACAGACCTTCCATCCACTGGTTCACTCCCCAATTGGCCACAATGGCCGGAACTATGCCAATCTGAAGTCAGGAGCCAGGTGCTTCTTCCGGGTCTCCCACGCAGGTGCAGGGGCCCAAGGACTTGGGCCAGATGCTTTCCCAGGCTATAGCAGAGAGCTGGATTGGAAGTGGAGCAGCTGGGACTTGAACTGGTGCCCATATGGGATGCCGGCACTGCGGGCAGTGGCTTTATCCACTACGCCACAGTGCTGGCCCCTAAAGGTACATTTTAAGTCACTCTTTCCCCTGGGCAGGTCTGCAATGTGATCATCAGAGTGTGCTGGTGCACCTGCTCTCCCATGCGGGTGTTCTCACTCTGTAGCCTGACGGGCCAGAGGTAGCCAGTCTTGGTAAGGAAGCACTTTCTCCGTAACGGCTCGGTCAAGTACACCTAAGACCTGATCATGCTGCCTGGTGACTTTGGAAGATGACAACCAACCACATCCTGTGCTGACAACAAAACTGTTAAGTTTACACTTGTAAGGGAATTTGTCTTCCATTCTATGAGGAACCCAAGGAAGTCACCATACACATTCATAAGATTTGTTAACAGCTAAAGTCCACTGGGCTTGAAGTCAGTTTTTTTTTTTTCTTTTTTTCTTTTCTTTTTTTTTTTTTTTTTTTTTTTACAGGCAGAGTAGACAGTGAGAGAGATAGAGAGAAAGGTCTTCCTTTACCGTTGGTTCACCCTCCAATGGCCGCCACGGCTGGCGCGTTGCAGCCAGCACATCGCGCAGATCTGAAGGCAGGAGCCAGGTGCTTATCCTTGTCTCCCATGGGGTGCAGGGCCCAAGCACTTGGGCCATCTCCACTGCACTCCCGGGCCACAGCAGAGAGCTGGCCTGGAAGAGGGGCAACCGGGACAGAATCCGGCACCCCGACCAGAACTAGAACCTGGTGTGCCGGCACCGCTAGGCGGAGGATTAACCTATTGAGCCACGGCGCTGGCAGTATTTATTTATTTTTTAAGATTTATTTATTTATTTATTTATTTATTTGAAAGGCTGAGTTACAGAGAGGAAGAGGCAGACAGAGAGTCTTCCATCTGCTGGTTAAGTCCACAATGGCTGCAATGGTCAGGGCTGGGCCACACCGAAGCCAGGAGCCAGAAGCTTTCTCCAGGTCTCCCACATGGGTGCAGGGACCCAGGCACTTGGGCCATCCTCTGCTGCCCTCTCAAACACACTAGCAGAGAGCTGGATTGGAAATGGAGCCGCCAGGACTTGAACCGCTGCCCCCATGGGATGCCGGTGCCACAGGCTGCAGCTTCACCCGCTACGCCAGAGCAGGTCCCTGGAGTCAGTATCTAAAGACGAAACATTGACAGGCTGCCAAGTCCACGGCCCCCGTGACGGGCACTGTCAGGAGCAACACTCGCTGTGCAGGCTGTGCGCCTTCTTGGTCCACGAGTGCCCCTTCCTGCTGCCACTGTCCAGGGAGGGCCTCACCTCCTCGCGCTGACCTGTGAGACACCTATAAACACGGAGTCCTAGCCTTCAGGCAGGGTGGCGGGTAACATGGCGGTCCCACCAAAGCCGTCCCCATCCTTCCCGATGTGCAGAATCTCTGCGTGTGTCACCTCACACGGCACAAGGGACTCTGCACACGGACCCTGACATGGGAAAGCACCGGGACATCCAGGTGGCTCAATCCAACTACGAGGACTTCCACCCCTCAGAGGACCTCTCGCAGGGGTCACAGAGACTACACTGCTGACTGGACACTGGGAAAGGGGCCGTGTCCGGGAACAAAGCCGTCTCCAGAGCCTGAGGGGGGACAGAAATGCCCTCCCCAGGAGTCTCCCTGAGGAAGCAGCCGGCCCACAGCTTGACGTCAGCCCCCGGAGCCCACACTGCACGCCTGCGTACGTTTGTGGCAGTTTGTCAGGACAGCCACAGCAAACTGACAGGGATGGCGTATCTGCTTTCCTGTCACGGAGATGGTCCCCACCTGTGGTCCACGCTGGGGACCATCCTGGGCAAGGCTCGCCCCAGAAATACTGGGGTTACATGCTGGCTTCACACTGTGTTGTTTTGTTTTGTTTTGTTTTTTCCTTTTTGGTACATCCTCAATCCACCTAGAATTTATTATTGCTGTTTATTTGCTTGGTAATCGTTTCTAAAGAAAATAATAAACTATTCCAATGCCATTTATTTAATTGCTTCTTTTCCCACTGGCCTGAGGACACCATGTTCAACACACATTAAAATAGCACACTGGGTCCTTTCAGTTTTCTATTCAGCTGCTACTCAGTCCACCATTCCCATGTCCACGGCACAAGATTTTAATTATATCAAATGTTCGCTTTTACGGCCCAAAATTTCTCAGCAAAATTTAGCAAGCATTTGTGGGCCACTGACTCTACGATGAGCTGGGGAGGCAGAAAGGCACACCACAGCGCACAGCACAGACGACCTCACAGCTCACTCAGGCCCGTGCATGACCTCACAGCTCACGCAGGCCCGTGCCTGACCTCACAGCTCACTCACACCATGGGTGACCTCACAGCTCACTCAGGCCCGTGCATGACCTCACAGCTCACTCAGGCCCATGGGTGACCTCACAGCTCACTCACACTGCGCCTGACCTCACAGCTCACTCACACCGTGCGTGACCTCACAGCTCGCTCACACCGTGCCTGACCTCACAGCTCACTCAGGCCCGTGCCTGACCTCACAGCTCACTCACACCGTGCCTGACCTCACAGCTCACTCAGGCCCGTGCCTGACCTCACAGCTCACTCACACCGTGCCTGACCTCACAGCTCACTCACACCGTGCGTGACCTCACAGCTCACTCACACCCATGCCTGACCTCACAGCTCACTCAGGCCCGTGCGTGACCTCACAGCTCACTCACACCGTGCGTGACCTCACAGCTCACTCACACTGTGGGTGACCTCACAGCTCACTCAGGCCCGTGTGTGACCTCACAGCTCACTCAGGCCCGTGCCTGACCTCACAGCTCACTCACACCGTGCCTGACCTCACAGCTCACTCAGGCCCGTGCCTGACCTCACAGCTCACTCAGGCCCGTGCGTGACCTCACAGCTCACTCAGGCCCGTGCGTGACCTCACAGCTCACTCACACCGTGGGTGACCTCACAGCTCACTCACACCGTGCGTGACCTCACAGCTCACTCAGGCCCGTGCGTGACCTCACAGCTCACTCACGCCCGTGCGTGACCTCACAGCTCACTCACGCCCGTGCCTGACCTCACAGCTCACTCACACCATGGGTGACCTCACAGCTCACTCACACCGTGGGTGACCTCACAGCTCACTCACACCGTGCCTGACCTCACAGCTCACTCACACCGTGCGTGACCTCACAGCTCACTCACACCGTGCCTGACCTCACAGCTCACTCAGGCCCGTGCCTGACCTCACAGCTCACTCACACCGTGGGTGACCTCACAGCTCACTCACACCGTGCCTGACCTCACAGCTCACTCACACCGTGGGTGACCTCACAGCTCACTCACGCCCGTGCCTGACCTCACAGCTCACTCACACCGTGGGTGACCTCACAGCTCACTCACGGCTGGGTGGGGTGAACTGGCATCGCAGCGTCGTGATAGGCCAGTCTCGGAAGGAAGGTTCCTTGAGGAAAAACTGCTGACACTCAGGAGACAAGCAGGGCAGGCAGAAGGCTCCAGGCAGAGAGGGGCCCACACAGGGGCAGCTGGGAAGAAGGAAGTGGCAGCTCAGGCCATCCCTGCAGTGAGGAGAAGTGCGTGCCCTCGAGGGTCCCCCTCACCCCCAGAAGAGGAGGGAGATGCAAAAGAGGGACGGGAACCCTGCAAGGCTATGTGTGACTTCTCCCTCCCAGGAGAAGTTAGCAGGGAACGACATGATCTCGGACGAAACTGCTAAGCAGAGAACTGAAACACCACATGCATCTCTGTGGATACGGGGGTTAGCAATAGGCCCTCACACAGGAAGGACACCTGCAGGCCAAGCTCTGGCCCGTCCACTCAGCCAGCACTGCCCGGGGCACCAGGGACAAACCACAGCACCGCCCTGACCACTGGGAGGAGACAGTGGGCGCTGGCGCTGGGTACCACCACAACAGGAGTGAAACCCACAAAAGCGAGGCCCATCACTGTGACTACCACTGGGTGCCCACAGCTCAGCAGCAACCACCCACGACAGCCCCCGTGGGGCCCAGTGCCCTGTCCTTCAGTGTGGGCTACCGCAGAGTGAACACAGGGAACAGCAAGAGAGGACAACAGACACGCTGCTCTAAAGGACAGCAGATGGCCAGAGTCTCATCTTCACAACCCTGAGAGGCAGACAGGATCTTTCCCATCTTAAGATGGAAAAACTGAGAGACAGAGAGCTCAACTGGCCCACCCAGGTCACGGGCACCCAGCAGCCTGCAAAACCAGACTCCCAACGTGAGGAATGGGTAACCACACACCACCACCCAGACGCTGGGTTCCAGCAAACCCCAGTGCGTGTCATTCACAGAGGTCACCACTGACCTGCCCTGCACCTCTGGAGTGAGGGACGTGCTGGTCCCCTCCCTCGAGGCACGGATCTGGGTCACACAGTGTGAATCTGCACATGGCAGACCTCCGTCTCCATGATGGTCTGTGTCCTTCTGCAAGTTCGCTCCATCTGGGTTTTTGTTTGTTTGCTTCAATGCATGCAGCTCCACAGCTGCTCTGTGGGGTCTCATTGTGCGTGAAAGGTACTCCAAACAGGAAGCCAGCTTGTCGAAGGCTTACATGGATGTTGGACAGACAAAGAAGGACTTTCTGAGAAATGGGAGGAAGTAGGAGCCCTTCCCACTCACCTGATCCTGACCCCCATCAGAGAGAGAAGAGGCAACTGCTCAGAGCCACAG
This sequence comes from Lepus europaeus, assembly GCF_033115175.1. Taxonomy (NCBI): domain Eukaryota; kingdom Metazoa; phylum Chordata; class Mammalia; order Lagomorpha; family Leporidae; genus Lepus; species Lepus europaeus. The sequence continues at coordinate 2,486,501 of NC_084836.1, forward strand.
CAACCAGGGGACCGTGGCACAAACCACAGAACCCACAGCAGCCGCAGGGCCATGGTAGCCACAGGGCTGCAGCAATACTCTAGGAGAGATTTAAAAAAAAAAAAAAAAAAAACTAGCCTGGTTACTGATATAGAATCTGAGGCCTCAGAAAATCCACAAAACTAAAAGATGAGTCTTTGAAAAGATGACAAGCCAACAGCCAGAATGACTAAAAGAAAGACACAAATGACTGAAGTCAGAAATGAGGAAAAGGACATTATACAGACTTCACAAAAATGAAACAAATTACAAGACTATTACAAACAAAAGTCACAAACAATATCAATAAGCAAGATAACTTAGGTGAAAGGGACAAATTCCTAGAAAGACACAAATAACGGAAACTTACTCAAATAGAGAGCAAAAATGTGAACAGACACATGCCATGCAAAGCCCGGCTGACGTCACAGGTACATTCTACCAAACATGTAAATCAATACCAATTCTCCTAAATCTCTCAAGGATCTGGAAAAGGAGGGAATGCCTCCCAGCTCATGCCAGAAGGCCAGGATTCTAACGCCAAAACACACAAAAGCATCACAAGGAAAGAAAACTGCAGATCAGTAACAACCCCAACTGAGCACATAAAAACCCAACAAAACACCAGCAAGTCAAACCTAGCTACACATGAAAAGGAGTCCAGGCTGGCTTAACCAAAACTCCTTCAATGTAAGATAAAGGACTAAATCCACCAGAGCATTTCAATACACGCAGAAAAAGCATCTGACAAAATTCAACACCTCTTTATGAAATTCTCAATAAACCAGGAATATTTAAATAATATACACCAGGGGTCTGCGCTGTGGCCCAGTGGGCTAAGCCCCTGCCTGAAGCACCAGTACCCCTTATGGGCACCTGTTCACGTCCTGGCTGCTCCTCTTCCGATCTAACTCTCTGCTGTGGCCTGGAAAAGCAGCAGAAGATGGCCTAAGTGCTTGGGCACCTGTACCCGCATGGGAGACCCGAAAGAAGCTCCTGGCTTCGGATCGGCTCAGCTCCGACCATTGTGGCCATTTGGGAGTGAACCAGCGGATGGAAGACCTCTCTCTGTCTCTCCCTCTGTCTGTAACTCTGCTTCTCAAATAAATAAATAAATATTTAAATAATATACACCAAAAAGACTCATACTAATCTCTTAATGGTGAAAGATTAAATTTTCCCCCCTAAACTCAGAAAAAAAGACAAGGATATCCATTCTCACCACTTTTACTCAACAATGTACTAGAGGTTCCAGCCAGCAAAAAATAGGCAAGGATGAGAAGCGAACGGCGTCCAGATCTCAGAGGAGGAAGTAAAACCGTCTACCAAGATAACAGGATCTGGTAAGAGAAAATCCTCAGGAAGCGTCTAAACCCATCAGAACTAAAAAAGCAAGCTCAGCACGCCTGCGGAGGCACAATCAACATACAAAAGCAATCCTGTTTCTGCACACATGCAATCAACAACCCAAAACTGAAATTAAAAAAACTATTCTACTTGTAATAGCAACCCAGAAAGGAGCATGTGAGAACAGATTTCACAAAGTATAAAATGTGTGCCTTGAAAACTGCAAAACGCTGAGGGTGGCAGTTTGGTGTAGCAGTCAGCACGCACTTGGGACAGCACAGCCATGTCAGAGTGCAGGCTCTGGGTCCTGGCTCCCTGCTACCGCACACCCTGGGAGGCCACAGAGGATGGCTCAAGCAGCAGGGTCACCACACACGTAGAGATGTGAACTCAGTTCCCAACTCCTGGCTTCAACCCGGCGCAGTCCTGTATGTTGCAAGCAATTGGGGAGTGAGCCAGTGGATAAGACATTTCTCTCTAGCACTGTTTCTCCCTCTCTCAGTCTCTCAAATAAATAAACTGTTTAAATTGGGGATGGGGGGGAACTACTGAAATAAATTAAAGACCTAAACAAATGGAGAAAACCCATGCTCATATATCAAGACTGAACACCATTAAGATGTTCAAGCTTCTCAAATTCAACACAAATTCAATGCAATCCCATCAAAATGCCAGCTGGCTCCTTACAGAAACTGATCGTCTGATCCAGAAATTCATATGGAAATTCAAGGGACCAGAATAGATTACCTTCAAAAAGAACAAAGACAGGGCTCACAATTCCAGATTTCAAAACAAATGAAAGGCCCCAGTAATCGAGCGAGCACAGTCCTGACATAAGAAATAGAACTGGGTGTGCAGAGGTAAATCCTCACGCTTACACGAAGCCAAGTTTTGCCCCGGACGAGGAAAGGACTGCCTGTCCAGCCAGTGCTGGGATGACCAGCTGTCCACGCGCAGCAGAGCAAAGCTGCAGCCTCACTCCTCACCTATGCAAAAGGAACTCAGAACCAAACATCTTAGAAAGCAAAACCTACAAAACTCTTTTTTAAAAAATATTTATTTATTTATTTGAAAGTCAAAGTTACACAGAGAGAAGAGAGGCAGAGAGAGAGAGAGAGAGAGGTCTTCCATCCAATGGTTCACTCTCCAACTAGCTGCTTGACCGCAACAGCCGAAGCTGCACCAATCCGCAGCCAGGAGCCAGGAGCTTCTTCCTGGTCTCCCACGCAGGTGCAGGGGCCCAAGGTCTTGGGCCACCTTCTACTGCTTTCCCAGGCCACAGCAGAGAGCTGGATCAGAAGTGCAGCAGCCAGATCTCAAACCGGCGCCCATATGGGATGCCATGCTTCAGGACAAGGCTTTCCCACCGTGCAACAGCGCGGCCCCTCCCACAAAACTCTTAGCAGAAAGCACAGCAGTAAATCTTTGTGAACTTTGTTAAGCAAAGGGTTCTGACACCACAAGCAACAATGCCAGATAAATCTGACATCATCAAAATTAAACATTTTTGTGCTTCAAAGGGCACCATTACAAAGTAGAAGGGTAATTCACAGAATAAGATAAATTCTTTGCAAGTCATGTATCTTATAAAGAACTTGTATCTAGAACAACCAACCAACCCTTAAAACTCAATAGAGGGGCAGCACTGTGGTGTAGTGGGCTAAGCCTCTGCATGTATTGCCAGAATCCCATATGGGCGCCGGTTCGAGTCCCGGCTGCTCCACTTCCAGCTCTCTGCTGTGGCCTGGGAAAGCAGCAGAAAATGACCCAAGACCACAGGCCCCTGCACCCACATGGGAGACCAGGAAGAAGCTCCTGGCTCCTGGCTTCAGATCGTCGTAGCTCCAGCCGTTGTGGCCATTTGGGGAGTGAACCATTGGATGGAACACCTTTCTCTCTGTCTCTGTCTCTCACCGTCTGTAACTCTACCTGTCAAATTTTTTTAAAAAATGAAGTGCTGATATATACTGTAACATGGATAAAACCTTGAAGGCATGCTAAGTGCGCTCAGTCACACACACACACACACACACATTCTCATTTATATGAAATGTCCGGAACAGGCAGTAATTCTAAGCTGACAGAAAGTAGACAGCGGCTGCTTAAGGATGGGATGGGGCGGGGGAGGAGAGAGGCTGGGAACGATAAAGGGTAGAGGGGTTGGTGTTTTTTTTTCCTTAAACACTTCACATGTGTGATGCTGTTGCATGTGAAGTTACACAGGTGAATTATGTTGTATGTTAACCTCAATAAAGATGAAATTGTTTTCAAAGGCAATCCAGCTGCCACCTGCTCTCTCGGGTGCTCTCTCGCAACCCAGCCACCATTCTATGAGGAAGCTCAAGGCAGCCACAAGCAACACCAGCGCAGGAGCACTACACAGCACAGCACTGGCTGGACCCCAGCGGTTAGCCTGCGTTAGCGGACAGCTAGACCTGGTGACCCAAGCTCTTCTGACTTCAGTCACAGTCTTCGAGTCTTCCAGTGACATCCCAGATCCTGCAGCAGAGCCGAGTGTCCCCACTGTGCCACACCTGAATTTCTGCCCACAAAACCCAGGAGCAGAATCAAATGCTTGCTGTATCATGGAAGGGAACAAGGGAGGGAGGAGGAGGAGGGAGGGGGCAGGAAGGGGGGAAGGGGGGGAGGAGAGAGAAACGTTACAGCCTGATCAGCTCAAGCACAGCCTCACTGTCAAGTTCTCTTCCTGAAATTTCATGGAACCCTCCTGATACCGGGAGACGTTTCCAGGTTTAACAATCCAAAGGTCCAGGTTCAAGCTCCAGCTCCAAACACTTACTGGTCTCGTAAAGTTTTAACCAAGTAATTGCTCTGAGCTTCCGCTTCACATCCCAGAACTGGGACGAGAGGTGAGAATGCCATAAGGTGAGTGCTGGCAGTCTGAACCCTGTAACGATCCCACAATCAGCATCCATCAACACTACCACAGTCCTCCCAGGAACACGTGAGCTTCCTACCGCACTACCACAGTCCTCCCAGGAACACGTGAGCCTCCTACCACACTACCACAGTCCTCACGGGAACACGTGAGCTTCCTACCGCACTACCACAGTCCTCACGGGAACACGTGAGCCTCCTACCGCGCTACCACAGTCCTCACAGGAACACGTGATCCTCCTACCGCACTACCACAGTCCTCACAGGAACACGTGAGCCTCCTACCGCACTACCGCAGTCCTCACAGGAACACGTGAGCCTCCTACCGCGCTACCGCAGTCCTCACAGGAACACGTGAGCCTCCTACCGCGCTACCGCAGTCCTCACAGGAACACGTGAGCCTCCTACCGCACTACCACAGTCCTCACAGGAACACGTGATCCTCCTACCGCACTACCACAGTCCTCACAGGAACACGTGATCCTCCTACCGCACTACCACAGTCCTCACAGGAACACGTGAGCCTCCTACCGCACTACCACAGTCCTCACAGGAACACGTGCATGCTTCCTATCAGGCCACAGTCTAGTCACAGGACTCAAGTCAGGTGGGCAGGGTGGGCGCTGTGGCGCAGAGGGTCAAGCCACACCTGACACACACATCCCCCGTTGGAGTGCCAGTTCAAGTCCCTGCTTCCAGCTGTTGCATCCTGGGACACAGCAGGTGATGGCTCCAAGTGCTTGAGTCCCTACCCCTAAGTGGGTGAGCCAGACGGTGTTCCCAGCTCCTGGCTTCAGCCTGGCCCAGACTTGGTGATTGCAGGCTTTGGGGAAAGGAACCAGCAGGCAGGAGCTCTCTTTCTCTCACTGTCGCTCTGCTCTTCATATGAATGAAAATAAACCTTTTTTTAAAAAAAGACCCAGGGCCGCAGTTTGCCCTGCAGCACACTGTCCGCACATCACATTCACACAGGCTGCTGCATTACCAAGGCCTGCAGGCTCTCCACCCCAGTACAGCCAGAGACTCACTGAACCTTCCCAGCAGCCCCCTTGTGTTTCACTGAGCACAAAATGTTCCACAAAGTTCAAGCCCAGACTAACAGGAACTGGAAACTCATTCTGGTGGGTTTTTTTTGTTTTTGTTTGTTTGTTTGTTTTTGGCAGGCAGAGTGGACAGTGAGAGAGAGAGACAGAGAGAAAGGTCTTCCTTTGCCGTTGGTTCACCCTCCAATGGCCGCCACGGCTGGCGCACTGCGCTGATCCGAAGCCAGGAGCCAGGTGCTTCTCCTGGTCTCCCATGGGGTGCAGGGCCCAAGCACTTGGGCCATCCTCCACTGCACTCCTGGGCCACAGCAGAGAGCTGGCCTGGAAGAGGGGCAAGCGGGACAGAATCCGGTGCCCCGACCGGGACTAGAACCCGGTGTGCCGGCGCTGCAGGCGGAGGATTAGCCTATTGAGCCGTGGCGCCAGCCCTCATTCTGTCTTAAGAAAAATATATTTTCATTTGGTCTTACATAGCTAAAAAGAAAAACAGACTCCAACTAAAGCCACTTTAAAAGATTAAGTAGCAAGGAACCCACCTACCTCTCTCCAGATAATGAAATCTTCCCTTTAAAAAAATACAGAAACCAATAAACTTTTTTATAAGCTATTCTGCTTTAAAACCCTGCAGTAATCCACTGTTTTGGAGAACCTGCTTGGGGTGTGCCTTCAGCACCGGGGTTGACACAGCGCTTGGGATGACCACGACCCATATCACGGCGCCTGCACTGAAGCCCCAGCTCTGCTCCTGTTCCCAGCTTCTGTCAGTGCACACCCCATGAGGCAGCAGATGACGGCTGAGAACTTGGGTCCCTGCCACCCACATGGGAGACAAGGACTGGGGCCCATCTCGTGGTTTCAGTGGGCTCAACCCTGAGCTTGCAGGCACCTGAGAAACCAGACAGCAGACGGGACAGCTCTGTCTCCTTCTCCTTCTCTAGTAAATACTTTTAAAAATTTAGAAGAGAGAACTCAACTGATTCCTTACGAAAAACAGAAACACATGACAGTTCCACATCTGGCCCACACCCAGGAAAACCTTCATGCAAGTACACAAGGAGACAGGTTCAACAAGGTTTGAGAAAAATCTAGAAGTCCATTATCAACTGATAATGAACAAATGAATATGCAGACAATGAAAACTCAACCACAGCACAAATGAACTCACGCTGCTCGTACCAACAAAGCTAAATCTCAACACTGAAAACTGCATAATCTAAACACTGAAGAGCAAGCTGAATGCACACAGTATCCTTTATAAAATGTTCTTAAAAACAAAACCAGGGGCAGGCCTTCAGCCTAGCAGCTAAGACACCTGCATCCCATATCCGAGTGCTGGGTTCAACACCGGCCTCTGGCTCACTCCAACTTCCTGCCAATGCTGATACTGGAAGGTAATGGTGATGGCTCAAGACTTGGTTCCTGACATCCATGTGGGAGACGTGGGCTGTATTACTGGCTTGTGGCTTTAGCTCTGCTCCAGCCCTAGTTGTTGCAGGCACTTAGGTAGCAAAACAGTGGAGAGGAACACTCCCCCTCCCTCTCCCCTCCCCCCTCCCTCCATATCTCTCTCTCTCTCTCTCCATCCCTCCCCTCTTCTGCCTCTCAAATTTTAAAATGAAATAAAATAAAAATGTTTTAAAGCAAAATGACACCATATCATGTTTGTATACACTCGCAAGCTCCTAGTGGTGCTGATCTGGGGGAGGGTGAGGAGTTTTGGCCACACGTGTGGTCAGGCAAGGCCCCCTTCCCTTCACTGAACAGAGAGGTCCACTTCCTGGTAGCCTGACGCTAGTCCACATGCCCTTTCTGAATGTCTAAAGATCTTCCAGTGTTCATCAATTGTTCTGGCTCTGTGAAGGTGAGGTGTTTATGCACTAGACACAGACCAAGAGGGTCAAAACGTGAGGGTCTCCTCAGGGATCCCTGGCCCTGTTGGTTTACATCATACACAGAAATCTTCCAAAACTCAATCTCAACACCATTAGCCACCAGAGAAATGCCCATCAAAACCACACCGAGATTCAACTCATGTCAGGCAGGATGGCAAAAACTGAAGGCGGCCTGAGTAGAGGGAACCTGACACCCTCACAACGCTAGGGTGGATGAAACTGGCACAGCAGCGGTGTGGAACGGGCTAAGCAGAGTGCCCACTGACCCAGCAATTCCACTCCCAGGCATACACCAAAGAGAAGCGAAGACGGACGTACAAACTCTCGCAGGGCAGCACTCTGAACACCAAAAGGTGGCGGCAGCCCAAACACCCATAAGCTGGTACACAGTGAGCAAACAGGGCCATCCACGCCATGGATGCTAGGGCTTTAAAAGAACAAGGCACGGAGTGCCCCCTACTTGGGGTCAGCCCGTGCGCCTGGGTGCTGTGCTGCGCAGCTGTGACGCTCAGGAGCCCAGGTGGGCTGAACGATTCCCAGTTGGCAATGGGTTGAACCCCATCCCAAGTCACAGGGAACTGCACCCGTCCACACCTCGGCACGGGTCAACTCCAGGCTAAGAGAAGCCAGACACAAAAGGACGCCTGCTGCATGAGTCCTCTTCCATGAAATGTCCAGCAGAGGCAGCAGGCGGGCAGCGGCCAGGGTGCACGGGAGGGGAGGGACAGAGACCCCCACGGGCACAAGGCTCCTCTGTGTGCGGATGAGGCTGCTCTGCAATCGGCTGTGGTGGTGAGAATGCAGCTCTGTGAGGGCCTGTGCTGCGCGGCGCGTGAATGCTCTCTCTATCACCACAGACGGCAGGGACAAAAGGTCTCCCCTCGCCCCCGCTGTGTGCAGGGCAGGCTGCAGCCGGGGCCCTTCAGCAGGAAGCACTGCTCACCAGCGCCACTCAGCGAGCTTCCCCAGAGCCCCGTCTGTCACCAAGAGCCAGACCGCCCGGCATGCTTCATGCCAAAGAAGTGAGGACAGAAAGAGACTGAATTTGTTATCGGCCATTACTTGTGTTCACACCCTTACAATCCTCCAACCACACAACCCATGAGGATTCTCAGATGGAAGAAGGAACGAATGAAACTAGTGGAGACGGGTCACTGGCGCCTCAAGGCCACGTGGAAGTGCAATGATCTACACAAAGGACAGGACAGGACACTAGAGAGAGGGGAGAGGAGGTAGCAGGGACATACCCCAGGGCACTGTGCTCTGAAGAGGACCCTCAGCCACAAAGACACCCCCCCCCCCCAGTCCCTGGAAACCTCAGCAAAGCTCACCCTTCCTGCAGAAGGCACGCGAGAAGTCCACCAAAACTGGTGCAGAGGAGGAGGAGCGGGAGGGCGGGGCTCCGGGAGAGCACGGCCCTGGGAGGGACCCGTCCAGGGAGGCGGCAGGCTCCACCGTGACCAAGAGGCCGCCGAGAGCACCAGGATGTCAGAGCTCTGTCTGTACCCACACATCCCGAACAGTTACAGGGCAGACTCAGAAGCAAATACTCTGGGAATCAGCTGTGGACAGCCAGGTCCTCCAAGCTGGCCCGCACTGGGAAAGCACCACGGAGGCTGGCATCTCAGCCTCGTACTGACTCCGTTCTAGGACGGCTCTGCAAGTCATTCAACAAACACTGCAATGACAAAGCTATTCTAGAATCAACTGCAGTGATGAGAACCTAACTCTGTGACTGGCACGTGAATGATCTTTAGAGAAAAACAGAGGGGGCCGGCGCTGTGGTGTAGTGGGCTAAGCCTCCAGCCTGCAGCACTGGCATCCCATACGGGTGCCAGTTCACGTCCCAGCCGCCCCTCTTCCAGTCCAGCTCCCTGCTTATGGCTGGGAACACAGTAGAAGACGGCCCAAGTCCTTGGGTCCCTGCACCCACATGGGAGACCCAGAAGAAGCTCCTGGCTTTGGACAGCCCAGCCTCCAGCCACTGCAGCCATGTGGGAAGTGAACCAGTGGATAGAAGACTTCTCTGTCTCTCTCTGTAACTCTACCTGTCAAATAAATAAAATCTTTTAAAAAAAGAGAGAGATAGGAGCGAGAAAACTGACTACACAGGCCCAACGCTGGCTCTGAAAAGACGAGAGCAAGCACGCTAGCGTCCCTGCCTTCCGGCTGCTTCCGGGAGGGTGGACGGGAGGGTGGACGCTCCCTTAGGACATGGGTGAGCCCTGCGGCAAGGGCAGAGAGGGAAACCAGCGGAAACGAGAGGGCGGCCCCAGGCTGACGACCCACTGCCCCTCCATCAGGCGCGCTGACAGCACAGGACCAGCCGGCTTCCTTCTCTTTTTAATTAAACGTTAAACAGCAGTGAGTGAAACTAGCAATGGGTAACATAGTGAAGAGTGAGAGAAAATAAAAGTACGGAAAGGAAACCAATCCAGCTGTAGTGCTCCAAGCATCATAAAGCAAATGAAAAATTCTACCAGCACACGTGCGGCCCAGCGTGCCCCTGCAAGGGAGATGGGCCTCGCGCCAGCCGCGTCCTGGCTCATCCCCCCGCGCCGCCAAGCATACACGCCACGCAGCGCCCTTCGGGTTCCACTGCCGCTCCCTGAAATATGAACTAAATGAGCAACGAAAGTCACCATCAGGTTCATCCTCACACAGCGATGCTCACCAGATCTGTAAAACATATTCAGAAGAAGGATGGCTTCCAAGGAAATTAACTTTAGAGGGCTTTGGAGGGAAATGTACAAAAAACCTCATCACAACAGCAAACAATTCCACACACAGCATCATTTGAAACGCGTCTGCCCCAGGAGTGAACTGCAGAAAGATGTGGCCCCATAGACACAAACCAGAGAGGGCCCGGGGCCTGGCGCTCAGCCTGGCGCCGGGGCTGCCTCCACCAGGCTGCCTGCACCGGGGTCCCCACCAGCCAAGAGCTGCCTGCAGCAGGGACCACACTGCACCCCTGTCACTCCTGCTGCCCGGTGACTCCCAGCGCCTGGAGCCTGCGGTGACTCGGGCAATCACCGAGCCAAACGGAAGGCAGCTTCACAGATGTCTCTTGAAACGGGTCTTAGAAACAGCATTTGTATCATAAACCTTTCCCTCACGCGACACAAGTAATGTGTGCTTATCACAGAAAATGCAGAAGTATGGATAAGACCAGAAGCCTTCAGACTTGTCTATCACCTACAAGTGCAGAGGGCTGCCAGCCATCACCGAGCCCCCTCCCCCTGCCTGCTGGCCTCACCAGTCCTCCCCTGCCCTCACCAGCCCTCCCCTGCCCTCACCAGTCCTCCCTGCCCTCACCAGCCCTCCCCTGCCCCACTGCCCTCACCAGCCCTCCCCACTGGCCTCACCAGTCCTCCCCTGCCCTCACCAGCCCTCCCCTGCCCCACTGCCCTCACCAGCCCTCCCCCTGCCCTACTGCCCTCACCAGTCCTCCCCACTGCCCTCACCAGTCCTCCCCTGCCCCACTGCCCTCACCAGTCCTCCCCCTGCCCCACTACCCTCACCAGCCCTCCCCTGCCCCACTGCCCTCACCAGTCCTCCCCTGCCCCACTGCCCTCACCAGCCCTCCCCTGCCCCACTGCCCTCACCAGCCCTCCCCTGCCCCACTGCCCTCACCAGTCCTCCCCCTGCCCCACTGCCCTCACCAGTCCTCCCCTGCCCCGCTGCCCTCACCAGTCCTCCCTCCCTGCCGGCCTCCAGACTCACCACACAGAGCCCCTCCTCTCGCTCCCTCTTCTGTGCCGGGCGGGCTCCCCACAGACTCTGAGGTGCACTGCCCAGAGAGGAGTCCTTGCCCTCCTCCCACACTCCTTGCTAATTTCACCATGTGCCTCTAAGGGGAGCCACTGCCCACCCTCAATTCCTACCCGCCCCACCCCAAATCAGCTCTGCCAAGACTGCCTCCCCGCACCCCTCTTCTCCCCAGTACCCCAGCCTGTGACGTCACTGTCCTCCAGCCATGCAAGAACAGGATGGTGTGCTTGCCCCGCCGTCCACCTCCGCCTTGAACCCTCTTCCACTCAGTGGCCTCTTGGACCTATCGGGACCACACCTTGGCATCTGAACCCCTCTGTCCCCACTGCCCTCAACCAGAGCTCCACTTCCTCTCATTCCGACCATGCGTCCACTCTTGCGACTTAATCCCCACTAACGGCCACCCACCAACCTAAGGGCCACCTCGCCACCTCCCTGAAACACACCACCCACATTCTATTTCCGAGTCCCCTGGTCACCGTCCCCACCTCTCTCCCATCCTCCATCCAAGGGAAAACTGCAAAGACCACCCAAGCTGCTCCAGCTGTGACCTCAGCTTTGGCCTCCTCTGCCAGTCAGAGGACCAGCCACTCCCCAGCCTGAAGTCCAGCAAGGTTGTGATGTGGCCCTCAGGAAACAACATAAAACCTTCCCGGCATCCGAGGAGCTCCCTGGGAGGCTCTCTCGGCCCTGCTCGGCTCACACACACCCCCAGTTTGGGCCAGGCTCCTCTCCTCTTTTTTTATTTTTTTTGGACAGGCAGAGTTAGACAGAGAGAAAGGTCTTCCTTCCGTTGGTTCACCCCCCAAATGGCCACTACAGCTGGTGCTGCGCTGATCCAAAGCCAGGAGCCAGGTACTTCCTCCTGGTCTCCCATGGGGTGCAGGGCCCAAGGACCTGGGCCATCCTCCACTGCACTCCCGGGCCACAGCAGAGAGCTGGACTGGAAGAGGAGTAACCGGGACAGAATCCGGCACCACAACGAGACTAGAACCCGGAGTGCCGGTGCCACAGGCGGAGGATTAGCCTAGTGAGCCGCGGCGCCAGGCAAGGCTCCTCTCCTTGTCACCTCCAATGCATGGCACAGAGTGGGTTCTTTAAAAATATCCGTAGAGGGGGCAGCATCGTGGTGAAGATCAAGCCGCCATTTGCAATACCCAAGAGTGCCAGTGAGTCCTGGATGTTCCACTTCCCGTGCACGTCCTGCTAATGCACCTGGGAAGGCTGTGGAAGATGGCCCAAGTGCTTGAGCTCCTGCCACCCTGTGGGAGACCCGGCTGGAGTTCCTGGCTCCTGATTTCAGTCTAGCCCACCCTGGCTGTTACCGACATCTGTGGAGTAAACTGGCAGATGGAGGATTTCTCTCTCTCCTTTTTCCTCTCCCTGTTACTATGCCTTTCAGTGAAAATAAATAAAGGGGAAAAAAACTCTGTTGGACTAACTGCATGACAATCACTCCCTAAGCTGTTGCCCTCAGCTCTCCCACCATGGCTAAGGTTTCTCCTCCAAGCCAGCTCAGCCTGGTCCTATCTCCACAGCCTCAGGCCAAGTCCAAGCTGTGCCTCAGTCTGGCACACGGCCAGGTCAGCAGAGCACAGACAGAAGTCGGATCAGGGCGTCCTGCTCAGATCCTTCCTAGCTCAAACACAAAGTAGTCCAGGTCTACACTCCTGAGCCCACCGTCCCGAACTGATCCTCCCCTGCCATCCCACCTCCACTTTCATCCTCACACTTCTGTCCTCACATTGCTGGCTACCACCCCCCGCCCCGTCTCCCAACATGCCCCTGACTTGTCTTCATCCTGGTCTGGGTTCAAGCCAACCCAGTGCCCAGTCCCCAGGCACACACGCGCTATGTAAGTACCTAAAGGGGGCCAGCACCGTGGCTCAACAGGCTAATCCTCCGCCTAGCGGCGCCGGCACACTAGGTTCTCGTCCCGGTCGGGGTGCCAGATTCTGTCCCGGTTGCCCCTCTTCCAGGTCAGCTCTCTGCTGTGGACCGGGAAGGCAGTGGAGGATGGCCCAAGTGCTTGGGCCCTGCACCCCATGGGAGACCAGGAGAAGCACCTGGCTCCTGGCTTCAGATCAGCGCGGTGCGCCGGCCACGGCGGCCATTGGAGGGTGAACCAACGGCAAAGGAAGACCTTTCTCTCTTTCTTTCTCTCTCTCTCTCTCACTCTCTCACTGTCCACTCTGCCTGTCAAAAAAAAAAAAAAAAAAAGTACCTAAAGGGACGGAGCCTTCCTTTAAGTCCATTCAATGTTGTCTCACGTCCTCCATCAAAACCAACCTGTCCTTGCCCATCCTGCCACAGGGCCTCCCCCTCCCTCCCCTGCTGTTATCACACGAGCTGTCCTGGGGCAGCAGGTGTCCCTGTGTGGTGTCCCTGTCCCCCTCAGCCAACAGGAGCTCTCAGTAGCAGTCGTGACACCTGCCCACCTGTGCACATCCCACACACCCAATGCATGTTTGCTGTACTTCATTCTCTTTTAATTTTTAATCAAAAACACATCCTCTCATCACAAAATATGAGGGCTTTAGGGGCCGACCTTGTGGAACAATGGGTTAAGCCTCTGTTTATAACACTGGCATCCCACGAGAGTGCTGATTTGAGTCCCAGCTGCTCCACTTCTAATCCAGCTCCCTGCTCATGTGGCCCAAAGTGCTTGATTCCCCATCACCCACATGGAAGACTGGGATGGAGTTAAGCCTGGCCCAGCCCTGGCCATTGCAGCCGTCTGGGGAGTGAACCAGCAGATGAAAAATCTCTCTGTCTCTCCCTCTCTGCAACTCTGCCTTTCAAACAAATAAATAAATCATATATACACACATAGATAGATACGAGAATACTTCAAAAAGTTCACAGAAAATGAAGTTAAAACATAAGTTGATTTTGGATGCAGAACAGGTTTGTAACATACGTGCTCCATGAACTTTCTGAGGCTTCCCCTCATCACTCGATGACATCCTCTTGGAAGTTCCTGTGCTTCCAACGCTTGACCATCAGAGCGACTACAAGCAGGATGGTTTTGACGTCACACTTGGCTGATCTACACAACACCACTGTGGCTACAGTGACTGCTTTGGGAGGGAAAACGAATCCAAGTAAGGATTAATTATAAAATAAAAGCAGAAGGGTTCCTCGGCCGGCATCTTTTTACATGCCGCCCCAGAAGCAGCAGCCCTCACGCAAGAGCGGCCCGCAGCCCTACAGGCACAGGTGGGCTGGCACTGCAGCAGTCAGATCTGCCCCTGGAGCAGGAGGGGCAGCACCGTGTGCTCCTCCCCAGCCCAGCAGTCCCAAGGCCCTGGACGTGAGGCAGAACAGCCAGAAACCCTAGGAAGCCACGACTAATCACCTCCCAACCTGTCTTCCTCCCAGTCCTGTCTGGATTCTGAAAGAAGCAAAGCCCGACGCTCACTCCAGGCGCAGTACAGACGCCCCTCCCAACTCGCTGGCCTCTCCACCCGCAAAGACACTCACATGGAGACAAGGGAACCAGGTGGGCCAAGTGCTCCCAAACGGGCTGCCCTGCCTCTGAGGTCCACAGTGACACGGAGGGCCTTACCCCCTTTCCAAACCCAGCCCTCTGCCTGCCTCTCCACATGCTGACAGCCTTGCTCACCCTGCTGAGGGCTCAGCCCTCATGTCGTGTCATCTGGTGTGAGCCTTAGGCCGGCCAGCCTCTTTCGTCACTGTCAAGTAGAAATGCTTACTGGAAGAAACACACGTCACAGCGTGCAGCAAGAGGGTGCACGTGGGCACACGTGAGCAGCACCACGCAGACTCAGCAACCTGTCCAGGAGGTCCACTGGCCGCAGTGCCCACAGGATGCGGGAAGAGCAAAGTGGCAGACAGCTGCAGCACTAGCGGAGCCTGCGTGCACACCTCAGAGGGGAGGCGCAGAGTGAGAACACCCGAGGAGGCGCCTGTGGGGACCAGACCCAGTGCAGGCAGGCACCCAGAAACACCAGGGGCTGCTCTGCCTGAACAGACAGGCCAGGGCTGGGTCTAGACCCTGAAGCACTGTGGGGGCAGACGCCCACCGTGGTGCTCCCTGGGGGGCTCTGGCGGCCACAACAGCGGCGTCCCCAGCCCTGAGGTTCACAGCTGTTCTAACCAACTGAACGAACACACGGACAGCCACGTGCCCAGTGCGACCCTCAGCACAGGGTGGAATTTCCATTTTAGTCACCAGAAAAGAGGAAACAGCCTTTCAGAAAGAGAGAACAGAAAAGGCTGGGGATGCTCAAAACGCAAGCACCCCATAAGCACAGGACCGGAAACGGGACGCACCACCAAGCTGCCCCCTCTGCCTGTCGTCTGCAGAGTGGACGCCTGGCTGAGCCCGGAAGAGGGCTCACCTCACTGCAGGTGACACTGTGTGTCACCCAGTGGCACACAAAGCAGAGGACAGGCTCCACAGAGCGTGAGGAACCAGGCTGAGCAGCTAGGCCTGCTCTGAGCTGGCGGTGGGGGAGGAAGCTCCTAGGGCCACATGCCCAGCAGGGCAGCAGTGAGTTCAAATCGAACTTCTAGGGGTCAGATTCCCAGGGCTGCTCTGCAGGTGAGGGTGGGAGCTCTGGACAGACTCCTCAGCCCGCCATGTATAAGGTATTTGAGCGAGAGACTCAGAAACTGGGTTAGTAAAGTGGAGAGCACACAGTCCCCTGCCCACCCCGGGCCGCTGCGGAGACCCCACGGGTGGCTGTGTGCAGAGCCTGCCAAGGTAAGCACTCAACAAGCATCGCTAACAGAAGGGTCTCTGCCAGGGCCCACCCCCACACCTCAAGGACTGAGCTCCTGCTCTGGGACTTCTCCGTCCTGACACCTGCCCTGCCCCTCAAGACAAAGGACCAGGTGCTCAGTCACACCTGCTCCTGAGGCCGAGCAGGGCAACAGCCCCCACCCCAGCTCTGCCCGCATGGAGCAGCTGTCACCCAGCAGGAGAGCGGTGGAAGAGGCCCGAGCCCCCAGAGAAGAGACATCACTGTCAAGACAGCTGCTTGCTTTACCGCCATCCTTGTCCTGGCCACACACCAGCCAAGCCAGACCATGGCAATTCAGCAGGAAACACAGAGGTGAGAGGGCTCTCGGGACACGCTCTCTGCACCCCCAATGGCCTCCGATCCTTCCTGACCAACACGGAGAGGAGGATGCTGACTCCTGTCCTCTGACTCAGAAGATAACACGGGGCAGGCGTCCGGCTCAGTGAGCGGTCAGGACATCTGCATGCCGCATGGGCTCCATTTCCGGTTCCAGTTCCGGTTCCTGAATGCAGCTTCCTAATGCGAATCCCGGGAGGCAGTAGTGATGGCCTCAGCGACCGGTTCCTGCAGCCCTGTGGAAGACCTGAGTTCCCGGCTCCCAGCTTCAGGTCTACCTGGGAGGCCACTGTGAGCACCTGGAGAGTGAACTACCAGATGGGAGCCATCTTCTGTTTTCTGTCTCTCTGCCTCTCAAATTTAAGAAAAAAAAAATAATAAAATATAATCCAAAATCATCAGGAATTATTTTTTAAAATCCTTTTGGCCTTTATTTAAAATCAGCACGAGTCGAGATTTGCTATATCAGACAAACACGTAAAAGGGAAATTAAAACTACAATTCACGTTGAGTTTATTTTTCAAAACATTCCTAGACAAAATAAGAAATATTTAATAACATGAAAAGTGACCACTAGAAAAAAAAAAAAAAAACAAGAAAGAGGCACTGTGTGCACAGCAGCCCCCACCCCCAGGCTGCCCTGGCCGGTGTCATGGACAATCACCACCACTTACAAAGAGCGAGGGAGGGACCCAGCTCCCACAGAGCCCCCAAGTGGGGTGCGCACCAGCTCATCAGCCACTTCAAAACCACAGCCAGGAAACCAAGGCAGAAACACCTGAGAGAGCTGGCCAGAGGCAGCACCTCAGAACCTGCCACCAAAGCAGCAGGACACAGGACGCAAGAACCCTCGGGGCTCACAGCCAGTCCTTGGCGGAGGTCCCCCAGCCAAGTGCAGGACGCACGAGGGCCACCTGCCACTCTTTCCCTCGGAAACCCTCGACACTCCCCACGGAGCACACATGCTGATTATCGTAAAGCTCTCAAGTCACGTGTGTGGCCAGGCTGAAGTCCAGTCTGCTGGGCTCTTTCCTGGAGGCTCAGGGGAGCCCAGCCTGCGGTCCAAGGCCGAGGTCCCTGTTCTGCTGGCTGCCAGAAGGCGGCTCCCAGATTCTCAAGGCCACGATCCTTGGCTCGTGGCCCCATCCTCCACCTGCAAGGCCAGCAACCTCAGACTGCATTTTTTTTTTCAATGTACTTGTTTATTTGAAAGGCTAGGTCAACCGGAAGCCAGGAACCAGGAGCTTCATTCTGGTCTCCCACGTGGGTTGCAGGGGCCCAAATACCTGGGCCATCTTTTGCTGCTTTCCCAGGCCATAGCAGAGAGCTGAATCAGAAGCACAGCAGCTGGGATTCAAACCAGCATCCATACAGGATGGCAGCACTGAGGAGACAGCTTAACCTGCTGTGTCACAGAGCTGGCCACCCGAGTTCATCTCTCCGACCACTTTTAAGAGCTCATGCAGTTGTTAACTAGGGTCCCCTGGTAATCCAGAGTAACACCCCATCTCGGGGTCAGCTGATTAGCAACGTTAATTCCTCCGTCATGTAAGATGACATTCTCACGGGTTCCAGGATGAGCTCATAGACACCTGGAGGGCCATGATCTGCCAACACCCCATCCCCCAGGCCCCAACCCCCAACATTCAGTCTATCGGTGCACCTGTGAGTTCCACTTGCCCCAGGCACCCACAGCAGCTTCCTTGCAAGCCCACCTCCTCCCTCTCTTGTCTTCTCTTCAGGGATCAGAAGCACCACTCCCCCCTTAAAACCTCCCAGTACTGGAGCCAGCGCTGTGGCATAGCGGGTAAAGCTATCGCCTGCAGTGCCAGCACCCCATATGGGCACCGGTTCAAGTCCCAGCTGCTCCACTTCCAATCCAGCTCTCTGCTATGGCCTGGGAAAGGGAGACTCAGAAGAAGCTCCTGGCTCTTGGCTTCAGATCGGCCCAGCTCCAGCTGTTGTGGCCATTTGAGGAGTGAACCAGCAAATGGAAGACATCTCTCCCTCTCTCTTTCTCTCTCTGCCTCTCTATAACTCTGCCTTTAAAATAAGTAAATCTTTAAACACACACACACACACACACACTTCAGAGCTTTCTCACAAACTTAGGACCAAGATCCAACTCTCCCACATGGCCATCGACACCCATGAGTCTGCTCTCCCCCCTCCTTCCTCCTCCCTCCCTGCCCCCACCCCCAAGCCACAAGTCTCCTGCGGCAGGAGGGGCTGGAACAGCCACCCGACATGGAGCAGGCAGCCTGGCCATGCCCCACGCCTAGGTCTCAGCTTGGCCAGGACCTCCTTTGGGAAGCCCGCTCCACCCAGGTCGGCCGTGTCCTCTGCCAGCACCCTGACGAAGGCCCTCAGCCTGCGCGGACACAGCCTCAGGCGCCCAGTGCGGTTCCTGGCGCTATGCGGCGCTCCTGTTTTCTGAATGGGTCCACTGTGCCCAGCTCTCTCCCTCCTTCAGCCGGCGGCTGATGCTGCTGACCGCCTCCTCTGCTCCCAGACTCCTCGTGGCGCTGACAGTGCGAGCGGAGGCTGTCAGGGCCCCGACACCAAGAAGGCTCTCCTGCTCCGCTTTCTCCTGACACCCACGGGCTCGCCAGATTCCATGTGGGCCTTTCTTGCCACCCGCACGCTCACAAACGTCACCCTCACGTGCACAGACCCCAGCTGCCTGCGCCCCTCCTGCAGCAGAGCTCGTTGCCAGGCGAAGCAGGGCGAGCCACGCTGAAAGGCTGCCGTGTTCTCACGCCCAGCCTGCCGGAGTTCTGTCTCGGCACGTGGGGCGAGCGTGGCAGGAATTCCAACTGCCGCTGCAGAAGGTAACAGGCCAAGAGCCAAGTGAGTCGACGGCCCAGAAGGAACAGGCCCAACACAGAGGGGACCTTCCATGGCTCTCCCCACCTACAGATCACGCTGCATCTCCCCACTCCCAAGACCCGCTCTGCGCCTCTTGCCTGGAGCTGCACTGGCCTCCTCCCCAGCCTCCTCATACCGCCACGCTGCCACACCACCTTCGACAGGGCAGCCAAAGCAATCCTGCTACCCCTCTGCTGAAACCCTCGCCAGCGCCCGGTACACTTGGGGGAAAGACGAGTCCATGTCGTCAGTGTGACCAGGGGACCGTCTCCGCCTCCCCAGCCACAGCCAGGCTGGCCCCCGGCTCCTCTCCTCAACCAGGACATCACGGCACCTCCTGCTGATGTCACCTCCTCAGTGAGAGGTTCCCTGGTCACCTTTCCACCATGAGACCCTCCCCCCACAGCTGCCTCCGAGCCACCTGCCCACTCGCCTGCACTGTTTCTACAGCACTTGCCACCTTCCTCCAGTGAACTCCGCGTAACCCAGCTGTTTCTCGTCTGCTCTCCCACTCCCTGGCGACCTGAGACAGCAAGGACCCTGCTCCACTGTGTTCACCGAGACAGCCCTAGCAAGTGGGAGCTGGTCCTGGCACACAGTGCGGGTCAAACAGTCACTCAGTCACTGGATGAACAAATTATCAAACTCTCAAGACTGGTGCAACAAGCAAGTTCTCATCAGACAACCAGACTGAGCCAAACACCCTCCTACACAGGTCTACACGTGTAGTCTGCTCGTGTCACAGGTGCAGAGACCGATGGCCTCGGGGATGACAGCCCTTGGCCAATGTCACACAGACACTAATAGAAAGAGGTTAAAATCCACACCACCCAACTCCTAACCAGAGGTCTTCCTTCCACCACTCACCTTCACTCATCCAGCAGGACAGCCGCTGCAAATACACAACCTAAGGACCGAAACACAAACAGAGGCCTCCACTAGCAAGACGCCCGTGGTGCCAGGCGCGGCCTCGGACACACCGCTCGCTCGGCAGCCCGCGTGGGGCACCGTCGCCTCACTAGCAACGCAGAGCAGAGACAGGCATGCCCCAGAAACAGCGCTCCCCACTGACTGCAGAAAACAAGCACCAGTGGCAGCGCGAGAGGCACACGGACAAGGGCAGTCTAGGGCTGCCGGCTACGTGCGCAGGGAAGCCTCCGGGACCATGGAGAGTGGAAGACAGGCCAGCGGGAGGGAGGCAGTGTCCCGGCGCGAGGCACACGGACAAGGGCAGTCTAGGGCTGCCGGCTTCGTGCGCAGGGAAGCCTCCGGGACCATGGAGAGTGGAAAACAGGCCAGCGGGAGGGAGGCAGTGTCCCGGCGCGAGGCACACGGACAAGGGCAGTCTAGGGCTGCCGGCTACGTGCGCAGGGAAGCCTCTGGGACCATGGAGAGTGGAAGACAGGCCAGCGGGAGGGAGGCAGTGTCCCGGCGCGAGGCACACGGACAAGGGCAGTCTAGGGCTGCCGGCTTCGTGCGCAGGGAAGCCTCCGGGACCATGGAGAGTGGAAGACAGGCCAGCGGGAGGGAGGCAGTGTCCCGGTGGGCACAAGAGCATGGCAGTGACACGGGCATCAGGGCGCGGCGCACCAAGGGCCCGGGGGCCCTCAGCACACCCACCCTTCTCAGCACAGTGTCCCGGGGGCAAACCAGACAGCCCTGGTAGACACTGGTACAGCCCCAAGAACAGCAACTGGCAAACCAAGTGCTGCCCAGAGAAGCAGAAGGCTCAAACGCCGGACCCTTAACGAGCCTGCGTTCCGTGAATGGTGCCATCCTCCTCCTGAGTCTTCCTGGGCCGACGTGTGCACTCAGCAGACAGCACGGGAACCCCGGAAGGAGCCCAGCGCCACGTGAGCAGGTGCACCTAAGCACGTGGCCAGCGATGACAGGAGACGTCACGTACTGACAGGGAAGAGGGTGCGCCCGGCAGGGCTTTGGGGGTGGAATTCCATCCTGTCGCCAGAGGGGACAGCCACAAGGCGCCAGGGATCACAGACACTGGACAGCTCTTTCTGTGGCCTGCCTTCCCTCCTTGTCCCACCCTTTTCGGCAGCAGGCTCCAGTTCTGCAGACCCCACGCCCTGCCCCACACTCCGCACACGGCAACCCTCCGAAGTGCTCAGAACACAGCACAGCGTCAAAACCAAAGGCAATGACAGCCAGCCTTCAGTAATTCAGGATCGATATCCCAGAAGCTGGACATAGGCAGTCTCTTGTGGCTGTCATAACAAATTACCACAAACCTCATGGCTCTGGACAACAGAAATGCGGGGCCAGCACGGTGGCACAGCAGGTTAAATTGCCACATCCCGCATCACGGCACCGGTTCCAGTCCCCACCGCTGTTTCCCACCCAGCTCCCTGCTAATGCGCTGGGCAGGCAGCAGAGGATGCCCCGAGTGCTTGGGTCCCTGCACCTACGGGGGAGACCCGGATGGAAGACCTGGCTTTGGCTTGGGCCAGCCCTGACCACTGGGACCTATGTCTCCCCTCCTCTCTGTTGCTCTGAGTTCTGGAGGCCAGGAGTCTGAGACCAAAGTGCCAGCCGTCACCATGCCCTCGCTCAGGTCCCTAGGGGAGGGGCCTTGCTGTCACTTCTGGTGACTGCTGGCAGCCCCTGCCTTCCTTGGTTCACGAACGGTGCACTCCAGGCTCTGCTGCTGCCTTCACGTCACCATGCCCACGTCTGTGTCCAGATCTTCCTCTTCTTCGAAGGACCCCTGTCACTGGACCAGGCCCACCCCAACCCTCATCCCGACCTGCTCACTTCTGCAAAGACCCTGTTTCCAAACAGGCCCACGGCCACCAGTTCTGCACACTTGAGTTTCGGAGGGGCGCTAACTCAAGCCCGTACAAGGACACAATACGAAGAGACACCGTCATCAGTGCAAAGGCTTGGCCACGGTTGTAGCTCCACACCGCCGTGCATTGACTCCTGCCTCTCAGCTGCTTGTTAAGAGCTAATGGCCTAGCAAATGACAGGGAAGATGCGGCCTCCCGTACCAGGCTGCCTGGGCTCAATCCCAGCTCTGGCACCTGACTGCGGCTTCCTGCTACAGACGCCCTGGAAGGCAGCAGTGCTGGCTCGGGCAGTGACCTGCCACCTATGTGGGAGGCCTGCGCTGGGTTCCTGCCCCAGCTTCATCACGGGCCAGCCACAGCCAACGCAGGCATTTGGGTAGAGGGCTGGGGGGTGAACCAGTGCTTGGGGGAGAGTTCTCTCTCTCTCTCTGCCTCTCAAACAAACAAGAGGGTCCCCACACTTTAAAAAAATAAATAAATACTGGACTTTGGAGTAAAGGAGACCCAAAACCTCAACACCTGAAGGCAACGCCCACGTCAGAGTCACGTGGCTCTGTTTCCCAAATGCGTACTGCATTTGTCCCGGGCACTGCCGGGACCTTCACGGCCTCTCAGACCCTAGGTGGGGCCTTTCTGGAAGCCTCGCAGCAGGGGGTGGGAGGCGGGGGTCTTCGGCCAGCGCGGGCGCTCTTCATTCTGAAGTTCCTGGTCTGCCTGCGCCCAGATCACTCTGCGAGGTACACTGCCCTGGCTGGATGCGCTGACCTCCAGTCTCCGGCCCAACGGCGGCCCAAGCCACCAGATGCCGCCCAAGCCCTAACTCGAACGCCGCCATTCTTGATGTTCAGGAGCTCAGACACGACCGCCAGGTTCTGCAGCCGGCTCGCCTCTCCGGTGCTTTCACCGGGGGCTGACTGGGGATTTTCCACGCCATGTGTCCTCTGCCCCTAGGGCCCCGGCCGGGCTCAGCGCCACGCCAATCAGACGAGGGCTCTGGGCTGTCAGAGCTTCCACGGCGCAAAAAAAAAAAAAGCCTCCACCCGCCGGCCGCTGGGCGCAGGAGTTGCTTTGAAGGCCTGGAGCGGGGACGCGGACACTGCGAAGGCGGCTCAGGTCCACACGAGGTCGGAAGCCGCACGGCCCCGGCCTCCGCCGCCGCGCCGGGGCACGGCCCGACCTGCCCGTCGCCCCTTCCCGGGGAGCTGCGCAGCTTCGCCCACGAGCGCCCGCCCGTCCCCGGGAAAACTCGGGCAGCTCCGCCTCCTCGCAAGCCTCGCTGCTCCGCGCGGGCACCGTCCCACGGCCGAGCGCCCCGACGCCCCCTCACGCCACCCGCAGTCGGCCCGAAGCCCGACGCCTCCCGCAGCCCCGCGGGGCCGCGGCGGCCGCCTGACCTCCGACCCCTGACCCCGACCCGGCCCTCCCCGGCACACCCACCTGCCCGGGACCTTGCTGCTGCTGCGCTTCCAGAACTGCTTCCTGACGCCGTCGCTGGCCATGGCCCCTCCTCATCCCTCAGGCCCGCGGCCCTGACACCCGGAGCGCCGCCGGTCGGCCCCAGCGGCCCTTTCCTGTGCCCCGCGGTGGCCCCTCAGCAGTCCCGGGTCTCCCGAGCGCAGAGCCCAGAGGCTCTTCCGCCTCCCTCCGGAAGTTGTGCCTCCGGGCGCCCGGAAGTCCCGCCTCCGTCCCAGGTGGCGAGTGACGCAGCGCGCGGAGCCGGACGGCATCAGAGGGCGACGGCGCGCTCGGTGTGACGCAGGGCGTCGTCGGGTGGGCTGGGTTTGCCGGCGCCGGGCCTGAGCTGCGGCCGGGGTGAGCCGCGCCGGCCCCGAGCGTCCCGCTGTCCCAGCGTCTGCTCGCTGGACCGCCGACCCCGCGGCTCGCCGCCGCCTGTGGACGCCCGGGAGCCGCTGCAGCCTGGGGCAGCACCTCCAGAGCCGAGGCGGGTCCCGTGTCCGGTGCGGGCGGTGGCCGAGGCCCTGCCGGGCGCCGAGCGGGGTCCACCTGTGTGCGGCGGGGAGAAGCGGCCCGGGGGGCGCCGGGCCGGGCGGTGGGCGAGGCCCCTGCCGGGCGCCGAGCGGGGTCCGCCTGTGCGCGGCGGGGAGAAGCGGCCCGGGGGGCGCCGGGCCGGGCGGTGGGCGAGGCCCTGCCGGGCGCCGAGCGGGGTCCACCTGTGCGCGGCGGGGAGAAGCGGCCCGGGGGGCGCCGGTGCGGGCGGTGGGCGAGGCCCCTGCCGGGCGCCGAGCGGGGTCCACCTGTGCGCGGCGGGGAGAAGCGGCCCGGGGGGCGCCGGTGCGGGCGGTGGGCGAGGCCCCTGCCGGGCGCCGAGCGGGGTCCACCTGTGTGCGGCGGGGAGAAGCGGCCCGGGGGGCGCCGGTGCGGGCGGTGGGCGAGGCCCTGCCGGGCGCCGAGCGGGGTCCACCTGTGCGCGGCGGGGAGAAGCGGCCCGGGGGGCGCCGGGCCGGGCTCAGCCGGGCCCACCGCGCGCCCGGGCGGACGGCGGGGGTTCCAGACGCTCTGGCTTTGCACGGGGAACATGCCGAGCGCCCCGTTCAGATTAGGTCACCTTTTTTTGTTTTTTACCGTGGCTACCAGGGAACTTGAGACGACGAGTGTGGCGTGCACTGCGCGCTGAGGGGCGCCGGGCTGGCGTTGCAGGCTGGAGGGGGCTCCTCGGGACACACCTGCCTGTTCTCTATGTGAAAGAGGGAGAAGCGGAGATCCTGGCGGGAACGGGCAGCGCTGGGCCAGGCTGAAGCCACGGGCTCCTTCCAGGTCTCCCACGTGGGTGCAGGGGCCCAGACACTTGGGCCACCCTCTGCTGCCTTCCCAGCCGTTAGCAGGGAGCTGGTGGGAAGAGGAGCGGCCCAGGCAGGTGCCGGCGTGGCAGGCAGAGGCGGTACCCGCTGAGCCACAGCGCTGCCCCCCGTTTCGTAAAGACACGTTATTCTCGGGCTTCCCTGGCGATGAGAGCGCCTGCTCTGCCGGCTGTCAGCCAGAGGTGCCTGGTGAGCATCGCCAGGCCTGTGGGCCCTGCCCTGACGGCACAGGGTGGGCTCCTTGTATCCGCCTCGCTGTGTGTGGTTTCGCTCTGCTCCTGGGGGCCTGCCTGGTGCCGGCTGCGTCTTAGTCTGATCTCAGCCCCAGCACCTGAGGCGGTAAGATGTTCGTAACTCTGGGTGGACGGTGGCCAGGCCACACAACAGGAGGGCCGGCCCCTGTGTCATCTCAGGACTTGGTGGGTTCAACCTCAGGGAATCCCCAGAGATCTCTTGATGGTCTAAGTGGCTCTTTGAGGATCTGGCCTCACACCTGTCCTAGGATCCTCCTGAAGAGCTCAGACGGGCCCCAGGGATCGCCTCCTGACAGCCCGACACCTCCCCAGAGGTGGGCCCCCGGCAGCCTCCGGAGGACCTGCAGACAGCTTTGGGGACCATGAGTGTCCCCAGCCCAAGCTGGCCCATTGCAGGAACACAGCGAGAGAACAGCAGACGGAGCGGTGGACAGGGAGGGGAACGTTAACATCCCAGGGGAAGGTTTGGTGGTGAGGAGCGACTGCTTGGAGGTGACCACACCACCTTGGGCTCCCCCACCTGCTGTCTCAGGCCAGGAGCCATGCTGAGGTTGAATTGACGGCTTCGAGACCAGCCAAGCTAAAGGTCATTACAGAATTATACCAGCGGGAGCGCACAGCAGTTCTGTGCAGCACACGGCACCTGACAATAAGATACGTCACTTATTCATGTGTCTGCTGGAGTTTTTTCAGTTTTTTTTTTTAAAGTCAGGTGTCGTGGCACTGTGGGTTAAGCATCAGGAGTGCCAGTTGGAGTCCCCAGGTGCTGTACTTCCTTTTTAAAAAAATTTATTATTTATTTGAAAGAGTTACAGAGAGAGGTAGAGACAGAGAGAGAGAGGTCTTCCATCCGCTGGTTCACTCCCCAGATGCCCGCAATGGCTGGAACTGGGCCAATCCCAAGCCAGGAGCCGTGTAGAGTGTTCAGGTGCCCGTCTGCGTGACTTCTGCGTGTACAGAGCACACGTGTAGAGTGTTCAGGTACCCGTCTGTGTGACTTCTGTGTGTACAGAGCACATTGTAACAGTAAACTAGTTACTGAGCTCGTCTGCGCCATGCTAGGGGCTGATGTCCCGGCTGCCCCCAGTGAGTGAGCAGTGTTCACAGGCTGTGAGCCAGGAGACACGGGCAAGGTGTGTGACTCTGGTGACAAAGCCGAGCAGGTGTGAAAAGTCCTTCCAGGCAGAAGGAACATCACCACGGAAGCAGGCGGCAGGAGGGACCTACAGCTGGGCACAGATGTTAGTGATGCTGGCCGGTTCCCAGGAGACAGTGGGGCAGGCAGTTACCTGCAGTGGCTTTGGGGCTGGCTTCACGGTTGGTGTCGTGACCCAGACGGCCACCCCAGAGGCTTCAGAGCAGCCATCAGAGTTGGCGGGAGACAACACCCCAGCGGTCCATATAGGTGCCAGAATTGTGCTTCCCAGCCCCCTGTAGAATAGCATCCCTACCTCCTGCAGACGGCCAGGAGGTGGCGCCTCTCCTGGCCTGCTGCTCTCCCGGCACAGGCTGAAGTGAGCAGGCAGTGGTGGTCACTTGAAGTTGGCTGAGGGGCTCCCCGCGTCCCTTCCTGGAGACACCCTGTTCCGGGAGTCAGGAGCCCCAGAACAGCCGAGCTGCCCCCGAGAGTGCGGCTAAGCCAGGCCGCTGCTTCCTCTCCCCGGTTCTCACACCCCTGCCTCCTGCTTAGGGTGGCCGTAGCGTTGTTTAGTGTGTCTCCCACCTCCAGACTGACGCAGCCAGCCCCACAGGTCACGGACTCAGAGCCAAAATGGTGGTAACTGCCCAATGGCCATGAGCTCACTGCCGTCGCCATCTCTGCCATAGGTGGGTCCCTGGGTCCAGTGCAGGGCCACGCGGGGTCTCCCAGAGGTGGGTGAGACGCAGAAACACACACGGAGTACCTGCCATCACATCACACCCCACACACCTCACCACGTGCAGGCAGCGCCTGGAAAGAGGGTCCAATGTGTGCCCCAGCTTCCACCCTAGACGAATACATCCTGACGAGAGGCAGGGTCTCTGCCACACTCAGGCACACTGGCAGCTCCCAGGACAAACACTGGAGTGACAGCATAGAGTACTGGCTGCACGGTGGAACCTGCTACCCTCAGAGTAGGGCTATCCGCTCGGGACGCGACTTGGCTTAGGGCTCGGTCCCCAACCCTCCTCTGCCTTAACTGCCAGTTCTGCTGCCCGGCCCCTCAGCAAGCCCCCTGGGCCTCCGAGGCTGTGTCCTGGGCCCTCCCCTGGCTTCCCACGCCCTTCTCCCTTGTGCCACGGCTGCCACGTCTCCCCATGGTGGCGAGGCTGGGAGCAGCCCTGGACAGGAAGAGCCACGTAGGCCTTGGCAAGGAGGTGCAGACGGCCCAAGTCCGTCTCTGCCGCAGTGCTCGCAGGCCACCTGCAGGTGGCGCAAAGCAAAGCCGAGGCTCCTGCCTGCGGCACGCCAGCCAAAGTACAGGGAGTCCTGGGACTGCTTGGGTGCACCTGCCGGAGCACTGTCCAAATTTGAGAGGGGAAGCTACACAGTGAGACTGGACCCATGGGGTGCCCCCCCAGTCCTCCCTCCCCACCCCCAGCAGCCCTGTGTCTCTGCCCTAGCGTGGGGTTGGGAGACAGGGCTGGACACGCCCACTTGGAATGTCCAGCGAGGCGGAAGCCTGGGCCAGCAGGGGCGGGCAGAGGTCTCTGTTCAGGGGACAGCGATGCGGCTACCTTCTCACCTGAGGGGCTGTGGAGCCCCCAGCAGGGGGTGTCAGACCCAGGTCCTCACTCTGGTCCCCATGGCTCTGCCCACAAGGGTTTCCATAAGAGGACGACCTCCCACCCACCCCCCTCCTGGCCACCTGTGGGCCACTTGGTCAGTAGCAGCAGGTTGGGCACTTAGGACATGTTTATCAAGTGACTGCACAGGCCCTGGGCTCACGGACCAGGGAACTCTAACCCCGGGGGCATGGACCCTTCACCCCTTCCTGAGCCTTCCCCCAGCTCTGCCCCCAGAGGGCAGAGTCAGGCCCGCTGACCACAGGGCAGAGCTGTTATTGAAGGGCGGCGGGCAGCTGGGCCACGTTGATTATAACCACAGTTCTAGGGATAACAGCCCCACCAGGGATGGCCGAGGCCCAAACACATCCTGTTCCTGGTGCTAGTGTGACGTGGCAGGGTGTGAGGAAGAGAGAGGGACCGTGGCCGGGCTCAGTCCAGGCCCCTCTGAGCCTTGCCTGCCCCGTCTGTAAAGTGTGGCAGTAGCGGGGCTCTGTTGTGGCACAGTGGGTAAGCTGCTGCGTGTGACACCGGCAGCCGGGATCGGAGGGCCTGTTGCTGTCCCAGCTGCTCCACTCCTGGCCCAGCTTCCTGCTAATGTGCCTGGGGAGGCAGCGGAGCACAGCCCAGGTGTTTAGGACCCTGCCCCGCACCTTGGGAGACTCCGAGTTCCTTGCTCCTGGCCGAGCCCCGGCTATTTGGGGAGGGAAACTAGAGGAGGAAAGATCTCTGTCTCTCTTTCTTTGTCATGCTGCTTTTCAAATAAATAAATACATCTTTAAAAAAAACCTGGGGATAGTAGGCCCTATCCTGCTTATCTCCCTGGCCCTGACGTCTTTTAAAGACCAAGGGAAAGAAAAGAAAAGAAAAGAAAAAAATAGAGACCAAGGGAAAAGGGAAGGGAGTGGAGGGAGGCGAAGGGGAGGAGGAGGGAGGAGCCCGCAGGGCAGCTGAGGATCTTTCATTTTAAGCCCTAAACACTGAACTCCACCCCAGGGCTACCTTTGTGGCTCTCCCCAGCGTTCATTCCTAGGAGCCATCTACGACACGTGGTGGCCTCAGGTGCCACCCCAGGGGCGGCTCTTGGGCACCCAGCCAAGGCCGCAGTGGGTGGCAGCCTGAGCACCTGTGGGGCCCTGCACCCTCCCTGCCCTTTTCCGTCTCATTGTTTCCTCCTTCCCTTGGTCACTCCTGTCAGCCGCTGACCCTGGACGCTCCTCACGGCTGCCCGCCCCCACCCCCTGCTGGCTTCTCTGCCCTCCGCTGCCCAGCCCCTCGGGCTCGGGCCCTTGGCTAGCCCCCTCCTCAGGAGCCATTGGCGGCCCCCGTGTCTGGGAAGAGCCTCATGCTCTCCGTCCCCGTCACATTCCAGGATGTCCTTAACCTGTTGCTGGCACCCCCTACCTAGGAGCCGGGCCCCACCCTGTACCATCACAGCATCCTTCAAGGCCCAGGCAAAGCTGCACCCCAAGCCCCATGTCCCCCTGCCCCAAACGTCTCGTGGAGCCTGGCCTTCCCCCTCCCACGGAGTTCCTATAAGGTTGAAACCGGCTGAGTCATCACAGCTATGAGCCTGGATGGGCACAGACAGTGGGCTGGGGAGCGTGGGAAATTGTTGAAGAGAGAGACATACTGTCTCCCGGGTGCAGGGGGCTGTCTGAGCCCCACCCCCCCACCCCAGTGCAGGGTGTGGCACCAGCCTCCCAGAGCCCCCCCACCAGACCTGAGCACCACACTGTGCTGGAAGCCGGCCTGCCGCCCCGGAACAGCCCTGACCCCATCTCCCCACAGCACACCCTGAGGCACAGGTTTCACGTCACCCACTGAGAGCCTGGAGACGCTCAGGTGGCACACAGGCCCTCTCGGCCTCATCCCCATCGGTACAATGGGGCTCGTTAACACCGCCACAAACCCCTCACAGGGTTCTTCCAAAGATCAAATGAGGCAATAAACGGGGAGAGGCTTTGGTGGGCGTCCCACGGGTGCCAGGAAGCCGCGTTGTAATCTGTGTGAAGGCCAGGGTGACCCGACTCCTGCAGCTCCCAGGGACTCCTGCCCGGCTGTGAGCAGGTGCCGCCAGCCCTGACTCGGACTGTGGGCCCCTGGGGGGCGGGGGCAGCTCTGCGAAGGAGCAGCTTGAAGCCGTCTTCCTCTGGGTCTGAACTGTGGGCAGTCACGCTGGCTGCCGGCTGAAGACGGTGATGAAAGGGTAGATTCTGTCTGCAGGAGACAAAGCAAGCTCTGTGCGGTGGAGACTTGGCCCTTCCCACAAGCTGCCCCCAGGCAAGTCACAGAATGTACAGAGATAGTAGCAGACCGGGGCCAAAGTGCTGGAGACAGGAAGTGCCCGGGCAGTGTTTCTTAGAGCGTCAGAGCTGGTGGGAACTGGAGAGCCAGTCTCCCCAGCACCCATTCTGCAGATGGACAAGCTGAGGCCAAGCGATCAGCAATACACTGAAGGCAGAATTCGCCCCCCTGACTCCCCAGCCAGTGTTGTTGCAGGGAGCCGGAGGGACAGGGACAGGCCCAGGCCGGGAGGCAGCCACTCCACAGAGGAGGGGCAGGGAGGTACGAGTGAAGAGTGGCCTCTCAGGCCCTCCTCCCACGCCTGGCTCTGGGAAGCCACTGCAGGGGCCACCCTGGGCAGCAGGGCAGAGCGGCTGATCTGCTCCCTGCGAGCAGTGGCTTTGGGGGAGCCCAGCTGCCTGGGCCCTGCCTGCTGAGACCCAGGCTTCCCTTTGATGTGGGAGCCTCGCATGGGAAGAATGTCCCAGGCCCTGCGGTCAGCAGGCCAGATCCCAAGGACCATGTGGCCTCCCCACTGTCTGCCTTCAGAGGAAGGGGGACCAGCCAGGGGATGGGAACAGGCCAAGATCGCCTGGCTGGCCAGAGGAGCCTCCGGCCACGCCTCCCTCCTCACACCCGCCCACCTGTGTGGGCCACAGTTCCTCCTGGACAGAGGCCGAGGCCAGCCCTCAACAGCAGTGCCATCGCGCCCAGCTCCGTGCCAGGCTCTGTCCAGGCATCCTCTCAACTGTTCGCTGGGATACGGTTGAGAGATGAGCAGGTGGCCAGGCAGGCTCAGGTGCACAGCAAGTTCAGGGTTGGACTCCTCGCCTGAGTGGGCGGGCAGAGCTGGTCCTCCTGTGTCTCGCTGTGCAATGTGAGAAGCACCCGTGTCCACATCACTGGGGAGAGGGGGAGACACGCAGGTTCTCACCCCACCCTGCCCTGCCCTGCTGAGTCAGCATCTCTGGGGGGGGGTGCTATGCCTGCCCCCCCCCAGATGCTGTCAGCAAGAGGCCAAGCTGGATGTGTCCCCAGGGGAGGTGACCGCCCGCAGGGCCCTGCCCGCCCGTGGAAGAAGGCTGCACGCACGTGGAATTTTCCATACACAGGAATGTCGGCAGAGGCTGTGGCCGATCCACAGCCCAGGCTCACGAGCGGCTGCTAATTGGCGCTGCTGTTCTATTTCTGCTCCAGGCCTAAATGAGGTCACCTCTCGGTGCCGCTTGAGATGAGCCCAGTGGGGACAGCTCGGTGGCCCAGCTCCGCTGCTCCTGGGGAAGGCTGTGCACCTGGAATGAGGACATTCTGAAACGCCCGCGTTGCCAAGCTGTGGGAGGCCTCGGTCTACCTGGGACAGCCCTGGGATGGCCTTGGCCGCGCATCCCCTGTATGTGTCGGGGGACGGGGGCTCCTGGCAGTCAGGGGCATCCGCTCCTCACTCCCCAGAACACCTGAGGTCCTCAGGGCGAGGCCTCCACCCCTCAGCGCCAGTGAGGCCCCTTAGTGGGCGTGCGCAGACTTTGTCCTGTGCTGTCTCCGGCCCTTCCTCTCCAGCTCCATCACCGGCCTCAGGAAAACAAGACCATGGGCACCAAGTGGGCACTTCTGCATGCCCCGCGCCAGGCTCCAGGCCTTGCCTGGGTCGTCATCCTGGGTTAGGAAGTGACCACAGGCCCAGGGCTCTGTCCGTACGATGCCATCTGACCCTTGCTGCGTTTTAGTGTGTGGGTGCACAGAGCAGGAAAGCTGAGCTCGGGGGAATTGGGTGATCTGAGACAGTGATGGATTCCCCGTGAGGACGCTTGGCTGTCACATGGGAGCTGCGGCTGACATCTGTGAGTGCAGGTGGAGACGCTGTGAACGTCCCGCAGCACCCGGGGGGACCCTGCCCCAGAGAGCAAGCCGGCCCAGACACCCACAGCGCTGCTCTGAGAGGCCCAGGCGCCCGGCTCCACCCAGGCAGAGTCTGGATTTGAATCCCAAGCTCTGGGCCGCTTCACCCTAGGACCAAACTGAGAAAACAAACTCAGGCAGGGGAGGGCGGAGTCTCACGCCAGCACAGTGAAGCTCCTCTTCCCATCCAGCTCTCTGCCACTGGCCTGGGAAAGCAGTGGATGATGGCCCTGGTACTGGGACCCCTGCACCCATGCGGGAGACCCAGAAGAAGCATTTGGCTTTGGCCTGGCCCAGTGCTGACCATTGCAGCCACCTGTAGGGTGAACCCAGCGGATGGAGGATCTGTCTCTCTTTCTGTAACGCTGACTTTCCAAATAAACAAGGCAATCTTTTTTTAGTGACCGGGTCCCAGCGGCTTTGTTCCAGGCACAGGGACGAGAGAGAAGACATTGGATGAAAGGAGCCTGTCCCAGAAGCCCACATGTTCGATCCCACCTGCATGAGATGGCCAGGAGGGGAAGTCCGTGGAGTGGGACGCCACAGAGTGGCCGCTGGGGCTGTGAATGGAGGACGGGGCCGCGACCGGGGAACAGGTGCAGGGTTTCCTTTTGGGTGATGATTAGATAACTTTGTGAGGCTACTGGTGTGGTGCCCGGGGAACTGCACACTGCAGGTGGGTGAATTGCTCGGGATGTGAGTGTGTCTCAATAAAGCTGTTGTTTTTTCTACTAAAGATCTATCTATCTGAAAGGCAGAGAGAGAGAGAGAGAGAGAGGGAGATCTTCCATCTGCTGGTTCACACCCCCTGATTAAATCTTGTGCCTTTTAAATGTAATCCACTAACTCAATCCTGAGCCTCTGTGTGCTGACGTCTGGCTCCTTCCCTGTCCTCGCCAGGACCCCAGGGCAGGCTGCTGAACTCACTCACCCGGGTGCTTTCCTGTCCTTTATTTCTACTTATATTTGCAGCACCTTCTTTTTTAAAAATTTACTTATTTTACTTATTAGCAAGGCAGAAAGGGGTGGTGGGGGAAGTGGAGACAGACACCTTCCATCCACTGGGTCAGTCCCCAGTTGCCTGCGACAGTGGGAACCGGGCCAGGCTGAAGCCAGGAGCTGGGAACTCAGCGCAGATCTTCCCCGTGGGTGACAGGGACGCAGCGCCTGGCCAGCCCTTGCTGCCTCCCAGACTGCTCATCACAGGAAGCTGGAGCCCGGGGTGGAGCTGAACTCAAACAGGCAGAGCGCTCTTCTCAAAATGCGCCTTAGCTCGCCACGCTTCTCTGCTCAAAACACACAGTGACTCCCGTCTCGCAGGAACCGCTGAAACGCTCACGCCGGGACAAGCCCTGCACCGCCACCCGGGAGGAGACGTCTGATCTCTCCAGCTGCACCCCATCCCTCGCTCTCCTTCGCCACACTGCGCCCTTATCACCTGGGGACTACGCAGCCACACCCACCGCTGCGAGGCTGTGGGACAGCCCGAGGGGCTCGCCTCCCTGCCCAGCCCTGTGCCCCAGCGCACTCGCTGCCTCCTTATTTCGCAGCCCCGTTGCTTTCTTTCCTCTCTGCTATCTGAGGCGTGGGAGCGTCCACGATGCTGTTACTTGTTCCCCAACCCCTGTCCTGAAGAAGGCCCTCTGAAGTCCAGCTCAGCTCGCGGTTTCAAGGTGGAGGTCCCACGTGGGCAGCTCTCTGAGCCCTCTGGCCTGCAGTGGACCTTACCGTCGCCCACGGTTGTTCTGAAAAGTGTTTTATTTCTTTTTTAAAAATTTATTTATTTTTTGGCCGGCGCCGTGGCTTAACAGGCTAATCCTCTGCCTTGTGGCGCCGGCATACCGGATTCTAGTCCCAGTCAGGGCACCGGATTCTATCCCGGTTGCCCCTCTTCCAGGCCAGCTCTCTGCTGTGGCCCGGGAAGGCAGTGGAGGATGGCCCAAGTCCTTGGGCCCTGCACCCCATGGGAGACCAGGAGAAGCACCTGGCTCCTGGCTTTGGATCAGCGAGATGCACCGGCCGCAGCGGCCATTGGAGGGTGAACCAACGGCAAAGGAAGACCTTTCTCTCTGTCTCTCTCTCTCTCTCTACCCACTCTGCCTGTCAAAAAAAAATTTTTTTATTTATTTTTTTAAAGATTTATTTTATTTATTTGACAGGCAGAGTTATATAGAGAGGTAGAGACAGAAAGAGAGAGGTCTCCATCTGCTGGTTCACTCTCCAGATGGCTGCAATGGCTGGAGCTGTGCCGATCCACAGCCAGGAGCCAGGAGCTTCCTCCAGGTCTCCCACATGGGTGCAGGGGTCCAAGG
The DNA here is from genome assembly GCF_033115175.1 of Lepus europaeus. NCBI lineage: Eukaryota > Metazoa > Chordata > Mammalia > Lagomorpha > Leporidae > Lepus > Lepus europaeus. Next base: position 2,520,580 of record NC_084836.1, read on the forward strand.
ACTTGGGCCATCCTCCACTGCACTCCCAGGCCACAGCAGAGAGCTGGCCTGGAAGAGGGGCAACCGGGACAGAATCCAGCAACCCCAACTGGGACTAGAACCCGGGGTGCCAGCACTACAGGCAGAGGATTAGCCTATTGAGCCATGGCGCCAACCCTGGGCCAACTTCTACTGCTCTCCCAGGCCACAGCAGAGAGCTTGATTGGAAGAGGATCAGCCAGGACGAGAACCGGCGCCCATATGGGATGCCGGCACCTCAGGCCAGGGCGTTAACCTGCTGAGCCACAGCGTTGGCCCCAAGATTTATTTATTTTAAAGAGTTACAGACACACAGAGAGAAAGATAAATCTTCCATCCACTGGTTCACCGCCTAGATGGCCGCAGTGGCCAGGGCTGGGCTAGGCCAACGCCGGGAGCCAGGAGCTTCTCCCGGGTCTCCCACATGGCAGGGGACCAAGTACCTGGGCCGTCTTCTGCTGCTTTCCCCAGGCCACAGCAGGGAGCTGGATCAGAAGTGGAGCAGCCTGGACTCGAACCGGTGTCCTTAGGGGATACAGGCATTGCAGGCAGTGGTTTAACCCATTATGCCACAATGCCAGCCCCCCTGCAGAGTGTGCTATATTTTGGAATTGAATTAGTAGATGATATTTTAAAAGCACAAGATTTCACCCAGGAATGTAGGTTTCTGGCTTCTTTGAAAACCTTGATGATGAGGCCACAAGGATCCAAGGCTGGAGCTGTCACCTTCTGACAGGCAGGAGCTGTCCGGCCTGCCCAGCCCCCACTGAGCCCTGATGTCTATCCCAGGCAGTGTTGCTGCACCCAACCCCCAGTCAAATGCAATCTTGACTCAAATTTAAGATGGCGTCGCGGGTGTTCCTGGGTGCTTGCATTCTCCTACATCCCCTCGTTCCTTCATCCAGTCAGCAAATATTGATCGGCTATCTCAGGTGCCCAGGAAGCAGCCCCCACCGGCGTGCAGCTGGGGCTCGGACCCTCTTCCGATGTCCCCTTTCCGACTTACCTGCAGCAATGCAGACCCTCAGCCTGGGGCAGGCAGCCTGGGGGCCACCCATTTAATAGCCTTTCTGTATAGCTGGGGCACTAGGGGCACAAAGACAAAGTCCCCGGCCTCACAGACCCGCCCAGCTGTATCCCTCACCTCCCGTGCCTCCTCCAGCCTCACCAGCTGCACGTGGTCCTGACGGACATGGGTCAGGGTGGGCTGTGCCTGGTGCTGTAGCTTTCTGGCACACAGTGTGTGGCACCTGCAAGGAAAAGGCTATCCTCTCAAGAATGCTAAAACTGGCCGTGCAAATGAACGCCACATCTCGGGGGCGGGGCAGGCGCAGGAGGATGACCGCTGGGTTGGCTAATCCCAGGGCTAATCCGTGGGGCCTCAGAAGGTCCCCCAGGAAGGAGAAGAGTGGCACACAGGGCTGCCCAGCCCCGCCACTGTCACTCTGCCTGGCCCTACTGCCACTCCCTAGAATCACTGCCTCGAGTCAGCTGCCGCTCGCAAGCCTTGGGCTCAGGCTGCACTGCCAGTGTGTGCATGTGAGTGTGTGTGCTGCGGACAGGCAGTGCAGGCAAGGACAGCCCATTGGGAAAGGCACCTGGCCAGGGGGTGGGGAATGTGCACCCCGGGAAGGATGCTGTCGGGCGTCCTCTGAGGCCTGGGGACCGATAAGTGGGTGATCAGGAGGATGTGGAAGATCCCAGGAGCTGTTCCCCCACCACCTTAAAAAAAAAAGATGTCTACTTATTTAAAAGTCAGAGTTACAGAAACAGAGAAAGAAAGTGATCTTCCATCCACTGGTTCACTCCCCAAATGGCCACAACAGCTGGAGCTGGGCCAATCCGAAGCCAGGAGCTTCTTCTGGGTCTCCCACATGGATGCAGGGGTCCAAGCACTTGGCCATCTTCCGCTGCTTTCCCAGGTGCATTAGCAGGGAGCTGGATTGCATATGGAGCAGCTGGGGCTCAAACCAGCACCCAGATGGGATGCTGGCGCTGCAGACGGCAGCTTTACCTGCTACACCGCAGAGCCGACCCCGCTATTTCCCCTTGATTGGAGTACATAGTGGCTTCAAGCTGAGGCAGGCAGACATCTGTGCACCTGCTTTGCCCAGCCCCCAGCTTCTGTTTTCTGAGCATCCTCGGTAGACAATATACCTCTGCGGCCTGGGTCTTTATCTAAGACCCTCCATCACCCAGGCCACATTTCCCACGTGCACTTTGTGAGTTGTGACACAGCCACAGGGGGCCTGCCACGGAGCCCTGGCCTTGAGGAGCCCACCCGCCCACTCCCATGTGGACCAGCAGCTCCTGGACAGCACAGGTTGGTGACAGGTGAAAAAGCAGGGGGGGGGGGGGGCGGAAGAGAAGGCTGCTGTGACATTTACACAGGGACTGGGCACAGAGCCAAGGGGCAGTGAGGAGGGTAAGCCAGCCGAGGGAGGCTCCGGGGACCCAGGGGAGACACGGGGACGTGGTCTGGATTTACGTCTGCAGAAGCTCCACGGAGCTCGCCTGGGAGCTGGAAGCCCCCGGGGTTCTGTTCGGCACACCTTTCTGTCGTGGGTGTGTTTCTGTACCTTCCTGAGAGCTCTCACGCGGCTCCTGTCCAGCGCCGTTTCTGGTAGTGAGGTCGTGAACTTCCCTAAGCCTGGATCATGTGGCTCCGGCGCCTGCCAAGGTCGCATTGTCACCTCCACCCAAGGAATAGCAGTCTGGCGGGTGAGGCCCGGCTGGCTCCTCCCACTCAGCACTCCAGGGCCCCTGGGGACTGAGGGTGTTGGAGGAAGGGTTGACAGGGTCTTGCTCGGGTTTATCTCGTCTGGTTGTTGGAAGAGTTCGTGAACGTCTCCACGTGGTTCTCTGGGTGCTGGTGTGGACACCAGCTGGTGTGTTGAGTGTTGGCTGGGATAAAGCAAGGTCCACTCCCAGCTCCAAGAGGGGACTGTCCCTCAGGGCCTCAGGCTCCTCACCTGCAAAGTGGGACAATTCACTTAATCCCCAGGGAAAGCTGCGAACTGAGCCCCCCAAGAGGGACATGGAGGAGGGCAGCAGCTGCAGGCAGGCCGGCGTGGTCAGCCCCTGGGGCACTGGGCGGGGGGGAGGGGCTCTGTTTTCTGGCCGAGTGAAACGCTTTCTTCTAGAGCTTCAGTTTTTGTTTTTTTCCCTTTAAGATTTTATTTATTTATTTATTTGAGAGGCAGAGTTACAGAGAGAAGGAAAGACAGTGAGGTCTTCCATCCGCTGGTTCACTCCCCAGATGGCAGCAATGGCCGGAACTGGGCCAATCCGAAGCCAGGAGCCAGGAGCTTCTTCTGGGTCTCCCACACGGGTGCAAGGGCCCAAGGACTTGGGCCATCTTCCACTGCTTTCCCAGGCCACAGCAGAGAGCTGGATCGGGAGAGGAGCAGTGTCTTCCCGCACCAGGGTGGCCCTGAGTGCACTCGAGGACAGAGCAGAGTGGCCTGCTAGGTGCCCAGGAAGCAGTCCCCACTGGGGAGCAGCTGGGTCTTGGCCATCTTCTGATCTCCCCTTCCAGACCTTCCTTCAGCGGTGCAGCCCCTCAGCCTGAGCAGGCAGCCTGGAGGGCCCACTCATACAATAGCCTTTCTGTGTAGCTGGGGCTCACGTTCATCCCGTGGGTCTGGGGTAAATGATACCCAATTCCAGTGGTGACTGTCAGGGTCGCAGGACAAGGTAGGATGTGCGCTTTGTCAATTATCAGCTCATTCCCCATGTGTTGGGGCCTCTTCGGGCCCAGGACATTTCTCCCAGTCAGCCTTGACGGGCAGGAGCTTAGAAAGCTAGAAGTTTCCTGCTGCAGGTAGGGGGCAGAGGGCAGAGGTAGCATTCCTGGCAGCCAGCGTGCAGCTGGTGCTACACCCTAACCCCTCCCCTCAAGCAGTATTCTAGTTTTTGTTACCCTCAGGCAGGTAGGATTATCACAGCAAATGAGGCCAGGGATCCCAGGAAGAGAAGGAAAGAGTAGGTCAGGGGCTATGGAAAGTGTTCTAGAAGCTGTTGGTGCCAGGTCCCTGCTGGCAACCAGGGCTCTGTGGGCAGGTGAGGCCAAGGGGCTCTGGCATGGATGGTCCAGGGAGTGGGCCACTCAGGGATGCTGGGTAGCTGTGGATGGGCCTGGATGGGACCTGACAGCCCTGCAGCCCATGTGTGAGAGGACCTGGATGCCCAGGGTGCTGGGTGCTGGCCTTGCAGGCCCCAGGTGGCAGCAGCCCCAGCCTGGAGGCTGAACACACAACAGGTGCAGGTGCCAGGGCAGAGCCTACCTCTTCTGTGCCCAGGCTGCTGGGGCTGAGCCCGTGCAGCTGGCTCACCTGGTGGCTCAGGACACAGGCAGCCCTGGTAGGAATGGAGCCAGCTGTGCCCAGGCCTTGCCTGCCACAGGCTGGGCCATCAGTGGTGAAGTAGACAGGGACGTGGCTGGACACGCCATGGGGTGAACTGCCAGAGGACTGTGGCATGAAGACACGTGCGTTGAAGGAGGGTGATTTGGGCCAGGACCCAGCATGGGAGAGGACCTGCCCGGGATGAGGTGAGTGAGTCACATGGCTGGAAGTCACTGGGGAGCCGGAGCATGTCCTGACACGGGGCCCAGGATCCAGGGCACGGGGGCATCAGGAAGGCTCCTGCTGGCTGCTCTGCCAGACGCCTTCACAGGTGCCTCCCAGCAGGTCCTCCTGGGCTCTCGCACACCACAGGGGCCTGGCAGGGGCTCTGGGCGACGCTGCCTCCTTCCTTCTACTCCCCCAGTGCTATACTCAGTCTAGGCACCACAGCCCCTACGTAAGGCCTGAGCCACATCCAACTCACCTGCAGGAAACACATCCTTTGAAAATGTGGCCTTTGGGGCTGGCGCTGTGGCGCAACAGTTTAAAGCCCTGGCCTGAAGCACCGGCATCCCATATGGGCACTGGGTTCAGATCCGGCTGCTCCTCTCCCAATCCAGCTCTCTGCTATGGCCTGGGAAAGCAGTAGAAGATGGCCCAATTCCTTGGGCCCCTGCACCCCTGTGGGAGATCCGGAAGAAGCTCCTGGTTCCTGGCTTAGGATCAGCTCTGCTCTGGCCGTTGTGGTCATCTGGGGAGTGACCCAGTGGGTGGAAGACCTCTCTCTCTGTCTCTATCTCTCTGTAACTGTCTTTCAAATAAATAGACTAAATCTTTTTTTTTTTTTTATGTGGCCTTTAGTGTTGTGGCTTAGGAGGTTAAGCCACTGCCTGTGGCATCGCCATCCCATGTAGGCGCTGGTTTGAGTCCTGGCTGCTCCACTTCCGATCCAGCTCCCTGCTAATGAGCCTGGGAAAGCAGCAGAGGATGGCCCAAGTCCTTGGGCCCCTGCACCCATGAGGGAAACATGGTTGACAAAGCTTCTGGCTCCTGGCCCAGTCCTGGCCATTGCAGCCATTTGTGGAGTGAACCAGCAGATGGAAGATTCTCCCTCTGTAACTTTGCCTTTCAAATAAAATTTTTTTTTTTTCTTATGGCAGTGGCACCATCAGCACCCTCCTCGCGCTGGCATGGAGCTCCCAAGGATGTTTCCTGTCCACATTTCCCCAGGCTTGGTAGGCAGGAGGCAGGCAGGGTCACTGCTGTCCACCCCCTGCTGGGAGATCAGGTCTGGCTTGCCCAGGGGTGTGGCAGGAACTCTGATTGGGCCCTGTGGAGGCTGCAGGGCTGTTTGGGTCTCCAGGCACCTCAGGTGATGGGGGCTGGGTTTCTAGGGAGGAGTGACTCATGGCTGTCCCCACCCTGTAGACGGTCCCAGGGAGCTGGCAGCTAAGACCTGGAAGTGTAGCCACCTTGTACCAGGCACAGCAGTAGGGCCACGTGGACGCAGAGGGCCCCACCTCTAGGGTTGGGCAGGCAGCTCTCAGGCCAATCCTGAAGGCAGACCTGGTGTGTGTGTGTCTCTGCTCCATCCTGCTGGAGCTCCATTCTCCTAGGCAAGTGACTTCTCTCCCAGGCCCACGTCCTGTGCTGACGTCCGTCTTACCCTGTAGCCGAGTGCTCCCCACCTGCTGGCACTGTTTCCTGAACAGGGGACAGCAGTGTCCTCGGGGGGCTTACACAGAAGGGAACAGACAGGCTCCGAGAGCAAGGCTGGGGTCTCACTGTTGGGCGGGTTTCCTTAGGCCCAGGGGCCTCTCCGAGGGTCCCCCAACTCTGGTAGCAGAGCCCTGGGTCCTCGGGCCTGCCCATGCGTGGGCTCAGCTCTGACACTGCCCCTCTGGTCACTGTTGCCCTGTTGGCTGCAGGTCAAGCTCCCCCAGGCCCCCAGAAAGACCCCGGCTTCAGGTCCCTTCCGCCTGCCCCTGCCAATCTGCTGGAGTCATGAGGCCCACGGGGAGGGCGTGGCCTCGGCCAAGCCCTGCTTCAGCCACTGTCCTTTCGGCGCCTAAGACCGGCCCCAGGAGCTGACCCCCACTGGGCCTTCTGCGGACTCCCAGACCTCTTAGGGGATGCAGCCTGCGGCCCAGAGAGCACGCCTGGACACTCCGACCAAGCTCCATTGCCCCTTCCCCCGTCTTGCTCCAGGCCCCTCTTCCCTCCCTCTGTCTCCCCCTCCCGGCCCCTTCCTCGGCCCCCGCCCCTCCCTCAGCCTCCCCCGGCCAGGGCCCCTCCTCCTTCCCTAACCAGGTCCCCCACCTTCCTCTCCTGCCCCTTCCTCCGTCTCCCCTGGCCCGGCCCCCTCCTCCTCCCATTCCCGCCCCCTCCCCCGCCCCTTCCTCAGTCTCCCCGGGCCCGGCCCCCTCCTCCTCCCTTCCCGCCCCCTCCCCCAGCCTCCCCGGGCCCGGCCCCCTCCTCCTTCCCTAACCAGGTCCCCCACCTTCCTCTCCTGCCCCTTCCTCCGTCTCCCCTGGCCCGGCCCCCTCCTCCTCCCATTCCCGCCCCCTCCCCCGCCCCCGCCCCTTCCTCAGTCTCCCCGGGCCAGGCCCCATTCTCCTCCCCTCCCCGCCCCCTCCTCCGCCCCTCCCCCAGCCTCCCCTGGCCCAGCCCCCTCCTCCTCCCCTTCCCGCCCCCTCCCTCGCCCCTTCCTCAGTCTCCCCGGGCCCGGCCCCCTCCTCCTCCCCTTCCCGCCCCCTCCCCCGCCCCTTCCTCAGTCTCCCCCGGCCCGGCCCCCTCCTCCTCCCCTTCCCGCCCCCTCCCCCGCCCCTCCCCCAGCCTCCCCTGGCCCGGCCCCATTCTCCTCCCCTCCCCGCCCCCTCCCCCGCCCCTTCCTCAGTCTCCCCCGGCCCGGCCCCCTCCTCCATCCCTAACCAGGTCCCCCACCTTCCCCTCCCGCCCCTCCCCCAGCCTCCCCCGGCCCGGCCCCTCCAGTTCTCTCAGCCTGCTTCTCTAAGTCGCTCCGCCGACCCCGGGACCCTCGGTCCCCGCCCACTCCGAGTTCCCCGCCTCCTCCCGGGTTCCCCCCGCGGCCCCCTCCCCTCTCCCCGCCCCCCGCCCGCGCCCGCGTGCTGCGTGCCGGTGACGCAGCGCCGCTCCCGCCCCCCGCCCCCGCCCCCCGCTCCCGCCTCCCGCTCCCGCGCCGCGGCCGGGCGACTGCAGGGGCCGCTAACGGTCCCGCGCCCCTCGGCGTCCGCGCGCCCCCCGCCCGGCGGCGGCGATGGGGGCGATGGGGGCGGCGGAGCCGCTGCGCTCGGTGCTGTGGGTGAAGCGGCAGCGCTGCGCCGTCAGCCTGGAGCCCGGGCGAGCGCTGCTGCGCTGGTGGCGGAGCCCGGGGCCCGGCGCCGGCGCCCCCGGCGCGGGTGAGTGAAGCGGCCGCCCGGGCTCGGCCTGCGCCGCGGGGCGCGCTGGGCCTGGACCGGGGAGGTGGGAAGAGACCGGAGTCGGGGCCTGGGGAGGCGGGCAGCGGCCGGGACGAGGAAGAGGCCCGCAGGGAAGCGCCAGGGCCGGGCAGGAGCCGAAGGACGCGGGGCCGAGGCCAGAGGTGCGGGCTTGGTCTGAGCGCCGGGTCTGGGGCCCCACCCGGACAAGGCTGGCGGTGGATGGCTCCCGGGGGGTGGCCGGCGCCTCCCCCATCCGTTTCTGTTCCGCTCCAGGACTGGTGCTCTCCGAGGTGTCTTGGAAGTTTAGGGGCTCCTGGGATGTGGCGCCATGGGCTGCTTGCTGCGGGGCGGGGCGTGATTTGGGGGCTGCGGGGTGGCCGCAGGAACCTGAAGTGTGGTTTAGATAAAGCACCCACAGACGCAGCCCACCCTGGAAGGCCCCGAGCAGGGCTGGCCTGCGACCAGGGTGCCCGGGCGGCTGTCCGGAGCAGGGCTGTGTGGTGGCCCTAGCTTAGGAAGGAGGTGTCAGTCATCCTGGGAGGCGGGAGGGGTGTTCATGCTGGCCCAGGGTGGGTTCCGGCTCACTGCCTCGTTTGCAAGTTTTTATGAAGTGCCGGGTGGGGATGGTTCGGGCGATATCCCTGACAGAGCCCCCTCTGAGAGGGAGGGAGAGAGAGGAGGACTGGGGGGGGGGTATGTCTGGTGTGCAGGCAGGTCCCTGTGGGAGCTGGGGGCAGTCCTCAGGCACACGCTGGGGTCTGACCAGAGACCTGGACAGAGGCTGGGCGCTGTGCCCATCAGCAGGAGGCTGTGTGGTGGTGGAGTCGGGGGTGGGACCCAGGTCCCCCTTAGCTTTGCGGGGAGGTGGGGCCCATCCTTCTGCTGGGACTGGCATGAGAGCCCTGGAGGGTTTCCTGAAACTTGGTTGTTTTGAAGGACTCCTGTGGCCTCCGTGGGGAGGACGGAGTCCAGATGACTGCTGGTGGGCACTGGGCATTGTCCACTGGCGTCGGTGCCCTGTGCGGGGAGGGGGCTGTATTTGGTGGTGGAGATGGGTTTCTGTGGTGAGTCTGGGATGCCTTGTCATCTCCTTAAGGCAGGAGGGGGCTCCCCGTGGTGCTTTCTGATGCTCAGCTGGGAGGCTTTTCGGGTGGGGTGAGCTTGGGGGGCCAACCCCGTGGTTTCTGGACCGGAGGTCACCTTAGCCTTGTGTTCAGGAGGCCTCCTGGGGCCCGGCCAGATTTTTCCTGGCATCCCCTTTGGGAGAAACGTCATGCCTCAGACATCAGCCTCTGGCCTCCTGGTGCCAGGTCCCCGGCAGGCTTCTCCTCCTTGCGCCAGCCTGGGCCCCCCGGGGGTTGGAGCCCCCTGCACATCCAAGGCTCGAGAGTGATGCGACACGGTGTCCCGGAACACTTCCCTGAGCTGGGCACCCCCTCCTGTCCTGCGGTGTCCTCTCCCCTGCTGGGTTCCCGAGGGCGGACTAAGCTCTGGGGAGTTTGCCTCACAGGTGCGGACTGAGCACCGGGGAGTTTGCCTCACAGGTGCAGCCGGGCTTGGAGGCTTAGTGGGCCCAACTGCAGCTGCTGTACGTGTAACCCTGGGGCAGTGCGGCCAGGTGGATGCCCTGCCTCACGGGATGTCCGGCAGGGAGGTCACATGGTGCCTGCTGTCAGCGCCGGCACCCGTGGCCAGCTACTATTATGGTTTCCGGTCACCGAGCGCCCGGGTGTGGAGTGGCGGCGGCGTCCAGGCTGCTTGTTTTTGCTGGAAGCCGGCGGCTTCCCTGGTGCTGTGCTCTCTGTTGGAACGGTCATTGTTCCACGCTTCCTAAGGGGAAGGCGCCCCGGTGTAGTTGTCCAGAGCTGCAGGCCCGGTGAGCCCGCAGATAGATGGGGCCCTCCTGGCGAGTCGGGCTGCTGCGGGGCTGGGGGCTGCAGGGGGCTTCCCTTAGGAGGCACAAGTGTGGGACGGTGTGAGCAGCACCTCTCTGTGTTTTCCTCCTGCTATTTCAGCCCTAGAAGGCAGGGGCCCGGGGTAGATCGTTTTGTGCTTCGAGGTCAGTAGGGTCAGTTGGGTGGAATATGAGCCAGCTCACAGGACGGTGAGCTTGGGAGCAGGTGCACTCCCAGCCCCCGCTGCTCTCCAGGTGTGTCTGGACACACCTGGATTGACTGGGCCCGGGCAGTGGGAGGGGGGGATTGTGCAAACACAGGCTCCCCCGGGACTGGCCGAGGAGGTGGAGGGCAGCCCTGGGACGTGAGGGGGCAGGCGGGACTGGCCAGGGCCAGCTGGTTACTCCATCTGCTAGCACTCCTTCCTTGTCTCCTCTTTGAGACCTGGAAGCTTTGAGTTGGCAGCCCCCCCTCTGGCGGGGGGGCATGTGACGCACAGCAGGGAGCTGGCTTTGAAGCCAGGCCCATAATTTTCCTTGTGGGTCACCGTGCTGGGGAAGTGCTAAGTACCCAGGGGCCCAGACAAGGACCAGATACTCCGGGGGTGAGGTCTGTGCCTGAGGAGGCCGTTGCTCCCAGGCCACGGGCGGGCGGAAGTGGGGCAGGCCGACTACAGGAAACCCAGGGAGGCGTCTCAAAGTGGGTCACAGCCCTCGCGCTTGAAACGAGCTGAAAATGATCTCTGGGCTTCCTCCTTCAGAGTTGGGGGTCTGGGGCTGGGAGGAGTGTGTGTGTGTGTGTGTGGTTGAGGGGTTCCAGGAGGGGCTGGGTCCACTGCCTGTGCTCCCCTGTCCTGGAGGACCCCCTTCCTCCGCCAGCCCCCACCTGGGATGCACCAGCACTTCCTACAAGGTGCCCAGCACAGCCGCAGAAACTTTAACACTTTTTTTTTCTACTTTCAAAAGTAATTGGCCGGCGCCGCGGCTCACTAGGCTAATCCTCCGCCTTGCGGCGCCGGCACACCGGGTTCTAGTCCCGGTCGGGGCACCGATCCTGTCCCGGCTGCTCCTCTTCCAGGCCAGCTCTCTGCTGTGGCCAGGGAGTGCAGTGGAGGATGGCCCAGGTGCTTGGGCCCTGCACCCGCATGGGAGACCAGGAGAAGCACCTGGCTCCTGCCATCAGATCAGCGCGGTGCGCCGGCAGCAGCGCGCCTACCGCGGCGGCCATTAGAGGGTGAACCAACAGCAAAAAGGAAGACCTTTCTCTCTGTCTCTCTCTCTCACTGTCCACTCTGCCTGTCAAAAAATTAAAAAAAAAAAAAAAAGTAATTGGTGTTGACTTAATGAAATCTCCAGATGGGCACACAGGGAAAAGGTCAGCTCAGTGGTTCACTGAAGGAATGAGCACTGCTGGGTCCTTGTGGTTCGGGACCTACACACGAAAGAAAAGCGGGGAAATGCGTTGCGGAATGTTCTCCACACTGCTCTTTGCCCCAAAGACGTCATTTTAAGAGGTCGGTTTTGTAGGGGTCTGATTTGCCACACGCATCCCAAGAGGGCAGCTCAGGGAATTTTGCTGACTTTGTGCACCTGTGTCAGCAGCGCGGGCCGGCGAGAACCTCCCCACCAGCAGCCGGTGCCTGCTCTGCCTTCCGGCCAGCGGGCGGGCGGGTCTGGCTCTGCACCTGACTGCTCAGTGTCGCTTGGTTTTAAAGATTCATCATGTATCCGTGGCTCGTTGTTGTAGTCAGCGAGCAGCGCTGGGTTGTGTGAGTTTACAGCTGACCTGTCGCGCTCCTAGAGTGCCTCCAGTTTGGGGCAGTGCCGACAAGAACACCGTGGTCCCTTGGATGCACGTTTGAGAGCGGGAGGCTGGGTCAGGGGACAGCAGGCGTCCGAAGATTTGCGCGGTACTGGTTGTGTGATGTTCTGTTGTATGCACATTACCGATGCCTGTTTGTTGATGAATGCTAGAAAGTGCCTCATGATTAGTTGCAGGTGGATGCAAGCCTTTCGTGTGAAAATAAAATCTGATGAGACCGTACAGGGAAACTCCCAGCTGTGGATGGGCAAAGACCTTCCTGGCTTAGGTGGAATTTAGGAAGAACACGTAGAAGGGTGGATTATTTGACAAGCAAAAAAAAATGTTATTTTGTTAAAAGACTATGCATTTAGAAGGTGATGGGGAGGGCTGGGTGTTTGGCTTGGCCGTTAGGATACCAGTTGAGATGCCTGCATTCCACGCTGGAGCGCCTGGGTTGATGCCGGCTCCGGTGCCTGGCTCCAGCCTTGCAGGCCCCCGAGGCCGCAGTGACGGCTCAGGCTCTCAGCGGTGACCCGGCCCAGCCCTGGCCCTTGCAGGCATGTGAGTGAAGCAGCAGATGGCAGGTCTCTTTTCCTCTGGGATTAAAAAGAACAATGATAGCGATGATATTTGCTGCAAACACAGTAATCAAAGGGTTACACTTGTGTCACAACGTGAAAAGTGATAGGAGTCTGCAGACACTCGTGGGAGACGTGACAGCCACGTGCACAGACCGCTGCCGACGGGAAGAAACAGCTCAGCGGGGGTGGTGAGCACCCCGCTGCCAGTCAGGGCTGGGGCGCCTCGGGGAGTCCCCCTGGCCCGCGGCCTGAGCGGGTGATTCTGAAAAGGCAGCTGGTGGATAGTCTGACACTCAGGACCGCGCGGCGCCCCAGGGAGTGAGGCGCCGTGGTACTCTGGAAGGTGTGTTTTCTGTGTTAAGACGCTGCCAGTATTTTTACCTTTCTGCTCCCCCACCCAGTGAATTCTTCTGACGGCGTAGATTCTTGCATGGCAGAACTTTCTGGAGCGCGCGGTTGCTCTCTGCCTGTCGCGTTGGTTCCTTCGTGACCCAGGAGCTGGCCCCAGGAGAAGCAGGGTTCAGCTGGCTGCCTCGTCCTGACCTTGCCATCTCGGGGGACCTGTCCTGACACTTTGTCGTCTGTGCTGATTTCCCTCGAGTGTGGGCTCCACGTTTCTAACTGGAGACACTCTCCGGGCTCTGCACAGCTCACGGCCCCCCCCCCCCGCCCCGGCCAGCTGCCGTGTCCCGGATGACCCAGCCGCTTCCGACCTCGTGCCCCTCAACTCTCCTGGCCGCTGGACGTGGCTCTCTCTTTGCCACCGCCCCGCCCCCGGTCCTCCCCTCCACCCGTCCTCACTGGTCAGTCTCCTGAGATCTAGCACACCTCTGAATGTTGACCCCTTGGTGGTCAGGGCCCAGCTGTGGGGAGCACGTCCAGCTGGAGACCTGCCGCTGAGCTCCTGTGCGTGTTGAAGCCCCACGCCACGGCAGTGCAGCTTTGCCACGCGCCGGGCTGCCACGCGCCGGGCTCCCCACGGTCTGGCGCTGACCTTCCCCATGCCCTTGGCCCACCTGTGCCGCTGCCGATGTGCCGCTGCGCACCTGTGCCTTCCACCTGCTCACCGTGGCCCCCTCTGCCCGGAATGTCTGCCTCCCATTTCTTCCTCCAGCCTCCACCTGGGCCGAGGACTCACCTGATGCTCGGCCCTGAGGCCACCTTTTCCTTCTGATCTCCTGCTGGCCATTCCTTTCTACTTTGTGTTATAGGTTGTTGGTTTTTCTTTTCTTTTCTTTTCCTGTGTATTTGTTCCGTCTGGGGCAGAATCCTTGTTGGATTCTCCCCTCCTCTCCATTCTCCAGGAGCTCCCTAGAGGGAATTGAATAAACTTCTGAACGGGTGAGGGTGTGCAGGGCAGGCCTGGCCCGCCCTGGCTAGGTGCTGCATGAGAGAGCCAGGCTCGGTGTGAGGAGGGCTCGGGCCGATGACGCCAGCCTGCTGCCGTGAGGAGCAGGCTCGAGGGGCTGGGGTGCTCTTTAAGTACCTGCACTTTTCTCTAAAGGGATGTGGCTTGAAGCTGTGGGAAGTGGCAAGCCAGCCCCGTGGTTTGTATAAAGCCCTCAAATCCTACGTGATCCTGTGAGAAGCCCACAAATTCTCAAGTGTCGCCTGTGTCATGGCCATCTGCTGTGTGCCCTGACATACCTACCCACTGTGTGCTGACACCCGCTGTGTGCTGTGCCACACCTGTGTGCTGTGACACACCTGTGTGCTGACACCCGCTGTGTGCTGTGACACACCCACTGTGTGCTGTGACACACCTGTGTGCTGTGACATACCCACTGTGTGCTGACCCCCACTGTGTGCTGTGACATACCTGTGTGCTGACACCTGCTGTGTGCTGTGACACACCTGTGTGCTGTGACACACCTGTGTGCTGACCCCCGCTGTGTGCTGTGCCACACCTGTGTGCTGTGACACACCCACTGTGTGCTGTGACATACCCACTGTGTGCTGACACCCGCTGTGTGCTGTGCCACACCTGTGTGCTGACACCCGCTGTGTGCTGTGACACACCCACTGTGTGCTGTGGCACACCTGTGTGCTGTGACACACCCACTGTGTGCTGTGACATACCCACTGTGTGCTGACACCTGCTGTGTGCTGTGACACCCGCTGTGTGCTGTGACACCCGCTGTGTGCTGTGACACACCCACTGTGTGCTGTGACATACCCACTGTGTGCTGACCCCCGCTGTGTGCTGTGACACACCTGTGTGCTGTGACACCCGCTGTGTGCTGTGACACACCTGTGTGCTGTGATACACCTGTGTGCTGTGACACACCCACTGTGTGCTGTGACACACCTGTGTGCTGTGACATACTCGCTGTGTGCTGTGACACACCTGTGTGCTGACACCCGCTGTGTGCTGACACCCGCTGTGTGCTGTGACACACCCACTGTGTGCTGTGACATACCCACTGTGTGCTGTGACACACCCATTGTGTGCTGTGCCACCTGTGTGCTGTGACATACCCACTGTGTGCTGTGATATACCTACTGTGTGCTGTGACACACCTGTGTGCTGTGACATACCCACTGTGTGCTGTGACACACCTGTGTGCTGTGACATACCCACTGTGTGCTGTGACACCCGCTGTGTGCTGTGCAGTACCCGCCCACCATGTGACGTGAGAGTTTTGTTGCTGCCCACATAAAGTCAGTATGGACAGACAGACCGTGGAAAGCTAGTGGCCTGCCTGCCTTTGTGTGGGGCAGCTCTGTGTCTGCTTAGGAAGTCGACTGCAGTCCTGTTTCAGACACAGCCCGAACCCCTCCAGATTTGCATCAGAGCCAACCGAGAAAGGAGAAGTGGGCAGCCGCCTTGGGCTCTGGCATCAGAGGTCAGAGCGCCACGGCCCTCCCTGCAGCGTCTCGTTAGGCTTTTTCCTTATTGGGAGACGCCATCATTCAGCAGGAGTTGAACAGGGTCATAAAACATTGTAATTATCCCGCCTTGATTCCAAGGTTAACCTTTGTTACTGTGAAATGGGTCAGCACATGCTTTCTTAAAGGACCAGCCAGCAAATATCGCAGGCTTCATGGGCCGCGTGGTCTTTGTCACAAGCGCTGAACCCCGCTGATTCAGCACACCAGCACCGGGAGATGGCACGCAAACAGATGAGCGTGGCTGTGTGCCCATAAAACTTTATTTACAAAGGCAGGTGGCTGCTGGCTTTAGCCCACGGTTTGTAGTTTGCTGGCTCCAGCTGCCAGTCGTTATTAGTGAAGACAGAAAAACAACCTGATGTATTGTAGAAGCAGCTGTTCCACTTGGCTAAAAATATTTTGACTTTCCAAAAACTGAAAAATAATCCGACATCTGGAAGCATTGCTGCTGTAGTTGGGGAACAGGCCCATTTGGAAGCCTGACCCCACTCTGCGCACAACGCCTGCAGGACGCCCGCCAGGCAGGGGTAGGCGTCAGCCCCCTCTGTGGAACGCTGTGCACTGACCAGCTGCCTCGGGATCGGCCCAGGTCATCTCTTTAGAACCAGCCTTGTACCAACCTACCCATGTCACCCAGTGTGAAGGTAGCTGAAGAACAAGACACGCACGTGGGAGCCACGTGGCCACTGGGAGAGCTGCGTAATCTGTGGCCGTGTGGCCCAGGGTTCTGTGTGCCGATGGGGCCCTGTCACTGCTGGTGGTGTCGAGATTCTCTCTCCCCCCTCCCTCTCACCGCAGCTGGTGTCGGGGAGAGAGGGTTAAAATGTCCAAATATAACTGTGGACTTAGGGGTTTCTCCTTGGAGTTCTACTGGCTTTTATTTTTAATTAATTAATTAATTTGAAAGAGTTAGAGAGGAGAGAGAGAAAGAGAGAGAGAGAGATCTTCCGTCCGCCGGGTCAGGCTGAAACCAGGAGCCAGGAACTTCAGCGCGGTCTCCTGGAGTGCAGGGCCCAAGCACCTGGGCCATCCTCAGCCGTTTTCCCCGGGCGCATTAGCAGGGAGCTGCTCTGGAAGCGGAGCAGCCAGGACTCGAAGTGGTGTCTCTGGGATGCCAGCCCTGCATACTGGGCTTAACCGGCTGCGCCACAGCGCCGGCCCCCTCTCCTTCCTCTCTGGACGATTCCAACGCTTCTGAGGGTTTCATTTCGGTTTCTCTGTTTTTTAACCCCCACGTTAGTTTTCAGACTGTGTGAGAGTAGCCGATGTCTCTGTTCACAGCCTGCCTGTGCTTGCCCTGGGTGTCCCCTGACCTGGGAGGGGCCCGGCCAGCCTCTGCGGTGGTGTTGGAGCGCAGCACGGAACCCTCGTGTCCCTGTCTCGGTTATTCCTTCTACGGGCGCTGAGAACCGCATCGGTGCTCTTGTCCGCAGCCCTCACGCCTCGCGTGGGAACCTCCGGAGGTGGCGGAATGTCTGGAACACCTGTGCTCACCCTGTGCCACGTTTCCCTCCTCCGGGCTGCCTCATCTCTCGTCACCTGTCTGTGTCCAGTTCTCCCTTGAGCCATTCCCCTGGGCGAGTCTGTTGGCCACAAGTTGTCTTGGTTCCCTTTGTCTGGGGGACGTGTTTGCTGGAATTAGGATTCCAGGTGGACAGTTCATCCCTCAAGGAATGAGCCACTGCCTTCCGGGCGACACAGGGGAAGAGAGAGAGACAGATCTTCCAACCATGATTCACTGCCCAGATGCTCACAGCAGAGCCCAGAACTCCATCCTGATCTTCCACATGGGTGGCAGGGGCCCAAACACTTGAGCCACCACCTGCTGTGCGCACTTTGGAGGGGGGGTGAAAGAGCAGGACCAGGGACCAGGCACTCTGGGGGGCAGTGCAGGGCAGGGACCAGGCACTCTGGAGGGGGGGTGTGCAGGGCAGGGACCAGGCACTCGGGGGGGGGGGTGCAGGGCAGGGACCAGGCACTCTGGGGGGGGATGCAGGGCAGGGACCAGGCATTCTGGGGGGGATACAGGGACCAGGCACTCTGGGGGGGGGGATGCAGGGACCAGGCACTCTGGGGGGGATCAGGAGGCCCTTGCAGCATCTTCGCTTTGTGCCACAGTGCCAGCCCCAGGCGCCGTGGCTGGTGAGGCTCTCGGTCATTGGAATAGTGTTCCCCGTGGTGTTTCAGGAGTCTCGCTGTGATGTGTCTTGGTGTGAATTCTTTGGGTTTTCCCCATCTGAGGGGCACTCAGCTTGTCGAATCCGTAGGTTTTTGTCTTTTGCCAAAGTTGGGGATTTGCCAGCCATCCCTCGAGTGTTTTTCCAGCTCCGCTCTTCCTCCCCTCCGGGAACGCCGGTGCGGTGGATGTTAGATCTTCTGTTAGAATCCGCAGGCCCTGCACTCTGTTTTCTCTTCTGTCCAAACTGGATGATTTCGGCTTTCTTGCCTTCCGTCCCGCCGTGGAGCGCAGCTGTCTGTCCTCTCTTGGCTTTCTTGCCTTCCGTCCCGCCGTGGAGCGCAGCTGTCTGTCCTCTCTTGGCTTGCTGCGTGGTTGAGTCCTGAGCCTCCACTTCCTCTTCCTGCTGTCTGCTTTCTTTACCTGGCCTCTCTGCGAGGCTTGCTGGTGCCGATCTCCGTTTGTTTCAGGTGGGTTTGCCATTGCTTGTGAAGCATGTTCCTGCCGGAGAGGGCCAGCGCCCGGCCACAGTGGTGTTAGTGTCCGCTGCTGGTGACCTTCCTGGGTCTGGGTGTGGTCACTGATTCCCACTGAAGTCTGGACGTGTGTAGAACGACCTGAGACTCCGGCTCTCACATGAACCTTCTGTTTGAGCTGCTGTCTGGGATGCCGCTGCTCCCTGGAAGGAGGGGCTGACTGACTGCCGGGTGGGCTGGGAAGCCAGGCTCCCCTGGCCTGGCGGGGCGGGGGCTGGCTCCCCGCTGGGCCTCCATGCCTTGTTGCTGTTCCCCAAGGTGTGGTCGCTTTACCTCCTGGTGGTGGTGAAAGTGCCGAGTCTGCAGGGGTCACCGGCGAGGAGGAAGGGGGGAGAGTCCAGGTTGCCCTTTGGTGTCCACTGACACCTGGGGAGGAGTGAGGCCTTGGCCGGCTGCTGACTGCTTGGCTTAGCACAGCCCTGGCAGGGGTTGTCGGGCGTCTCAGCACGGCCTCTTGAGGGGGGGTCCGGGCTCCAGCCCGGCGTTGCTGACTTGGGCGGAGGGAGGTGGGCCCGTTGCTCTGAGGGGGCTGCCCCTTTCCTGGGCCCTGGCTCGGGACAGCAGGTGTCTGCTGGGTCTTCTGTTGGCACCCATTGGCACTGGGGGACTTCAGGCTTCTTCAGCTCCAAATCCGAGACATGTGAGCCAAAGGGAACCCAGGGGACCCCCACGGTGTCCTCTCTCAGGTCCCCAGGTCCCGGGGCAGCTGCCTCCTCTCCAGCTTTGCAAGTCTCGTGCTTGTTTCATGTGTGGCGAACGCGTGGTCCGTTTTCTTGGAAGCAGTCCCTGTGCACTTAAAACACTGTGTTCCTCTGTGTTGCTCAGAGTGGAAGAGAGGATTCCGGTTCAGCCCGGCTGCCCTTCCTCTGTCTGCTCCAGCGCGGAGCCCGCCCAGCGATCTTCATTTCTGATACTGACCTTCCCAGCCCTGAGTTTTCCATTTGTTTGTGTTTTGGGGATGATTTGTTTATTTTACTTGGAAGACACACACAAAGAGAGATTGAGATTGGGATCTTCCATCTGCTAGTTCACTCCCCAGATGGCCACAGCAGCGGAAGCCAGGAGCCTGTCTCCCCTGGGTGCAGGGGCTCAGGCGCTCGGGCAGTCCTTCGCTCTCCAGGGAGCGAGCTGGGAAGTGCAGCAGCGTGGACTCTAAGGTGTAACATGGACTGCCCGCCTTACAGTTTCTCTTGTGCTCCTGAAACCTTGTATCTTTCCGTCTACTTTGAGGATACCTAAGTGAGCATGTTTGCAACAGTTGCCTAATAACAGACACCTAAGTGAGCATGTTTGCAACAGTTACCTAATAACAGACACCTAGGTGAGCATGTTTTCAACAGTTTTTTGAAGGTTTCTTCAGATACGGCCAACATCAGGTCACCCTAGGTTTGTCTGGTGCCCACTGGTTGTTCCCTTGAGAGTGTTAGTGTTTCCGGGCTCTTGGTGTGTCACTTAACTTGGAATTGTATCCTGAGCAAGACAGAATCTGTTAAAATGCTTTGGAGAATTTTCCTTTTTTTAAAGCCAGCACTCAGCCAGGCTGGGCAACAGTGGCAAGTCCGGCGCCGGGAGGGAGGCCCTGGGCTTCTCCTCTCCTTCCCGGGGGCCCCTGGCCCTGCCGCTGTGTCACCTTTGGCCGGGGGAGTGGGTTTTCTGTTTTCCACAGTCTGTACCTGCTCCTCCTCGCCTCTGCTGCCCTCAGCCCACGGTGGAAATGGAGGGAAGAAGCAGCCCTGAGACTCGGGGCCCCGCCCTGCGGCTCCTCCTCGGTGCACCTGCCGTGGCTTTCGTGTCCTCGGCTGGTCCCCTGTTCTGCTGTCTTGTGCAGGGTTACTGGTTGTGTTCAGTGGGAGAGAGGCTGGCAGGACCAGAAGTCCAGTACTGCCGCTGCGCAGGCCGGCATGGTGCCTGCAGGTATGGTGAGGAAGGAGCATACCCTGAGCAGGGCTCAGCCGTGTTCCCCGCACAGGTGGCCTGAGGCACTGAGCCGTGTGAGTCCTCGGACCCCGGCCCGTGTGTGAGATGGGAAGGCTGCGCAGGATTCCTGTGGTCCGAGGCGTGAGGGCACAGTCAGGTGGGTGGGCTTTCTGTCTGCCGAGGTGCCAGCCAGCAGAACCTGGCTCGCCGTGTTAGCGGCCAGCAGTGACTGACAGGCCCGTCTCCAGGATCCGCCCTGTCTCTGGAACCTTCCAGCTGCCGAGGAGAAGGCCAGCCCTGAGGACCGGTGGGCCTGGTCCACATGCCACAGCCCTCCCCCGAAAGGTGGGTGACGGCCTCAGGTCCAGGCCCTCTCGATCCTGTCCTGGGCAGAGGACAGGGCTGCTAGGGCTGCTGGGTTTGGGCTGGCACAGCACCTTAGGCATCTGCTGAAGGTTATCCTGAGAGTGTGGACGAGGTCCCTGGTGTTGCAGCTGGCATGAGGAGCAAGTGCTTTCGAAAGCTCGCAGGAGGTAGCCAGCGTTGTAGCACAGCTGGTTACGTGGCTGCCTGCAACACCAGCATCCCACTGGACTCCAGTTTGAGTCCTGGCCAGTCCAGTTCTGATCCAGCTCCCTGCTAATGCTCCTGGGAAAGCAGCAGCAGATGACCCAAGTGCTTGAGCCCCCGTACCCACGTGGGAGGCTCAGAGGAAGCTCCTGGCTCCTGACTTCAGCCTGGCCCAGCTCCAGCTTTTGCAGCCATTTGGAGGACTGAGCCAGCTGATAGAATGTCTCTGTTCCCCCCCCTCCCTCCCTCCCTCTCTGCCTTTTACATCAATCAATCTTTAAAACAGCTGAGTCAGAATGCGTCCTCCTTCCCCAGGGGCACCGGTTGGGGGGCGCTGATCTCTGCCTTCCTGCAGCTGAGAGTGAACTGACAGCACCGGGGGCACCGGGGACATCTGTCCCTCCTGCTGTCCCTGCTCAAGGGATACGTGAGTGTGTGTTGAGGTTTCTGGGCTGAAAAGTGCCAGTCCCCAGCCACACCCCTACCTTCCCTGCCCTGGCTGTGCGAGCGTCCCCTGATGGTCCGCTTTGCTTTAGTGACAGCCTCGGGCTGCCTCCCGCTTGGGGAAGGGAGGGAGCAGCAGGTTTGCGGGGCTCTGTGTGCCATGACGCACGTCTCAGCCCTTCCCCGGGCCCTCCCTGCACCCCACCCCCGCCCCAGCAGGCTGTCCCTGGAGGGGCTGAGCATCGGAGCAGTTCCCTGCACAAGGTCCCTGGTCGGGGCTGCAGGTCCACGCGCGCGGCCTCCTGTGTTCCTGTTCTGCCTAATGGTGCGGCACCAGTGCCCAGGCTGCGTGCGTCTGCAGCAGCTCGCCCCCTCCTGTCCTGGGCAGCAGCCTGCCCAGACTGTGGCTGGAGCGTTTCCCCGAGACCTGGGGCAGGTGGGCGGCCCTAGGCCTCGGTGCCCGTGACTCTCGGGTGTACGCCTTGAGGTGCTGGGCTTGGCTCTGCCCTCCTTTGGGCGCCAGGGCTGGCGGGCGCAGGCTCCGTCAGTTTCCCTTCCAGGGCCTCCCGTGCCTCCCACAGCAGAGGCAGAGTCGGCTCTGCATTCTTGAGGTTCCCGCACCTGACTCCTCCTCTGGCCTCGCCCTTCTCTGCGCCAGTCCCACTTGGCTGCTTGGGCTCCTGAGCCTGGCGGGGCCCTTGGGCCTCAGGGACTTGGCACTGCCTGCACCGCCTCTGAGCTCTCCCCCGTGACTGACAGTTGTGCACCCTGTCCCTGCCCTCCCCCATTGCCCGCACACCCCCAGCCCAGTCTGGATGAGTTGTGAAGTCGGCAGTGGCACTGGCCCCTGGTGGGGGTGCTCACGGCAGCAGGCGCAGCTCCCTGTGTTGGTTCTGCCTCTCCGTCTACACCCGTCTGCCCAGTGGTGGATATTTACTGAGTAGCAGGTGCTCACTGTGTGCTGATGGAGTGGAGGCTGCGCTCCACTGCCCGGGATGCCGTCCGAGCATCTCAGGGTCACTCAGGTCCTTGTGGCTCACTTCGGAGTCCACCCTAAAAGCGTGATGCCTCTGAGAATCCGATGCCCTTCCATAGAAAAGTACATCTTGAAACACTGGCATGAAAGAATGCCCAGAACACTCTGGAAAGGTGACGCGTGACCTTGCCGCCACGGAGTCTCAGTGCTCCCTGGGCTGCCCAGTCCCCGCCCCCTCCTCTTACACAAGAACCTCGCTGCTGCCTGTGTCAGCCCTGCCTGGGCTCTGCCTTCCCTCCACTTCCTCCGGGCCGCCTCTGCCTGCTCTGTGTGAATTCTCTGCCGGGAGCAGGTGCACTTTGTAGCCCAGTGTCCCACGTGCACAGTGGAATCGCAGGGCGTCACTGGCCTGGGGGGAGAGCGAGCAGTGCCGACAGCGAGCGCCAGGCTCTCAGCACGTGGCCTGCGATGATCCCTGTAATTCTCACACGTCGCCCTCCTGCAGACAAAGGCACAGAGAGGCCAAGCAGCCGGCCCAGGGTCACACAGGGGAGCAGGGCCGGAGCTGGGATTCCGACCGCAGCACTGTGCTCCCCATGGGCGGCAGTGAGGGCAGAGGGTGTGGCTTGGGGGAGGGTGGGGAGCTGGGTGGAGGTTGAGGCTGTCAGAGACAGTCATCCTGGCAGGGTCCATGGGCATCTGCTGGTGCCCGGCGGGGACATGCAGAGGTGGGCAGGCCACAGCACCCCGTGCTGGTGTCCTGGGGAGGGGCTGCTTTAGGGGGAAGAAGGCTCTCTGGGGAATGGACATCGTGTCCTCAAGACACGTGGAAGTGCCGCCTAGTGGTGTATAGGCAAGGGTCAGAGGTCACAGTTCCCTGGGAAAGACAAGTGGGCTGTCTGTGAGTGGCAGGGACTTGGGGCTAGCGAGGGTACAGCCCTGGCTTTACTATTAAACCACTAAGGAAAAGATGGTCCCAGCCAGAAACCTGCCCATGCAGAGCGCGACCCAGAGGTAGCCCCTCTTCTGGCCTAAGCGATGTCCGCCGTGGGCGGGTCTGGCGGCTTTGTGGCTGTGTGTGGTTCACGGCAAGTGACAAGGAGCTGTGTGCCTGTGTTTGCTGATGGAAATCGGATCTCGTCTTCCGCCCTCTGTGTCAGGCTGGGGTGGGGAGCGTGGCTGTGGTTGGGGCTTACATGTCTTTCGACCTCTGTCTTTGTGGTCAGGCTCCCGGGGCCGGGAGATAGTTCCTTGTCAGACCTGCGCGGTGAAGTTTCTTTGCCTCTTTGAATTGTAGCCAACATTTTTAAAAAAGATATATTTATTTGAGAGGCAGAGTTAGAGAGAAAGAGAGGTCTTCCATCTGCTGGTTTACTCTCTGTATGGCTGCAGTGGCCAAAGCTAGGCTGATCCAAAGCCAGGAGCCAAGAGCTTCTTCCAGATTTCCCACATGGGTGCAGGGGTTCAAGCACTTGGGCCGTCTCCCACTGCTTTCCCAGGCCAGAGCAGGGAGCTGGATCAGAAGAGGAGCAGCCGGACACGAACAGGCATCCATGTGGGATACCTGTGCCACAGTGCTGGCTCCAGTAGCCAACATTTTAAAACCAGAAGATTTTACGTAAAAATCCGGACTCGGGGCGTGTCTTTGTGTGACCACATTGACGTGTAACCCGTGGTATTCTCAGGTGGCCCAGTGGGCCCAGCTCTCGGGTCGCTGCACCTGGCACCACCCACCCACCCACCGGCTTTGTGGGAGCACAGCTCCGAAAGTGGGGCTGCTCCTGTCTGGGGAACTTAGGGTCGAGTCTGGTAACACTGAGAAGTAGGGCGAGTGTGTGACCGAGAAGGAGCAGTGTTGTAGAAGCTCCCAGCACAGTCTGTAGTGCTGGCTCCCTCACCCCAGGGGCTGCCTGCCCAGGTGGGCGCTTGCCAAGGGACGTGGGTTGTTCACATTGGCAGGGTCCTGGTGCCTCTTTGGAGTCAGACAAGTACTTTGTGCTGTAGGTGATGTCCCAAGGAGCGAGGACCCCGGGCAGCTGTCTGTCCAGACCCAAGCGGGTGGTGATGAATTTGAGGAGGCCGTGGCGACGCATCAGGGCACCCCAAAAAGCTGCTGCTGCTGAGGTTGGGTCGAGTCGGCTCAGCGCCTGGGGCAGCCGCCCCTCAGTGCCGAGCCGCTGGCGCCACGTGGCGTCCCTCTCCCACATCCTGTCTGTTGTGCAACAGACGAGTGCTGTGCCGGGTGTGTGGCACGCATAGTCTGCCCGCCCCCTGGTCGATGGTTTTCTGCTTGGTATTTCTGAGTTCTCCATGCCAGGTGTGGGCACAAATGTGGGTTTTGGTCTTTTCTAGGCAAGTGCTTACCTTCCAATTCTCACCAACAGCAGGTGCTTGTACAGCCGCCGTGTGTGGAGCAGTGTTCCCAGGCTGTGCGCTTGTACAGCCGCCGTGTGTGGAGCAGTGTTCCCAGGCTGTGTGCTCGTACAGCCGCCGTGTGTGGAGCAGTGTTCCCAGGCTGTGTGCTCGTACAGCCGCCGTGTGTGGAGCAGTGTTCCCAGGCTGTGTGCTCGTACAGAAGCCGTGTGTGGAGCAGAGTGTTCCCAGGCTGTGTGCTCGTACAGCCGCCGTGTACGGTGCAGTGTTCCCAGGCTGTGTGCTCGTACAGCCGCCGTGTGTGGAGCAGTGTTCCCAGGCTGTGTGCTCGTACAGCCGCCGTGTGTGGAGCAGTGTGTTCCCAGGCTGTGCGCTCGTACAGCCGCCGTGTGTGGAGCAGTGTTCCCAGGCTGTGTGCTCGTACAGCCGCCGTGTGTGGAGCAGTGTTCCCAGGCTGTGCGCTCGTACAGCCGCCGTGTGTGGAGCAGTGTTCCCAGGCTGTGCGCTCGTACAGCCGCCGTGTGTGGAGCAGTGTTCCCAGGCTGTGCGCTCGTACAGCCGCCGTGTGTGGAGCAGTGTTCCCAGGCTGTGCGCTCGTACAGCCGCCGTGTATGGAGCAGTGTTCCCAGGCTGTGCGCTCGTACAGCCGCCGTGTATGGAGCAGTGTGTTCCCAGGCTGTGTGCTCGTACAGCCGCCGTGTGTGGAGCAGTGTTCCCAGGCTGTGTGCTCGTACAGCCGCCGTGTATGGAGCAGTGTTCCCAGGCTGTGTGCTTGTACAGCCGCCGTGTATGGAGCAGTGTTCCCAGGCTGTGTGCTCGTACAGCCGCCGTGTGTGGAGCAGTGTTCCCAGGCTGTGTGCTCGTACAGCCGCCGTGTGTGGAGCAGTGTTCCCAGGCTGTGTGCTCGTACAGCCGCCGTGTGTGGAGCAGTGTTCCCAGGCTGTGTGCTCATACAGCCGCCGTGTGTGGAGCAGTGTGTTCCCAGGCTGTGTGCTCGTACAGCCGCCGTGTATGGAGCAGTGTTCCCAGGCTGTGTGCTTGTACAGCCGCCGTGTGTGGAGCAGTGTTCCCAGGCTGTGCGCTGTACAGCCGCCGTGTGTGGAGCAGTGTTCCCAGGCTGTGTGCTCGTACAGCCGCCGTGTACGGAGCAGTGTTCCCAGGCTGTGTGCTCGTACAGCCGCCGTGTGTGGAGCAGTGTTCCCAGGCTGTGTGCTCGTACAGCCGCCGTGTGTGGAGCAGTGTTCCCAGGCTGTGTGCTCGTACAGCCGCCGTGTGTGGAGCAGTGTTCCCAGGCTGTGTGCTCGTACAGCCGCCGTGTGTGGAGCAGTGTGTTCCCAGGCTGTGTGCTCGTACAGCCGCCGTGTGTGGAGCAGTGTTCCCAGGCTGTGTGCTCGTACAGCCGCCGTGTGTGGAGCAGTGTTCCCAGGCTGTGCGCTGTACAGCCGCCGTGTACGGAGCAGTGTTCCCAGGCTGTGTGCTCATACAGCCGCCATGTGTGGTGCAGTGTTCCCAGGCTGTGTGCTCATACAGCCGCCGTGTGTGGAGCAGTGTTCCCAGGCTGTGTGCTCGTACAGCCGCCGTGTGTGGAGCAGTGTTCCCAGGCTGTGTGCTTGTACAGCCGCTGTGTACGGAGCAGTGTTCCCAGGCTGTGTGCTCGTACAGCCGCCGTGTGTGGAGCAGAGTGTTCCCAGGCTGTGTGCTTGTACAGCCGCCGTGTGTGGAGCAGAGTGTTCCCAGGCTGTGTGCTCGTACAGCCGCCGTGTGTGGAGCAGTGTTCCCAGGCTGTGCGCTGTACAGCCGCCGTGTGTGGAGCAGTGTTCCCAGGCTGTGTGCTCGTACAGCCGCCGTGTGTGGAGCAGTGTTCCCAGGCTGTGTGCTCGTACAGCCGCCGTGTGTGGAGCAGTGTTCCCAGGCTGTGTGCTGTACAGCCGCCGTGTGTGGAGCAGTGTTCCCAGGCTGTGTGCTCATACAGCCGCCGTGTGTGGAGCAGTGTTCCCAGGCTGTGTGCTCGTACAGCCGCCGTGTACGGAGCAGTGTTCCCAGGCTGTGCGCTTGTACAGCCACCGTGTATGGAGCAGAGTGTTCCCAGGCTGTGTGCTCGTATAGCCGCCGTGTGTGGAGCAGTGTTCCCAGGCTGTGTGCTGTACAGCCGCCATGTATGGAGCAGTGTTCCCAGGCTGTGCGCTCGTACCGCCGCCGTGTACGGAGCAGTGTTCCCAGGCTGTGTGCTTGTACAGCCGCCGTGTGTGGAGCAGTGCTCCCAGGCTGTGTGCTCGTACCGCCGCCGTGTACGGTGCAGTGTTCCCAGGCTGTGCGCTCGTACAGCCGCCGTGTGTGGAGCAGTGTTCCCAGGCTGTGTGCTCGTACAGCCGCCGTGTGTGGAGCAGTGTTCCCAGGCTGTGCGCTGTACAGCCGCCGTGTACGGAGCAGTGTTCCCAGGCTGTGTGCTCATACAGCCGCCGTGTGTGGAGCAGTGTTCCCAGGCTGTGTGCTCGTACAGCCGCCGTGTATGGAGCAGTGTGTTCCCAGGCTGTGTGCTCGTACAGCCGCCGTGTGTGGAGCAGTGTTCCCAGGCTGTGTGCTCGTACAGCCGCCGTGTGTGGAGCAGTGTTCCCAGGCTGTGTGCTCGTACAGCCGCCGTGTGTGGAGCAGTGTTCCCAGGCTGTGCGCTGTACAGCCGCCGTGTGTGGAGCAGTGTTCCCAGGCTGTGTGCTCGTACAGCCGCCGTGTGTGGAGCAGTGTTCCCAGGCTGTGCGCTCGTACAGCCGCCGTGTGTGGAGCAGTGTTCCCAGGCTGTGTGCTTGTACTCAAGATTTCTTTATTGGAAAGGCTATTAGGGAGGGAGTTTCCATCTGCTAGTTCACTCCCCAAATGTCTGCAACGGCTGGAGCTAGGCCAGGCTGAAGCCAGGAGCCTGCAGCTCCATCCAAGTCTCCCATGTGGATGCAGGGACCCAAGCACGTGGGCCGTCCTCCGCGGCTTTCCCAGGCCATTAGCAGGGAGCTGGATCGGAAGTGCAGCAGCCGGGACTCGGCTCTGAGCTCATGGGACGCTGGCACTGCAGATGGCGGCTTAGCCCAGTGCACCCGACGCCCGCCCCCGTCTCAGATCTCCAGGGATCTTCACTGGTCGGTGCTCATGGAGGTTGGGCATTTGGGGCCAAAGCAGCCTTGTCGTCACCTACCAGCACCCATGGGGTGGGCCATGACCACCTCTCTCCCCCTCACCCGCTCTCCCTGGGATGCTTGTGGGTGAGAAGCATCATGGGGAATGGTTGCAGCCGTGACCGTGAGCTTGTTTAGTCACACGTCCCTGACACACGGAGCACCTGGGGCCTCCTGGTGGCTGTGGGAGGCCCGGCTGGCAGCGCTCCCACTGCCTTGACCCCGGCGCTGTCCTGTGTGTGGGTTTCTGGGAGACCTGGCCAGGTGTGTGCAGGTGAGGGTCGGCAGGTGGGGGCACCTGAGTTAGGCAGGCTCTCGTTTTGGGGGTTCCCGGGAGGCGGCCCCGTGCTGCTCTTCTCCGACTGTGTCTTGGACACATTGTTTTCCTGCCGAGTCTCTTCCTTGCCTGTAACAGGATCCCTTGCTTCTCCCTCGCGGGTGTCAGGCGGATGTAGCACAAAGCTGACCCTTGCACGTGGCCTCTGGCAAAGCCAGTGGGGCCATGTGCGAGCCACATGGCCAGCAGTAAGGAGACCAGGGCTGGACTCGGGGTTGGCCGGGCCCTGGTGTGAGGACATGGCCGGGGTCACGTTCACAGCTCTGAGCAGAATGGGCGGGGCCCCTGTGAGGTCCGAGAGAAGTGGTCCTGGAGCCCGGCGGGGTGGGGTCCGGGGCTGCAGTGCTCTCAGAGCTGGGACCGTGTGCAGGGGTCTTGGGGCTTCAAGATGAAGGCTGGGGGCTGGAACAGACCCTGGAGGGGGGGCTGTGTGACTTGCATGGTGAGTGGGACACTGGGGTGCCCAGGGTGGGGTGGGGGGACAAGCAGACTTCAGTGGGAGACGCCACTCACTGACAGACCCAGACAGAGGGGTGACATTTGTCACCCACGTTTGTGTTCTGTGCATGCGCTGGGCTTCCGAGGGGGCATCCTGGGAGTGGGTGCCAGGGGAGCGCTGGGGGAGACGCCCAGGAGGGAGGGGCCCTGGGGGGGCCAGTGTGGGGCTTGTTCCCCCTGAAACTCAGTGGGCGTTAGGTGTGGCCTGAAGAGGGAGGAGCTCAGTCCCCTTCTCACTGGTGGCCGCCGGGCGCGGGTGCAGGAGGAGCAGTTCCTGTCGGGGCCCCAGGGGTGTTTACACGGAGAAGCGTGGTGTGAGGAACTTGTGGGCTGTGCTGGGGCTCCCAGGCCTGCTCAGGGACACGCCACACCCGGCGAGGCCCGCCCTTCCCCTGTGCCACCGCGTGTGTCCCGGGACTGGCCTTACGTTTGCGTTTGTGTTTTTGCTTAAATCAGGGGTTGCTAAGTAGGCATGGTCACTCCTAATATGATTGCTCTTGACTAGGGGGGCATGGAGCTGCCCCCGGGAGACTGCCGACCCTGGCCATGTCGGGGAGCTGCCGGTGCTGGGCGGTAGGGGCCAGGGCTGCTGCTCAACCTCCCAGGGTCCAGGATGAGCTGGGGCATCAGCGGTCAGTGGTGCTGGGGTGAGAATCCTGGTCTAGGCAGAGTGTCCTGGGGTGTGGGCACCCCACCCCACCATGAGAAGAAGAGCATCTGTCACCAAGGTTGGCTTAGATAAGGTTGGCAGGTTTATTGATAGAAGAAGGGCACCCCCAGAGCTTCAGCCCAGTGCATTCACCAGCCATGCCAGGGTCAGAGCCGGCCACGACGCTGCCCTCTGTGGACAGATGCCACCAGCCACGCTGGGTCAGAGCCGGCCATGACACTGCCCTCTGTGGACAGACACCACCAGCCACGCTGGGTCAGAGCCGGCCATGACACTGCCCTCTGTGGACAGACACCACCAGCCACGCCGGGGTCAGAGCTGGCCATGCACTGCCCTCTGTGGACAGACGCCACCAGCCATGCCGGGGTCAGAGCCAGCCACGACGCTGCCCTCTGTGGACAGACACCACCAGCCACGCTGGGTCAGAGCCGGCCACGACACTGCCCTCTGTGGACAGGCACCACCAGCCACGCCGGGGTCAGAGCCGGCCACGACGCTGCCCTCTGTGGACAGGCACCACCAGCCACGCCGGGGTCAGAGCCAGCCACGACGCTGCCCTCTGTGGACAGACACCACCAGCCACGCTGGGGTCAGAGCTGGCCATGACACTGCCCTCTGTGGACAGACACCACCAGCCACGCCGGGGTCAGAGCTGGCCATGACACTGCCCTCTGTGGACAGACGCCACCAGCCATGCTGGGGTCAGAGCCAGCCACGACGCTGCCCTCTGTGGACAGACACCACCAGCCACGCTGGGGTCAGAGCCGGCCACGACGCTGCCCTCTGTGGACAGGTACCACCAGTCACGCCGGGGTCAGAGCCGGCCACGACGCTGCCCTCTGTGGACAGGCACCACCAGTCACGCCAGCGTCAGAGCTGGCCATGCACTGCCCTCTGTGGACAGGCACCACCAGCCATGCCAGGGTCAGAGCCGGCCATGACACTGCCCTCTGTGGACAGACGCCACCAGCCACGCCGGGGTCAGAGCTGGCCACGACGCTGCCCTCTGTGGATAGGCACCACCAGCCACGCCAGGGTCAGAGCCAGCCATGCGCTGCTCTCTGTGGGCGTGCTCGGGGAGTGCCAGAGTAGAGCCAGGGCGGCACAGACTGTTTGGAACGTTGGCTCTGCCTTGGGACTTTCCTGGATCCCCCCCTACCCAGCAGGTGCTCCCTGGGTCCCGTCCCAGGGGTGTGGCTGGCATCTCTGGCGTGGAGGCAGCCTCCCCTAGGGCAGCTCACCTTGTCCCTGCACTTGCTGCTCTGATGCTCGGGGCCACATGGCACAGAACGCAGAGCTCAGAGAGACGACAGTGCCCCAGGCTCCCGCCTTCGCCCTCAGCCCTGCGGGGTGTTCTCCCTGTGTTTCCTGTCCGGGCCTCTGCCTGCGTGCGTCCAGCTGACTGGTGGAGGGCAGGGTTCTTTGGCCTTGGCGCCCCCTCCCCGTGGTCCCCATGACCTCATAGGAGACAACCTGGGCTCTTTGCGGGCTCCAGTCAGTGGCCCCCTGGGCTCTTTGCGGGCTCCAGTCAGTGGCCCCCTGGGCTCTTTGCGGGCTGCCTGTCAGTGGCCCCTGTACTCCCTGCCGTAGATTCTGTTTTCCTGGATTCCTGGTCTGGTTCTAGGTCTCCCACTGAGGACTAAGGTTTTGGGACTGAAGGGGGCTTCGTGCCTGGTGCGCAGTTGTGGCTTGAGTTGTGGGAGTGAGCGCCTTCACAGTGAAGGGTTCTGCTCCTTGGGGTAATGAGGGGCTGGAGAGGGGGAGGCAGAGTCTTTATGGTGGGACAGGAAGTGCTGCTTAGGGAACACCTGTCGCGTGCTTGAACCATTAGTTTAGCTTTCTTTTCTCTCTCTCTCTCTCTTTTTTTTTTTTTTGAAAGGCAGAGTTATGGGGGGAGGGGTTGAAAGAGAGAGAGCGCTCTTCCCTCTGCTGGCTCACTCCCCAGGTGGCCACAACTGCTGGGGCTGGGCCAGGCAGAAACCAGGAGCCAGGAGCTGCATCCTGGTCTCCCATGTGGGTACAGGGGCTCAGCCTTTGGTCCATCCTCCACTGCTTTCCCAGGCGCATCAGCAGGGAGCTGGATGGGAAGTAGACAGCTCAGTTCCCTTTCTGAAGTCCCCGCCAGCTTGGGGCGACAGTGAGACCCAGGCTCCGCCCCTGCCTGCCGCGAGCCTGCGTGTCCGTCGGACTGCTCGTCAGCCCTGTGTGTTGAGTCCCTAGCTGAGTCAGCGAGGACGGCGTCTGTCCTGGGCGTCCCCCGGCGGGCGCAGTCACAGGGTTTCCAGTGCTGGGGCTGGGGAAGGCGAGGCCAGCATCTCAGGCAGTGACGATGGTGCTAAGAGCCATGCCCAGCAGCTGGTGGCGGAGGTGGGAGGTGTCAGGATGCCCAGGGTCAGTGCCCACCTGCAGGCAGGGAGGATGTGGGCAGGGCTGCAGCCTGGAGCTGTGGGTCTGGGCTTCTCTGGGTGGGGTGGGGCAGGGAACAAGAACTGGGTGGAAATTGCATTTTGGAGACACAGTGACGAGATGGGGAGCCCAGGAGGGAGTCCCCTCTGTCTGACACCTGTGTGCACGAGCGGGCTCTGTACAGACAGCTTTGTGGACCACCTGCCCTGGGCAGCTGGACTTCCTGCTCCTCCACGGAGGACCTTGACCACCCTGCAGGCATCGGAAGCCCAGTGCAGGCACGGCCTCCCCAGGCTCTGTGACTCGGTCCCATGGGCAGCGACTTTAGACGGTGCACGGTGGCCACAGGCGTACGGCGGTGCGGTGCTTGTTTTCATGTAGCCATTGCAGAAAGAGTGCCTTAGTGACGTTTGGCCGTCACCCTCAGAGGCTGGTTACAGTGTTCCGGTATGCAGACACAGAAGGCCCTGCCGGCAGCTTTCGGAGCTCGGCCGTTCCCAGGGGTCCTCCCGGGCTCCAGGCACAGCCTGTCATTCCCATGGCTGCCGGGGCAACCGGGGCTGAACCTGCCTCCTCCTGGGTTCCTGCCTTAGAGGATGCCGGGCGCTGTGGTCCCCTGTGCTCCTCTTGGGTTGGGTCTTTCTAGAAACTTCCCCCATCCCCGCTGTGGTTGGCCCTGACTCTGATGCGCACCCCCGTCGTGCTCCTGGCTGTCCTGTCGTGGACACGTCTCCCCAGGTGTAGCACCTGTAGCCGGCCTGCCTGGGGGGAGGGGACATTGCACCTGCCTCTGTTGGGAAAAACGCCATCATCTGGAACCCGGGGAGAACGCCGGCCAAGGGCCCCCTTGCGTGGTTCTTGGTGTCTGTGGGGACGTTAGGCAGGGTGGCCCCTGCTCCTGGTGGGTGTGTTTTTCCGTGAGGGTTCTGACGAGCTGCCCTGAGGCTGCGGTATCTTCACAGATGCCTGCTGCGTGCCCGTGTCGGAGATCATCACCGTGGAGGAGGCCGAGGTGCGCGGGAAGCACCACCCCAGCGGCCGCTGGCAGAAGATGGAGAAGCCGCACGCCTTCACAGGTGGCGGGGCCCCGCCTTCCCCAGGGCTCCGTCTCCGCGGAATCTTTTCCCAGGACCCCCCTCTCAGTTAACCTTGTGGTTGCAGCCACCTCTGTTTTTCCCGTGGCGCAGAGGTCTGAGCTCACGGAGGAGCCGGGGGTGGCGGGGGCGGCGGCAGGCACCATGCTCACGGCCCGTTGTCTCTGCAGTTCACTGCGTGAAGAGGGCGCGACAGCACCGCTGGAAGTGGGCACAGGTGACGTTCTGGAGCGCCGACGAGCAGCTGTGCCACCTGTGGCTGCAGACCCTCAGGGAGCTCCTGGAGAAGCTGAGTACGTGTGGGCAGCGGGGGTGCCCGTGACGAGGTGGTGAGGCTTGTGCGGCTGCTGCCGTGGGGACAGCATGGGCTCAGGCCTGTAATCCTGGCATCGGGCCGCGGGGATGAGGCAGCACCTGAACCGTCCCGGCCTCGGGCTCCTCTCCCGGAGGCGGGGTGTGTGTGTGTGTGTGTGTGCCTGGGACACCTGCGATGGTGAAGGTGCTGCGGCAGGTGCACCGAGGGCCACGGCTCTCATGTCCGCGGGCGGTTGCTGTGTGCTGAGTGGATGGCAGGTGCCGTTCATTCCACATCTCCCACGTTTCGCTGGTGCTGGGTTGGCGGCTCAGCACGGCTGAGGGAGGGAGATAGTGCATATGTGTTGGGTGACTTTGGTGTCGGAGTTACTTTGGCATCTGAGTGGAACAAGTGAGTGGCGATGTATCCGGAGAAAAACGTCCTCGCTTGGAAAGGCCCTTCTGCGTTCCGCTGGGGCTGGAGGACCTGGCTCCCGGCTCTTGGTTTTCCCTGTGGAGCTGGCTTTGGCTGCCTGCTGCCTTGGCAAGCCAGTCCTGCCGTGCCCGCTGCCCGGACCGCAGAGCGCCCACCCTCCCTCTGTCCCAGCAGCAGTCTGCTCAGAGAGCAGCCTCGCTTTCTCCTGCTCCCACTCTGGGTTCTCCCCATCCGCCTGCACCTGTCGGGGTGGTCATTGTGAGCCCTCCAGGTGTGGGGCCGGGGCCGCTGGTTCTGAGGGTGCAGGTGTGTTTCTGTGTGATTCATAGAAAAACTTGCAGTGTTGTGCACGTGACATCATCTACTGAAAACAGCAGGTGTTATTTCTGCTCCGCTGGGTTGTCTGAGGTTTCAGTGAAATGGAGGAGGCACAGGGCAGTGACTTCTCACAACGAACTCCACCAAGCTGCAGGCCCTGGTCATTGCTCCCCGAAGAGCAGCGGCCATCTGACCTCTAAGCAGGCCGCTTTGGACTCTGGTGCGTGTGGCTTTGCCCAGCATGGGGCCCAGCACCATGTTGGTGACGTCCGTCCGTGGCATCGTGTGTGGCTGGCTGTAGGTTGCTCATGGTTGGCTGCACGGTGTGTGGTTCCTGCCGATGGCCAGCGGGTGAGTGGCCTCCTGGTGTGCCGATGGCGAGTGATGGCTGCTGCAGGCGCTCTGATGCATGTCCTGGACACATCTCCATTTCTGTCAGAATCTGGGGGCTGTGGAGTGTGCCTGTGTCCAAAGCCAGTGGCCAGTGCCAGACTGTTTGTTGAGGGCAGTGCCAGCTGATGCTGCAGCCACGTTCTGGGCACACGGCAGACCCAGGCCCCTCACTGCAGCCACCGCGGGTGTGAAGGTTGTTCTGCGTGACAAGGTTGTTCTCTGTCCGTCTGTCCTCACGCTCCGTCCGTGCATCCATTTCGCTGCCGTTCTCTGAGTGTGCAGAAGCGCGAGAGGCTGCCTCGCAGAGTTTACCCCTGAGGGGACCTGGCAGCCCCGAGTGAGTCTGTGTCGGCCAGCAGGTGTGCAAAGCCTCGCCCGCTCTGCCCACCTGTTGCTTTTTACCTTTCCTGGACTAGAAACTCCTGATCACTGTTCTTCCAGATCCAGAGACCCCTTTTGGCAGATGGGACCACGCAGCATTCTAACCCTCGGAGCGGAGTTTAATTTGTGGATCTGGGTTTGTGGGACGTGACTGACGCGTGGTCGTTCTTGCTTTGCAGCGTCCAGGCCGAAGCATTTGCTGGTTTTCATCAATCCGTTCGGGGGAAAAGGACAAGGCAAGCGGATCTACGAGAGGAAGGTGGCGCCATTGTTCACGCTGGCCGCCATCAGCACCGAGGTCATCGGTAAGGTGCACGTTCCCTGGGCTTCTCGGTCACGTTCGCAGGGGTCAGCTTGAGGGTGGTCCAGGTGCTCTCGCTGGACAAGACTGTGTTACAGAGTTTTTAACCTGTACTGGCGTGGGAAGGATGCAGAATCCAGAGTGTCGTCCTTCCTAACCAGGCCTTCGCACAGAAGCACACGGTGACGCTGAGGAGCTAAACCGGCCCGGGCGTTTGGTGCAGCAGCTGGGGCGCAGGGTGCCCGGGTTTGAGGCCTGCCTCTGCTGCTGAGCCCAGCTTCCTGCCGGTGCACCTGGGAGGCAGCTCGGTGACCCCGCCACCCACGTGGGGGTCCTGGGTGGAGGTCCTGGCCCGTTCCTGGCTGTCATGGACATTTGGAGAGCGAGCCAGCAGATGACAAATCTTTGTCTTTATCTGGCTCTCTCTGCCTTTCAAATAAAATGAACAATAAACTTTAAAAAAAATGGAAGGGCAAATATGGGCAGAGAAGAGATGCGAGGGGTCGAGTCTTGGAGATGACCTCGCTGTGAAGGGGCTCGTTAGGACCCACTCTGCAGCAGGACGGGGAGGGCGGTGCTGGCCAGGGCCTGTGCAGCCGTCACACGGCCTCGTGGCGCTGCGGGCGGGGAGCGCGGACACTGAGGTGCCTGCCGACCGAGCGCTGTTTCCCACGTCTGGGAGCACAGGCAGGTGCCCATGCCGCCTTCTGGGACCACAGACTCTGGGACGAGCTAAGTGCCCTGGACGGGAGCCAGAGCTCACAGCCGGGAGGCCTGGGGCATCGCCTCGCTCTGAAATGTCCGTGCGAAGGACTTTGAATTATGAATGACTGAATGGGAAAGCAGGGTGCTGGCTGTGTGCAGAGCAGTCAGTGGGAATGCTTGGACATGGAGGACTCTGGACTGACGGCGCCAGCCTACGTTCTGGCCTATAAAAAAAAATTAACGATTTTTATTTTTTTAACTTGAGAGGGAGAGGCAGAGACAGAGAGATCGATCTCTTATTGGCTGGTTCATTCCCAAAATGCCTGTAACACCCAGGGCTGCACCAGGCCAAGCCAGGAGCTGGGAACTGGGTCTGGGTCTCCCGTGTGAGTGGGCAGGCCCCTGAGCACTTGAGCCATCACCACTGCCCCCCGGGGTGTGCCACCAGCAGGACTGGAGGCGGGCCTGGAACCCAGGCACTCAGATACGGGGTGCAGGCTCCAACTGGTGGCTCAGCTGCTAGGCCACCCACCTGCCTTGGAATGTTCTAAAATTTGGGGAGTAATTCCTAGAGTAAGGGAAGACCATAAGATAGACGCTGGAGTGGCTTTCAGAGGCACCAGTGTTTGCTGGCACTCACACGCCAGGAGGTGGCGTCTCCCGCCTGGGTGCCCCCACGGAAGAGGAAAGCAGGTGCGGCCCCAGAAGGGACTTCCCACAGGAAATCCTGCTCCAGAGCCTCCAGGGCCCTGGTTTCTGGGTCATCTGTGTAGGGATTTGCAGGTGCGAATGAGCGTGTGCTGTGCTCCTGTTTCCCACAGTCACCGAGCGTGCCAATCAAGCCCAGGAGGCTTTGTACGAGATGAACCTGGACAAGTATGACGGGTGAGTCTGCTGTCTTGCACCTGGGTCGAGAATGGCACATTCCAGTGGAATGCCATTCGTGTCCCTCGCGGTCCTTGAGTTTCCGCTGGCCAGACGGTGACCCAGGGACATTGACCGAGCACCCTCCTCCGTTGGAGCAGGGCAGATGTTGCACTGTGCACTTCACTGAAGCTGCCTTGAAACCACAGCCCTGCTGGGGCGGGCAGCCCCGGGGCAGGGCGCAGGGCGTGGGGGGCATGGTGGGTAGAGCCTGGGCCCCGTGAAGAAGTGTGTAGCAGAGACCCTCACCCCCCAAGACTGCCCCGGTACCCACACAGCTGGACACGCTGACCGCCTCACTCAGATGCCAGGCACCCCTCGCCCTGCTCGCCTGTGGCTGAGCCCCCCGACCCCGCCTGCCTCCTCCATGCCGGGCTCCAGTTGCCACCAGCCACGAGGTGTCCTGTGAACCCGAGACCTGTCCTCTGCCTCCTCTCCGTGACAGCGGGGGACGCAGCTGTTTCCGTGCGGTGTGCACTCTGGGGCACCCCGTTGGCAGACAGCGCACCCTACAGCCCACCCTGCCCTGAGCGGCCTGTGCTCCCCTCCCGCAGCGTCGTGTGTGTGGGCGGGGACGGCATGTTCAGCGAGGTGCTGCACGGCCTCATCGGCAGGACGCAGAGGAGCGCCGGCGTCGACCAGAACCACCCCCGAGCCGCGCTGGCGCCCATCGCCCTCCGCATTGGCATCATCCCCGCCGGTACGCCCCTCCCCCGCTGTAGCAGCACTTACCCTCCCGTTAGTGAGCCCCAGGGCCGCTCTGGGGGAGCCCTGACCGGCCCTGGGGGAGCCCTGGGCCGCTCTGGGGGAGCCGTCCTCGGTCCCTTCCTCCGTTCCCAGAGATGGTGTCTGTGAGGGAATTTGAGCCCCGCCCTGCCCTGGGCTCTGCAGACCCCTCCCCCAGAGGCCTGCCTGTTGGGAGGAGGGGGCGGGCCCTGGAGCCCAGTCCTGGGTCAGGAAGTGCCTGGTGCAGGCTGGTGGCTTGTCAGGGTGGGTTTCTGGAAGAAGTGACTTCAGCTGACGAGCAGGAGCTGGGATTGTGGGGCAGAAGGAGCAGCAGGTCGGGGGTCAGGGGTGGTGGTGAGGGGTCGCAGAGGGACAGGCAGGCGCAGAAGCCGGGGCTGGGTCCTGCTGACCGTGGGAGCTGGGCTCCTCCCGCACGCGCTGGTTTGGCGTCTCTCCAGGAAGCACCAAGTACTTTGAGAACCCAGTGTTAAGTCGAAGAGCATGAGGCCTGGGCGTTGCTGGTGCGCGGCTCGGAGGTCCCCTTGGCAAGGGGGAGGCACCTTCCTTCCTCCCCTGCCCGCCTGCCCAGGGGTCTGCACCTGACCAGCAGCGAGCGGCTGGCGCCAGCTGTAGTAGCTCCAGGCCACCTCATGGAAGCTGCTCTCTTGACTGCGCTGTGGCGCGAGTGCTACATTACCCCTACTCGTGATTAAAGACAGGAGGCCCTGGGGGTCAGGGGGGACCCGGAGGTGCAGCCCAGAGCCCACTGTGCCCTCGTCAGGGGGACCCAGAGGTGCAGCCCAGAGCCCACTGTGCCCTCGTCAGGGGGACCCGGAGGTGCAGCCCAGAGCCCACTGTGCCTTGTCAAGCTGCGCTGTTCCGCCCTGTGCTGCCCCAGCTTCTGCGCCCTGCCCTGTCTCCCACAGGCGGTGCTGCTGGGAGCATCACTCGGGTCACCCTGTGCACCTGCCCTGGGGACCACCAGTCAGTGACGGACCTCATGAGCTGCGCTGCAAGGCCTCTGTGGGGCTCCGTACAGAGCCTCATTTTTAGGGGGCTGGCGTGACGTAACAACTTGGGGGGTCTCAGCACAAGCAAGGAGGTGACCAGGAGCAAGATCTTTTTTTTTTTTTTTTTTAAAGATTTATTTATTTATTTGAAAGTCAGGGCCGGCACTGCAGCTCACTAGGCTAATCCTCCACCTGTGGCGCCGGCACCCCGGGTTCTAGTCCCAGTCGGGTGCCGGATTCTGTCCGGGTTGCTCCTCTTCCAGGCCAGCTCTCTGCTATGGCCCGGGAGTGCAGTGCAGGATGGCCCAGGTCCTTGGGCCCTGCACCCGCATGGGAGACCAAGAGAAGCACATGGCTCCTGGCTTCGAATCGGCCGTAGTGGCCATTGGGGGTAAACCAACGGAAAAGGAAGACCTTTCTGTCTGTCTGTCTCTCTCTCTCTCACTATCCACTTTGCCTGTCCAAAAAATAAATAAATAAATAAATAAAAATAAAAAAGAAAGAGTTACACAGAGAAAAGAGAGGCAGAGAAAGAGGTCTTTATCTGCTGGTTCACTCCCCAATTGGCCGCAATGGCAGGCGCTGCACCAATCCAAAGCCAGGAGCCAGGAGCTTCTTCTGGGTCTCCCACGCGGGTGCAGGGGCCCAAGGACTTGGGCCATCCTCCACTGCTTTCCCAGGCCACAGCCTAGAGCTGGATCAGAAGTGGAGCAGCTGGGACTTGAGCCGGCGCCCATATGGAATGCCGGCACTGCAGGCGGCGGCTCTACTCGCTACGTCACAGCGCTGGCCCCAGGAGCAAGGTTTTAATGACACACCCAGGGGCACTGTCTGTTCCGGGTCCCTGTGAGGCCCTCAGCGGGAGCTCTGAACCGTGGCTGCCGGGGAACCTCGGTGCCCGAGCCCCGAGGGAAGCAGTGGCTCTTGGTCGTTAGGACCAGCACCCAGCACCCCTGTGGCGGGGTCCCCACCGACGCCGCTCCTCCGTCGTGGGTCTCCCGTGGTTGCTGACCTCTCAGAGAAGGCAAGGGCGATGGGAGGGGTCCCAGGCACCAGGTGACGCCTGTCGGCTCCGCTCGCAGCGGGGAGGCCCCACCCTGGCACAGGTGCCCTTGGTGGTGGTGGGTGTGAGCGGCTGACGGCGGCTGTGTGAGGTGCACAGGCTGTGCCGGTCTTGCTGGCTGGTATGGGTACGCACAGGCCTCTGTCTGCCGACAGCTCCTGTGCCTGGGGAACGAGTGGATCCCCCACTGCCCCTTCACGTCTGCCCCCCGTTACTCTGCTGTGGCTTCCACACTTGCTGAACACAGGGCATCTGCAGGGTGGCCCTCGGGGGCTGATGCTATGGTTTCCTTGGGGTTCCCTGATGTGGGGTCTCTGGGCCTACCGAGCCCTCCCATGCAGGCCTCGACGTGGGTTCTCTGGGCCTACGAGCTCTCCCACACAGGCCTCGTCCGTGTGGCCCCCACGGGCAGCGAGTCTGCGTTCCCTCCTCTTGGGTCTGGTGGGCAGAGCACCTGCTCGCTCTGTCTCTGTGTCCCTCTGTTTACCCCGAGACTGCCACGCCTCCACAGATTTGCTGCTGTCTGCCGTTCGTGCTCCGGTGACCCTGTTTCGGCGCCTTGTCTTTTCTGGGGGGGGGGGGGACGGGGTGTGGTCGGGTTGGCGGCCACACTGTGCAGCCTTGTTCAGGTTTGTCAGCCCTTTGTCTCTTCACTGTGTGTGCAGCGTGTCGTGCTCCGGGTTGGATGTCTCCGTGTCTGATCCATTTCTTTTTTTTTTTTTTAATTTTTTTTTTTGATAGGCAGAGTTAGAAAGAGAGAGAGAGAGAGAGACAGAGTTATAGATAGTGAGAGGCAGAGAAAGGTCTTCCCTCCATTGGTTCACCCCCCAAATGGCCGCTACAGCCGGTGCACTGTGCCAATCCGAAGCCAGGAGCCAGGTGCTTCTCCTGGTCTCTCATGGGGTGCAGGGCCCAAGGACCTAGGCCATCCTCCACTGCCCTCCCGGGCCACAGCAGAGAGCTGGACTGGAAGAGGAGCAACCGGGACAGAATCTGGTGCCCCGACCGGGACTAGAACCTGGGGTGTCGGCGCCGCAGGCAGAGGATTAGCCTAGTGAGCCGCGGCGCCAGCTCTGATCCATTTTTCCTTCACGGCTCTGACTGCCTTTTAGCAACATTCGCCCGTGGCCAGGCCGGCGCCTGTGATGCTCAGCTGTTAGAGCTTGGAAAGTGCACTGCACACATGGGGGGGGGGGGGGCGTTTGTGCGCAGGGGAAGATGGCGGACCCCCTCCTCCGCCCGGGTATGGGTGTCGCACGTGGCTGGTGGCGGGAGGGAGCCACCAGGCGAGGCGCAGGTGCCCTGAGAGCTGGCGGACGGGGTTGCTGTGGTGACAGACAGCCTGGTGTTCCCCGAGTCTGGGGGGAGTGGTCTCTGCTAGGGCCCTCTATCAGGCCTTGCCCTGAGTACATCCTCACCTCTGAACTCTGGCTCCCGCCGCGTGAGCGAGGCATAGTCTCTGGTGTGAGGACACTTGCTGCTCCGCTCGCCTGCTGCTCTCGGGAGGACGGGGCGTCCTCGGGCCCGGTGCTCAGGAGAGGACAGAGTGTCCTCGGGGCCCGGTGCTCGGGGAGGACAGAGTGTCCTCTGGCTCGGTGCTCGCGGAGGACGGGGCGTCCTCGGGCCTGGTGCTCAGGGGAGGACAGAGTGTCCTCGGGCTCGGTGCTCGGGGAGGACAGAGCGTCCTCGGGGCCGGTGCTTGGGGGAGGACAGAGCGTCCTCGGGGCCGGTGCTCGGGGGAGGACAGAGCGTCCTCGGGGCCGGTGCTCGGGGGAGGACAGAGCGTCCTCGGGGCCCGGTGCTCGGGGAGGATGGGGCGTCCTCGGGGCACAGTGCTCGGGGGGGACAGAGTGTCCTCGGGCTCGGTGCTCGGGGAGGACGGGGCGTCCTCGGGCCTGGTGCTCAGGGGAGGACAGAGTGTCCTCGGGCTCGGTGCTCAGGGAGGATGGGGCGTCCTCGGGGCCAGTGCTCAGGGGAGGACAGAGTGTCCTCTGGCTTGGTGCTCAGGGAGGACAGAGCGTCCTCGGGGCCTGGTGCTCGGGGAGGACAGAGCGTCCTCGGGGCCCGGTGCTCAGGGAGGACGGGCTCAGGGCCCGGTGCTCGGGGAGGACGGGGCGTCCTCGGGGCCTGGTGCTCAGGGAGGACAGAGCGTCCTTGGGGCCCGGTGCTCAGGGAGGACGGGCTCAGGGCCCGGTGCTCGGGGAGGACGGGGCGTCCTCGGGGCCCGGTGCTCGGGGAGGACGGGGTGTCCTTGGGGCCTGGTGCTCAGGGAGGACGGGGTGTCCTTGGGGCCTGGTGCTCGGGGAGGACAGAGTGTCCTCGGGGCCTGGTGCTCAGGGGAGGATGGGGTGTCCTCGGGGCCCGGTGCTCAGGGTTGCCAGATCCCGCCTGTTCTCAAGACTGCGAAAGTCCCAGGGCTTGAGGTTGATGCCTGAGCTGCAGCAGCGCTTGAGAGGGCTGGGAGGGGCTGGGAGGGCCTGGGAAGGGTGATGCGGGCTGCAGGAGGGGCAGGGGCGACGCCACCCCGCCCGGCTCTTGGGGACACTGTGTCTGGCCAGCGCCACGGCCAGCTCTGTGCCTGTAGACCCACGGGCATCTGAAAGATGACAGTGCCGTCCGAAGGCCAGAGAATGGGATGAGAGGAACTTGGGAGCGGCTGCTGTACATTCGGGGACAGCCTGGGCCTCGGGCAGCAGCGAGGGGGCCCTGGGTTTCTGGGAGAGTGGGGCCTGTGGCGTGCAGGTAAAATGCCCACTCTGTGCCTCACTCTGCCGTCCACAAAGACCTGAACCTGGTGGAAATCACAGGTTCGTGCTGCAGCTCTGCCCAGCGTCCGCGTCGTCCTCAGCCAGGAGGCCCTGGCCCTGCCTCCTGCACCTGCGCCCCATGGCGGACATCTAGCTCCTTCCCACGGGGTGAACTCGGGCTGTGTTGGTCCGAGCCCCGACCCCTGTGCTCCCAGTCCTCCCGAGCCACAGTGCCACAGGGCCGCGGGACAGCTGGTGACACCAGCCGCTGGTCAGGGCCCTCCCGGCTGCAGCTGTGCACCCCATGGCTGTGAGCGGCCCCTAAGGCAAGGCTGGGAGCAGTGGCTTCCTCCAGCACTGAGCGCCGGCTCGGGTTCCTCTGTGATGCTTTGTACTTCCCATGGCATCTGTGTGAGAGCCGCGAGGTCCCAGTCAGCTCCTCCTGTGTGGCCTGGGCTGCAGGGACACGGGGCGGGAGGAGGGGAGACTCCCGCTGCATTGTCCTCACTTGGGGGCATGGCTGGGTCTCTGCTGCCAGAGTTGCGGAGTGTATGGGTCACGGCCAACCGGCAGCAGAGGACGTGGGCCTGGAGGTGGGTTTGTTCCGTGGGCTGCGGTCAGTGGGCCGCGGTCAGTGGGCTCTGGACACGGTGAGGAGCTCTGGGGGTGAGCAGGGCTCTGTGGGGGTGTGGGCGTGGCTCAGGCAGTGAGTCTGCTCTCAGAATTGCTGATCCCTGTTGCCTGGGAGCCCTTGTTATAAAGATGGGGCCACGGTGACACCACGTGGCCTTCCGGGGACACGCTGATGGCACTCTAGGAGCTGGTCACTCCCGGAATCTTAAGTGTTCATTGAAAAAGTGTTTGCTTTCAGGGCTGGCACTGAGGGTTAAGCCACCCTCTGCAGTGCCAGTATCCCATGTGGGCATCGGTTCGAGTCCCAGCTGCTCCACTTCCAATCCAGCTCCCTGCTAATGCTCCTGGGAAAGCAATGGAAGTTGGCCCAAGTCTTTGGGCCCCTGCACCCATGTGGGAGACCTGGAGGAAGCTCCTGGCTCCTGGCTTTGGCCTGGCCCAGCTCCAGCCATTGCGGCCATCTGGGGAGTGAACCAGGAGATAGAAGACCTCTCTCTGTCTCTTTCTGTAACTCTACCTCTCAAAAAAATAAAATCTTTACCAACAAAAAGTTTACTTTTGGGCCCGTTTTGAAAGGGGGAGTCACCCAGCCCTTGAGTTGAGGTGAACAAAAAAGACAGTGTTAAGAATGTGCAGGTGTGCGCTCTGTTTCCAACCATCAGAGGCCAGAGGTCGGCTGCATTCAGTGGCCGAGAGCCTGGCGCAGAGGCCGCGGCTGGAGCGAGCACCCGTGATTGGGCGGACGTGTGTGTCTGGAGCCATGGACGCCGAGAGGCCCTCAGCGCTCGCCTGTGCCTGGCACCCCGTGTTCTGTTCTGGGGCTTCAGTTGGCTGCTCCCCATGCGTGGTTCTGTGTCCATGGCGGTGTTGTCCGGTGTAGACGCCGTCAGCTGGTCTATTCCGGGGCCCCTGGGCCAGGATGGGCTGTACTCAGCGCCCCTGTTAGGTGTTCGGCTGGTTCAGAACAAGCGCCTTGCGGTGTGCTCAGTCCTTGTGACCCACGGGAGACCCGGCTGCCGGCGCTCACTGCCGGAGGCCACGCTGTGGTTGCCCCGACTTGACCAACAAGGAAGCAGAGGCTGGGGGCTCCGAGTCCTGTGGCGGCCGGGGTGGCAGCCGGGGTGGCGGCTGGGGATCCGAGTGAGTGTGGTCAGCCCGCATCTCCTTGGAATGCAGCTCAGCTGCTGAACGCGGGTCCTCATGGGAAAGGGCTGCCGTTTCTCCCGTGGCCTCTGCGGTGGCCTCGCCTTGGGCACTCTCCCCGCAGGCTGCTCTGTGTGCATTCCCATGGCTGCCGTTTCTCCCGTGGCCTCCGCGGTGGCCTCGCCTTGGGCACTCTCCCCGCAGGCTGCTCTGTGTGCATTCCCATGGCTGCCGTTTCTCCTGTGGCCTCCGCGGTGGCCTCGCCTTGGGCACTCTCCCCGCAGGCTGCTCTGTGTGCATTCCCATGGCTGCTGTTTCTCCTGTGGCCTCCGCGGTGGCCTCGCCTTGGGCACTCTCCCCGCAGGCTGCTCTGTGTGCATTCCCGTGGCTGTCGTGCTCTGGGCCACAAGGTGCACCTGCCATGAAGAGTGTGGCTGGAGCTGCCCACGCTTCTCAGTGGCCCCACCCCAAGGTGGGCTTCCGGAACAGCCTCTGACGCCAGCGGGCTTGCCGAGAGCAGCCCTGGAAGGGGCCGCGTGGTGCTGTCTGCAGGCCAGTCCCTGTGCTCCTCCGTGTTCCCTCCGGGGCCTGGGAGAGGAGGAGAAGTGGGTTTCCCACTCGTGGCTGTGCCTGTCCCAGCGCTTGGTCCCACAGTGATGTGAAACCTTGTGTCCGCAGGGTCCACAGACTGTGTGTGTTACTCGACAGTGGGCACCAATGATGCCGAGACGTCAGCTTTGCACATCGTGGTGGGTAAGTCCCCACTCAGCGAGGCGGCCCTTCGAGGCCCCGAGCCCACCGCCCCTCTCTGTCGCACCTGGAACAGCAGTGTGGGCAGCGCCCGTGACCGGCCAGGCCCCAGGCCTGCCTGGCCTGGTCCACGTCCCTGGGCCCTGGCCGGCTGCCTTCCCCTGCCCTGGAAGAGCCGAGGCCCTGGCTCCGAGCTCCCACCCTGGGAAGTCATCTTCACTCAGCTCGGCTCAGCTCCTCCGGCTTCTTGGCACGGTCTTGAGGGAGGACGTGGCCCGTGGTGGGGACAGGGTCCCCTGGTGGGTGCCGTCCTCTGTGGGGAGTCTTCCTGTCTGCCACGCTCTGCTCACATCACCTTGACTTTGCGGCTCCCCCTCCCCTGGGCGCCCAGCAGTGCTGGGGCCACCCGCCATGGCCTCTGCTCTCTCTGACATGCCTGCCAGGCCAAGGGCGCTGACCCCCGTGGGCGAGGGCCACCCGTTCCCGGCCCGGCCTTGTTTGTGGTGTGGCTGCTGTCCTGAAGTCACACAGTTTGACGTCGGAACGGCCACCCCTTGGTGCTTTGTGTTTGCACCCCTCCACCCCCACCCCGTGCCTTTGCTCCTCTCCCAGCCCCCCACCCCCACCCCGTGACGCCGCCGCAGCCTCAC
This sequence comes from Lepus europaeus, assembly GCF_033115175.1. Classification (NCBI taxonomy): domain Eukaryota; kingdom Metazoa; phylum Chordata; class Mammalia; order Lagomorpha; family Leporidae; genus Lepus; species Lepus europaeus. The sequence continues at coordinate 2,565,190 of NC_084836.1, forward strand.
GGGCGCACTCTGGCGCCACCTGCTGGTGCCAGGCCTGTTTTAGTCCAGTTGTGTGGTTTGAGTGGAAGGGCCGGGCCCGGGGCCAAGGTCTGCCCAGCGCTGTTTCCCGCGGGTAGGCGAGGCTTTGACTCCGTGTCTGCTGTTCCCGCAGGGGACTCGCTGCCCATGGACGTGTCCTCGGTCCACCACAACAGCACGCTGCTGCGGTACTGGGTGTCCCTGCTGGGCTACGGCTTTTACGGGGACATCATCGAGGACAGCGAGAGGAAGCGGTGGATGGGTCTCATCAGATACGACGTCGCAGGTAACGCGGCTCTGTGCTCACACGCTGCAGCCCAGGCGCGCCCTCCCCGCGTGCCGAGGGCTGGACTCGAGCCTGCTCTGTGGCGGGACAGTCCCAGGCAAGCGGGCTGGACGCTGCCGACGGACAGGCACAGCACACTCCAGGCTGTTGGTCATCTGATCTATCGGGACAGAGCCAGCTGCCTCAGCTGCAAGTTTTAGCCGGAAACCAGTCTCCGCGTATCAGCCCGAGCGACAGGACCCTCAGCCCCAGGTGTCCGTGCGAGGGCCCGGCCCCAGCGAGGCCTCCCGTCACCGTGCTGAGGTCGGCGGGGGCTTGCTCTGGATGGGGGGCACGGACCAGTGACCCCAACAGGCAGGACCCTGCGTCCGCGAGCCGGGGCTGCTGTGGCTGTGGGGTGGCCGCGGGGTTCACTCTCCGCAGCTGAGAAAACCAGCGCCGGGCGGCCCTCGCACTCGCCCCGTCTGAGCTCGCCTCGTTCTGGGTCAGCACACAGCTTGTGTGGACACCTACACCCTGTGCGTGGGGGCGGGGTGGCTTGTGGGAACCCAAACCTGGGGACCCCCCAGAGTTCCTGAGGCAGAGGTGTGGGTGGGCCTGGAGGAGCACGCGTGTAGGACTCCCGGGTGCAGGTGGCGCCCCCGAGGCAGGCCAGCTCCCCTTTCCCTCGACCCCAGAGCTGGGATGGAGAGACCGGTGCCAGCTCGAGAGGACGGTGAGGATGGCGCCCACACGGCGCAGGGTGCGCTGCGGTTCCGTCCCGCCAGCCTCCGAGGGCGGAGGGGGACCCTGCAGAGGCCTGGGGCTCGACGTTGTTGTCGGATGGATTCCTCTGCTGTGTCATCTCAGGAATTGTGTTTATGTGGCCTCTGCTTTTATGGTTGGCTTTCGAGTAGATCTATTGATGAGAATAAATCCAAATCCTGAAACGTTAACACTTTTCTCGTAAGAGAGCGGAATGGTAACTTGGGAAGCTCCACGTAGCTCTGAGATCCGCTTACATTAAAAACTGCAGTGTGATGTGGAAATTAAAACAGGAAACACCGAAGTCCGCTGGTGCCCAAACCTGGAGTAGGAGCAGGGGCCGAGGGGGCCGGGACAGCCGTGACCCCAGCAAACCTTTGCTGCCGTTCCCTGGCTTCCCCCATAGCACCGGTGGGCTGCGCTCGGCAAGACCCCGGGGAGCTGCCCTGCTCCTTCACGTTCTCCTCTGTCCCCTGTGGGTCACCAGCACAGAGCTCGGGTCTCTCCCCTGCACCGCCTCCCAGACCCCAAGTGCGCTGTTGCTGGGGACAGGGCGGCGACGGTCAGGAAGGAGCCGTACACGGGGTGCTGCTGAGTGCGAGGCACACGGAGCAGCCTGGGCCCGTCTAGGGGCACGCAGAACCCGGGACGTGGGACGTGGGAGGGCGCCTCCGGGTGAAGCAGCCAGCCCTCCCCACTCCCTGATCCGCTTGGTGACTGTCCCGGTCCAGCAGGCCAGCTCTGTGCAGGGGACACCGGCAGCACCCGGGCCGCCCAGCACAGTGGGCCTGAGGGACTGGTGGGGCCACGCCCTGGGGCGGGAGGGGCCGGCACTGGCACCGTGAGCAGAGATCCTGCCCCACCCCCGCCCCGTGCTCCCTAGGGTGGGTTGGCACCACGTCAGTGGTGGTTTCAAAACCGAGCAGTGACCGTGGCTGTTTCTCGGGCTGCGCCCTGTCCCCAGGCGTGAAGACCTTTCTGTCGCACCACTGCTACGAGGGGACCGTGTCCTTCCTCCCAGCGCAGCACACGGTGGGGTCTCCGCGGGACGGGAAGCCCTGCCGGGCAGGGTAAGCCATTCCCGGGGGGCGGGGCTGTTGGGGGTTCACTCCTGGAAGCAAGGCGAGTGCAGAAGTCGCCACACAGGCGGAGGCAGGGATGGCAGCGGCCTGCGTGAGCCGCCTCCGTCCAGCCCCCGGCCATGCCAGACCGTGCCAGACCGTGCCAGACCGCGCCACACGGCTGCTCCTTGTGGGGTCTGCTCTGCCCTCTGGGGCCTGGTGGGTGCAAGGAGGAAAGGCCAGGCAGCCACTTCATCAACCGCGGCGCGGGGGGCCACCGCCCGGAAACGGCCCGGTGCAGCTGGACTCCGGGGTCCATGTTCTTGGCGGGAGGTGGATGTGGGGCCCTTGTCCCACCCTGGCAGAGAGCGTGCCCACTCTTGCCGCACGCTGCAAGGCGGAAGCTCTTCCTGGGTCAGGAGAGCCCAGGAGGGGACAGAAGGTGGCCCCGTGGGGGAGGGGAGTCAGTAGCAGCCAAGACACCCAGGACCCTGCCCTCGAGGCTGCTGTCGACCTGGCCAGGGCGCTCTGTGCAGGTGGGGGCATTGACAAGGACCACATCCTATAGCTGGGGCCTCCCCCTCCCCAGTACGTACAACAGTATCAGAGCAGTCTAAGAATCACAAGTAAATCCTAGCCTCCACTGCCCTGGGCTGTGTGGCCACGCTGCTGACAGTGGGGACGGGACAGTGGGGACGGGACAGTGGGGACAGTGACAGTAGAGACGGGGGACAGTGGAGAGGGGACAGTGGGGACAGTGACAGAGATGGGGGACAGTGGAGAGGGGACAGTGGGGACGGGACAGTGGGGACAGTGACAGAGACGGGGGACAGTGGGGACAGTGACAGTAGAGACGGGGGACAGTGGAGAGGGGACAGTAGGGACAGTGACAGAGACGGGGGACAGTGGAGAGGGGACAGTGGGGACAGTGACAGAGACGGGGGACAGTGGGGACAGTGACAGTGGAGAGGGGACAGTGGGGACAGTGACAGAGAGGGGGACAGTGGAGATGGGGACAGTGACAGTGGAGGTGGCAGCAGTCAGCGGCTCACTCGCCTCATCCTTTCCTTTAAAACTGGGCAGGCTCCGTAAGTGAGGAGGCCGTGACGTCCGAGCGGTGGAGCAGGTGCTGCCCTGTTGGACAGCGTGAGGATCTCAGTCCCTGGGCCCAAAGCCGCACTGCAGCTGCCGGCTGAGTTCCGACTTGTTCATTCACTCGTTACTGACAAGGACGGACAGCCATCACGTCGTTTGTTATCTGAAAGTGAATGAGCGTCACCTGGGCACCTGTGGCTGGAACTGGTGCCCGAGCCGTGTGTCCCAGCGGTGCCATGGCCGTCTCCAGGGCGACACGTGGCTCGGGCTCTGACGCGCTCGTGTGTTTGGGGGGACGTGGTGATTCTGTGAGGGCTAGAGTAGACCTCACTTGGAGGATGCAGCTTAGCATACCAAAGCAGCACTTCCGGTTGAGCCTTCGGAATAGACATTTTATTATGCGGAAAGAGGACTTTCCTGTGTGCCAGGCTCGTGCGCCACACGGTTAACCGAGCGGCGGTCGTGCTCCTCTCCCAGGTGCTTCGTGTGCAGGCAGAGCAAGCAGCAGCTGGAGGAAGAGCAGAAGGCGGCACTGTACGGCCTGGGAGACGCCGGTAATGCCACGCGGCCGTGGGGCCTGCCCCCTCCCTCTCTCCTCGTTCTGCCTCGCGTCCCGCGTCCACTTTCTCTCTGCTCCGGGCAGCACGCGTCTGTGCCACTGCCCAGGCGTTGGCGGTGCGGCCCACCCTCCTGCTCTGGGACGCAGGGTCGGCGGAGAGGCCCCTCCGGCCTCCCCTCTCTGCACGGCGGCCGCGGCCCCGTGTGCCATGTGCCGACGAGCGCCAAGGCTGCTTGCCCACAAAACCTCATTTCTGGATACTGACATCTCAGAAAATTTTTAGCAGAAGTTCTTGTGATTTCTTTCAACTGTTTAAGAATGTGAAGGCCGCCTGTAGCCCTGAGCCCTCACACAGACAGACGGCAGAAGTGGCTCGCGGACTCCGCGCGTCATGCGCCGGGGCAGCACACACGAGCCCGCCCTGGGCAGCGGCCCTCCGTCGGGAGCCCTCAGGTCGTAACCTTGGGCCTGCTTCTCTCTCCTCAGAGGAGGTGGAGGAGTGGCAGGTGGTCTGCGGGAAGTTCCTGGCCATCAACGCCACCAACATGTCCTGTGCCTGTCCCCGGAGCCCCCGGGGCCTCTCCCCGGCTGCCCACCTGGGAGACGGGTCCTGTGACCTCATCCTCATCCGGAAATGCTCCAGGTTCAACTTCCTGCGGTTCCTGGTCAGGCACAGGAACCAGGATGACCAGGTGGGTAGGGCGCGGCCGTCCCCAGCTCGGGGCCCCTGGACCCCACAGTGCAGTCAGGATGGAGCTGTCCGCTCTGCTGCTCGTCAGTTACTCCGTGCCGCTTCACTAAAGGACCTACGTCTCTGACCACACACACGCAGGGGTGCCCCCTTTCCATCGGCCAAAAATGTCAAATGGAGAATTCCAGAAATACAGTCGGGTACAATGAGATGGAGAGACCGACGCAGACGGCGCCTGTTCCCGGCGTCACTGTCACATCACAGCCCCTGCAGGCTCCTGCTGTGCCCGGCTGATAAACTTGGCCCCGAGTGGTGTGCATGGGAAGAGCCCAGCACAGCCAAGGCGCTCCTGAAGCGCGCCCCTTGGGTACCGGGGATGCCTGTCACCACCCTCCTGTGAAACAGAACAAGGCGAGACAGAAGGTGACTTGCAGGTCACCTTGATGAAATGGACGCTCAGAACCCCGGCGTCCTTGTAGGTCCCAGGGAGAGACAGACCAAGTCCAGTAGCACGGGGGACGGGGGCTATTTTTTTTTTTATATAAAGTTTTTGTTTTTTATTTAAGAGAGTTTCTATCTGCTTAAATGGCTGCAACAGCCAGGGCTGGGCCAGGCCAAAGCTAGGAGCCTAGAGTTTCTTCTGGGTCTCCCACATGGGTGCAGGGGCCCAAGCACTTGGACCATCTTCTACTGCTTTCCCAGGCCACAGCAGAGAACTGGATTGGAAGTGGAGCAGCCGGGCCTCAAACCAGCGCCCATATGAGATGCTGGTACTGCAGGTGGCGGCTTTACCTGCTACACCACAGCACCAGCAAGCTGAAATTTGTGATCACAGTTTAATTTTTTTTTTTTTTTTTTTTTTTTTTTGACAGGCAGAGTGGACAGTGAGAGAGAGAGAGAGACAGAGAGAAAGGTCTTCCTTTGCCGTTGGTTCACCCTCTAATGGCCGCCGCGGTAGCGCGCTGCGGCCGGCGCACCGCGCTGTTCCGATGGCAGGAGCCAGGTGCTTATCCTGGTCTCCCATGGGGTGCAGAGCCCAAACACTTGGGCCATCCTCCACTGCACTCCCTGGCCACAGCAGAGAGCTGGCCTGGAAGAGGGGCAACCAGGACAGGATCGGTGCCCCGACCGGGACTAGAACCCGGTGTGCCGGCGCCGCAAGGCGGAGGATTAGCCTGTTGAGCCACGGCGCCGGCCGATCACAGTTTAATTTTAATGAAGCTTTGCTCTTTGCTTCTCAAATAAATGATTAGAGAGCAAGCTCCCTCCCAGGGGCCGGTGCTGTGGCGTAGCAGGTAAAGCCGCTGCCTGCAGCGCCTGCGTCCCATATGGGCGCCTGTTCAAGTCCTGACTGCTCCACTTCTGATCCAGCTCCCTGCTGTGGCCTGGGAAAGCAGTGCAGGATGCCCCAGTGCTCAGGCCCTGCACCGACACGGGAGACCTGGAGGAAGCTCTGGCTTTGGACTGGCCCAGCTCTCAGCGTTGCGGGCATTTGGGGAGAGAACCAGCGGATGGGCGGTCTCTCCCTCTACCTCTGCCTTTCAAATAAATAAATACATCTTTAAAAAAGGGTGAGCAAGGCCAGCGCCGTGGCTCACTAGGCTAATCCTCCGCCTGTAACGCCGGTACCCCGGGTTCTAGTCCCGGTCGGGGTGCTGGTTCTGTCCCGGTTGCCCCTCTTCCAGGCCAGCTCTCTGCTATGGCCCAGGAAGGCAGTGGAGGATGGCCCAAGTGCTTGGGCCCTGCACCTGCATGGGAGACCAGGAGAAGCACCTGGCTCCTGGCTTCGGATTGGCACGGAAAAAAAAAAAGCGAGCAAGCAAGCACCCGTGCATTGGTTCATTCTAGAGATGCCTGTGGTAGTGAGGGCTGGGTCAGAAACCAGGAATTCCACGCAGGTGTCACACGTGGGGAGCCTTCATCTGCAGCCCCTCAGGGAGCTCATTAGTAAGAAGCTGGGGCTGGGGGCGGAGCTGGGGCCAGGTAACTGCTAAGTGCCTGCCCCGAACGTTTGGGGTTTTTAACCTGTATCATACTTAGAGTGTAGTCCAGTGTTAATTTTTGTGGCTTTTAAAAAAGTGCTTGACTTAAAAAGATGGAAAGCCATACCAGTCACTAATTTACAACCAGAATTCCGTGGAAAGTGCTCGGCCCCCTGGCTGGGCTGTGGTTTCCGGAAGTGGCGGAAGTGATGTGATGAGCACCTGGCGGGGGCACCCTCCCCATGCCTCCACGGGGAACCGAGTTCCACCCTCTCCCCTGCAGTTCGACTTCACCTTCGTTGAAGTTTACCGGGTGAAGCGATTCCACTTCACGTCGAAGCACGCCGAGGGCGAGGATGGCGACCTGCAGGAGCGAGCCAAGCAGCGGTTCGGGCCGCTGTGCAGCGACAGCCCCGCCTGCTGCCGCTCGGCCGCCAAGAGCTCCTGGAACTGCGACGGGGAGCTCCTGCACAGCCCCGCCATCGAGGTCAGGTGAGCGTCCCCCGGCCCGAGGCCCCGGGCTCGAAGCCCCTCGGTCCCGGTGCTGCTCAGCCACCGGCACCGGGCTCTGCCCTGGCAGTCCTCCTCCTCCTAAGGATCTCAAAACCAAACCGATGGAACCTCTTGGGTTAGGAGTGCGTGTCCCTCACTCGGCACCTGCTGCCCCTCCCCCCCTGGCCCCTTGCTGGGGCTGGAGGTCAGCAGTGTGTGGGGAGGGCGCGGGCTTCAGCCAGGGCTCTGTCTCCGCAGGGTCCACTGCCAGCTCGTTCGGCTCTTTGCCCGCGGCATCGAGGAGGAGCCCAAGCGAGAGGCGCACAGCTGAGACGCCGTCACGCGGCAAGTGTGACGGTTACCAGGACACCGACTGCAGCCTGATCACGGCGATAGATTCGTTTAAATGTAGAAATTTATTTTTGATAGCCAAATCTGTCTTAGGAAAAGTCCCTTTTGTCAGCCACTCGCTGTCCCTCTCGGGCTGTGTCACACAGGCTTGACCCGGCGGTGGCTTCCCCACGGTGATTATAGGGACTTTAGGCCGAGACCCACTGTGTGACGGCTCGGGACCAGGTTCTGGGGAGGAGCAGCTTCTCTCCACCCTCGACCGCCATCCTCCGAGCTGCGATCCTCACTGTGGGCTGCAGCACCGGCGGGCCACACGGGGACAATCCGGCTGGGCGGGGGCTCCGGAGACCACGGGGGAAGGGTTATAGCAGAGCTGGGAAACACGGCAGCGTGTCCATCGGGAGAGAGTGGATCCAGTGTTGGCGCCACACCTAGCCCCACGGTGGTGTCCCCAGGACACCACGGGGCAGCCCGGCTCTCTGCACTCGGCACGCCCGTCCCCGTGCTGTGGTTACTGACGCCTCGTTCCTGGAGATTCGAGCCGTGTACGCGGTGCCGTCTCTGCTGCCCGGGTCCTGCTGGGTGTAGACTGACGCGTCCTGTGACGTGTGTAACACGGGCTTCCCTGAATGCTCTGACCCGAGGGGCGGGGGCGGGGGGACTTGACTGTTACCAGTAGCGCCGTGCCTGCCGCGGCCCGTGCAGCACACGCCGTCTCCCGCCTCTCCTTCAGAGCCACCCAGGCGGGGCAGCCTGCACGTGGTTTGTTACCGAGGGAGGGGGGATGGCCCGGCTGCTTCCCTTCGGCTTTGGGCCTGGGTTGGAAGACCACAGACCCAGCACCTGAAAGACAGTGTGGCCCCCGGACCCGCAGCACCGTCCCAGGCTGCTCCCGTGGGGCGGGGAGTGCGGGAACCGGGCAGCTTCGTACGCTTTCCCCAGAGACCCCTGAGTCTGCCCTGGCCCTGGGGAACGAGGCCGCTGCCGACTCGAGAGACAGGGACCAGGCAAAGCAGGCCCTGGTGAGACTCTTCCCCTGTGCCTGTCAGAGCTGCACACTGGTGCTGTTGCTGGGGCCCCGGGAACGTGGGTCCTGGGCAGGGGGCGGCCCGCACGCATTCCCATGGAACCTCAGCTCCTGGACCTCGGGGTGCTGGTTGGGTGGCAAGCATGGCCCCAGCCGGTGCTGGGACTTGCCTGGCAGCTCGCAGCACACTGCAGGCGGGCAGCGCGGGTCCCGGTTCGGGGTAGGCCTGCGGTCAGCCATTCCCGCGAGCCCCTGTGTGAGTGGGAGACACAGAAAGGATGGCTTTGTTCTTTCTGATCTTGCTGGTTTCAAGATTAGAAGGTGGCGTATTTGATCTGAAATGTTTGAAAAGACAAAATAAAACTACTTTGGGCAGAATTTGGCATTTTCTTCTACACAGTCCATGAAAAGGCACAGGTGCAGCTAAGGCACACGCTCAGCCAGCCCCCAAAGCTTGCACTGGGCCCAGGGCCCCGTCGCCTGATGACCGCTGACCCTCGAGGGACGGGATCTTTGCTCGATGTCCAGTCGGCTGACAGAGATTGGTTCCCAGGTGGAACAGTGAACGCCAGGGCCAGGGCTGGCAGAGGACGCAGCCTGGCTTGTGCTACAGGAGGCCCGGCGTGGACTCAGCGCTGTCAGGGCACAGTCACAGAGGCACAAGGACCACGCAGGCAGCCCCACACCTCCCTGCAGGGCCCCACCACGCCCACGCCCACACCTTCTGTTCACATGAGAGATGGGGCTCCCACCTGCTGGCTCGCTCCCCAGGTGCCTACAGCCGGCAACTCAGTCCCTGTCCCCTCCATCTCCCCTGCCCCCCTGGGCGCTGGGCTGGGCGTCAATCAGGCTTCAGCCTGCCGGGCACAGCCCCCGCACCTGCCGGGCTTTATACATTCCTCGACCCACTCGTTTATTGCACCCACCAAACCCTACATCCGAGTTGCTAGGGAGACTGTGACGAGGACTGCAGGCCCAAGGGCACAGAGCTTGATTTTCCTGTGCGCTTCGTCTGACCCCCAACTCCCCCCACCCCCACGCCATGGTGACCGACCTCACCTGTGATCTGTAGCTGGAAAGGCCCCAGGGCCTCTGCTGGAGCTAGTAGCTCCCCTCTATTCTGAGGGCTCCCCTGGCCACCAGGCAAAGCCAAGAGAAGCCCTGGGAGATGCGTCCTGGGCTGCAGGGGAGAGAGGTGCTCTAAGACGGTCATCAGAGGGGGCTTTGTGACACAGGCGGGCACGGGCTGCCTTCCTGACCGCAAGCAAATTGGAAGGCGCTTAAAGCAGGCTGAGGGCTGGGCGGAGGCCGGAATCCCCAAAGTGTACCACGTGGGGCCTGGGAACCCCTCTGCCTCCCCTGGACCCCGCGGCACCTGCTGTGTGCTCGCACCCCTGCAGCCTCTCTGCCTCCCTGACTAGGGGAGGAAGGCAGCGAGCAGGATGGAGCACGGGCAGCCCCGTGCTGAGCAGGGGCAGAGCTGGGGCACAGGGAGATGAGACAGATGAGGGCAGGACAGCACGAGTGTGAGGCACCCTTGTCCCTTCAGGGTCACAGCCCGGCATCCAGCACAGCCTGCAGTGGACGGACGGACGGACGGACGGACGGGTGGTGGATGGATGATGGGCGGGTGAACAGGAAGAGACTGCAAATGACTGACCTTGCAAGGCCATGCTCCCGAGCTTGCCGCCTGGCCGCCTGGCCCGGTCTGTGCCTCCTGGGGGCTCCCAGGCGCTGGGGCCCAGGAGGCCACGCCTCTTCAGGTGCACCTGACTCCAGTGACTTGAGAAGGCAGGCAGGTCCAGAGCTGACATCTTCCCTGGCTGAGCCAGTGTCACTGGGCAGCCTCAGCTGAGCAGGGCCCAGGCCTGCACCACAGCCCCAAGGCACTGCCCAGTCTCCAGAGAACCCACCGCCCCCAGCCCAGTGCCAACCCTGGGCACACCTCCCTGCCCTGCCCTCCATCCTGTGGGACCCAGAGCCTGCCTCCTGCCCCCAGACTGGCAAAGCCTGTGCCCAACAGTGTCCCCCTCGGCCCCACCCAGTGCCCACTGCCCGGGCACCCACTTGCCTGGCAGCCATGGTGTCTGGACCCCTGGCACTGTCCAGCGCTGGTCACCACAGGCACCCCAGCTGCCCACAAGCCTCACACGACCATGCCAAGCAACCGGAGGGCCTGAGCCTTAGCACAAAGCGCTTTAGGTTTATTTAAATAAAAATTATAATTTATACAAGACTTTTTCTTTTAACAAGGTATCCTTAAAAATGTTACAGAGGGTTTTTTTTTTTTTTTTTTATCGGTTCTTCAGAATTCTGTTGCACAGGAATCACACTGGTAACGACTATGTACAGATCCAAGACAGACCAGAGCGCCAGCCGTGGCCAAACATCCATCCCAGTTCATGATTAGTCGCAGGATGGAGTCTGCCCAGATTCACCCAATTCCACAAAAGCCGTGGATTCCCGCCAACGGGGACCTGCTCCGCTCCTGGCCCCCTGGGACCCCAAAAACGGGCCTGCTGCTGGCCAACCTGGGGCGGGCCCTGATGCCCCACCCCCCAGTGTGTGGTCAGTTTTCATCTCCCTTTCTCTTTAAAGGGACTCAAACTTAACCACCTGCCCTGCTGAATAACCCCCACCCCCCTGTGCTTGGGACGATTTTAGTGCCTTACGAAAGGCACAGACCCGGAGACCCCGGGCCCTGGGGAGAAGTGTGTCACCCTGGCAGCCATCCCTGGGGACAGGTCAGGCCCACCTGGTGTTGCCTTAGCCACCCAGGGGCTTCCCGGTGGGCTGCGTCTCCCCAGGTGCACCGAGAGCGGACTCGCTGCTTAGCCAGGGTCCCATCTCCATTTACGAGGCTGATGTGCAGAATCTTCTGGAAGACTGGCAGCTGTGCGGCCAGGACGTGTGCGCAGTCTGGCCGCTGGGTGTGCGTGCACCCCCCATCCCCGGCGAGTGACCCCCGGCCCCTGTGAGAGGCTGACCTGGGCCCACGCCACAAGTCTCCCCACCCTGGATGAGGATTGGGGAGCAAAGGTACAAATCACATCTGAAAAATGATACAAAAATAAGAAAAACAGCTTGCTCTCTGTAAAAAATAGAATCTTCTGTTTCTTCAAAAAACAATCTAGTGACAGCCAAAGGACTGGGGACAAGCGGAAGGCGTGGGAGGGCCCCAGCGTGGAGACGGGCAGAGCGGGAGGTGCCCGCGCCGGTCTCCGCGCCGGCTCCTGCTCACGGCAGAGCCACCTGCAGACGCCCCAGGATAAATCGGTCACACGTGCTCCCACTGGTGGCCATCTCCCAGCGCTCGGCCACTCCCCAGAGCCCGTGGGGAGGGTGCTCCAGCCCCCACCCCAGCCACCCCCAGGGCTGCTGCCGGGGGCGGGGTCTTGAGCACAACCAAAGCTCAGCGCACCCCCAAGAGCCCCCTCAGTGTCCCCCTGGGCTTGTCCAGAGAGCACAGGGGGACAAAGCTGTGCCTTCACCCTTTGGCTACCGACTCCAGGGTCCCCTCTGGAGAGGCCGGATTGGGGGAGGGCCACCCAGCATGCCCAGAGCTCCCAGCAGCCTCTCTGCTCCCACAAAGGTGCCCCGCCCCACCCCCACACTACAAGGACAGCAGGAGGAGGGTTGGGCTGGTTCGTCTCTTGGCGGGCAGTCAGGGCCTCCATGGGGCTCCTCACCGCTTCTTAACCCCAGGAGGAGGGGCCCGCCACGTGCCTCGGCTATGGCTTTGGTGGTGGAAGAACTTCTGGTCTCTGGAGAGCCTGCAGGGTGACCCTCCCCTGCCCCCCAGGCTGGGCCGGAGGACACGGTCATGTGCTTGACAAGGCCAAGGCAGTGCGTGGCCACAAGTCCTGGAGCTCCTCTGCCCACCTGGTGTCACTCGGGCGCCTGCGGCGCCTTGCCCGGGCACCACCATGGGGAGCCCCAGGCCCCTCGTGCCAGGTCCGTAGAATGCAGGGATCGACAACCAAAACCGCAGGGCAGGGGAGTTATTGCCGAAGGTCATGAGGACATCCAAGGTTCTTCCACGACCGGAGTGTTTCAGAGCCCCCGCCACGCCCCGGGGAGTCAGTGCTAGCTGTCGCCTCCGGCGGCCGCTGCTGCAGTAATCTTCATGTACTGGCTGAAGATGGTCTCGAACGCTTCGTCCCTGTGCACCATGGCGCCGAACACGAGCGGCTGCCAGGGAGGGAGCGCCGGCGGTGAGCGCCACAACCGAGCCCCGGGCCAGCCCGTGCCCTCCTGAGGCCCCCCCTCCCCCGTCACCTGGGCCTCGGCTCCCTCCAAAGGCTGGGATCTCCAGACACCAGGTGGGTGTTGCCACAAGGGACGGAGGGGGCTGTGCCCAAACCGCCCGGCCTCTAGCTCCGAACTCGTCGCAGCTAAGCCCCAAGCCACCCCAGCCCCTCAGCCACCTGCAAGGCACCCACCTTCTGGGTGGATGGCGTCGACACGGCGATCCCCATGCCCGAGCCCGGGAGGACAGACAGGACTTTGTACTGGAAGAAACATGACAGCCGTCAGCATGGGTCTTGCCGGCACGACCCAGAGGGCCTGGTGGGCCCCGGCCACAAGAGCAGAAGAACCCGAGTAACCTCGCCCCTCGGGCTGAGAGCAGAGCCGCCCGGGGCCTGTCCCGTCCTGCGCCAGCTGCCAGCCGGAGCCCAGGGAGGGCCGACCCCGAGGACGCCGCATGTGGGGCAGGGGCCCTGAGGACGCTCACTCCAGAGCCTGGCACCCATGGGGCACCCTCAGTGCCGCCAGCATCCTGACCACGAGTGCGCACCATTTCTCCACAGGGGGAGGGAGGGGGCGGTCCCCCACAGTCCAGGGGGCGGGCGGTGGGGGGTGCACCCACAGGCATGTTCCTTGTGCCGAGCCACACCGGAATTCGGTTAAGAAGCTCCTGGAGCACTGGAACCTCCTGTGTCCCACGCTAAGCCACACCCGTGGCAGCAGCCTGGGCCCTGGGGTAGCAGGGGTGGTGGGCACAGCAGAGCCCACCCGTAATGGAGACACAGACCTCACTGGCCCCTCTCCTCATCTGTACCACAGGAGCCACAGTGTCACCCCACATGGACGTGGTACCCCGACGGGGGCTCCGCGTGAGCCCTCCACAGACGAGCCCTGCTCTGGGCAGCAGCAGCTTCCAGATGGACGCCCCCCCCCCCCAGCTCCAGGCTGCACTGCACCCTGGGAAACCCTCACGCTCCCCTCCTGAAACCCAGGGGTCAGCGGGCGCCCACCTTCTGGATGTCAGTGATGTCCACCAGCTTGATGACCTTGTTCCTCTTGGAAGACCCGGATTTGGAGCTTTCAAAGCACAGGTAACTAGGTGGGGGCGACGGGAAGGGGACGATGCAGCGAGCGAGGTGGGGCGTGGCCCCGGCCCCCCGGGAGGACCCCTCCCACACCATTTCAAAACCACAGGTGCTGAGCTAAGACTGGCTCTCAACACGGGATCTCCCACAGGAGATGCGGGAGCCCCTGAGGCCTGGCTGGGGGGCTCCAGGCACAGAGGGAGGCTTCCCAAGGCGCTGGGGCAGGCAGCCCCCAGCCCATGCGACACTCACTTCTCCGTCACGTACAGGACCCCGTTCCTGATGTAGTCGGTCGGCATCTTCCGGTCCCTGTTGATGAGGCAGCAGCGCCAGCCGCTCTCACACACTGCCCAGGAGAGACCCAGCCTGTGACGTCGGCCCCCCCTGCAAATGCCCTGGAGCCCATCAGCACGGGTCTCCCCGTCACGGAACGTCCCGGCGCGAGCGCAGGAACCCATGGGGGCCTTCCTTGTGCGGGAAGCTGAGGTCGCATGGCGGTGCCCGACACGCCACACTGCAGCCAGCAGCCGCAGTGGCCACCTGACCCTAGGCCAGCCCGGAGCGTGGGGGTGCAGCAGAGCACAGGTTCCCCACCCCCCAAGCCCCAAGGCTCCCGCTGCAGGGGGCAAGGCAGGAGTTTCATGCGAGGCCCTTCCTGGAAGGCAGGCCACAGACCACCTGCCACGAGACGGCTCTAGCGCCACAGATGGCCAGAGGGCCAGGGCCTGTCTGGGCTGGGACGCAGGCCCCAGAGCTGACGCGGGGCTCCCTCCAGCCCCTGGGCACCCACGTGTCTGCTGGGGAGGCAGGGAGGCCAGGGCCGCCCTGTCCCCGTGCCCGGCCAGGCCGCAGGCCCACCACACGCACCTGCCAGTGGCCGCTCGTTCTCGGTCAGGTTAAAGATCTCGTGGAAGTTGCCCTTCTTGGTGGTGTGGCAGCGACCGGACTCTTCGTCCTTGCTCAGGCCGGCCGGCGCACTGGACACGTAGCTCCGAGACGTGGCCGTCTGCAGCTGCCCACGGCACATGAGGCCCCAGTCAGGCCCTGGGCAGGGAGACTGGCCCACAGGCCCCCCAGCCACACTGCTGCCACTTCTGGCCACTGACAGACACCAATGCCCCTTGGGCAGGCTCTGGGCCAGCCCACACGGCGACACCCCGCCCCCCAGCCCCGCCAAGCCCACGTGGTCCTCGTGGGCCGCGATGGCTTCAGCGTTTCAGGAATCAAATCCAGCCATGGGATAGGCCACAAAAGAAACCACAGCACAGCACAGGCACGGCATTGGCTCACAGCAGGCCGAGGGGCTGCACACAGACACCGTACCTTGTCATGCCCAGACAGCTGGCCAAGAGGGAGACAGCAGACACACGTATGACCAGGACAGGACACAGAGTGAGTGGGCTCGGGGGCGGGAGGGCGGTCACAAGTGGGAGGAGCCTCGCAGCCTGAGGGGAGGGCGCCTCGGCCCTTGCTCTCTCCTCCCCTCGGTGGCCTGCACTAAGCAAACTTGAGCCCGGGAAAGACCCTGCCCCAGCCACCCCAGGGCCGACGGGCCCCTGGTCTCCTCCCTCACGATGGGGTGGGGCAGGGGCTGCCTGTCTCTGGGGCAGCGTCCGTCTGTGGGCCAGGTCATCAGGCCAGCTGGGCTCAGCTTCCCGACAAGCTCTGCTGTGTGGGACCCCCAGGGCACCCGTGGGTGGGTCCTAAGAGGACACCCACACACAGAAGGTGCTTCAGGCCCCCTTCCACTTGGAAGCCCTCCTGGGCCTACCCAGGAGCCCCGCTGGGACTAGAACTTCCCCTCCCACCCGAGGAACCCCAAGATCACCCACGTCCTGGCTCAGGGCCCTGGGCCCAGTGTCCACAGGACTCATGACTGGCCTGGGCCCTTCTCGGGGGCTGCTTGGCCTCAATGTCTGAGCCTTTCAGTCAGGAACAGAGCGAGGTGGTTACCCCCGTCTCCAGGCTCTGGCTCTCAGCAGCACACCCTCCTGCCCCGAGCCTGGCTCCGTGGGGACCCCCAGCCCAGCCCAACTGCCGCCCATGGCAGTGTGGTCCCAGCAGAGGGCAGGAGACAGCAGGGGACAGTTTCTCGATGCTTTGAGTTGGCGGTTTCAAGGCCACCCCCCAAAATGTGAGAGCTGCCCACTTCCCAAGGTGCCGGGAGGGACAGGTGGGGCTGGGGCTCACCCTGCGGGACACGGCGTTGCCGGAGCGCTCCTTGAGCTGGGGGTCGGTGGGCAGGCTCTTCCAGATGATGTAGGGCGTGTCGTACCTGGCGCGCAGCCGCGGGCAGCGCTTGAAGATGAAGTCGATGAGGAAAAACTTGATGCCCGCGTAGAGCCCTGGAGGGGACAGAGTCCCGCTTTGTCCAGAGCTCCACGGGGGACAGGGAGAGGCCAGGGCCCCTGAGCAGACCCCATGGCCCTGGCGTCACGCATGCAGAGACATGCCCGTGCACGTCATCTCCGTGGCCCTGAGGTCTGACCCCGGCCACAACGCAGGAACTCCCACGAATTCCCACCGCACCGCGGTGACAGGGAGCGTGCTCCGGTCAGCGGCTCTGCGCCGGCCCAGGTGCCCGTAGGTGCTACTGGTACGGGTTTTTGTCTTTGTCCCCACAGAACACGGGCCCCCAGCCTGCTGCCCCCAGGGAGACCAAGCACTGCCCCCAGGGGGACACAGCACTGGGATGGGAGGCCACTGCCTCGATGTCCCTGCTCGGGCCCAGGGGGGCCTGTGCCGGCTCCAGGCTGGGACACGGAGTGGCTCGGGACACACTGGGTACAGCTCCCTGGGGATGGACCATGACCTTGGCCTCGTGGTGCCTCTCTCAATTTCTTAATGTGAGCAGGGCCACCCAAGGGGCTGGACACAGCTCAGCTCTCTGCTTCCCCACTCTGCTGAGGCCCCCCGCTCAGGCTCGGGACCTCTCCCCACTCCAGGGTCTCAGGGGCCACTCCTGCAGTCGGATCCGTCACAGCTGCCGCTCCCAGCTCAGCCCACTCCAGCCAGGCTCCAGGGGCTGCTGGATGTTCCCACTCGGGCCAAGCCAGCACCCTCCTTCACCCCCTCCCCGGCCCCTCCTCCCCTCCCCTCCAGGCCACCACCCGGGTTCCCCGTGGCCTCTCTCTGCCCTCCTACACCAGCA
This sequence comes from Lepus europaeus, assembly GCF_033115175.1. NCBI lineage: Eukaryota > Metazoa > Chordata > Mammalia > Lagomorpha > Leporidae > Lepus > Lepus europaeus. The sequence continues at coordinate 2,581,980 of NC_084836.1, forward strand.
CCCACAGCCTGAGCCCAGTGCAGCCAGGAGCTCCCAGATGGGCTCCCAGACGGTCATCAGCCCCACGGTCTGAGCTTCCAGGCGAGGGCCGGGCCTGTGCATTCAGACCCGGGGCAGACAGCGCCACTCTGCACACCTGGCCCCCGATCCCCGCCAGATCGCACCGTCATCTCTCAAGCCTCAGCTCTCCACTGGCACCTGCTGTGGGCGCCACTGCCTGTGCGGCCAAGCCAGCAGCCCCTTAACCCCTCCCCCCTTGCCCATCTGCCTGCCTGCAAACCCCTGGCTCTGCCTCCCCAGCAGCTCTGACCCCCCACACCCACTCCCACAGGCCACACCTGCCCTCTGTCTCACCCACCAACAGATAAACCAGCAAGAAGCACAAACCCAGGTAAGTGCTGGGAAGGGCACGTGCCCAGTGACGAGAAGGAAACGAACTCTGGCATCCACTCTGGGTGGCAGGGACAGAGCCACAGGAAGCCACCAAGAGGGCCCGTCCACCCCTGGGACCTGCCACCCGGCCCGGCCACGTCCCACAAGGAGCCCGGGTGAGGCGCTCCTACGAGCTCCTGCTGTCGCTGGAACTCGGCTCCGTGATTTCCTTGGGGACTGTCCCTCCTGCTGCTGTGAGGTCAGGGCGGACGTGAGCGTCCACCAGCACTGCCCCAACTGCTTCTCTGAGCGAGCCTGCAAAGCCTGGCCTGGCCTGAGGACTCCGGCACCAACTGTCCCCCAGCCCCCATCTCCACCGCTCATGTCCCGGGAAAAGCATCCTTGGTGAACCCCGCAATTCCGACCTGGCCCAGGGGGACAAGGCCCGCAAGGCCCAGCTCCTTGTGGTGTCCACTCCCTAAGCTCCAGTCCCCGCACAACCCGGTCCTCCCCGCCAGCTTCCAGGAGACCAACTGGAGACACAAGTGCTTCAGGCGCACTTGAACTTGGCCTCACACGGCAGCTACCACCCAGCTCGCTGCACCTCAAACCGGGCTCTCGGCCCCACCCCAGGCCCACCAGCGCTTGGAGACTCCAGCTGCAGGCACCCAGCGTGGGTCCCCGAGGGACGGGTGGACGGGTCCACGGGCACGACAGGAGCCAGGGGCCCGAGAAGCTGATGGCGCCTCTGCGTGCCTCTGGTTTTCCGCCCGGCTCTTCCCCAAACGCTCCGGCAAACAGCAGAGGACGGCAGGCCAGGGTGAGGCCGGGCCCTCTGAGCCTGCGCGCCGCGCCTTACCTACAGCGAGCCCCACCAGGCGGTAGGGGAAAAAGCAGGAGGCCAGGAAGGCAGCCCACAGCGCCACATACAGCTTCTGTGTGATCTCGGGCTGGACCCACATGAACAAGCTGTGGGGGAGACGGGGAGGTCAGGCGGGGCCGGGCCGGGCGGGGTGGGGGTGTGTGCGTGCTCATCAATCACTCACTTCTTGATCTTCTCCAGGATGTCCGCCATCTTGCCAAACAGGTTCTGCGCGAAGAAGAAACCGGGGGCGGCCATCAGTCACGGCGACACGCCAGAAGGGTCTGGGGCCCTGCTCACTGGAGACCCAGACCACGTCTGGATTTCCGCACAAGGCCCGGCCCACCAGCCACAGATTCCACCGGGAGAGCACCCTGTCCCTCAGGGTCGCTGGTGATGACCGCCCACCAGACCGGTGGAGTGTCCAGGCCTGGAGCCCAGGCGTGCTGCCCGGGCCCACCACGGGCACTGGACAAAGCGGGAGACGCCGAGGGCCTGGACCGGCGCGGTACCTGAGCTTTCTGGGCCACGTCCAGCACGAGCTGGAACTTCTCCGACACCGTCAGGTCCTCCTTCGGGGGTTCCTTCAGTTAAAGGGGAGAGAGAATTTCCAGCGGAACCTAACGGCATGCAGGCTCCCAGCCCCGGCACCTGTGGGTCGCCCTGATGTCCCTGCATGACCAGGAGAGTGGATGCCCAGAGGCGGCCTGCAGGGGCTGAGCCAAACTCTGACCCATCCTCAGGGCACCTGCGCCCCCCTCCCCCTTACAGGCGGGAGACCGAGGCCCACCCCATCCCAGTGCGCGTCCACTCATTGAGCAAGGAGCACTGAGCAGGCTCAGGGCTGCGGCCGTCCCTGGCCGTCTGCACGTGGACGACCTATTCAGACCTCAGACGAGGCTGCGATCCGCCCCGCTCGGCCCCGCCCACGAATCTCCCTCTGGAGCAAACAGCTGCACAATTTTTGGCTTTTCCAGCCATGCGGTCTGGGTGCAAAAGCAGCCACGGCAGTGTGCAGTGTGCGCCGAGCAACCACTGATCAACCAGGCAGCGGGGAGGGCGTGGGCAGAGTCCTGCGTGAAAACACAGCTGCTCGTCCAGCCCTGCTCGCCTCCCACCCGGCCCCTCGGGTCAGCACGGCCAGCCAAGGCCGCCCGGGCAGGCCACGGGCTTCGCCTACAACCAGGCTTGGGCGGGAGGTGGTACACTCCCCGCCCCACCGGCCAGGGCTCCTGGTGGGGTCCACACAGGCTCAGCTGAGACCTCCACGAGGCCTGACCCGGCGGAGACGGACGAAGGGACCCTCTGCCTCCAGGACTCACCACGGCCTCGGACACCTCCGGCACGATGCTCCACTGTATCCGCCAGCCCCTGCCAACGGAAGCGCCTGCGTCTTAACAGCAGCGGTGCCTGTGCACCTGCGCGCGACGCCTCGGCACAGGGCCCACGACGCCGGGCAGGCTGAGAGAAGGAGCTGCTGGGAGCCCCTGCCTTTGGCCACCAGCACTGCCAGGGCCCCTCCCAGCTCCGAGTGGGGGTTCTGTGTCCCTTCCCCCCAACCAACCCCTCCCCTGGAGACCCCGCGGTGGAGAGCACAGACTTAAAAGCAGCAGAAGGGGCACGGGCATCAGCTGAGACGCCACGTGCGTGGGCGGGCCCTGCCCGGCGCTGGGGCTGCCGACCCGTCCAGGGCTCTGAACGTCGCTTCTTCTGCAAAGTCGCCCCCAGGAGCCAGGCACGGAGCAGGCTGGAGGAGACCGGTGCAGCTGAGCGAGCAACAGTACCAGGCTCCCCGCCAGCCAGGGGCGGGTAACCGCAGGACAAGGGTGCATCCCAGCATGCTGGCTCCCCGTGAGCCCCTCCCACGGCCTCCAAGGGAAAGGGGTGCTCAGAAGACCAGCGGAGCCATGCAGACGTTGACTGGGGCCAGTGCCTGCCCTCCCCAGCGCTCTCGCTACACCCCAGCACCTCCGGCACTCCCGGCAGTCACACCTGCCCCCTGCTGGGTGACCTTGACTGGGTGATTTGGGGACTACCCACCAGCAGCTCCAGCCAACCAGGGCGGGGTGGCCATGCTGCTTGGTGCCTGGCACATCCTGTGTCCTGGTGGCGTGACACAGGGAGGCGACACAGCCAGGCACACGGCGGATCAAGCAGCTGCAACACCTGCTCACCTACCTGGCGATGAGGTAATTGAGGGACAACCTCAAAATTGCCAGAAATAAGAACATGGGGATGGCCCAGCCGTGCCACACGGCGTTCATGTACACCTGCGGGTGAGAGCAGGCAGGGGAGGTTAGCGCAGCTGGGCCCTTGGTTCAGGGCAAGCCACCACCCTCCCGCTGCTTCCTCCACTAAGAGAAACCATGGGGCCAGCACTGTAGCACAGTGGGTAGAGCTGCCGCCTGCAACACCAGCATCCCATACGGGCACAGGCCTGGCTACTCCATTCCTGATCCAATGGCCTGGGAAAGCAGTGAAAGATGGCTCAAGTGCCTGGGTCCCTGCACCCGTGTGGGAGACCCAGATGAAGCTCCTAGCTCCTGGCTTTCACCGGCTCAGCCTTGGGGAGTGAACCAGTGGGTGGAAGCCCTCTCTCTGTCTCTCCCTCTCAGCTGGGATCGGAGGAAGAGAGCAAGACCCCCGACCGGGCGTCCCCCCCACTGCAGCTCAGCACCAGTGAACCTGTCCTGCCCACCTGTGACAGGCACGGGGCTGAGGACACACAGCAGATGCCTGGAGGGGCATGAGCAGATCCTGAGTTCAGGGGGGCCGGGAGGTGGGTCAGACTGCACACAGGGCCTGGGCCCAGGCAGCACTGGCCTCAGGGAGCGGTGTATTAAGGTGGCAGAAGGCCCTGGTGCTCAGCTAAAACTGGCATCTCCTGCCACACCCGACCAGCCAGTGTGCAAAGATCCGCTCTTCCAGCCAGACCTGGCCTGTTCGGGGGACCTGCCCAGAGACCCGGCCTGTTCAGGGGACCTGCCCAGAGACCCGGCCTGTTCGGGGGACACCTGCCCGGGGACCCGGCCTGTTCGGGGGACACCTGCCCGGGGACCCGGCCTGTTCGGGGGGACACCTGCCCGGGGACCCGGCCTGTTCGGGGGACCTGCCCAGAGACCCGGCCTGTTCGGGGGACACCTGCCCGGGGACCCGGCCTGTTCGGGGGACACCTGCCCGGGGACCCGGCCTGTTCGGGGGACACCTGCCCGGGGACCCGGCCTGTTCGGGGGACCTGTCCAGAGACCCGGCCTGTTCGGGGGACCTGCCCAGGGACCCGGCCTGTTCGGGGTACCTGCCCAGGGACCCGGACTGTTCGGGGGACCTGCCCAGAGACCCAGCCTGTTCGGGGGACCTGCACCCAGGGACCCGGCCTGTTCGGGGGACCTGCACCCAGGGACCCGGCCTGTTCGGGGGACCTGCCCGGGATGGTACTGCCTCCTGGAGCTCTGTGGTGCCCGAGAACGCAGGGGAGGGGTGGGGGCAGCGTGCATCCTGAGTCCCTCTCACACCACAGCGCCTCCCAGCCCTGGGTCCCGGGGCCCCATGGAGCACCAGGTAGGGGAAGACAGGAGCAGCAGGGAACTGCTGCAGGAGGACTGGCGGGCGGCCGGGCCTTCTGCTCCAGAGCCGCCAGCAATGCCAGCCCCACGTCCCCCGACCCTCCCAGGTCCCGTGGCTCTCGGAGGCCAGGCCGGGGCCCCAGTGTCACCGGGCACCTGTCAGGAGCCCCCTTGGCTGCTCCCGCAAGCTGGCAAGCAGGCCCCAAAGACCCCTCCCCAGAACACTGCTGCAGGGACCTGCCTCTGCAGACAGCGACCGCGCCACACGCGTCCAGGGTCCCAGGTGCCACACAGGACCACACCCAGCAAATCCGAGCTGGTCCTCCAACTACAGCAGCTCCGCTGTGCCCACTTTACAGGAGAACAAACTGAGGCTGCGACTGTCCCTGATGCTCAAGGAAGTGTGGCTGGGGACAGGGGCGGGGGGAGGGTGGCTGCAGGGCCCCGCCCCGGGGAGCACTCACGGTGAAGGCGATGGCAGAGGTGTAGATGGAGTACCAGTCGGACAAGGCAGACAGGTTCTTCACGAAGTTCGTGACGGGCTTGGCACCGCGCTCTGGGGACAGAAAAGGCCGCAGTGTCAGTGGGTCAGCCGCACAGCCTGCTGGCTGCGCTCGGCGTCGGGCCAACTCCCCGACCCCCGCCCCTGGTGGGGAGGGAAACCAAAGCAAGCAACCCAAGACCAAAACCGGCATCAGCCAGCTCCTGCCGTGCCGGGCCCCGGCCTGGATGCTGCCCACTGTCCCCGTGGGGAAGTGCCCTCTGACCCCACGCCCACGGGGAGGAGTCACGGCAGTGACCACTGCCCACCCCAAACACCGGAGGACACACTCTGCGCTGACCACACCGGAGGACACACTCTGCACTGACCACAGAGCAGCAGTGGCCAAGGAGGACCCCACCCTCCCTCTGCCCCCAGACACAACGGGCCTCCTCCTGGGGTCAGGGCGGTGGTCCCAGGCAGCTCAGGACCCTGCCCCCCCGCTCCCGCCCACAGGGGGCCTGGGCCTGTACTCACTTAGTCGTCTCATGTTTTCAGTTAGCCTAAGAGAGAAGGGAGAGACACAAGTGCCTGGGTCAACGTGGCGGCCAGCTGCCCACCCTTGGCCCACAGCCCCCTGGCACCTGTCCACTTGTAGGCAGGGATGGCCCTGGCTGGGGCCTCCTGGACAACGGTATCACCCCCTGGCCTCCTGCCTGTGCCCCGCAAGACGGCGCTGCATGCAGGCTGCCCGGATTTACCGACCAGACCCCTGAACCCCCAAGCTGCCCACCCAGTGTGGGGTGGCCTCTGGGCAGTGGGCGCCCGGCTGAGCCGGCTCCACAGGCCCCTGGGAGCCGCGTCAACAGCTCTGCATGCCCGGTGAACACTGAAACCTCGGGGCAGGTGCTCCGGGCGCCCTGGCTCCCCCGGCTACCTCCGGGCGCTGAGGGGCTCCTCTGTCTCCACGGTGCTCTCCTCGGGCTGGAACCTGAAGTCCTCCACGTACTCCCCAAACTTGTCGTAGAACCACTTCTGGACGCGGGAGGGCACCCCCTGGCCCCGGCGCTCTGTGGGGACGAGGCAGAGGCCCGCAATGGGGTGGGTCCCAGGATCTCGGGGCACAGAGAACTGAGGGCGCAAGCACAGGCCAGAGCCGTGGACGCTGGGCGTGCCCGGCCAGGCCTCTCCTCGGTCCCCTGCGGTCCACGTCAGCCTCCCTTTGTCTGGTTTGTCTGGGAAGCAGCTGGGTGGGCTCAGCACCGCACACCCTGTGGACCCTGAGGACAGCCAGGGGGACATGGAGGAGTGTGTGTGGGCGTGTGCATATGCCCAAGCCTGTGTGAGAGAATGAGTGTGCAAGCATGTGTGACGTGTGAGTGCAAGTGTGTGACTGTGTAGTGCAAACGGGTGTGACTGTGTGTGCAGGTATGTGCGTGGGGGGGTATGTATGTGAGGCGTGGGGGATGCATGTGTGTGTGTGCTGTGTGTCTCTGCGTGCTTGCTGTGTGTGGGGCGCACTGCCTGGGTACGAGTGTGTGAGCCTGTGTATAGGGCATGTGTGTGAACATATGTGTTGTGGGTGTGTGTGTGTGCTGTGGGGGGGACGTCTGTGCACGTGTATGAGCAGGCGTGTGTGTGTACACACGTGTGCTGAGTGTGCAGTATGTATGCAGTGTGTATGTGAGCATGTGTGCTGGGGGTACATGTGTCTATGAGCGTGTGGGTGTGTGTATACATGTGTGCAGTGTGTGTGTGGGATGTGCATGAGCGTGTGGGTGTGTACACGTGTGTGTGCAGTGTGTGTATGTGCTGTGAGAGTGGGATGTGCATGAGCGTGTGGGTGTGTACACGTGTGTGTGCAGTGTGTGTGTGCTGTGAGGGTGGGATGTGCATGAGCGTGTGGGTGTGTACACGTGTGTGTGCAGTGTGTATATGCGTGTGTGCAGTGTGTGTGTGCTGTGAGGGTGGGATGTGCATGAGCGTGTGGATGTGTACACGTGTGTGCAGTGTGTGTGTGTGCTGTGTGTGGGAGTACATGTGTCTGAGCATGTGTGGGGTGTGTATGTGCACGCTGTGGGGGTGCATGTGTATGAACATGTGGGAGTGTGTACATGCGTGTGTGCATGTGTACAAGTGTGTGCACATGTGTGTGTGCCGTGTGCTATGAGGGGTCCATGTGTATGAGCGTGTGTGCGCGCCGTGGGGGGTTGCGTGTGTATGAGCGTGCACGCATGGATATGTGTGCATCCCCTGGGGGGCTGCGTGTGCATGTGCACATGTGAGGGGCTGCGTGCTGAGCGGGCAGGGCCCAGCGAGCACAGGGCTGGCCCAGGTGAGCTCATGGGGACCCCATCCCACACCACCAGGTAGGAGCCCCCACACATGGTCAGGAAGTCCTCTGGTTGCCCCAACCATCTAAAAACCAGGAAAGAGCTTTAGAAAATCAAACTCTGATGGGCCACGCCCCGGGAGAGGTCCAGCCCCACCCCCAGTCCCGCCTCTGTTTCCCAACTCCACACCAGGTGGGGCCAAGACCCAGGGCCCTGTGGCTCGGCTCTCCAGCCCCTCCCAGCACAGGCAGGGGGTCCCCATGAATGGTCACCCCGGGGAGGCAAGGGGCCTGCGGCCGAGGACACTCCCAGACGGCAAGGCGTGCAGCGCTGTGTGAAGACACAGGAGGAGCCAAGGGCTCCGCTCCGTCCCGGGGGCTGAGCCACGTCCTGGCCGCGGCTCCCGGCTGCCCACTCAGGTCCTTTACTGGGGACCCAACGGCCGCCGTTTGCTCTGAGGACTCGGCAGCTCGGAGAGGAACGCCGGCCCAGCTCCGAGACTCCCGGATGCGCACGGGGTCCTGGAACAAACCCACCCTGCCGCCCGCCCGCCCGCCTCCCGCGGTGCCTACCTGCCCCGTTGCCGACCGGGGCCTGCCCCTTCGGTGCCTGCGGAGACTGTGCCGGCTGCTCCTCGGTTCTTAAAGAGACAGAGAAGGTGCGAGAAGCCGGTTAGTCCCACCGACGGCATCCGTCAGGCAGGCCAGTGCCAGCACGTGGGCTGTGCACTGGTCAGCCGGCTCCCCGGCGATCCCCGGTGATGGCGGCAGGGCCCGCACAGAGATGTCTCTCTGTTGGTACACGTGCTGTGTTTTCACCAACAAGTGAACGGTGCCGAGCTGGCAGAGGCCTCGCTCTCCCTTGCCACGCTCATGGTCAACGGCTGATGACGTCCATCGGTCTCTTAATGGAAAGACACGACACGCACCCCGCAAGGCCCAGGCTGGACGACAGCCCGCCAGCTGCCTGTGCCTTCGTCCCTGCTCTGGAAGAGGTCGCCTGCTGGACCCTCCCCAGCAGTGATCCAGACCCTGCCCTCAGGTGCCGCAGCCTCCTGAAGCCAGCCGGCCCAGGCCACCGCACCACAGTGCCCTGGGCGACAGCTGTGGCACAGCCGCTCCGGCTCCCCACAGACCTGGGTGGGGGCTGGGAGTGGCGCAGAGAGACCAGGAGGGAGCGTGGCCCCCCCTCTGCTCACGTCGCAAGAGCTCACACCACAGCCCCGGGAGCCAGCTCGGGCTTGCGCCTGTCACTGTCATCTATGGGGACACAGCAGGACGGACAACATGGACAGTGGTGGGCAGGGCCGGCACCTGAGTAGCAGGCGGGGGTGGAGCCCCAAAGTGGGGAACCATGTCGTGAGGAGGGGCCAGGCCTCCACGCGCCCACCTGAGGCTGCTCAACTGACCACGCCCAGGGCTACCTGCCAGGAGGCGGAGTCACCGGGAACAGGACCCGGGACCAAGGGCGCGCAGGAGACTCAGCAGCCCCGCTGGCTGCCCTCGGCTCTTAGGCAGGTGGACCTGGATGAGCTGGGGGTTCCGGGTGAAGCAACTCAACTAGGAAGCACAAACACCAGCTCCTGCCAAAACCTGGGCCGGTGCGCACAGCGAAGACCGCACCTAAGCCACAGGTGGTCCTGGGGAGGGACAAGTGCCGAGCCGTGGCTGGCCCGGCTTGCTTTGTGTGCAATAACAAGGCACGGCCACTGCTGGCGGAGCCTCGTCAGCACAGTCCTGCCGGGGACGGGCACCTGGCCATGCAGGTGCCCACAAGCTGCCTGCAGGGGAGGGGCTGCCCCTGGGAGCAGGTGCTCCAGCTGCAGGGGCGTCTCCCTTCCGCAGGGGTCCCAGTACAGGTGTGTGCGACAGGCTGGCTTCTCACAGAGCAAGAGTGACACGCTGAGAACAGGATGTCGGGAGCACAGGTCCGGTCACCCAACAGGCGGGCCCTCTGTGGTTTCCGGGCCGTCAGAGGGCACAGGTGTCCTGCGAGCCACACACACTCACCCGGCCTCGATCAGGGAGAAGACCAGGAGCTGAGCTTGGCTCAGGCCTGCCTGGAACCCCAGGGCCTGGGGCTGGGTGAGGCACCGACAGCCGGCAGGGTCTCTTGGTTCCCACACTTGGCCCCTCCTGCTGAGGCCCCGACCCTGTGAGCCCACTGAGGCAGCAGAGACCTGGCCAGGTGCCCTCTGGTCTCCCCCAACCTTCCCAACTCTGGGGCTGCCAGGGGCAGGGGGCCAAGAAGCCACCGGGGGGGGGGTGGTGACCCCAAGATGGCCCAGGCAGGTACTGGGCGTGGCCGGACCGGAATTGGAGAAGGCCTGTGCCACTAACAAGCAGGCTTGACATGGGGAGATTTTCCAAAAAGGTTCCAAGTGTGATGTGTGTAGATGCAAGGGCATGTATGTGCATCGTGGGTCCTTATGTGTACGTGTGTTATGCACACACATGTGCACAGGCAGTGGGTGAGTGGTGGGAAGTCTGGGGGGTAAGTGTGTGTGTGCGTGCGTGTGCATGGTGTGGTGTGTGCGTGCGTGTGCTGTGTGCGTGCGTGTGCATGGTGTGACTGTGCCTGTACCTGCAGGCGTGTGAACTGGCCCACAGCCACGCGGACCGGCACCAGGGAAAAGCAGGTCACTCCACCGAGCCTGCCCCTCCCTGCACCTGTCCTTCAGGCTCCAGAAGATCCCCACACCCTTCCCGCTCACTCTTTGCTGCTCAGCCCAAGCTGGTCCCAGGGTGGAGCCCATACAGGACGGGTCCCTCTGCACCCTCAAGCTGACGCGGGGCCAGGCACGGCCTCCACACTGGACTGGTGAAAGGCGGTTCACGCCCTGGAGTCTGGCTGCGGGGGCCAACAGGCAGCAACAGTCAGGCTGAGCACGCTGCCAGGTGCCACCAGGGGGCGCTCGGCCTCCAGGGGAAGCGGCCGCTCCGGGCCCGGGCCCTGGCCCTGGGCCCAGCTGCAAGGGCAGCTCTCGGCTCTGCCTCTGTGCCATGGAACACAGAAGACCAGCGCCAGGAACCCTGCTCCTAAGGCCTGGGCACAGAATAGCACAGTGCAGCTGCTTCCTCCCCGAACAGGCGGGAGAGGCCCCTCCAGGCGCTGCAGGCTTCTCGGAGCTGCTGACCAACAGGGAGGACCCAACAGGGAGTGGGAGGCTGGCCCAGGACACAAAGGAGCCTGGCTTTGCACAATCAAACCCGCGTGGGTGTGGTCACTCAGTGTTAGGCCAAAGGCGGTGTCCACACCCTGAAGGCTGGACACTCAAAGCCCTAACAGTGAAGACCTGGTTCCCAGGTGTCCAGAGGCAGCAGCAGCCAAGGGTCCTGGCGTGACCAGGGGTGGGGCTGCAGGTGCCGGGCCCAAGCCTGCAAGTGCCGCTGTGCAGAGGGACAAGGGGCCTGTGGGCGTTGGATGCAAGGGCATGTATGTGCACTGTGGGTCCTTGTGTGTGCATGTGTTATGCACACACATGTGCACAGGCAGTGGGTGTGTGGTGGGAAGTCTGGGGGTAACTGTATGTGTGCATGGGTGGTCTGTGACTTGCCATATGGCTCAGGAGTGACCTGCTTCCTGCTGGGGCAGGGGGCAGGGGTGGGGTGAGCGGGGGGCTCAGGGTGCTCAGGGGTCACCGTCCCCCAGGAGGGGTCCTGCTAGGATGAGGGTGTGGCCAAGGCAGGGAAGTTCAAGGTCACTGCACACGGTGGGGAGTAGGGTGCTCAGGGTAGGGTCCAGGTGGGCCACAGAAGCCCCTGCACCAGGAGACCCTGAGACATAGGTCTTTCCCAGACCAAAGCCACAGACAGGATTCGAAACCCCCCTTGAAGCCCTCTGGAACCAAGGGCTAGGCTCCCCAGGCGCCATGTGTCCAGCACAGGCTGGGGGTCGGGGTACGGTGGCCCCACCGTGGGCCTGAGCAGGCTCCCGGGCCTTGCGCACCTGCGCGCAGGCGAGGCCTCACCTGGCCCGCAGCACCTCCTGCACCTTCTGCTCCAGCTCCGCCCTCCGCTGCCGCTCCCGCTCCAGCTCCTGCCGCAGCGTCTCCGAGTTGGTTTCTTCTCGCAGCTTCCGGAGCTCCTCCTCTGCAGGGAGAGAGTGGCCAGTGACCACTGCACGTCCGCTCTGTCCCCAGGCCAGGCGACCACCAGGTGTCCACTCCCCCTCAGCCCAGGTGGCCACTGCGCATCCACTCCTACAGACCAGGCAGTCACTCCACGTCCACTCCCCCCTCAGCCCAGGTGACCACCATATACACATATACACACTGCACACACACGTGTACACACACCCACACGCCCATGCACATCCCACCCTCACAGCACACACACACACACACTGCACCCCCCACAGTGGACAGCACACACGCATATACACACTGCACACACATGTATACACACACCCACATGCTCATACAGACACGTGTACCCCCAGCACACATGCATGTGTAGACCCACAGCGTCCACTCCCCCCAGCCCAGGTGGCCACTCCACGTCCACTCCTCCCTCAGACCAGGAGAGTGTGTCCACTGTGCGTCCACCCCGCCCACAGACTCCGAGTGAGAGGCAAGGGCATCCAGGAGCAAACAGCCCCAGCACCTGGACCCCACAGGTGAGCCTGGCCCCCAGAGCGGGACGCAGGCCCTGCCCGCCACACCCCCAAATCACAGCAGAAAGCAAACAGGAGCCAGACCCCTGCTGGAGGAGCCGGGGGGAGGACCTGGGCTCCGTGCAGGGGAGGGGCAGGACGGGGGTGGGCCAGGACAGCTGTCAAGGCCACCTGGGGCCCCCACCAAGGCTCCCACGGGCAGGGGGTAGGGACAGGGGAGAGGGCGGGGGCTGCAGGCCAGCCAGGTCCAATTCCTAGGTGCACACACAGCATCCCTGGGTCCCTCCAGCGCACGCTGGGTCACCTGTCCACGAGCCCGCCGCTCCCCTTCTGCCCTCCCTCACACTCCTTCTCAAAGGCCTGCGCAGTGGCCTCTGCCCCCAGCAGGGCTCCCAGCTCCGCTCCACAGTGGACAGCTCAGGCAGCCAGGGGTCACACACCCGCCCGAGCCAGCACAGGGACGGAGGTGGGGCCGGGGGCCTGGACCCCCTGAAGGAGCGGTCTCCATCGCAGCCAGTCCCTCTAGGCTCTCCACACCCCACCCTAAGAGACAGCCCAGGCACACGGGGTACTCACCTCTGCCCACCCCACTCTTGTCACCTGGGGCCCAGTACTGTCCAGAGCAGGTCACACAGGCCACGCCACTGCCCAGAGGGTGAGATGGCCAAGCACCTGCTCCGGCCCTGCCCTGGTCTCCAACTGAGCCCACCTCGACCCGGGAGGCACCTGGATCCAGCCCCACGATCGTGGCTTCAGTCACCACCCCCCGGACAAGCACGAGGTGGCCTCATGTGCCAGGCACGCTCTGGACGCTTGGGACGTGGAAGTGACCTACACAAAGGCCAGATCTCCGGGGAAAGAGACGGCCACGGGCGGCCCTGGAGCAGGGCAGGTGTCACAGGGCAGAGGAGGGGCAGCGGACGCGAAGGCGATGCCGGGGAGGGGCATCCAGGCCGCAGGGAGAGCCACAGTGTCCCCGAGCTGCACCTGTCTAAGGAGCCCCCAGGCCACTGCGGACAGAGCTCTCCTACTTGGAGCTCAGGTTCTGTGCCTTCCGGGGAGCCCTGCCAGGCTGGAGCTGCAGCCACCCCAGCCAGGAGCAGTGAGCTCTCAGCAACACCTGGGCCACAGGTGTCCTGCTCCCAGGCAGGAGCCACACCCTGCCCCCCCCCCTGCCCCCCAGCCAGCAGCGCCTGGAGCTGCAGCAGATCCGTGCTCCCGGTGTGGAGCCCCCAGGAAGCACTGGCACCGGCACAGACAGGAGGGGAAGCCCAGCCCCCAGCCCCACTGCTGCGACCTGGAGGGGACACAGGAAACACAGGGAGTAGGGGCAGCTGAGAGCCAGGACCCAGGCCATCGCCCCGTGCTCCCGTCACAGCCTCGAGAGGGCGACGGTGACCCAGGCAGAGCGGCTGTCTGAGCCCGCGGAGCAGCGCCTCCAAGGCTCCTCCTCCGGGTGACAGAGGCCCCACGGCTCAGGAGGCAGCCTGCAGAGCAAACACCAGGCAGGGCCAGGGCCGGGAGCGGAGCAGGTGGAACCAAGCCTGGCTCGCTGGCAGTGGTGCCTGTGAAGACATGGCAGGGTCACCTGAGAACTGTCCCCACCCAGGGTTGCCCTAGCTGAGCTCTGAGGTGGCCGCTGTTCCAGGTGCCAGGCACGCTCTGGTCAGCCTGGTCTCGGCTACACAGAACACCCCGATCACGGGGCTGACGGGCCAACACGTCACCCACTGGAACCCGGAAGAGACAGCCACACCCGCCGGGGTCCCATCACTCCACCAACACCTGCGGGAGGGGCCGGCTCCCTTGCTGGTGGGCCGGGTAAGACCCTCCCTGGCTTGGGGTCCTCGCTTTCAGGGGGACAGGGGCTGCTCAGGGTGACCACAGTGGCTTCACTTCCTGTCCTGGCCACCTCACCAGACCTGAGGGCACGGGGTCGAGCCCGAGACCCCGTAGCACAGGCCAAGGTGCACGCCAACTTGTAGGAGCAGCTGCCCACAAGCCCCAGGGGACCCTGTCCAGGCTGAGAACAGCTGCGGAGGACCCGGGGAGAGGCCAGGGGTCAGGAAGCTCTTCGGAAAATATTTAGCCTTGCTGAGTGCCGGGCCCCTCACTGAGTAAATATTTGGAGTGCCTGGGGCCCTCCCACACAGCCTCCGCCCGCTCCCACCCTCAGCTCAGCCTGCGGCTCATAGATGCTCCCCAAGGGACGGGGACGCCAGGCCAACCCCACAGGGAGGCGCCTCCGGGGCTCTGGACCACAGTGCTCAGCACAGGCCCCATCAGGCTGCGGATCCTCCCAACCCACGGGCCTTGGCGCCCATGGACACAGGGTGGTAGGATGAGGCCAAGAACAGCCGCCCAGAAAGATGGGCTGGGCACACGCTCACCCGGGGACTGTGGGTACCTCGGGAGCCGCCGCGCGGGGGTAGCAGTTCAGCAGGCTCCTTCCCGGATGTCCCTGAGCAGGTGGGTTCAAGGCTTAGGGGAAAAGAGGGGTGCGGTGCTCAGGAGACAGCGCAGGTGCACAAGGGCTGGCAGGTGTGACCTCCCAGGATCCATCAGGTGCAGGAGCGAGGACCCGCGTCACCACCTTGTCTGCTCCAGGCCCAGGGAGAAGCCAGAAAGAATGGGGGACGAGACAGCGGGGGAGCGGCCACACCCTGCAGTGGGAAGCCAGCAGCCCTGGCCACCAGAAGGGTGTCCACCCAGACACGGAGCTGTCAGCTTCAGCCTCATCCTGGGGACCCGGGGACCCCGCCACAGAGGACTCGAGGCCCTTGGGGTCCTGTGGGTGACAGTCCTTGTCCACACAGCACATTTGGGGAGCACAGAGGCCAGTCCACGAGCCCCATTGCCCACGGGGACCTGCCACAGGCGGTCACCTGCAGCCCCCAGCTCTCCCCGGCCCACCTTCATCAGGAAGCCCGAGTGCTAGGGGCACCACCCTGCCCAGGACTAATACCCGGGGCTTCCCCAGAGCAGATCCAAGATAAGTGGACCCCAGGGGTGACCCCAGACGCTGGGCCCTGCCTGGTTCTGGGCCCTTCAGTAGGCAGAACCACTTCCCACACACAAGGAACCCCATCACCTTGGAGCACCTCCTCAGAGGGGTCACGGCCCTGGACCTCCGGGCCCCCTCCAGAAAACCTGAAAGCCGGCCTGGCACGGAGCAGGGGCTCAGCCCAGGGCCAGGGGATGGACCAACTGCCCGCCAGACTCCACAGGCACGCTCAGCCCACCTTCAGGGAGCAAATCCATGCGGCTGGCTTGGGAGCCAGGCTTGGGCAGAGGCCCGGAGCCCAGGAGCTCCTCCCCCTGCTGCTCCTGTGTCCCCATCGGGTGTGGGAAAACGGAGGTGGGAGACTGACACCACCCCCGCTGAGGCGTCACTCACACCCAGTTCCGTCACAGGGCAGAGCCAGGGCCACAGCAGCCACTACCAACCCTGGGGTGGATGTGGACACAGACCCCTTCCCCAGGCCTGCAGGAGGCACCGTGCCTATTTGCTGGCACCCTACCTGGGGTGCAGAGGCAAGTATAGGGTGCTCCTGGCCTGGGTCTCCCTGACAAACGCCCCTCAGCCCTGCCCCGACCCCAGCACCCCCACGGCCCAGGCTGCCTGTGCCTCTACCCTGAACCTCCCCAGGCTGGGCTGGGCTCTCTGTGCAGCCCCTATGGCGGGCGAC
This sequence comes from Lepus europaeus, assembly GCF_033115175.1. Taxonomy (NCBI): domain Eukaryota; kingdom Metazoa; phylum Chordata; class Mammalia; order Lagomorpha; family Leporidae; genus Lepus; species Lepus europaeus. The sequence goes on from NC_084836.1 coordinate 2,597,894, forward strand.
ATGGACACAGCCTATCACATGCCCCGGGTCAGCCTAGAGACAGCTTCCCACTGCCGGCGGAGCTCCCAGGCTCTGCGCCTGCTCCTGGTGACGCCTTGGACCTGAGCCCCAGCTGGGGCCCTGACTGTGCCTCTCCCACGGGTTCTCTGAGCAGACGGCTCCCAGCAGGACCAAGGGCGCGCCCCAGACTGAAAAGGCAGCCAGATCCACACACGGGACACTTGGGGCGGCTGCAGGGAGGGCCTGGCCACCTCCGTCCACAGCAAGAAGGCGACTGGGTGCTGGCATTGGCACCCCAAGGGAGATGCCCGGCTACAGAGAAAGGCCCACGCTGGCATCCAGAAGACAGACCCCAGGAGCCGTCAGGGTGGGCGGGGGCGCCCCCCACTCCAGGCAGCCCTCCCACCACAGAGCCGAGAGCATGGCGCAGTCACCATCCCCAGCCACCTCCAGAGTGCCGGACCCAGGCCCTGAAACCGGCCATGGCCCCACCAAGGCCCTGGGCTCCCTCAGACCCCAGCACAGGACCTCCTCAACCTCGAGCCACTCACGGGCTCGGAGGATGGGGCCCCCTCCCCCACCTCCCATCAGGCACCTGCTGGGACCATGGTGCCCATGCTCCCAGGGTCAGGCGACCCCTGCACTGGTTTCCCCAACTGCACTACACACAGAGTGCTTCCAGGACACAGCTGTTCCCTGCGCTCCCAGGGTTGGGGGCCACCGCCTTGGCCTGAGCAGGGCCGGTCCATCCTGGGGACGCAGCTTTCCTTGGTTTAGGGCCTGGGCAGCACCCCTGCTCCCTCTTCGGAGGATCCTGGTGACGGCCTGAGCCACGGAGTCCACACTCATACCGCAAAGCCCCCCGCGGCCTGAGCCACGGAGTCCACACTCATACCGCAAAGCCCCCCGTGGCCTGAGCCACAGAGTCCACACTCTCACTGCAAAGTCCCCCGTGGCTGAGGCCACGGAGTCCACACTCACACTGCAAAGCCCCCCGCGGCCTCAGCCACGGAGTCCACACTCTCACTGCAAAGCCCCCCGTGGCCTCACAGTCACAGGTTCCGGTCTAGACATGGACAGAGCTGTGTGGTCATTCTCTGCTCTCCCCAAGATCCATGCAGGTTGAAGGGCCACCCCCCAACCCCGCCCTCGGAGTCCAGGAGGCAGGGCTGCCCCCCTCCTTCCACCTGGCCCACAGCGCACTTCCGGCCCCGGCATTCACACGTCCCAGCCAGCCCCTTCCTCGCACCGCCCTCCGCACCTTCCAGCAACAGCCCAGACAGGAGAGGCAGCCCTGATAAGGAGCACTCTCACCAACCTCTGACCCTCAGAGCCCAGCTGGACGTTCCCCGAGCCACCCACAGGTGCACCGGGTGGCTGTGTGACCCTCTGCGCTCACAGGCTGTGGGCAGAAGGGGGCGCTGTTCTCCTGCAGTCCTGGAGAGCTGCACATACCAAGCCAGGACACGTTACTCCACACCTGCCTGCCAATGGGTCCCAGGCTGGACACAGGGACAAGCCCCGAGCCAGCCGGGCCCCCAGGAGAGTGGTCGGTGGCAGACGTGATAGAGAGAGGGAGGAGGCCCAGGGCCAACCTGGGAGCCCAGAGTGGCCCTCACACCACGGGGGCGTGCGCAGCCATCTGTCAGACAAGTGAAGTTCCAGCAGGGCGCTCGGGGCCCAGAACAAGCGGTGTCCGGACCGCACACACAGCCCCACGTTTCCATGGGAGTGCTGGCCACTGTCCTTCCCCGGCTGCCCCGAATGCAGGAGTGGGGTTGGGCGTGGCACGGCACCTGGGGAGGCGGCGCACACGCCGGGCTGTGTCCACCCCCAGCCCCCGGCCTCCGCGGCCAGCGCACAGGAAGTTACTGGGAGGAGGGCGACCGGCTCCAAGGCTATTTTTAAACCTGCAGAAGTGGAACTCTCACGCGGGACTCCTCTTGGCACGCAGCTCACCAGGCCCAGCCTCAGCCAAAAATAAAAATCAAGTGACAATCCTCAAATAACGCTTCTTCCCAAGGCGGGGTGGCCGCCCGCACACCTGGAGCACCTGGAGGCCCCGCGGCCCCAGCTCTGCGGCTCCCCTCCCCCTCTGGAACCTTCCCAGCCTAATCCGCCCCTCCCGTCACCAGGAGACCCTTCTAGAAGACGACGGATCAGGTACACAGCGCCAGGCCTGCGGTCACTGTCAGGGACCCATCCACCGCCTCCCTCCGCGACCCCCTGTACTTGGGAAAAACTGCGCACGACAGGCAATGCCTGGCTTTCATCGTAAACTTCTGTCTGCGTGCTTCCCCGAAGTTCACTGTGGCCCGTTCACTGCTACACACAGAGGCCATGCTTCCGGCGCTGTCACCAACTGCACGCTGCCTGGTGGCGGGAACACGCCACCTCCGGCCAGGCGGGCTGCTGTGGTCTCAGGTGCACTTCAGCTACCGACTGTGGAGGCAGGGGGGACATGAGGGGCATTCACATTGTTCCCATGCATTTCAGAAAAAACAAACAAAAGGCCCTAGGATTCCAGCCAGTTTCCACCCAGGATGGCTTTTACCCCACAATGAAACAGCTGAGAAAGGCTCTCTAGCAACAAAGCGGCCGATTCGGGCCCAGGGCCCTGAAGGCCCGGGTGCAGGGGCAGCCTTTGGTGAAGGCTTTCCTGGAGCGCTCTGGCCCTGGTCTCTGGTCTCTGTCTCTTCTCAGTCACAGGCCCCACCCACAGGCTAATCTCATCTGATCTCTCCCCGGGGCCCTGCTTCTAAACACCACCCCCTTAATACCATTAAAGTAAAGCTTAGAGGATTAAGCTCCTCCCTGGGTCCCCAGGACAAACCACGCTCAAGCCACAGCTCCACTCAGCAGTGTGAGACTGCTCGGAGCACCTGACCACCCGGGGGTGGACCCTGGGGCCCCGCCCAGTACTGACCCAGGGGACGCATGTGTTTGAAACCTGTGTCCCATCACCCACCCTGCAACCCAACCAGCACTCTGACCCGGCACACCCCAGGCCTCTCCCCAGCAGAGCGAGGGGCAGGCAGGGAGTCCGCCTCCCCCTTAGGCAAGGTGGGACTGAGGCTTGAGGCTCCGGGTGTGTGAGCCCACTGACAAAGCGAGTGCCTGGGGCCAAGCACCAGCGAGGAGGGCAGCAAAGGAGGCACCCTGGAGAGCCGGGGCCCAGGCAGGTGCCCAGAAAGACCCGCAGAAGGCCACGGCCCGTCCATCGGGGTCCACCCACCTCTTACCGATGCATCCCTCCACTGCCCGCAGACGTGCCCTGAGCACCCAGCGGCCGGGGCTCACAGCTCGCTTCACGTGCTCTCGGTTGAGTCCACTCAGTAAAGGAGACCACAGTGGACAAGGCAGGCCCCCCATGAGCTGGGCCACAGGCACCGGTGAGGGCGGCCCAGCACTCCTCACGTGCTACGGGAACCCTGGCCTCTGCAAAGGGGGTTTGCACAGCAGGGGCCGTGGGGAAGGTGGCAGAGGACGGGCGGCTTCCCCGCCAGGAAACGTCTCTGACCACAGCCCCTCTCTCGTGGCCCAGGAGGCTCAGATGCGCCTGTGGGTGGAGGGGTCACAGGGCTGGGCAGTGGCCCCCGACTGAACGCTTCCCGTGGGATGTGGCTCTGTCGCCATGCACAGCACCCGTCCCAGGACTGGGAGTAGCAGGAGGCCCAGCGCCAGCAGGATGGGGGGTGAGTATTTCCTCTGACGTGCGACGGCGGGGATGGGGCAGGCCAGGGGCTCGGCTGGGTGGGGTCAGCTCAGCTCTGCCCAAAGGCCCCTTGACTCTCAGAGCCAAACAGCGACGAAAGAGATCTCCCCAGTGATGAAGGAGATCTCACCAGAGCACAGACGTCTAGAGCCGTGAACGTCAGAGCCTTGGGACATCTCTTTTCTCAGGGGCGATCCTGGCTTTCCCTAGACAAGTTCTGTGTGACCTGGACTGGTGTGACCTGGTGCTCCCCCCTCCCCTAGTCTGGCACATGTGTCCACTCATCTCCGAGGGCAGGACCAGACCACCCGGTCTCTGGACTGGGGAGTTTCCAGCTCAACATCACCAGACAGACAGGAAGAGCAGACCCCGCCCCCTCAGCCCAGGCAGAACGCTGGCTGGTCAACCCCAAACCTGGCCCCGCCTCCAGCAGTGAATGACAGACGCCCCAGCAGCAGGCAGCGTGCAAGACCCTTCGGCTGCCAGGAGCCACGGGTGGTGAGGAGGATGAGGAAGGTCCTGCCCGCCCCAAATCGCCCAGGCGGGCCACTGGACACTTCACTGCCTTCAAGGCCTCTCCGTGGGGTTTGCACGCACAGGACGGTTCCTTGGCGCCAGCCTGCCCGCCCGCCCTCCTCCCTGACTAGCTTCCTGGAGGAAGTCCTCCATGGGGTGAGCACTACACTGACCCCCCAGTGCGTCACGGCAGCTGGAGGCCCCCTCCCCGAGTCCTGTGTCCAGAAACCAACCCGGCCGCACCCAACAGGAACCCGAATCTGGCACGGGGGTGTGAGAGGCCCAGAGGCGGGCCTGGCATCCTGACGGACATCCTCCAGCTGACCAGGGAGGTGGCTACAGGGCTCCACGACGCGGGAGGAAGGGGCCAGGACACGCAAGGGGTTCCACAAGGCACAGCCCAGCAACCAGGAAGGCCCCAGCCCCCCGCGGCTCCCAGAAGCACCTTCCTCCCCACATCCAACTTCCACACCATTACTCTCGCGCAGAGGCTGTGTGAGCTGCCAGCCTGGTGCGTGTCACTTCAGAGCCCACAGCCGGCAGGAACGCAGGAAGTGCACGCTCGTGGCCAGGCACCTCGGACTCCAAAGGCACCGCGGAACCCCAAGGCCAGGGCGGCAGCGCCCCCGGGCTACAGGGAAATGCACGAGGCTGTCCAGTGATCGATGTGCTGCTTTCAGACTCCAGCCCCGCCCCCAGCTGGGCCGCACCGCATTTCCACGTCCCCTTCTCGCCCAGCAACATCTGTGCTCGTCAATATTTGATGACTCGAGGCCATTTCCTCCCGACCGGGGAGAGCGAGCACCGTGCACCACGGAGCGGGATGTCAGCACTGCCCACTTCAGAGCCTTACGGGCGGGGGGAGGGGATGCGCGCCGTGCCCAGCCCAGCCCAGCCCAGCCCAGCCGAGAAGCCTGGCTCCCGCACTGCAGCTCCCACACTCGCAGCCCCTCCCACGGAGCTGGAGGCGCAGGGACAGCCAAACCTGCCAGAGTGGGTTCGGTGACAGCCGGCACATCCGCAGCCCTGGGACCACAGAACGCCGGCCCTCACCCACGGTATGCACTCACCGAGCTCTCGCGCCCCCAAGACATCACACTCAGGCTATAACATGAGTTCTGTCAAATCCTCGCTCAGACACACAGGTGAGAACTGCCTGCGACACCAGCATCCCTCTATGAGCGCGGGTTCGAGTCCCAGCTGCTCCACCTCCAATCCAGCTCCCTGCCTAGGAAGGCAGACGAAGCAGCTCAGGTGCTCGGGCCCCTGCCACCCACATGGGAGACCCCGATGAAGCTCCTGGCCCAGCCCTGGTGGAAGCGGCCACTTGGTGGATGAAGATCTGTTTCTCCCTCTCCTCCTCTGTGCAATTTTGCCTTTCAAATAATATATATATATTTTTTTGACAGGCAGAGTGGACAGTGAGAGAGAGAGACAGAGAGAAAGGTCTTCCTTTTGCCGTTGGTTCACCCTCCAATGGCCACCGCAGCCGGCGCACCACGCTGATCCAAAGCCAGGAGCCAGGTGCTTCTCCTGGTCTCCCCTGCGGGTGCAGGGCCCAAGGACTTGGGCCATCCTCCACTGCCTTCCTGGGCCACAGCAGAGAGCTGGCCTGGAAGAGGGGCAACCGGAACAGAATCCGGCACCCAGACCGGGACTAGAACCCGGTGTGCCGGCGCCGCAAGGTGGAGGATTAGCCTAGTGAGCCGCGGCGCCGGCTCTCAAATAAATAAATCTTAAAAAATAAAAAAACTGGAACTGCATGTGGCAATCTCTTATGGCAAAAGGCAGGCGACAGTGCAACTGTCCATCCACAGGGACCCAGCCGAGTAAACCAGGCCATGGCCACACCACGGACAATGTGGGTGCCAAACAGGCCGGGACTGTGTCCGTGTACCACTGCACAGTGAGGGCCAGGATGGGGGCGGGGATAGACAGCGAGAAGAGGAGAGGTCAGAACACAGCCCTCGGCCAGCGCTGCGGCTCACTACGCTAATCCTCCACCTGCGGCGCCGGCACACCAGGTTCTAGTCCCGGTCTGGGCGCCGGATTCTGTCCCGGTTGCCCCTCTTCCAGGCCAGCTCTCTGCTGTGGCCAGGGAGTGCAGTGGAGGATGGCTCAAGTGCTTGGGCCCTGCACCCCATGGGAGACCAGGAGAAGCACCTGGCTCCTGTCATCGGATCAGCGTGGTGCACCGGCCGCAGCGCGCCAACCGCGGCGGCCATTGGAGGGTGAACCAACGGCAAAAGGAAGACCTTTCTCTCTGTCTCTCTCTCACTGTCCACTCTGCCTGTCAAAAAAAAAAAAAAAAAAAAAGAACACAGTCCTTGCGATCAAAGAGCAAACATCATCGTGCAGTTAAAACCGCGGTTCAGAGCTACAATCTGGGTCTTCCAGGAGGCAGGCGAGCGCGACAGGACCCTCTCTGGGGAGCCCAGCTCTCGTCAGCCCCACGGGTGCCAGGGAAGCCACGCGCACCCCACAGGTGCCAGCCGCTGAGCCGGGCAGTGTGGGAGCTTGCCAGGATCCCGCGCATTTTCAGTGCAACATTTTCAAGTCAGGTTTACCAGACACACACAGAGGAGCATCTCTACTGACGCATCTGCAAACAAACAAACTCCGCAGAGAGACACAGCGGAAGAGGAGGGGTGGGCGGCAGGCAGAGGAACTCAACTTTGCTGAAGAGGCCTCGACTTGGGAACCAGGTAACCGATTCCAGAAAGGGAGAAGAAACTTATTTAAAAAACAGCCGGGGCCGGCGCTGTGGAGTAGCGGGGAAAGCCGCTGCCTGCAGCGCCGGAATCCCATACGGGCGCCGGTTCACGTCCCAGCTGCTCCTCTTCCCATCCAGCTCTCTGCTGTGGCCTGGGAAAGCAGTAGAAGATGGCCCAGGTGCTTGGGTCCCTGCACCCGCGTGGGAGACCCAGAAGAAGCTCCTGGTTCCAGATCAGCCCAGCTCCAGCAGTTGAGGCCCTCTGGGGAGTGAACCAGCGGATGCAAGACCTCTGTCTCTGTAGCTCTGCCTCTCAAATAACTAAATCATTAAAAATAAAAACCAACCATACACCATGAGCAATGGGACAAAATGACAAGGTGGACAAGGTGCCCGGCGTGAGGCACTCAGGACAACCGCCCCTGGACACAGGGTGACCTGAGGCTCCTGGTGAGGACTCGGGACAACCTTCTTCAAAACACCGACCCAGGGACACAAAGCCAGGGGAGCTCCCGGCCCGGAACCTTCCACAACGGTGAGGCCGGGGAGGGTCTCAGACCAGACAGCAGCCTGCCGCCTCGGGTGACTGTGCGGTGGTCAGATGCGGGGCACTTTCACTTCTGCCTTTAGGAAACACTCGGCAGAGCAGCTAGGGCCATCGTGCCTGCAGCTGACCTGCAGGCAGCGCAGAAAAAAGCGTGCAGATGGACGGACAGAGGGGTGGACGGAAGCCCGGACAGACGCGTGGAGGGCGTGCAGAGAGGTGGACGGTGGATGGACACTTGGATGGGCAGATGTTTGGGTGGGTATGTGGAATGAGGGTGGGTGTGGGTGGATGATCGCTGGGTGATGGATGGACACATGGATAGGCAGGTGGAAAAGAAATACAGACATAAATGCAGTAAAACTTAACTTTTGAGGAATACTTGGGATGAAAAACATGAGAATTCTTCGTACTGTTGTTACAACTTTCCTGATATTGTGTCAAAATAAAAAAGTTAAAGGAGAAAAAAAATCTAAAAAAAAAACCCAAAAGTTAAGAGAAGCAACGGAGCCAACCCCATCATGCGGACACCGAGAGGTTTGGAGAAACCCGTGCAGAGCCACGCTCAGACCAGTGAGTAGTGCCTGTCAGTGGACACACCTCCCGCACGAACAGAAACAAACCCAGACCCTGCACCCCTGCGCGTCAGCCTGCGTCTGGACGTCACACTGGCACTGGGTTCTGAGACCTGTGAGCCCGGGGAGGACACCCAGAGTCCTGGGCCTGATGCCAAATGAACTGTCCACGTGAACCCCAGGTGCCCAGCCCTGCCACGGAACAGGCAGCGGAGGCAGGATGGCCAACCAGCGGCCACACGCAGCCTCTGACGCCACCTCCGGCGGGTGGGCCTGGCTTGCCGAGTTAATCACAGGCGCGGCACAGGAACTGTGTGACTGTGTGGGTGCGGCCAAGGCGAGGAAGGACCCAGAAGCCCAGAGGCAGAACTGGGCAGCACCAGCTCTGTGAGAACGCGGCGACTAGCACACAGCAAATCCCTTCCAACCCATCTCAAGATGACACCACAATGAAAGACCCAGGAAAGCCCAACCCTCCTCGGTCACCTCTGTGGGATGCCCAGGGCAGAAAACCCCGCCACTGAAAGCTGGAAGATAAGGGGCAAACTCCAGCGTGCGCCCAGTCTGTCCTCGGTGAACCACCCCGGGGGGAATGGAACAGTTGGCACAGCCGAGCCGGCTTTCAGAAACACGTCGGCTGTTACACGGAGAAACGAGCAGAAGTGACAGTGACCGTTTCCCAACGTCTCAGGACAGGGCCCGAGGTCACGCCGCTGGACACAGACCCTCAGGCCAGGGCGAGTGGAAGCCGGGCGCCTGGAGACAGCTGAGCACAGCTGCACGGCTCCAGCTGGGACACCGGACTCACCGCCTGGGCTTTCGAACACACGGAGCCACCCACTGACGTTATTTACAGATGGAAAAACCCAACGCAGCCTGGGATTCGCTCCAAATTACCGCGGGGGAGTGGCGGGGGTACAGGACAGCAGGCAAAGCCGACCGTGAGCTCCCTGACCCAGCCCTACGTCCTCACACTCAACCTCTCCAACACGGAGACCCAGCTCACATGGCTCCCCGCCCCCAGGCTGCCCAAGCTGGACCCCCCCCCCAGCCCACATGGCTCCCCGCCCCCAGGCTGCCCAAGCTGGACCCCCCCCAGCCCACATGGCTCCCCGCCCCCAGGCTGCCCAAGCTGGACCCCCCCCCCAGCCCACATGGCTCCCCGCCCCCAGGTTGCCCAAGCTGGACCCCCCCCCAGCCCACATGGCTCCCCGCCCCCAGGCTGCCCAAGCTGGACGCCCCAGTTTCACTCCCTGAGGCACCCTGGGGACAGAGTCACGAGCGCCCGCCGAGGACACCGCAGCCATGTCCCATGGCAGGGAAGGCCTCTCTCCCTGCCTCCCTCGAGATCCTGCTGGCCCAAGACACAGCCCTGTGGATCTCTCCTGCAGCGCTGCTTGGTCAGAGCATGGGAGTGACAGGCCCCCGCCCACTCCTGCCCTGGAAGCCTCCCCATCCCCCGCCTGTCAGGGGCTCCCGCTAGGCCCCTCCCCTTCACGGATCAACCCTGGCTCTGGGGGTTCATCCAGCACCATGAAACTGCCCACTCACTGCTCTGACCCACAAAACGGAATCCAACTTCCTCAGGGCCTGCCCAGACCGACCTCCAGGAGCCCCCGACGGCAGCCACCCAGGGACGGCCGCCTCGTCCCTTCAGAGGCCTGGCAACCCCACGGCCCTGCACGGCAGGAGCTCAAGCAGCCGCGGCCACAGGCAGCAGGCGCCACCAGGCACCCCCGAGCAGCCTGGCGTTCAGAACACAGCCCAGGCACACACGCAGGCACAGCACGGTTAACCACGCACACGCGTCCACACACACTCATGCATACGTGGCCACACACGTGAACAGGTACCCGCTGCTGCCCATACGCACTCGAAAGTGTTGCTGCACACACACTCCGACTGCCACTGCATACATGCGTGTGCACACGGCTCACTACCGCTGTCCAGGCTGTCACCAGACAGGGCCCTGGGCCCACCCCTCGAGCACCAGGGGATCACGGATGCTGGCAGCCAGGCCCCGGACCCCAGGCCAACAGGTGGAAGCCCCAGGTACCTCACAGCAAGAGGCCAAGGGCAAGGCCCAGTCCCTACACCGTCCACCCAACGGAGAGGCGAGGACTCTCCTTCTGGGACACCAGCAGTACTTGGCAGGGGAAACCCACCCCCACCCCCACCCGCGGCTGCTCCCCTCCACCAAGGGCTTCCCGTGCAGGCCCCGGGCCAGGAAGCAGAGACCCCAGCCCAGTCTGCAAGACGCAACTGGAAAAGGTGCAGTGACCGAGGCCCACACGCTGCCGGCACAGGGGCACCTGGGACACAGCAGGGGCAACACACAGGGGAGGCGGCCTGCCCGTGGGGCCCTCAGCCCTGCTCGCGGCCGAGGGCTGCCCCTTCCTCAGGCCTGGCGTTGCAGAGTAGTGACTGCTACAGGGCTGGGTTCCCGGAGAAAGCCACTGCTCCCTGTGTCGTCTTCCCCAACCGCATCAGCCGTGAAAGTGCCCTGGCGGCCAACAGAGTTGTGCGCACCCCCCGGGGTCAGGGAGCTCCGGCCTCGGCTGCCTGCTATGACCATTTGACCCTAGGCAGGGGCCTTTGCCCAACAGCAGGCCGACTCGAGTGAGCCCTCCATGCCTCAGTTTCTCCATGCAGGGGAGGAGAGAGCATCCACAGAGGTCACAGCTTCCAGAACATTCTCCACCATTCGCACTGCCCCAGAGACTAGGACCCCAACAAGCAGGGAACACGCGGTGCAGGCAAATGGACAAGGTCCCACTGCTCTTCCTCCCTCCTTGATCCATAAACAGAGCAAATACAAATGTCAGATTCTTCCAGAAGTTTCTGGTAAGTTGAAAATGACCTATCCCAGACTGGCCATCACCACCAGAACTTCCACAGAGCATTCCATGCTTGCAGAGGCTGGGCTGGGCTCGGGCGGCAGCAGCGGGGAGGCACGGATTTGGGCCACGTGGGCACTCCTGAGCCCACAGCACGGCCACCAGGCCCCACCCCGGCCCATCCTTCCACGGGCACAGAGTGGCACTCACGCAGGAAGTGCTTTTCCAGCAAGGCGATTTCCAAGTGACCTTTGATCTCGTTCAGCCGATCAAACTCCGTCCGGTTAAAGTCCTGGACGCCTGAGGCCATGATGAGGGTCCCTGGACCAGCCTGGAAGAGAAACAGCAGGCCCTCAGAGGAAGCGGCTGGGGCACCCCAGGTCCACCCTCAGCTCTGCAGAGGGCACGAGAAGGCCTGAGGAGAGAAGCTTCGGCCTCCAGGACATGAGGATGGCACCATGGGCTGAGGGTCCCACCCGGCACCAGCTCGCACCGCGGACAAGGCAGAGGCTGGGCCCACCTACATCAGGCCACCTGGGGGTCTCAGGCAGTACGGATGTCCTCAGAGGCCTTGCAGAGCCGACTTCCCATAAACTCCAGCCAGGCCTCGACTTCCCGGCTCCGTGGAGGGCTAATTAAACCACAGCCCCATCCCCGCGAGCCAAGGGCAGGCTCCAGTTACAGGCAGCCGCTGCCCGCGCCACGAGCCTGGGGGCTGGGCACATCCTGCTGACTGGAGGAAAAGGAGACAGGCGCCACCCGGCACAGCCAGGCCTGCTGAGCCCCACGGCTGCATCCCGCTGCTGACCTGGCCGGGAACGGCACACAGGGGCCACGCCGCACAGCCAGGGAAGGGGCTGACAGAGGCAGCCGAGGCTTCTGGGCCACACCCTCTGATCCCTGACCTGGTCCTGAGTTTCAGCAGCTCTGGCTCCCAGGGGACAGGGACCAGGCTGTGAGCCGGGCAGGGTGGCACAGAGACCAGCGGGTGGGACAAAGACAGGGCAGTTCCATGTGCCCGGCCCACCTCGACCGAGGAAGACCAGCCAGAGCACCTGTTCTAGATGATGGGGGGGGGCCCAGGAGTCCACAAGCGTCCCCCCAGGAGGAGAGGCTCTGGGAAGGCCTGGTCTGGGTCCCAGGAGCCGGGCCACACAGGCCCAGGCAGGCCTCAGCGCCGGAGCACCTGCAAAGGCGGCTCCAACACAGCCAGGGCAGACAGCCCCACGCGGCTGGGGAGAATCTCCCCAGAACCCTGCGAGGCCCTGCCAGACCCACAGCCCAGCTCCCACACAGGGCCCAGTCCTCAGCCTCTGTCTTTCAGAGAGGACGGCCAGGAGCTGGGGGGCTTCCTAGACACCGAGTGCGAGGGGCTGGGGACCCAACTGGACAGGAGGTGGCGGCAGTGGCGCGTAAAGGTGCAGGGGCGGTACAGGGTTGGGACCTTGGGATTTAAAAAAAAAAAAGTGGCGAGAGCAAACAGAAATTTCAGGCTGCTTGCCACCAGTTCACCCCAACCCACCTGCCCTCGTATACCCTGGGCAGCTCTAGGCCACTGACCGAGGACCCTGGCTGGCACCTGGCTCCCGTCTGAACCCTCCTCATCCCCACCTGGCCCTCTCACCCTGGGCACACCCACTCCTGTGTCTGGTTCAGGGGCAGGCACACCCCTCGCCTCATCTCCAGCCCCTCTTGTCTGCGAGTTTCTCTCCCATCCCTTGCATCGGATTCAGACCCCGCCACCTGCCCTGGCCAGGGAAGACCAGGCCCGAGAGAGCCCGGGCCTGTGTGGAGGAGCAGGTGGCCATGAACGCCGAACCAGAGAGAGACCTCGGCAACCCTGCCGGCCCAGAAGTGCCTGCCCTGGGGCCTGACCTGCTTCTCCATGGGGTCCCTGCGGGAGAACGTGTGTTATAACCAGCGCACTTGCCCTGTGCACAGCACTCCTGGCGGAGCACAGCACAAAGCCACAGCTGGGCACCGCAGCCTGGTCCCCGCCCCACCCACCACAGACCCTGCGCAGGGTGAGCCTGGCCCCAGGCTGGCCCAGGAGGCAGGCCCAGGCCACCTGGTCCTGAGCTCGTCAGCAGGCAGCACGCAGACAGCCTGGAGCCCTGGGTGCCACCACGCATCAAAGACAGAAGACACGCGTGCGGCCCAGCCCAGCCCGGCTGCCTGCACCCCGTCCTGCCGGGGGCGGCTGCTGGCTGATCCTGGGCATTCCCTCAAGGGCTGCTGCAGAAAGGAACCCCCTCCCCCCACGGCTGTGGCCTCGGCTCCTCCCACTCGGGGCCCGGAACAGTCCCCACACAGCCAGGCCCACCCCAGCAGAGAAGACGGGGCCAGGCCCGGCCCAGGCCAGCGTGTGCCGCCCCACGCTCAGCCCCCTCTCCTGTGTGGCAGGAGGGGGCTCCCCGGGAGGGCCCTGTGACTGTGACTCCAGGCACCAATCCTAACAGGGCTGTGACCAGGGCAGGTGTCGGGGGGGGGGAGCCCCAGAGCCTGGTGGGCTGGGGGGAGGGGGACGGTGGAGGCCAGGCCCTGGAGCCCCATACCCAGATCTGGCTCTGCCACTGCCTCATCTCGTGACCTCACGTGTGACTAAGGCCCCCGAGCCTCTTATCTGTCCAACGGGGGTAAGACCCTAAAAATGAGCCCGGGGGCTGTGGGCACCCAAGGCCCACACATGGGGGCTACCCTGGCAGGGGCAAGGCACATAGGCGGGCAGACCTGGGGCCAGCTCTGGCTGCTTGGCCTCCACAGAGCCCTGGGCAAAGGACCTGTTCTCAGGAGCCCAGGGAAGCCAGGGTGGGGGGGCCACCCTGGGGCTGTTTCTGGGGGGCTGAGGCCTGAGAAGGGAGCTGGGTGCCCACTCCCCCAAAGCCCACGCCCTGCCTGTCCCTCTCTCAGGCCTAGGAGAGTGGGGGGGTGCCCAGCCCCTACCCCACATCGCCAAGCACCATGGCTCCTCATCTCTCCCCCACAGCCCAGGCCCTGTGTTCACAGCCCCAGAGACCTCCACAATCCACCCCCGCTGGGCCACCAGCCAGAGACCTGCAGGTGACCTGGCCAGATGCACAGGGAGGGGTCAGTGCCGGTGGTCTGGGGGCCAACCTGGGGGAGGAGGGGGTAGGGCACTGGTGGACTACGAGGCTGTCCAAGGCCTGGGGGACCTGCAGATGCCCCGCCCCCTCAGACACGTCACACCCAGATGGGAGGGCCGCTCCAGGCCCGGCCTCCGCCTCCACCTAGATAGTGGTTGCCCTGCTAGACAGATGGGCGGATGGACAGAAGGAGTGGGAGCCAGGACAGCCCAGCTTCGGCCTCTCTGTGGGACCCCAGTCACCACTTGCTGTGGAGCTCAGAGCTGCCCACGTGTGGGGATTCCCGAGGAGCCACGGCAGCCGCAGCACACTCAGTCCGTAGGCTGTCGCCAGACGGCACCACTGCAGGGCGGCACAGCAGGTGCAGGGGCCCAGCACCCACCACCTGGGGCGAGCGGGCGTGCAGTGAATTATTAATTCCCGCCAGGCGCAGACACACAGGAAGGATGGCACTCACGGCCCAGCTCTGCGGCCTCTCCCTGGCTCAGGGGCTGGGAGAGCAAACGGCAGGGCGGGTCGCCCACACCTGGCACGAGATGGTTTGGAGAAGGCGGTGGAGAAGCCTGGGGTAGGTGTGCCCACAGCAGTGAGCCCAGGGGCCACACCTGGCTGGGGCAGGGGCCACGGCCCACCCATGCTTCGGTCCCGTCGGAGCCGCAGGTGCTCAGCGGGCCTCTGCTGCAGGCGGGAGGGCCCAGCCGGCCACCCTGGGTTGATGACCCGCGCCCTGGCACAGCCAGACGGGAGCCAGAAGCTCCCAGACGGCACGCTGCCTGCGGCCACTTCCATACCAGCCACAGAAAACCAGGGAGCGAGGTAAAACGCAGCCACTAGACGAACCCCAGGCAGGGCAGAGGCTGCGGCCAGGGAGACCCGGGGGCGGGGCGGGCGAGGGCAGGCAGCGGGACCAGAGGAGGGGGAGCAGGCCCGCAGCTGCGTCTGTCCAGCCCAGCCCAGCCCGCCAGCCAGAGCCGGTACTCACAGGGTCCCGGAGCTCCTCGCCGTCCCGGGGCGAGGTCCGCGGGATCTTCAGGGGGATCTCGTCTCCGCATTCGGTGTCTGAGGCATTGGGAGACTCGGCCAGATCGAGGAAGTCGTCTCTCTTGTGACCTCTGAACCTGATCTTGTCCAGCCTCCTTAGCATGTTCAGCACTGAGCCCCGCTGCTTTACCTTAACATGACGGTCGGGGTCCCTGGAAGGGAAGGAGGGACCTGGTGAGGCGCCCGGGCCGGCTCTGCACACGGAGACCCCACCTGGCTCCCACCAGCCCCAGAGCTCCTCCCGCCACTGCCCATCCTCCCACATCCCCATCGGGGTGCCCCCGCTGGGCAGACAGCCCAGCCTCTGCCTCCCCACAGCCGGCAGTGAGAAAGAAGGCTAAACCCGCCCCCACCCTGCCCCACATTCTCCCAACAAGCTGTCAAGGACGGCGGCATGCACTGCCGGGGACGGGGCCCAGGCCTGGAAACCGCCAGGGGGTCCACACTGGGGCTGCCCCAACCCCCGACGGCTGCCCTGCGGGTCCCAGTGGAACCCGGCCTCACCACGCCCCCACCAGGCTGTCCCCCAGGGACTCTGCCTGAGACACCAGCCTGCTCACAGCCCGTGGCCCGGCCTGCAGACTCGGCTCAGGCCTCGCCTCCTCCAAGAAGCCTCCCCAGGGACAGGCTACATCAGGAGCCCCCGGGCAGCAGCAGCCTGGACCCCCCAGCGCTCGGGGCAGAGGCCCAGTGTAGGGACACACGTGGGCACCGAGGCAGGAATGTGCACTGGGGTGTCCCCGACACCCCCGGCCCTGGCCTTCAGCCACCAGCCCCTCCGCCCTGAGCTGGGGTTTCCACCTCTGAAGCGGGGGGGACCCCAACAAGGCTAAAGCATCCTGGGGTTTTAGATGGCACAGCTGAGGAGAGCCTGACCCCAGGCGGCTGAGGGACCTTCTCACTCACAGGGGGAGGGCGGGGAGCCGGGCTGGGCCATCTCCCGGGAGGCCCAGAGGTGGAGGTGGGAAGAGGGGCAGTGTGGGCAGGGACAGCCCCGCGCCCCTCCTGCCCGACTGGTGTGGCGGCGGCAGTGGGCCCCCCGGAACAGCAGGCAGCCCACGGCCTGCTCGGGACGTAGTGGAACCTGCTCCGAGCCACGGGGCAGCGGGGAGGGCAGTGTGGCAGGGGAGGGCGGGCGCCTTGCTGAAGCGAGGCCGGGGCTGGGTCCCTGCAAGAGCGGGGAAGACGCCTGCCCGTTCCCGGGGCTCCGTCCCGAAGACGAGCGCAGGACCCCTGTCTGTCGGAGCCAAGCCCCGAAGCCTGCCCCGCCCGACGCTGCTGAGCCACAATTTCTCTCCCCAAGCCCTGGCTGGTGGCTGTCCCCGCGTGTCCCCACACCCTCACAGACCATCAGAAGTGTCAACGCCCACCGCCTTTCATCCTCTAAGCCAGCCAAAGAGCAAGACACTCTTCTTGGTGCCACAGTGACCTGGGCACCTCCTCCCTTGGGGCCCCGCCTCCCGACTGCTGCTCCCAGCTTTCACCAACGCTGGGCCCAAGCCGTCACACGGGGACAGACACCTGCAGACGCGCGACCTGTCGCTGGCCCCGGTGCAAGGTGCAGAGATGCCGATACCCGGTGCCCCCTGGGGCCCCAGGAGTGGGCACACGGGGCGAGGCAGCTGTCCACAGCTCCCAGCGCGGGGGCCCAGAAGACACCGCCCGCCATGAACCAGGAGAAAGCAGAACTGGGTACTGAGCGAGTCCCAGGGGAGAAGCAGGAGTCCACAGTGAGAGACAAGAATAAAATCACAAAGCGGAAAAAACCCAGCAGGACAAGCCCACGACGTTAACAACTTCCGCTGGTTAAAAAGAATAAACAAAACCACAGGCAACAGCCACACAGGTGGCCAACAAGAGAGGCAGGAGCAACATCTTTGTGCTAGGACGCCCGAGTAAACTGAAAAAAATCGCACTATCGCGTGCAGGAACCTTCCAGTTCACGCAATGGAAACGGAGCTGAGTGAGGCGGCGGGAGGGAGGCGGGCCGGGACACAGGGGCCCTCCCTGCACGCCAGGGTCACACCCGAGGGGCAGCCAACATCCGCCCTGGTCCGAGTCGGGGAGGGCGGGGCAGCCAGGAACACCACAGGGGCCTCACATGGGACGGCGGCTCTGCGAAGGCCGGGGCATCACCAAATGCTACTCCCCGTTGTGCAAACACGTGTGCGGAGGCCCCTGCACGCCCAGACCGGGAGCCTTGACGCCCCACCCCAGTTTGTATTATGGTAGAATACACACAACACAGAGCGGAGCAGCCGAGCCGTGCTGAAGGGCCCAGCTCCGTGGCATTAACACGTCCTCCACCTCCGAGCCCTCGCCTCGGAAAACTCAGCTCTGTGCTCGGCCAGCACCCACCCCCCCAGCCCGCCGCACCCCATTCCTACTGCCTTCTTCATGGGAAAAAGCAGCACACACCAAGAAGAGGAAGGGCGGCCGCGCAAACCTCCTCCTCCCTTCTCTAGGTGCCCGGGGTTCCCCTTCCTGGAGCAGCCTCTGCGGGAGCCAGGGCCTGGGCAGGGGCCCCGAGGCTGCCCGGGCTCCTCACAGGGTTCTGGGCAGTCGGTTCCTCCCAGCCTGGGACTGTCGCCTCCCCTGGGGCTGGGGCTGCCTTCGGCATTCAGCTCCAGGAGAACAGAGACAAAGGCACCAAGCGTCCGGCTGCCACCATCAGAATGCAGCGTGCGCCCCGGCCGCGGCACCCAGCTGCCCACCGGGGCTCGTCCTCCTGCCGTGGGCTCAGTGCCCATACACACAGCCCACAGAAGCAAGGGGGCCCGGGGGCCCCACCACCCTCCTCCTCGGGTTCGTCAGAACGAGCAGCCTTCACACTGCCGTCGGCAACCACGAGCCGACCAGGGACAACCACGAGCCGACCAGGGACAACCACCCCGGGCACTCAGGGAAGGACGCGCCCCACGCCCACGCCCACGTCCACACCCCTGCACTGCCTAAGCCAGGACCACCTTGGCTCAGCACCTCTGCAGAGAGGACCCCCGAGTAGTGCCGCACAGGCAGGCTGCAGGTGAGTGCAGATTTGGGGACGCCTGAAGATGGCCGGATCTGGGTGACAGGCATGACCCCCCCAAAGGAAGCTTTTCCCACCAGGCCCAGGTCAACCCCTTCCAGCTCCCCAACTCCCAGCTGCCCATCCCCCACCGCCCACAGGCCCAGCAACTCCCCACACGTCCACCCTCTCAGGTGGCTGGACCCTTCCTCACAGGACCCCTCGGGGCTGTCCCAGGTCCGGGCTGAGCAGTGGGCTGCACGAGGGAGCACCCCTTTCAGGAGACGGCTCCAGAGGACCAGCTCCGGCCTGCAGAGGGGACCCCTCCCCCATACCTCCTCGTGGACGCTGCGCTGGCCGACACCCCTCAGCTGCGGCTACTCCAGCTCCTGCTCCAGGCCCAGGCCTGCTCGGGGACCGGTGGCCATGTGCCCCCAGTAGCTCAGGGGGCGGCACCTGCAGCCTGGGGCCTGAGCAGAGCAGGCAGCGTCCAGCCAGGCCCCAGGCCCCTGGCCCCTCTGCACTGGGACAGAATCCAGCCCAGCGCACTGCTTTAGAAACCCACTGAATCGCTCCGGGCACAAAGGAGGCAGTGTCTGAGAGCCCTGGGCTTGGAAGCCACAAAGGATTTTGGCCCCCTCCCAGCCCAGAACGGGGGGAGCAGTCCTGGCCCTGAGCGTTCCCTGAGCCGCCGTCCATCCGTACCCCGCCCCGCAAAAGCCCCTTTCAGAGTTCCAGGAGGCCCCAGGAGTGCCCCCACCTCCTTGCTGCCAGCGGCACTCCCACCGGTCCCGGCAGAAGCAGAGTCTGTCTCCCAGGGGATGGCAGCCCAGCTACCGAGCAACTCTCTGGAGACTCACGGAGGCGGCCGGGGAAGCCGGCCCCTCTGCCCCAGCTCAGGGGACACACCTGGCCCCGGGCTGAGGCCACGCACGGCGCACAGGAGGCCAGGTTCTAACCTCACCCCCCAACATGCCTGGAGTCACGCGCTGCACCCCTCAACTGCCCACGGGCCTGAAAACACACACGGCTCCCAGGCCAGGTTGTCAGACAGCTGGCTCCAGTGTGGCCCTGCCCCCTCCCTCAGGATGAGGATGGATGACTTGGGGGTTTCCCCAAACCCAAGGCTCTTTGGGGAGCTGCCTCCCTCCCCTCGAATCCATGGCTGGGTGCAGTCGGGGGACCCCAGAAGCCCCACTGACTCAGCTTGGCGCCCGCACGGCTCCTCTCTGGATCGTCACCATCTGCCCTCCCACGTGGCGGCACCGCCATCGCGGCTTCTAGAGCCAGAAGCTCCAAGGGGCCCTGCACCGCGTCCTTCCTTACTCCACGCCACCCCCAGTGCCAGTGCCAGTGCCAGCGCCGGCTGCAGCACACCCAGCATCAGTACACTCCTGCACCCGTCCGTCTCCAGAGCACCCCCAACTCACCCCGGGAGGCACAGCTGCTCCTGCGACGGCCCCACACGCTGGCTTTTTTATTTTTTGACAGGCAGAGTTAGACAGTGAGAGAGAGAGACAGAGAAAGGTCTTCCCTCCATTGGTTCACCCCCCCAAATGGCTGCTACGGCAGGCACGCTGCGCCGATCCGAAGCCAGGAGCCAGGTGCCTCCTCCTGGTCTCCCATGTGGGTGCAGGGCCCAAGCACTTGGGCCATCCTCCACTGCACTCCTGGGCCACAGCAGAGAGCTGGACAGGAAGAGGAGCAACCAGGACAGAATCCAACGCCCCAACCGGGACTAGAACCCAGGGTACCAACGCCACAGGTGGAGGATTAGCCAAGTGAGCCGCGGCGCCGGCCAACACACTGGGTCCTGAGATGTCCCCAACACAGCTCCTTCGCCCCCAAGGGGCCTCTCCCCTCAACCCACCATCCTGCTGGGGGGTGGGAGGTTTCGACTGAGGTCCTCAGAACTTCCGGATAACTCCCTCTCTGGGGGCTTGTGCCCCTGCCACACCCACTGAGAACATGGCTCCCCCCCCCCCCACTCCCCGGGCTGCCTGAGGGCAGGGCTGTCTCTGGCTGGAGCTCAGAGCTCCAGGTGAGACTCCAGGCCCTGGCCCCGAGGGGCCTGCATCAGCAGAGAATGGTGAGGCATGCGGAGTTGGGTTCAGAGAGGGGGGGGATCCTACACAGAGCCTGGAGCACCACCAAGAGCCCACGGCGGCTCAGGCTGCCCCAGCCAGCGCTGGGAAGCTTCCCCGGCAGGGACCTCAGAGCACAGCGAAGTCTGTCCAGAGTGGGCCCTCGAGGGGGCCCTGCCCCAGGCCAGCTCCCAGACAGGCAAAAACTCACGAGGAATTCAGCGCCGAGGATCCGCCAGCACACGGTGTCTCTCCAGGAGGCGGCCGGACTCTCCTCCCTTGAGGAAGCATCTCTGGGGCTTGGGTCCAGCAAGGGTCAGGCCAAAGCCCAGAGGGCCAACAGGAGCTGCCCAGGGGGTCGGGGGTTAAGCCTGGGGCTTGGCAGGCGCCGTGACCCCATCACCAGAAGGCCCAGGGAGCGAGTCGGGAAGCCTGGAAGAGCCTCCACTTCCTGCCCCGGGGCCCGGGGGAGGGGCAGGTCACTGTTTAACAACACCTAAGGTATCATCAGTTCAGTGACACAGGCGGCAGCCACGCTTACAGAGTGCAGAAAACACAAGACAACAGCACTGCTCCCCAGTGCAGATTCACAACAGCCCACAGTTCCACTGGACTCCCGCACCCAGTCACCCACGGCTGCGTCTGACAACCCAGCGTGGTCCCCGCTGGTGCGGCTGCTACAGTGAAAAAGGAAACAGGTCCTTGTGTCCCTTCCTCGCTGGCTGCTATAGGGAGCTCCGAGAACGTCCTCCCGCTGCTCTCCCTAAGCCTCAACAACCAACAAAGCAAGAGGGGAGCCCTGGTGTGTGCCCCCGCCCATTCCCTGCGTGTAAATATCCCGCCCTGGCCAGTGGCCAGCCTCCCCTGGCGTGGTGTCCCCATGGCCCAGGAGACAGCCTCCGGAGCCCACCCAATGGCGGTCAGTTCCAAGAACTTGTCCTCAATCTGACTTCCCTGGTTGTATTTATATCCTCTCATGTGATAGGCAGGGAGAGAGAGCAAGTTCCCACCTAATGGTTCACTCCCCAGATGCTCAGTAGCCAGGGCGGGGGCCAAAGCCTGGGTCTGGGGACGCAGTCCAGGCCTCCCACGTGGTACTTGGGGTCTACGCAGGCTGAAAGCTGGGGTCAGGAGTCAGAGCCGGAAATCAGCACGGGGACCCCCACACTCTTTTTATTACTACCCAGCTCACAACAAAACATTAGAACCCATGCGCTTAGAACCCAGCATGGGCTTGCCGCAGGCAGGCAGGATGAGCTGGAAGACCACGCCCTCCCCACGCCCCCTGTGTGATCCCATCCCCCTACCTGACCCCACCTGTGCACCCACCTGCCCATCAGACTGTAACCACGCCCCTCCGGAGGTGGAGGAAAGGCCTGGAACCCAGGCCCGGCCCTGACTGCCCGTTGTTTCTCCTGTTGTCCCTTGCCTCGGGGCACAGGGCCTCCAGCGCCCACTGATCCTGGTGCTCAGAACTAAGCAATCGCTGCACGTGGCTCTTGGCCTGCCCTCTGCTTGGTATGGATCCCAAATTAATTTTTAAAAGACTTATTTATTTATTTGGAAGTCAGAGTTACACGGGGGTGGGGGGAGAGCGCGAGAGAGCGAGCAAGAGAGGGGTCTTCCATCCGATGGTTCACTCTCCAATTGGCCGCAATGGCCAGAGCTGGGCCAATCCAAAGCCAGGAGCCAGGAGCCTCTTCCAGGTCTCCTACACAGGTGCAGGGACCCAAGGACTTGGCCCATCCTCCACTGCTTTCCCAGGCCATAGCAGGGAGCTGGATCGGAAGTGGAGCAGCTGGGACTTGAACCAGTGCCCATATGGGATGCTGGCACTGCAGGCAGTGGCCTTACCCACTACACCAAAGGGCTGCCCTTCAATTTAATTTCTAGGTCTTTCTTTCTCTCTTAGAGCCTTCCCTCTCCTATGCATTTCTCTCACTGAATAAAATCCTTAAGCCTACCATGCTGCCTGGTCTATTTAAGCCAGTGTTCAGAATTCTGCTCTAAATCCGTGGCAAGAGCCCACACAGTTTATTCATTTCAGAAATATTAATAAGCAAAACGGTTTCAAGCTGGCTCCACATTGCTCTGCCCCGAGCATCCACAGCCAGGCAGGGAGCAGCGCTGCCGTCCTCACACCACAGGAGGTGCCAGGTAGGGGTGAGGCAGGGAGAGGGAGCTAACGCACACCACCCAAGTCCCACTGCCCAAATCCCACCCACCCCCCTTCACCGTAGCAACCTGCTACCGATTCAACAGCAGATCCGACAAGGCTGAAGGCTCGGCACACCCACTCCTCCCCCACACAGCTGGGCCGCACTTTCCAGACACTTTCCTGGAGACCACCCACCACCCCCAACCCTGCCGCTGGGGCTCTCATCCCCACACCACCAAGAGGCCCCCGGCCTCGCGCGCTCTGCCTGGGTCATCCCCTCTGTCCACACAGCCTGCTAGCCACCACCAAGTCACCTGCTGCCCAGGTTAAGTCACCCCACCCAGGGGGCACACAGCGGCCACCGCAGTGGGGGCGGGCTCCTCTGCCTGGCACCTGGGTTTGCTTCTGAGTCCTCACTGGGCCTCCAGTACCACGTGGGGCTCGAGCCACAGCAGCCCAAGTACACAGAGGACCGTGGTGGGTGGGCAGAAGCAGCCGGAGCCACAGCCGGAGGGTAAACCGGAGCTGCTGTGGCTGGGTGACCGCATCTCAGTGCCCCTCGGCTGTAAGAGGACAACCGGGCCCAGGGCTGGTAGAAGGTGACCTGAAGTGGTGCCCAGAACTCAGAATGAGCCTGGCCAGCAGCAGTGACAACGGCAAAAATGCAGGTCCCACTTCCCACCATCAGCGGTCAGCTCCACGTGCGTCACCCCAGGTGGCCCTCGGAGCCCTGCGGGGACTCTGCACCTGTGCGGCAGGTGAGGAGAGGCTCCAGGTCTGTCCCAGGACGCCCGAGCTATCGTGAACACCTGAGCAGTGGCCTAAGGGAGGGAAGGAAGTGCCGGGGGCGAGGGGGACACGGCGCCCTAACCACAAACAGGTACACAGGCTGCTGCAGGACACACAAGGCCTCTGGCCCGAGTCAGTAGCCAGAGCCGGGCCTTGTCCCCAGCTCGGACAAACCAGGCCACGCCCCCAGAGTGTTGGCAGTTTTCTCGAGCCAGGCTGCCCTGGTCAGGCCCGGTCCCACCTCCTCCTACCCAAGCCTCCAAGCAGAGGTGAGGAGGGCACCAGGTACAGGTGTGAGCTCTGCCCACCTGAGGACGTCTCTGGACCACCCGGGGCCTCAGTCCAGGCCCACACCTGCGTGGATCCCAAGGAGAAGCCCCGACCCCAAGGGCCAGCAGCACCGGCCACAGGACCTTCTCAGGACCCCAGCCCTGCACCCCCAAAGCCCGCTCAGGGCCGAAACCTCCCGACACCAAGGACTGAGGCCATCGCCCGAGTCCAGGTGCACGGCGAGGCCTCATGGTCAGGAAATCATCAGAATCCCCGCCCACCGCCCAGGACAGCTGCATGGGAGGTGGACGGGGAGGCAGGCAGAGGGGCCACACAGACGTTCACTCAAACAAAAGCAGCCAACTGCAGCCGGCACTGCGGTGTAGCAGGTTAAGCGACTGCGGGTGACGCCGGTATTCCATGTCAGAGCGCCGGCTGAGTCCCGGCTGCTCCGCTTCCAATCCAGCTTCCTGTTAGTGAGCCAGAGAGGTTCACTAGCGCACCTGGGCCCCTGCCACCCATGTAGGGGACCCGGATGGACTTCCGGGCGCTGCCTTCAGTCTGGACGAGATTTGGCCGTCACAGGTGAACGAGTGACTGGAAGGTCGTGCTAGCTCACTCTCTGTGTGTCACTCTTTCAAACAAATCACAAAATAAATCTTTCAAAAGCAGAAAAAGAAGCTAACAAGAAAACCTAAGTTTCACGTTGGCAGATAAAACCCTTGGGATTACATAAGCCTCGGAAACACAAGAATTCCTCTCTAGTGGGAGTGCTCACTTTCACCTCTTTCCATCACTCTTGGCAACCAGGGCTTGGGAAGAGCCAGCCAATGAGACGGCTGCACGGGCTCCTGTCTTCCTGCCACTGCCCTGCCGGCACGTGGGACGGTGGAGAACGGCTGGAGGCGGGGCTGTCCTCCAGATGGGGCGCCACCCGAGCCAGTCCGGCCCCCAATCTGTGCTGTAGAAGGCTGGGCGCAAAGGAGGCCCAGGTGACCCTCAGCCCCTGGGCAGCCCCACCCCCACCGCCGGGAGCCAGCCGGTGCCAGGAAAACTTGAGGGATACACCTTGGGAACAGGTGGGCAGGGCTGCCCATCCTGCCGCAGGACAAGTGGGCTCAGTGGGCCCACTGCCCATCGGGCAGACCCCTGAGGACTGAGAGCCCCTCACTGAGCCCATGGGTTCCACGCCCGGCAGCCTGAGTGTCACACACTCACACGTGGCCCGGGCCACTGGGGGGTCTGACAGCCCCTAGAGCCAGAAGCATCCGGGGGAGGGGATCTCACATCCGTGCTAACACACTCCTCGCCCCCCATCTCCTCTCCCCCTCGAGGCAAGCAGGCCAGCAGGGAGGGGGCGCCCCCAGGACCACCGGGAGGGGAGCCAGCTCTGAGGAAGCCAGGTCAACCCCCGGCCATGGGCTGGGCCACCCCTCAGGGCCCAGGGAGGTGCCCCTCACTGTCCCGTGACAAACCAGGGATGCTGTGAGAAGCCCGCGGGAGACCCAGGACCCCAGTCCCTGCGGCGCAGGCTGCCACAGGAGGAGGAGGCACCCCCTCCACGTGGCACCCATGGCCCAGGTTAGCGCTGAATGAATGCGAGAACCACGCAGGTGGCAGAGTCGCCTCGGTCCTGGGCGGACCCAGCAAGGGGCGGACCCACACGACTTGAATGGTACAGGTGAGCCAAGTCAGCCTGCGAGCCACGGCCGCCTCCCGGCAACACCTGTTTTGTTAATGTGGCCCAGCTGTGGCTGGCACCCAGCCCAAGCCCCAGGACACTAACAAGGCCAGTCTGGGCTGCCAGGCACAAAACCAGGAAACCCTCTTACCGCATATGACAACACAGCACGGGGACAGCTCCTGTCCCATCCCTGGCTCCTGCCACTCCAAGGCCCCCACATGCTGCAAAACTGGGGGCCATGGTGCCGTGGCACAGGTTAGGCCTCCGTCTGCAACGCTGGCATCCATATGGGCGCTGGTTCCCATCCAGCTCCCTGCTAACGGCCTAGGGAAAAGCCGTGGAAGATGGCCCAAGTGCTTGGGCCCCTGCACCCACATGGGAGACCCACGTGTGGTTCCTGGCTTCAGCCTGGCCTAGCACCAGCTGTTGCAGCCATCTGGGGAGTCTCTCCTCCTCTCTCTGTAACTCTGCCTTTCAAATACACACAAAAAAATAAACCTTTAAAAAACAATGCAAGACCCAATGACCCCAACGAAACACAGAACCCGAGCCCTCCAGGCCACTGGCACCTGTCACCCAGGTAACCCACTGCCAGCCCCAGCAGGCTGAAGGCTCGCCCCACTCCAGAGCCCACCGTGAGGGTGAGGCGGGCACCACAATGCTCCCTTGTGACTCAGCACAGCTTCCACTGGGAGCTGGGGCTGGTGGGAGGAGGGGCGGCCAGAGCCTTCTGCGAGGGGCCTTTGGCACCACCGGGACAATGAGCCTCCCGAGGCGGCTTTACTGAGCGCCTACTGTGTGCCCGACTGGGGCACAGAGGGGACAAACCCAGGGAGGGTCCTCCTGGGCCAGGGGTGCTGCCCTGGCTTTGGAGGAGAACATACCAGGCTGGGGGTCAGCCAGAGCCCGGGACGGCCACGGCTGCAGGGGGGCGCCCAGCGTGGGAGAGGCACGGGTATGCGGGGAGGGTGCTGAGCGCCGAGGCCCCACAGGTGCCTGGTCCTACCTGAACGCGGGGTGGAGGGGCACCCGCTGCACCGTGGGGTCGGAGTTGGATGTGGGGAGCAGGAGCATCACCAGGAGCCGACAGCCAAGGCAGAGGGAAGGGGCGGCAGGCGGTGGAGACGAGGTTCACCTGGATGGGGAGGGCCGAGGGCAGGAGCCGCAGGGGCGCCCATCCGCCCCGCCCCACAGTAATCTGCTCACAGCTGCCCCTCACTGGGCCCTGCACCTGCTGACCGTGGCCCAGGCCTCACGGGCCCTCACACACCAGACTGCCAGTAGCTGCGTTCTGGGCCCTCCTTGCCGGCCGCCTACGAGCACCTCGGTAACTGTGCCTGGGTTAGGTCAACTGGAAGACGTGGGAGGAGCAGCTTGGGAAGCAGGGAGGTTGATCCGGCTCACGGTCGGAGAGTGGGCGGCCCCGTGTCTCAGGACCTGCAGGCTGGGGCCCCGAAGAAGAACCACGCATTGAGCCTGGAAGCAGACAGGGACCAGGGAGAGTCCACCCTCCATGGACACGGCTCTCTCCTTGTAAGGACGCTGGGGAGGGTCGGCACGTTCATCACGGGGCAGAAGGAGCACCCACGGGCGTGCAGGGACCAGGGCAGCCGGACTGGCCGGGGAGGCATGGGCTGCAGCCACACCACAGGTTCCCTGAGTGGACCCCCAAGTCCACAGCCACGGAGGACGGGGCGGGGTTACCATAGGACCCAACGTGGTCCGGCTGGGGCACTGAAGCAGACACTCCCACATGCACGAGACCACCAGCAGGCAGTGACCACCCAGCACCCACACGCAGGCTGACGGGGCCACAGCGGGTGGAGTGTATGGTTCACGCGGGAAACCCTGCCACCCACCGCCACACAGATACACCTGGAGGACACAGCTCCAAGAAACACGCCAACCACAGAGAAGCAAACACTGCACGACGGCACTGGAGCCAAAGGCAGGGAGCCAACACCCGGTGCCAGCCGCTGTGGGGTCGGGGAGAGGGGCGCGGTTTATGTCCAGTGCTGGGCGGAGCCTCCAAATGCGAGATGAGGAAGTGTGGAGACCCACGGGGTCACACGAGGGTGCCAGGGTGCTGAGGGCGCCGACTGGACACTTGGAAATGGTCGGGATGGTAGATGCCTTACTGCGGTGGACGCCCAAGGTTAGGGAGCGAGGATAACGACTGTGCAGGGCCAGCGCTGCGGTGCAGTGAGGAGAGCCTCCGCCTGTGACGCTACCAACCCAAAAGGGTGCAGGTTCGAGTCCTGGCTGCTTCACTTCCGATCCAGCTCCCTTCTGATACACCCAGGAAAGCAGCTGAAGACAGTGGCCCACGTGCCTGGGCCCAGCAAGCTCCTGGCTGCAGCCTGGCCCCAGCCCTGGCCCGTTGGCGTCGTTCAGGGAGCGAACCAGCAAGATGAGA
Organism: Lepus europaeus; assembly: GCF_033115175.1. Taxonomy (NCBI): domain Eukaryota; kingdom Metazoa; phylum Chordata; class Mammalia; order Lagomorpha; family Leporidae; genus Lepus; species Lepus europaeus. The sequence continues at coordinate 2,625,347 of NC_084836.1, forward strand.
GATCTCTCTCTTTCTGTAACTCTTTCAAATACATAAATAAATCTCTAAAAATAAAATACTGATGACTGCCCTAAACAATAACAAAGGTTTTAGGGGAAGCCAGACAACATGGCTGGAAAGTTCTGAGAAGCCAGAGTGTCGCAGGGAGACTGGGCTCTAGCGCACGCAAAACACGGCAGGGCCACGGCCGTCCCCAGTGTGCGGGTGGCGCCGGAGCAGGGACAGCAGAGCCAGGAACCAGGGACAACGCACAGGAAGCGGCCCAGACCCCACTGTGGCCAAGGCCACCTGACACAAGGCAAAGAGAAACAACGCCCCAACACCTGGGCATCCCAATGCCTGGGCAGCTGTGGGTGGCCCCACAGCCCCCAGCTGCCCAAAGTCACAGCACACCGAAGGTTTGAACGTAGACTCACGAAAGCAAAACACAGCCAGGGGCCTCTGGGACTGGACAAAGCTGTTTCTCATTTAAAGACTTGTTATTTGAAAGGCGGAGCGACACAGGGAGAGAAAGAGACAGATCTTCATCAGCTGACTCCTTCCCCAAGTGTTTGTAACGGCAGGGCGGGGTCAGGCTGAGGCCAGGAGCTCCGAGCTTCTCCTGGGTCTCCCACGTGAGTGGCAGGCGCACCCTCTGCTGCCTTCCCGAGCGCACCAGCAGGGAGCTGGATTGGAATCGGAGCACCCGGGGTTCAAACCCGTGCTTGGATGTGGGATGCTAGTGTGGCAAGCGGCGACTTAACCCAGAGTGTCACACCGCCAGCTCTGGACAAGCCGGTCCGAGTAAGACAAAGCCCAGTAGAAGATGGAGTACAGCCAGAACAAGCTGCCAGTGGCAAACCCCCCCACAGGTGGTCAAAAAGAAAGGATAATCTTGGAAACGCACAGGGTTAACTTGATCTAACATTGGTCAACAGCCCATGAGATAAGGGGCAAATGACAGAGAGATGGGGGTGTGGCTCCCCCCGCCCCCGCCTCCAGGCCAAGGAGGTCCACATCAGCCAATGGCGCTCAGCTATGAATGACGCCCAAAATGCAGTGGGTGGTGCCTCTGATGGACGGTTCCTGAGGAAGATGGCGCCGCATGCTGGTACCGGTGGGTGAGCTGGAGGGGGCCCTGTGGTGCCCGGAGCCTGCACTGCTGCTCCCCACCAACGGCGGGACCCCCAGTGTGCCGCTGAGCGACCAGGAGATGAAGGCATGTCCCTCACGAGACAGTGTGGCTTTGCTGGGTTTGCCCGTAAGCTGGGTAGGTCCCAACCCCCCATACACACATCCAAGGCCACACGTAACACAGTGTCCCTGCCCCTGGGAGTGTATTGATTTCTCATTAAAGGTTCAAAAAAAAAAAAAAAAAAGCTGCACTGAGAGGCTGGGTCCCAGGCGAGCAGAGAGGCTGGCGTGGGGACGGGCACGGCCTCTCCGGCTTGCACAGCGTGCACAGGCGTGGAGGGCAGATGTGAATCCAGCAGCCCCTCCCCACCTATGCAAATGAGGCCTGGGCAAGGGCGGACATGGCAGCCGGGCGCTGCCCCCAGGGCCACAGAGGGGACAGCTACACAGCAGAGCCCCCACAACCTGAACCCCGGGCCCTGCTACCCACAGCTAGGATGAAGCCTTGGGGCCGGCGCTGGGGCCCAGTAGGTTAATCCTCCACCTGCGGTGCCGACGTCCCATACGGGCACCTGTTTGAGTCCTGGCTGCTCCTCTTCCAATCCAGCTCTCTGCTGTGGCCTGGAAAAGCAGTAGAGGATGGCCCAAGTCCCTGGGCCCCTGCACCCATGTGGGAGACCTGGAAGAAGCTCCTGGCTCCTGGCTTTGGATCGGCACAGCTCTGGCTGTTGTGGCCAATTGGGGAGTGAACCAGCGGATGGAAGACCTCTCTCTCTCTCTCTAGCTCTACCTCTCTCTCTTACTCTGTCTTTCAAATAAATGGAAGGGAGAGAGGGAGGGAGGAGCCTTGGGCTGGCGAGAGAGAGACGGAGCTGCCCAGAGAGAAGGCCAGGCAGGGTGGGCGCCAGCTGTACCCGCGGTGGCCCTGGAGACGGGAACCAGTGCTGGAGCCGTCAGAATTCTGAATTCTCAATCCTCAATACATTAACTCTGACAGTTCATTAGACTCTAAAACTGAGTTCTAAAATAACAGAAATAAGGAGGATTTAAATAAAATAGGAAAAGAAAAAAACCCTAGGTCACCACGCACACAAGCTCTCCTAGCATCTCAATCCACAGTTCTCAAAATGTGGCCCAGCAACCTTTGGGGTCCCCCAGGCCCTTTCTGGGTACCCATGAGGTCAAGACTTCTAGTAACCAGCACTGTGGTGTAGCGGGTTAAGCCGCCACCTGCAGCCCCGGCATCCATGTGGGCGCTGGTTCTAGTCCCAGCTGCTCTACTTTTTTTTTTTTTTTTTTTTTTTTTTGACAGGCAGAGTGGACAGTGAGAGAGAGAGAGAGACAGAGAGAAAGGTCTTCCTTTTCTGTTGGTTCACCCCTCCAATGGCCGCTGCGGCCGGCGCACCATGCTTATCCGAAGCCAGGAGGCCAGGTGCTTATCCTGGTCTCCCATGCGGGTGCAGGGCCCAAGGACTTGGGCCATCCTCCACTGCACTCCCGGGCCACAGCAGAGAGCTGGCCTGGAAGAGGACTGCTCCACTTCCAATCCAGCTCCCTGCTAATGAGCCTGGGAAAGCAGCAGATGACCAAGTGCTTGGACCCTGCACCCACAGGGGAGACCCAGATGGCAGCGTTCCAGGCTCCTGGCTCATCTGGGAGTGAACTAGCGGATGGAACATTTCTATCTCTGCCTTCCAACTGACAAATGAATCAGGGGGAAGGAGGAGGAGGACTGTTCGAGCCACAATCCTGGGGTGCTGTCTGCCCGTTCCTCACTGCCCTGTGGGGCAGGGGGCAGAGCCCAGAGCCCAGAGCCCAGAGCCCCCAGCTGCCCTCAGCAAACGGTCCCAGCAGAGAGCGGCCGCAACGCCAGTGCCTCCTCTCCGACCGGGCTCAAATAGAAACACACCACCTACGTTACCGAGTGAAGGGTTTCCAGCAGGCCCCTCTTGGTAACTTAATCGCTGTTTCTCATTTCGGGGTCCTAACGTCCCAAACACTGAACAGCGGCGAGCACACGTCACCCCCACCGAGGCCCTCGGGAGCCGCCGAGGCTGCAAGGGCTCCATGGTGAGACCAGTCTGGGAGCAACCCCGAGCAGGACACGGGGACTGGCTCGGCCTCTCAGCTGGACCCTGGCCCTCAGTCCACCCCCTGGCCAGCCCAACAGCAACCTCAGACCATGACCCAGGCTCCAGGAGGTCAAGGCTGGGCACCAGTGTGGAGCCGTGTCCAGGCAAAAAACCACGATGCAGGTGTGGGGCGGCAGGAGCCAGGACACCACCTCCTGTCCAAGGGCAACCACCTGGACTGCAGGCTGCACCGCTGCTACCTAGCCCAGGGGCGTCCGCCTCCATGGCACCTGCCCAGGGCCCTGGCTCCTCACACTGTGACCTGGTGCCACCTCTGCCAGGTAGCACAGGCCGAGCCGGGGGGCCGGGAAAGCTGGGCATCGGCTTGAGGGCCAGCAAGAGGCCAGAGTCTGGCCAACTCGGGGAGGAGGAGCCAGACCCGAGCTGTGCACCCTGCCCTGACCCACCGTCACGGCTGAGGATGGCAGAACGGCGGCCACAGGCTGAGGGCCTCGTGCTCACACCTCCAGCAGGTGGACATCACCACCACCCCCTTGACAGACGACAAAGCTGAGGCACAAACACTGTGGGGCAAGGGGGGAGAGCGGCTCCCACCAGCAGGGGCCCCCACCAAGGGCCAGCCTGGGTCTCACACTCCAGGTACCGCGCACCCGGCCCCGCCCTTGATGTCACAGCCCCTGCTATACTGCAGCCCCCCGTGGCTCTGCCCAAGGAGCCAGCTCGCATCCCTGGCCCCTTCCCCCAGTCCCTGGGACTGTCTGGGCACGGATGAGGCAGGAGACAGGACGGGGACTCCTGCAGCCTGCACTCCATCTGCTTAGGGAAGCGTGGGGGGCCCTCTCCCCTCACGCTGGGACTTCGGGGACACCCTTGATGACGCAAGACGAGGGTGACAGCTGCAGGCATCCATTGGAAGCCAGGGTGTTCTCTCATGGGAGGGCCTTAAGAAACCACCTGACTCGGTTTCTCCTCCTTGTGATGACAGAAGGCTCCCTGTGGAGAGGAGGGGCTGGTTTTGGCTCTCGGTTCTGGAGATGCCGGGTGGAGGGGCTGCACCTGGTGGGGTCCCGAGGTGGCACCCGTTTCTGTCCCTCTCCTTACAAAGCCACCAGGAGTCAACCATGGGAGCCCCGCCCTAAAGACCGAATCCAGTCCAGTCACGCCCCAGAAGCCCATCTGGGAGCTCTGATTGGATCACCCTTGCTTGTGCTTTGTCCTGCTAAGGTAAGACTGGCGCCAAACTCCTGGGCTCAGGGCAAAGTCTCACGCCACGGCAGGGCGCCACACCACCCATTTCCCACACAGCCACTTCGGGAGGGGCTCTAGCTCTCTTCCCTCTCACGACCCTCGCGAAGTCACTCCGAACACAGCTCTCCTATGGCCGCAGGTGAGGGGAGACCCTCCCTTCACTGCCCTGCCCCCATAGGGTGGCCTGCGTGTTTCTCAGGAAGAGGGTCCGCACGGGGCAGCAGCTGAGACCCCATACGTGCACGTGCGGGGGCTCCCACGGTGGGACGTGGGGCTGCACGGGCTAGGCCACGCACTCGCCACTGCCAGGCGGGGAACAGAGCGAGCACGCTAACGGCAGCCTGCCGGGAGTTCTGCACCTGGTCACTGTAACTCCTAAAAACCAACAGGGGCTGGCGGTGTCCCCACCCCAGGGCGACCGTGGCGCGGCAGCCGACGTGGAGGTGGGGAGAGCATCACTGCCCGCGGGTACCGGACAAGAACGCGGCCGTGCACCCGGCCCCGCTGCGGGGACACCCAGATGGGAGGCGTCATCCCCGAGGGCCAGTGCCGGCCCCTGAGCACGGCCACTGAGGCCGCTGGCGCCAGAAAGCGGTTCCAGAAATCCTGAGACTGGACACCTGCCCACTCCGCAGAATGAAATCAAGCTGTTTTCCCATTCGAAAACAACAACAGAAAAACCCAGTGACACCCCAGAGCACGACCGAGGTCTGAAAGGGCAACACCGCCTGCGAGGTGCATGGAGAGCGAGGGCTGGGCCTCGGCCACACCCAGGCTGCCCCCGCCCGTGCACCCAGGGGCCAAGCCCCACGTCCTGCATCCTTGGGGGCGGGCCCAATCCAACCCTCACTCCTTGTCTCTGCGACAGTGCCCAGAACCCCGCCTGGCCTCCAGGGCATGCCAAGTACTGGGGGGGCACCCCAGATGTCCTGGCCCGGCCCACACCCCACACCCTCCCCACCAGGCCTCTGAGTGAGGCAGGGGCTGGGGTCTCCAGTCCACCTTTCCCGTGCACCTCTCCTGGGCCCCTGCCGATGGAGGCAGCAGGTGAACCCCGCTCAGCGCCCCCAGGGCCCAGCAGGCTCAGCCTCGGCAGCAGCTCGGCTCTAGGACCAGGTGTATCTGCCCCTGCAGGAGCAGGGCCCCGCCCTCCTGTCCCATCAGCCTTCAGAGCAGCCTCCTGCCCCCACACAGGCCCCCGCACCCCTCAGTCCACTTCCAGGGCCATCGATGAGCCTGGATCCGGCAGTCACCACAAGTCAAGCCAAGTGCCAGAGAGCATGCTCAGACAGCATGGGCCGACGGACGGGAGGGGCTCCAGGCCGGGACCAGTCCTGACACCGTCCTGTGCCTTCCATGGTCAGAATCCTCCAGCCAGGAAAACCGAGGTGCGCCTCGGGACTCCGCCCAGCTCTCCCCCCACACTGCCCCGCCCGCAGCCACAGCTCCCGACCCCACCCCGCAGAGCAGCAGGAGACCCCAGACTGCTTGCCAGAATTTCCATCAAAGTTTCACCCAAAACCCTGCCATTGAAAACCTCATGGACCCCCCCCAAAAAAAAAATTCTGCCTGCATACTGCAGACCACAGTACAAAAACAAACCCCCAACCCCAACCATGCACATCAATTTGCCCCCAAAATAGTCGCGGGCAAATCAAGTTGCACTTCTTGTTGTCCTAACTAAAACCACGCCAGAACAACACCTGAAACTTGAGTGCGCCAGAGAGGAGCGAGAACCAGCAGCGAAGTCCCCTGGGACTCACGCACGCCACTCACATCTTCATCCCCGCACGCCTTGGGGAGCCCCGGCATCTTCTCCCCAGGAAGGTCGTGCTGCTCCGTCGCAAACCCAAGCCCCCAGCCCAGCAGCCGTGCTCGGGGCGGGCCTGCCAGGCTGCGGCCAGCTCAGCCGTCACAAACCCAAGCCCCCAGCCCAGCAGCCGTGCTCGAGGCGGGCCTGCCAGGCTGCGGCCAGCTCAGCCGAAGGATGTACTCGCTCTGCCGGGTCCGCGGTGGATCCCCAGGGCGGGGAGGGCAGGCTGCAGACCTGGCTCAACCAGACCGGCAGGTTGACGGGTGGGCGGCTCCCAAGCTCCCAAGCCTCCCTGGGGAGAAGATCCCGCAGCCGCCAGCAGAGCCCTGCGCGGTGGATGACCCGGGGACCAGGGTAATGGCTGCCTCTCGGGCCTCATCTCCAAAAGGAAACAAAACCTGTCCACCCGATCAGCTGAGCAGAGACAAAGACCACCCCAGCCCTTGCCAGCCGCTGACCGGCCGGCCCACAGCCCGGGACGGAGGCAGCAGCGTCCACCCTAGAGGGGACAGTGGCCTGAGGCTTCCTGAGTCCTGTGCCACACGGCCTGCTTCTGCACTCCTGGCCACCCACGCACCTGTGGAAACGGCTCACTCAGCCTCATAAATGGACGGAAGCAGACAGGACGCCAGGCCCCAGACCACAACAGACTCCCGGGGAGCACAGCGCGAGGCCCGGCTGGGCTGCATCCCCACGGCCAGCCCAGGCAGAGGCAGCAGCCAGGCTGGGAGCAGCCTAGGACCGGCCCTGATGGTACTGGTGTGAAACTCCACACAGCAAATCCCAACTCTGCACAGGGCACCACTCCGAGAAAGCAAACCCACCTCTGGGCCGGCTCAGCACTTCCAACGTGGACGGCGCCCTCTGCCTGCCCCGTGGCTGACGCCCGCTCCTTCCAACACCAACCCCTCGGCCTCCCTGGGTGAGCTGGGAGATGTCCCAGGTATGCGAAGGCATGAGATTGCAGGCCAGGGACCCAGGAGACCCTGTGTGGGAGCCAATGATGCAGCCCCAGACAAGGCGTGCATCCCTGCCATGCCCTGAGCGCACAGGCCACAGAACTCGGCCGCCAAGCCCCACTCTGAAGCCCCCTCACACCTCCACGTCCCCCTCTGCCGGGGCCAGGGAGCCCACCGCCTCCATCTGCAGCCCAGACCACCTGCCCCCACCAGGGCCAACCGTCCTGAGAGCGCGCCCCACTTCTCCTGGACGTCTCTGCACCTGGCACTTCCTGAGACACCTGCCCCACCTGGGCGGAGCCTCCTTTCCCAAGCTTCTTCCTCACCCCCCACAGGGCCGGGAGCCCCCCGCGCCTCTCCAGTTCCCTTCTGGACACTGGCCTCCCCCACCCACCCCAGGCATCCCTCACACCCATGTGCTTTCATACCTGCCCTGCCCTAGAATGTTCCTTCTCCCCTCCCACCCCACCCAGTCCTACAAAAGAGGACTGCCAGACGGGTGGAGGAGGCTGTGGTGGACCAGACGCTGAGACCCCGGCCCAAGGAAGGGGTACCAAGGAGTGGAGAACACAGGACACAGGGAGCTGCAGCCCCAGCCCTGGCCGGGGGTGGACGGTAGTGTGGCCAGGCCCACCTGCTGTCTCATGAGCCACCCCGTGCCCATATGGACCAAGGCTGGCAGCCCAGGTGACCTATTTGCTGTGCCTGGCCTCACCTGCCCAGCGCCACATCATCTGACCCCCCTCCCCCAAGGCACCCCTCCACGGACGGGCACAGGTGGGATTCGCCTACCTGCCTGTCACGGGCAGGCCCAGCAGGGAAGATGTTGCTACAGAAAAGTTGCTCAAAATTCAGGCCAGACACAGCCCTGTGCCATCCAACTGCAGATGCGAGGCCCCCGCAGGGGCTGCCTGGGGGCTTCTGTCCCCCCACCCCCACCCCGAGCGCAGGTGAGACTCAGGTGGGACAGAAAACACCGGCAAAGCCAATCACACGCAGGGCTCCTGTGCTGCCGAGGCAAACACAACGGCACGGACGAAATCAGCCCGCCCGTGTTTGTTCGAATGCCTGCTTTTGGGGAGATCCACATGGAGAGTTCTAGTTTAGGTTACGCTGGTGCACAAAAATAATCACAGAGTGGGATTTCTCTCTTCTAATTATGCAGAATTTAGGACAAAATATTCACGCAGCGACTCTGAAACACTTGATAAATAGGTCACAGGAGGCCCTGGTGTCGCGCGAGTTCTTTACATCCACGCGGAGGTGGACGGATCTGCAGAGGCAGCGGCGACAAGGCAGGGAGCCAGGGGTTCCCTCCGTGACGCTGGCCGCATCCTGAAGTGCGGGGCGTGGGTCCCAGCCAAGAAACAGCTCTGACACCAGCGTCTCAGAGCCAACCAGAGGGCTCGTCCCCACGCACAGAGCCCCGCAGTTCCAAGTCTGCAGGGACATCTCGGCTGCAGGTGCACGGGGATGGCAGCGCGCCCTCGCCAGCCGCGGGCTGAACACAGCACACGCGGCTCTCGACAAGGAGCCGGCACCTGGCAGCCATGCTGGGCCCACTTGCTGTGACTCAGTGCACACAGTATAGCAATGTTTAATCCTACAATGAAGTGGTCAATTATTAAAAAAAAAAAAAAATACACACCCACCTGACCTGGGAGGATACATGTTTGCCAGCTGAGCCAGCCAGGGCAGCGGTAGTGGAGTTTGCTCTCATTCCGCCGGCTGCCACCTGCAGCGCCACCTGGCCCAGGCCCTGGCGACGCTCCTGAGCCAGGCCGTGGACTTGGCACGTGCGCCCGGGTGCCTGGCATCGCAGGCTCTCCTCAGACCTGCCCTGCTGGCCTCTGCCAATGGTAGGGGCCACGGTGACATGGGGAGGCCCTGCCCCGTGGGCCTGCAGTTCTGGGAGGGAGGGGCAGTCTCGGGGAAGGGCTGAGCCCAGTGTCCACCGACACCACGTGGCTCTCTCCAACCATCCTGTGCCACGCTAACTGCACAGCGCCTGGGGCAGGGTCCAGCCTGGCCGAGGGACGCCACCAACTCTGCCCACATGTACCTCGCTGAGCTGTCGTAAACTCCAGGTCCAAAGCGCCACGCCCCGGCTTTCACACACAGCCCAGAGCGGCCCTGAAGTCCCTGAGGACTCCAGGGTCCCGGCGGCGGGAGCAGGCACCAGGGCTCGGCCCCCCTGGGCGCGGTGGGGCTCTCTGCCTCCGCGGTCACTGCCCACAGCTCTCTGTGCCAGCCTCACCAGCTCCCCAGCGGGGCAAGGCAGTGGAGGAAGGTCAGCGTGAGGGGGGCATCTCCCTCATCCACACACACCACAGGCTGTGGCGGGCGAGCCGGCTGCGGGCTCAGGACCCGGTCTGAGAGCTGCAGAGTAGGTGCTTACCGGGGCCTCTGGGCAGCTGGCGGGGTGGCCAGGCGGTCGGGGCACCTGTCCGGGCAGATACAATGGGTCCTCAGGCATGCACACGGGGCAGGGGGTTGCCCAGAAACCAGAGGAGGGCTGGACTAGAGGAGTAACGCCCACGGCGGTCACGGGACAGGACAGCGTCGATCTGCACACACAGTAACCCCTACAGTGGGCCCAGTGACAAGGCCCTCCCAGACGCCCACTTCCTCCTGGGCCCTGCAGGTGGCCTCGCCGTCCCACTGACCTCGCCGTCCCAGGCTCCCGGTCCAGACACAGCGGCTGCACCCGCTGCCCGCACAGGATCGGGTGCGGGTCTTGTGAAAGCTTAGCAATGGCTGTGACCACAGGCCGCCACCCCTTCTGTTGCCTGCTTTGCCCTCGGCTCCGCCCAGGCACACAGCACACACTCAGCCGAGAGGCCAAGCTGCCCCGTCCGGCCCCGGGGTGCCAGCTGCTGGCTCCAAGGCCCAAAGGCTTCCACCCCTTGGGTGATGCACGACAGATGATGACCTCAGCTCAGTGACCTGCTGACCTACAGGCTCTCGCCGGCCAGGGCAGGTGGAAAGGCCGGGCGGGCCAGAGGATGGGTGGCCCCTGCCCCTCCATCCCGGTACCCTGCCTGGCAGCGGATGGGGGCTGTCAGGCTGACCCCGCGGGGCCTGCCCACGCGAGACTCACGGTGCTGCAGGCCTAGCATGAAAGACTGGGACAGCTCAGGCCAGCCCAGCGGGGGCCCCTCCCCACTCACTTCCTGCCTAGACCCCTGGACCCGCATATTCCTGGCTCCGCCCACCTGCACCCTCTGGACCAGGCCCTAGTCTGCTCACCCCCAGGCCGGTACCACCAATCTGGAGATGAGATAGGAGGCTCAGATGGCTGCTGGGAGGTGAGGACAGCAGCTCCCCCCTCCTCCCCTGCAGAGGGCTGTCCTGGCAGCCCCGCCCACCTCACCCCCCACCTCCAAGGGCTGTCCTGGCAGCCCCGCCCAGGCGCCCAGAGCTGCAGGTCTTGGCTCATCTTTCACTTCCTCCCAGGCACACATGCTTCAGGGCCCCAGACAGGCAAAGGCACCAGTGTGCGGCCTCTGAGGACCTGTGGTGGCTGTGAGCAAAGGCCCCTCCCTGAGGCTCCATGCTGGGGCCAGGCCCTGGGCCTCTCCCCCACCACCACCACCACCACGCCCCTCCCGGATGCTCACAAACACTTCTGAAGTGACTCACACGGCCCCTGCCTTCTGGGGCCGCGGCTGTTGATGTCACCTTTCTTCCTGACCTGGGATGGGCGCAGACGCCGCCGCAGGCTCCCCAGGGCAGGACACGACTGACTGCCGGCCTGGCACAGGGCTGGGAGGCAGGCTGACCTTTACAGGGTCACCCCCAGCTGGCTCCTCTGGGCCCAGCAGGAGAAAGACTACAGACACCAGGGACTCGCTCCCCTGCACTGCCAGGCTCCCAGGCACCTGCGCCTCCCCGCCCCCACCCCACACCTCACTTTTGAGATGATTCACCCAAAGCCCAGGGGGATGCGCATGCTCTGCCCTTGGCTGGGAGCTCCTCCTGGCCAGGGGCCCAAGACAGGACAGGAGTGACCGGCACAGAGGAACCCGGGAGACGCACACCCCGGCGCCGGCCGGCCACGAGAGCCGGGGGTTTGTGTGTGCGTCTGTGTGGCTTTTTAACTGCTGCTCATTTATATTTACATGAAAGACAGACAGAGAGCTCCACCCGCTGGGTCACGCCCCAGATGCCTGCAACAGCCAGGCTGGCCCGGGCTGAAGCCAGGAGTCACGAACCCAATCCACTTTTCCCTCGGTGGTGGCCGGGACCCATCGAGTCACGAACCCAATCCACTTTTCCCTCGGTGGTGGCCGGGACCCATCGAGTCACGAACCCAATCCACTTTTCCCTCGGTGGTGGCCGGGACCCATCGAGTCACGAACCCAATCCACTTTTCCCTCGGTGGTGGCCGGGACCCATCGAGTCACGAACCCAATCCACTTTTCCCTTGGTGGTGGCCGGGACCCATCGACTTGAGCTGTCACCTGCTGCCTCCCGGGGCGCACACGAGCAGGAAGCCGGAGTCCAAGCGGGGCCGGAACTTGAACCCAGATACTCCTGTACGGGACTTGGGCTTCCCTGCTGGCCTCGTAGCCACCAGGCCAAACGCCCATCCGATTTTGTTTTTATTATTACTACTTCTTGGGTGGTAGAGGGACCGAGAGAGAGGCAGAAAGAGCTCTCGTCTGCTACTGGGTCACTCCCTCAACAGGAGTGGCTGGGCCAGGCTGAAGCCACGAGCCAGGAACTCCATCCGGGTCTCCCACTTGGGCGGCGGGAAGGAAACATTTGAGCCATCACCACTTCCTGCTTTAGCAGGAAGCTGAGACTGGGAATGGAGCTGGGACTCAAACCCAAGCGGCCCAGTCTTAACCAATGTCTTAGCCGCTATCCTAAACGTCTGCCCTGTGTATGCCTGGTTAGCAACTCAGAGTTTTAAACAGGTTCTCCGCGCCATGGGCCAAGGCTGGTGCACACCTCCCTCTACTGGACCCCCAGTGTCCCCTGGGCTGCAGGGCCTCAGCTCCCTCCCCCTTGTCTGTGGGGCAGGCTCACCCTGGAGAAGCCAGGACCCCACAAACACACGAGGCTGTGCAGCCAGAGCAGTGTCGCCCCGCACCTGCCTCTGCCAGTCGCTGGGGACCGAGCAGGCCACAGGCACAGGAAGGAGCCCACGTGCTCCAGCAAGGCCAGGGGCAGGGGCGGGGAGCGGTGGGGCGAGGGTGGGGGGGCAGGGGCTCAGCAGGGTGGCCCCAGATGGGGGCGTGGGTGGGCAGGTGGGCCTGGGCCTCAGCCTCACTCCCAGGAAGGGCCACACCTCCTGCAGCGGACAACAGCACCCCAAGCCCAGGCTGCCCAGATCCTCAAGCCCTTGTTGTGGGCTCCGCCCAGCTGGGGGGGGGGGTCCGACCCGCTGAGACTCCACCCACAGGACCAGGAAAACTGCTCAGCAGGCTGGGAGTGCACAGGGAGCCCCGTGTCCCAGCGCCCCCCTCGCCGGCCGGCCCGCCCAGCACACGCACTGCCCACACGGAGGCGGACGCCACCAGGAGCCGAGACCCAGAGCCCAGGTCCCGGTCCCCCTCCGACCTCCTCGAGCTCTGCCGGCAGGACTGACATTTCCCAGAAAGGCAAGCGGAGCGCTTCAAAGGCGGCCCCGGCAGGTTCAGAGCGGGAGGGCTCCGCGCTCCGCAGCCTCCCTCCGCCAGCCTGGCTGCTGTGACCCCGCAGGGCTGCGTTCAGAGCCAGCCCCACTTCCACGTTTCAAAGGCAAGGCCGCGGCAGAGCCCAGTCCCGGGGTCAGGCGGGGCGCAGCAGGGAAGTCCCCGTTCCCCTAGTCTCTGCCTCCTTCCCTCTCCCTCCCGGTCACAGAACCTTTCCAGGGGAGGCCACGGCTCTGCCCCCGCCCCCGTCAGCATCGCTGCTCCCAGGGGTATGTCCAGGACAACTTCTGTCCCACCAGACACACATGCTGCTAAGTACAGGGTGGGGGAGGGGCGAGGGGCTCCTGCTGCTCAAATGGAAACGCACAGACCCTTGGGGCAGGTGCAGAAGCCGTGGCCATGGCATACGTGCACACGTGGGTCCATCTATCCCACGTTACTCGCTCTGCCCGCCGAAAAGGCCTAGAAGCAGCTCGGCCCAGCAGCCACCGACTGCCACCCAGAGCAGCCGGTTCTTGGCTTCTGACACCGCTCTCCTTAGCAGGACGCCGGCGGGCCCGGGGCTGGCGCCCACTCCCAGGCTGAGCATGAAAGTGCGGGCTGGGCGTGGAGACTCCTCGCTCAGGGGACAGCCGGAAGGGAGGAGACAGGTGGACAGCAGGTGCCACGAGGTGAAGAGAAGGGCCCCTCCGCTCTGCAGCCTTCCTCCCTGAATGGCCTCACCCCAACCAACCCCCCAACAGCAAACCCAACAGAGTGGCACCGCAAAACCCCCAAGCAGCCCGCATCCAAACCGCCCAGCTCACCAGAACCAACCGCAGAGTCTGGCACAGCAGTTCAGTTCCCGGCTCCGGCACCCAGCTTCTGCTAACCCAGCCCTGGAGGGCAGCATGGATCCCTGGCCCGCTGTGGGAGACTGGACAGAGTTCCCAGCTGTCAGGCCCGGCTCCAGCCAGCCCTGCCTGCTGCGGAGTTTTGGGACAGAATCAGTGGGTGTCTGTCTATTTCTACGTCTTTGCCTCTCAAATGTTTCCAAAAACACAGGGGGTAGGGCTGGCCTTGAGGTGCAGCGGGTTAAGCGGTGGCCTGCCAGGCCAGCATCCCAGAGTCCCCTGCTGCTCCACCTCCGAGCCAGCTCCTGCTAATGCACCTGGGAAAGCTGCAAAAGATGGCCTGCCCGGTGGGAGACCCACATGGAGTTCTAGCTCCTGCTTTCAGCCTGGCCGGGCCCTGACCATTGCAAACATTTTTTTAAAGAAGATTATTTTAAAGGCAGAGTTACAGAGAGGTAGAGGACAAGAGAGGTCTTCCATCCTGGTTCACTCCCCAAAAGGCTGCAATGGCCAGAGCTGAGCCGATCCGAAGCCAGGAGCTTCTTCTGGGTCTCCCACTCAGGTGCAGGGGCCCAAGGACTTGGGCCATCTTCTACTGCTTTCCCAGGCCACAGCAGAGAGCTGGACTGGAAGTGGAGCAACCAGGACTCGAGCCAATGCCCATTTGGGATGCCGGCACTGCAGGGGGTGGCTTTACCTGCTATGCCACAGCACTGGCCCCCACTGCAAACATTTGAGGATTCAACCAGCAGATGGTCTCTCCCTCTCTCTGTCTTTCAAATAAATACAGACCTTACACACACACACACACACACACACGGGACACCTGAGAAGCTCTGAGAACCCAGAGGAGCCCTAGCAGACAGACAAGACGACTGAACGTCCTTGTGGGATCACGGACGTTAGCACAGAAAACGGACGCTAGGTCAATCCAGGGCGATCTGAACAAAGTGTGGTTTGGGTAACAGCAAGGCGCCATAACAGCAGAGACCACGCCGAGGCGGGCGGCGGACTCCCCGTGGGAGCTCTGCCGCTTCCCTGCAAAGCAAAACTGCTCTTAAAAAACCGTCTGTCCCCGGGGCACGGTGAGGGCTGTGGGCTCACCCACCAGGCCTGTGACCTGCAGAACACGAGGGCTGAAGAAATGGCTTCCCCCGACCCAGCAACAGCCAACAGGGAACCGAGGGACAGAAACAGGGCTGGGGACAGCCTCTGAGGCGTCCCATGGGCACCCAGGGCCCGCCCCCACGTCACCCCCTCTCCACAGCCGGCCACGTTCACACACACACACACACACACACACACACTTGCCAGGGGCTGTCCTCAACTCCAGGCCTCAGAGCCCCAGGGACAGGCAGGTGCGCATCAAGCTCACGGGGCGGGGACCAAGGCGGCCCTAGCCCTGCAGGAGTGGGAAGCCAAGAAGGCTTCCTGGAGGGGGTGGCTTGAGCACAGCTCACACAGATAGTAAGTAGGAAAATGCCTGGTGGTGCCCTGCGCACAGTGGGGGCTCTGGTGGTGCCCTGCGCACGGTGGGGGCTCTGGTAGTGCCCTGCACACGGTGGGGGCTCTGGTGGTGTGCTGTGCACAGTAGCGGCTCTGGTGGTGCCCCGTGCACAGTGGGGGCTCTGGTGGTACCCTGCGCACAGTGGGGGCTCTGGTGGTGCCCTGCTCACAGTGGGGGCTCTGGTGGTGCCCTGCACAGTGGGGGCTCTGGTGGTACCCTGTGCATAGTGGGTGTGCCAAGTGGTAAGGCAGCTGAACTGACAGAAGGCACCCAGGCCCCAGGAGCCCAGGCAGGTAGCGGGACTGCCACAATCCCAAAACAGGGGCTGGTGCTGTGGCATAGTTGGCTAAGCCTCCACCTGAGGCGCCGGCATCCCACATGGGCACCAGTTCAAGTCCTGGCTGCTCCACTTCCAATCCAGCTCTCTGCTGTGGCCTGGGAAAGCAGCAGAAGATGGTCTAAGTCCTTGGGTCCCTTCTCCCGCATGGAAGACTTGGAGGAAGCTCCTGCTCCTGGCTTCAGGCTGATGGGAGCTCCAGCCTTCATGGCCATTGAGGAGTGAACAGCGGAAGGAAGGCCTCTCTCTCTCTCTCTTTCTCTCTCTCTCTCTGTCGGTAACTCTACCTCTCAAATAAATAAATAAAATCTTTAAAAAAAAAAAAATAGATCCCAAGACAGGAGCTCCAGGGCCACCTGGTGCTGGAAGAGACGCCACGCGTGCCGTCACCACCACCCTGGCTCAGCGACAAAAGGTCACCTGGGACAGCTCGTTCCACCGACAGTGACATCCAGAACAGGAACGGGAGAGTCAGGACCCAGAGTCCGGCAGGGGGTCTGGGTCCTTCTCTGGGGAAAATGCTGTCACATGGGACAGCAGACCGGAAACCAGCTAGGTGGGCCCCCCGCTGGGGGCCTGGGACCCACACCCTGATAAAGACATTGAAAAAGGACCACCTACTCCTGGCCTCGGCCCTCCCCAGCCCCCTGCCCCGCACAGCTGTGGGTGGCCCCGGAGCCAGGGTCACCTGACCCCAGCCACTGGGTAGGCTTCTGGGCAGCAGAGACCTGCCGAGGGCAGAGCAGGTGGCCCCCCGCTGGACACGGGGACGATGGTGGCGAGCCCTCTGGGCTCAGGAGCCCACCTCGCAGGCAGGCACCGGAAACAGGAAACCAGGGCCGGGCAGCTGCAGGAAGAACAGAGTAGGGGCGGGGCTCACAGCTGGCCCTGGCAGCGGACAGGAGCAGCCGGCCCCAGGCTCCGCCCCCAGGACATCGCTGCAGAAGAGGTGGGGGCTGTGCCTGTGTCAGGGCCGGGGTGCCCCACCCGCTCCACCCCACAGGGGACAAGCACACAGCAGCCCAGCCCACTGATCACGGGGGACCCCAGGCGCAGAGAGGGGCCACCTACCCAGGCCCTTCTGTCTGCTGCGGCTGCCACGGCGAGCACTGGGGTCCCCCCCACAGCCACGGCGAGCACTGGGGTCCCCCCCCACAGCCACAGCGAGCACTGGGGTCCCCCTGCCTCACAGCCACAGTGAGCACTGGGGTCCCCCCCCACAGCCACAGCGAGCACTGGGGTCCCCCTGCCTCAGCCACGGTGAGCACTGGGATCCCCCCCCTCACAGCCACAGTGAGCACTGGGGTCCCCCCTCACAGCCACGGCGAGCACTGGAGTCCCCCCCTCACAGCCACGGTGAGCACTGGGGTCCCCCCTCACAGCCACGGTGAGCACTGGGGTCCCCCCTCACAGCCACGGCGAGCACTGGAGTCCCCCCCTCACAGCCACGGTGAGCACTGGGGTCCCCCCTCACAGCCACGGTGAGCACTGGGGTCCCCCCTCACAGCCACAGTGAGCACTGGGGTTCCCCCCTCACAGCCACGGCGAGCACTGGAGTCCCCCCTCACAGCCACAGCGAGCACTGGGGTTCCCCCCTCACAGCCACGGCGAGCACTGGAGTCCCCCCCTCACAGCCACGGTGAGCACTGGGGTCCCCCACAGCCACAGCGAGCACTGGGGTCCCCCCTCACAGCCACAGCGAGCACTGGGGTTCCCCCACAGCCACAGTGAGCACTGGGGTCCCCCACAGCCACGGCGAGCACTGGGGTCCCCCCTCACAGCCACAGTGAGCACTGGGGTCCCCCACAGCCACAGTGAACGCTGGGGTCCCCCACAGCCACGGCGAGCACTGGGGTCCCCCACAGCCACAGCGAGCACTGGGGTCCCCCACAGCCACGGCGAGCACTGGGGTCCCCCACAGCCACAGCGAGCACTGGGGCCCCCCACAGCCACGGCGAGCACTGGAGTCCCCCACAGCCACGGCGAGCACTGGGGTCCCCCCCTCACAGCCACAGTGAGCACTGGGGTCCCCCCTCACAGCCACAGCGAGCACTGGGGTCCCCCCTCACAGCCACGGCGAGCACTGGAGTCCCCCCCTCACAGCCACAGCGAGCACTGGAGTCCCCCACAGCCACAGTGAGCACTGGGGTCCCCCCTCACAGCCACGGCGAGCACTGGGGTCCCCCCTCACAGCCACGGCGAGCACTGGAGTCCCCCCCTCACAGCCACGGTGAGCACTGGGGTCCCCCCTCACAGCCACAGTGAGCACTGGGGTCCCCCACAGCCACAGCGAGCACTGGGGTCCCCCCCTCACAGCCACAGCGAGCACTGGGGTTCCCTCCCCACAGCCACGGTGAGCACTGGGGTCCCCCCTCACAGCCACAGCGAGCACTGGAGTCCCCCCCTCACAGCCACGGTGAGCACTGGGGTCCCCCCTCACAGCCACGGTGAGCACTGGGGTCCCCCCTCACAGCCACAGCGAGCACTGGGGTCCCTCACAGCCACAGTGAGCACTGGGGTCCCCCACAGCCACAGTGAGCACTGGGGTCCCCCACAGCCACAGTGAGCACTGGGGTCCCCCCTCACAGCCACAGCGAGCACTGGGGTCCCCCCTCACAGCCACAGCGAGCACTGGGGTCCCTCACAGCCACAGTGATCACTGGGGTCCCCCCCTCAGCCTACGTGGTCTCGGGCCAGTGGCACAGGTGCAGCCTCCCTTCCCTCATATTCCTGAGGGACAGGTGGCAACATGCCGGGCAGGCGACAGTCCCCGAGCTCCCCACTCTGCCCCACACCGCGGGGGTCAGCCACGCAGGGGTGGCCGGGAAGGTGCCAGTCCAAGGCCCTCACTCCCAGCCAGTCCTCAGCAGCCTTGCCCAGCAGAGCCGAGGCCCAGTGCTCCTCACCAGAGCCCTTCTTGTGGGCAGTGGCCAAGCCCCACCTGTGGGAGGGGGTGCAGCCAGGGCCACCCCCAGCTGGGGCCAGCTCTCTGGCTCTGGCTTCTGTACTTGGGCTGCTTATAGGTGACAGGTGATCGAACAGAGGACCAGAGAGGTCAAGCACTTTCCCTGAGAACACACAGCAGCACAACCAAGGTGTTTAGCTGAGCCCCCTGTACCTGGGCCCCAAGGGAGGGGCAGGCCCCGCCTCTATCCCACAGCAGCCTGGGGTGGCAGGGAAATCACCCAGCCCCTCCAGGTCCCGCCTTCCGATTCTGGGCCAGGGAGCAGATAACAGCACCATCCCCAGTCACGATGAAAATAAACCCCGCCCAGTGCTGACGGGCAGGCGGCCAGGGCCACGGACGCTGCCGGATCCCGCGGGCGGTGCAGGTCTGTCTCGGTGCTTCAGCACAGGGCTCAGGTTTCCCTCAGGAACCGCCAGAAACCGGACTGAAGCTTACGGGGAGGCGGGGAGGCTGGGGGTCACAGGCACAGGCCCGGGGGCGCCTCCCTGCTCTGCTGCTGAACGCACGAAGGACTCGGGCCAGCCGCGTGACCTCTGTGCCTCGACTTCCCAAGCCGTCGAAGGGGTGAACCGAGCACGGTGAGGGCGCGGAGCAGCTGCCCGGGGTCTGCACAGACGAGCAGCTTCGGTCAGCGGCATTCGGCACCGGAGCAGGCCAATCGCCCAGGTCTCCAGTGCAGCCTCAGGGGCCCTCGGCCTTGGGGCTGAGCCGTCATCACGAGCCCGGTCACGGCTCAAATGCCACGAGGCTCTCCCCACGAGGGGCTTCGGCAGGGGAATGTCATCGGCAGGGGGGCAGCCGCTGGCCACAGGAGAGCACAGCACGGCTGTCTCTGTGCCGGAACCCCTCGCCTGCTGGCCCAGCCCTGCCCGGGAGAGAAGTGGCCCTGGCCCGCCCACCAGCCGCGGGCTGCAGGCCAGCCGGGCTGGGCTACACCTCAGACGCTCAGTCACCTTCCGAGGCACACCTGCTCCACGGCCGGCGGCCAGCCCCAGCTGCTGAAGGCTTAGCCATGCACCCTGTCCCCGGCCCAGGCTGGGAGTCGGCCACACTGCTCCCCGCGGTGCCTCCCGGACGCCAGGGGAAGCAGGCTAGATGGCTATGGAGGCCCAGAGCCCCGGGCCAGCTCCCGGGGGGCCCAAACCAAAACCCCGTGGGAGCCATCCAACTGGCCCGGGCCAGCTTCCCGGGGGACACCCCTCTCAGGGAGCAGCAGACACCCGGCTTCCCCTGGCACAGCTACGCCTCAGCCCTTGCTGGTTCGTCACCAACACACATCCACGCACCACACACGCGTCACACAGGGCGGCTCTGCCACACCCATTCCCCCTCCCCCATCGGCAGCCACCACGGGCAGCCCCCTGCCCCTGCGCCCCAACAAGGCTCCCCACAAAGCTCCACGTGCCCGGCCTGCAGGGGAGGGGGAGGAAACGCAGGGGGCACCAGGGTCTTCCTCCCCAGCCAGCACACGCCTGGAACAACACAGGAGCCCCCACCCCGACACACAGCCAGCCAGACACCCACGGGCAGGGACACCTGCCCCCTGCCGGTCTCCCAGAGTGGGCAGCCCCCAGAAAGGAGCCCTGGCCAGGGTCTCAGGCTCCAGAACAGGAGCCCCCGCCCTTGCAAAGCTAGGCAGCTCCTGCTTCCGGAGGGAACCGCCCTGCAGCCTCGCGTGGGGAGCTGGCAGGGGCCTGCGTGGGCCCCCGAGGAGGGAAGGGGCCCCGGGCGGCACCACCCCTCGAACCGCGGATCCCAGCCTGGGATCCTCAGCGTGGGCTCCGGGGGTCCGTGCCGGCCTGGCTGCTGTCTCTGGGACGTGTGTACAGAGGGACCCTGGCTCAGGCCCCAGAGCGCCAGCCACATCTCACCGGCAACGAACCACGCTTGTTTTCACCGTGCCTGGGCCACTGTTCTACTGTATGGCAAAACGGTGATTCAGGAAAACCGGCCCGAGTCTCCCCTTCACTTCCCAGCCGGTGAAGGTGAGGGCGAGGCAAGCAGAGGCCACAACAGCCGGCTGGACGCCACTGATAAGAGGGGCGCCCGGGCACTCATGGCCCTGCGTGTGGACAGAGACCACCTGGCTCCTCCCTCAGGAAGGGCACTCCCACCTGCCTGGGCAGGAACCAGAGAATAAACAGGCTCCCAGGGCTGTGTCGAAACAGACCTCAAGTTCAAGACTTTCCTTGTGGTTTCCAGGAAATGGCTGTCCAGCATACAGAACAACAGATGTCATGGGACAGGCGGGGACAGTCATGCTCCCCACACCATCGGCCAGGGCGGCTGGGATGCTGGCCAGCTGAGAGACCCTGGACCCCCGCCTCCCAGCCACTGGGCCCCAGCCTCACCTGCTGCGTCCAGCCTGCTCAGACCCAGGCGAGTCGTGGCCCCTGCCCTGGGGCACCGCCACACCCGGGGCAGGACAGAGGTCAGGTAGGGGTCTCCGGCAGGAAGGAGGGGCGGCCCCTGCTAGGGTGTCCCGGCTCACAGCCCAGGAATGTGGCTGCACCTCAACACAGGGCAAAGAGCACACTCAACAGGCCCGGGCCTGGGACACGGTGGGGTCAACGGCAGGGAGGGCCCCACAGTTCAGCTGCAGCCGCCCTGCCTCACCAGCCCGTGCTGACCCCTGACCCAGGGCGTGCCCAGCGGACAGGGAGCCTGCAGCATCTCACTGAATGGTCTCCACTCACTGGGGAGGAAACCGCCTTGCCCAAGGTCACGGAGCAGGTGCAGGTGCACAAGGGAGGCCAACCTCCAGACTCCTCCCCTGGCCTCTGCCCTCCACGTGGCCGTGACCCTGCTCCCAGACCCAGCCCTAAGGCAAACCCCAGGGTTTGGCGGCAGGGAGGGGCTCAGAACTTTGAACTTCCTTCCCAGGCCACACAAGGAAGGCAAGAAGGGGACCCCATCCCCCAGGGGGGCTCTGCCAGATGGACCCCCTGGAAACGCACAGATGTCGCAGCCCCCAGGGCTGGCCTGTGGGAGGCCGGCAGGCTCCTGGTGCTTTGGGTGGAGGGTGCCCCTGATCCTCCCCCCACGGAGCACTCAGGCAGGCCACCAGCTCCAGGCCAAACTGCGCTCCTTGGCCCCTGCACCTGCTCCAGGCAGGTGGGAGCCTGGGGCTGGGGGCTGCCACACTACAGCCCCCTCCCACTGGCACACAGGCCTGGGCCCCAGCAGAGCTGTGCCAGCCGAACAAAGAGTGGGGAGCCGGGCAGAAAGGGGGTGCAGGGGAGGGGCGGCCGTTCACAACTTTCTGGCCTAGGCATTCCTGGGGTCGCGGAGCTAGGGGACGCCCACCTCCTCTGCTGTCCGTCAAGGACGAGTGGGGCAGCAGGACGACGCCACCGCACCCGCCTCAGTGGCCCCCACCCAAGCGCCCCAGCGGCGGCGGCCCCCACCCCAGTATGGGCCCCGCGTCCCCCAGACGTCATCCTCCCGCCCGCCCGCCAGGCTAACCCGGACCTGCGGACGCCGCTGCCCGGGCGCGCGCCCCGGCCCGCGCGGCACCGGGGGCGTGTGCGGGGCGCGCCCGCGCGGAGCAAGGCAGGGAGGGTCCCGGGCTCCCCGCCCGCGAGGCCCGGGGTCAGGGCCCGCCGGCCCGGGACGGAGCGGGGCGCGCGTCCGCCCAGGTCCTTGGGGTGTCGCCGCGCGCCGCTTACCCTGCGCGGAGCTCGGCGCCAACTCTCATCCACCCGCCGCCGCGGCGTGCCCCTCGCCGGCCGCCCGGCCCGCTGCACCTGCCGCCCGCCCGGGAGCCCAGCGGCGCCGGGGAGCCCGGAGGAGGCGGCCCCGCCGGTGCCGGCCACGAGCGCGGAGGCGGTGGCGGCGGCGGCGGCGGCGGCGGCGCCGGGTCGCGCGCTCGCGTCCCGCTGCGCGGAGTCTGCGCGCCCCCGGGCCCGGCTGCGCAGCCGCCGCCCCGCCCCGCGCCCCGCCCGGCCCTCCCGGCTCGGGGCCGCGGGGGCGCGCCCGCCCGGCTGGGGGTGCGCGCGCGCGCGCTCGGTCACGCGGCGCCGCCTTTGTTTGGGTGGCCCACGTGGGTCCTGCCGCCCGCTCCCACGCGCACGCGCGGCCTCCCGCCAGCCGCGCGTCCAGCACGGGCACAGGCGCGCAGGGGCACGCAGGCTGCAGCACCTGGCCGGCAGATGGGCCAGGGACGTCACGGCCAGAGGCGACCTGCACCCCGGGCGGAAGTGCTGGTCCCCTGAACCGGGACAGGGTCCCCGGACGCCAGTGGGCGTGGGGGGGCGGGACCCGAACTCGGCTCCCGCCCCCCCACATCTCCCCGGGGAACCCACCCCAGCAGCTGCGCCTAGGGGCTGCTCCCCCGCTTTCTAGATCTCACCTTTGTCGTTCAGGGGAACCCCAGCGGTTGCCCTCACCCCCATGCCTCGGCTCAGGCGCTGTGG
Organism: Lepus europaeus; assembly: GCF_033115175.1. NCBI lineage: Eukaryota > Metazoa > Chordata > Mammalia > Lagomorpha > Leporidae > Lepus > Lepus europaeus. The sequence continues at coordinate 2,648,275 of NC_084836.1, forward strand.
TGTGGAGCAGAGCCAGCCCAGGGGGCCCTCTCCAAGTGCAGCTGCCCCGGGGGCCCCGACCCACCTTGGCGTCAGGGCCAGGGGCTGCCCCACTCACAGGAGGGCGCTCCCGGATCAGGGCGAGGAGCACGCCCTCGGGGACCCCAGGCCGTCCTGTAGGCTGAGGGTCCGGGCCTGACCCAGGAGCGGGGCGGCTGGGGCTGGAGTCCGGTAGGGGTCTGAGGGGGAGAATCAGGGGTCCGGGGCAGAGAATCAGGAGCTGCTGCCGGGTTCTCTGAGCTCCGGAAGGGGTCGGGGCCCAGCCCTGCCCCCCAGCAGCTGGCCACCTGGAGAGGCCGCACCCTCACCTCTGCTTCCTGGGAGGCTCCGCCCCCACACCTGCCCCTGTCACGTATGCTCTTGCGTGTGCCCGTCTGCTTCCTCCGTGGGGTGGCAGCTCTGCACCCTACCGTGTCCCAAGGGGTGTAGGACAGCCCCAAGACCCCTGTGCCCCCCGAGTTCAGTTCTGCCTGCTGCGCGTGGCCCCCTGTGCCAGAGGCTGCCGGGTGGGGAGCAGAGCTGTGGACCAAAGCCAGGCGAGGGCCAGCCTGGTGGCCAAGCGTGGACCAGAGTGGGGTGCACGGTGTTCCATGGCGTCTTGTCACCCCCTTATGTAGCAGGACTGCCAGGGCTGGGCTGTGTACCCCCAAAATCCACGCGTGGGAGTCCCAGCCCCTGTGCCTTCAATCTTCAGAGAAGACATGCCACATGATGTCGTGGGGCGGGCCCTCCTCCCACAGGCCGGGGACCTTGTTGGGAGAGGAGACTCTGACGCAGACACACAGGGACAGACGTGTGAGGACCCAGGGAGACGGCGGTGCCAGCAGCCAGAGAGCTGCTCAGGAGGGTCCACCCCTGGGGCGTGGCAGAGGGCACTGGAACACGGCAGGTTCAGCCACCGTAGCCCGGATAGGCGTCCTGGCTACCCTGCTCCAGCTTATGCACCTGCGAAGTAGCAGGTGATGGCTCAAGCACTTGTGGCTCTGGGCAGAGCTCCCGGCCCCTGGCTTTGGCCCAGCTCAGCCCTGGCTACTGTGCGCACTCTGGGGAGTGAACCAGCGGATGGATGAGTCTCTCCTGCTCTGTCTCTCGGCCTTTCGAGTACGTAAATAAATCTGAAAAAAAGAAAGAAAAGCTGGCCCAGCCCACGCCAAAATCCATGGGCTGTCCAAGCAGCCCCAGCAGGCTACCACGCGGACGCCTGACCCTGCGGGCCACGCGGCTGGTGACAGGTAAGGCCCGCTCCTGCCACAGTGCGAGCAGCAGACCTGGAGCCCGCCCTCACCCCAGACTGCTGGGCCCCCAGAGCCCTCGAGGGGCACGAGGGCTGGACTCAGGAGAAAGCCTGGGTGCTGAGTGAAAGCAGAGGCCCTGGGAGCCACACGAGGCACCCAGAAACAAGTGGCATAGGCACCAGAGGGCCAGCCCAGCCCGAGTTCAGATCCTGCTCCTCCCTTGTGTCCTGAGACTGGCCCCAGCACACGGGGCGCCCACGCTGTGGTTCCAGGACTGCTCGGGCCACGCAGGCACAGAGGGCGTGCACGGCGGCTTGGAGCCCCAGGACAGGTAGGCTGTGCTCCAGGTCAGGGCTGCCAACTCCTGGCCCAGGCCCTCTCCCCACGTCACCTTCTCCCTGGAGATGGCCGCACCTGGCACCGCTCGGCCCGCGGCAGTCTGGCTGTGTTCTTTGCATCCTGATTAGGGCTGGAGCCAGGGCTGGAAGCATGGACGGAGGCAGGGGGCAGGAGGTTTGGGGGAAGAGCCGCAGGCTGGGAGCCAGGGCTCTTGTCTCCCCGCTCGGACTTCCTGTGGGACAGGAGATGGAGCAGCTGCCAGGCACTCTGTGCTCTGGTAGGGAGATGACAGGGCCTGGGGGAGGACCCAGGGGCCGAGCCAAGCTCCTGCAGCAGCCGGGCACCTGGGGAGGCCTCGCCTCACCCTCCCTGTGCGGCTTCAGGAGGGAGGGAGGCACCTCGATCCCTCAGCAGCCGCCACCTGCCTCCCCCCATCCCTGGAGCTCTGGTGGGGTGAAGGCAGTCAGCCCAGGTGACTCCAGGGACAGGAACCCGAGAGGCCCCCACTTCCCCAGGGCTCCCTGGGCCACACTTCCTGTCCTGAGGCCAGTGAGCAGCTCTGGAGGGAGAGCCGGGGGCATGGACATCACAGGGCTTCATTCAGCTCCAACCCTGAGGCTGTGGTCCTGTCCCGGGGGACCAGAGCCACGGCCTCCCTGCCTGGTCCACTGCCTGTCAGGGCAGGACCGTCCATGTGTGTAGCTTCTAGAAACAGCACTCCTGACCCACCTGTGAATGTCCAAGACAACACAGGGGACCCCGCAGGACAGGTATGCCGCTGGGAGAGGTGGGGGAGACCCTGGCCCTTCTCTCTCTCTGTCCCTGCCATGTGGGCATCGCACCTGCTCCAGCCCAGCTCCCAGGGCCCTCTCAGACAAGCATTTCAACACCCAGATGCACCAGCAGGGGCAGCGGGCAGCGGGCAGTGGGCAGCAGGCAGCGGGCAGCACGCGCCCGGCCTCCCCCAGCTCAGGCATCCAGGGGCCCTCCACAGGGCGGGGGCTGGGAGACAGGGCCCAGGATAACCCCAGCTTTGTCAGAGGAGGGAGTGGGGCTCAAAGTGCCCCAGGACAAGCACATGCTGACCACCCTCTGCCGCAGACTCGGAGAAGGGAGGAACGAGACTGCCCCTGCCCTCGGCGCAGTCAGTGCGGAGACGGAGGGAGCCACAGGAGATACCCAGAGACGCCTGTCAGGCAGGGGGGCTTCCTGGAGGAGGTGATTCCCACCCCCCACCCCCAACGCTGGCCAAGGAGCAAGCAGGAGGACAAGATGGCAGGAGGGAACGGCAGGGGCTGTGCCAGGAGGCTGGCCTGCTAGGTTCAGGCCCTGTCCTAGGGATCCGTGGCAGGGTGCTGAGCAGGGACGAGGGGATCCAGCCAGTGCTTTAGGGTGAGAAGGCCTGAAGTGGTCTCAGGGCAGCCAGAGGCGAGGCTGCCGACTGCCGGCCAGCGGGCGGACGCGGCCAGAGGCGAGGCTGGTGGCCTCAGGGTGGCCTGCGGGCGGAGGGGGCTGAGCCGCTGCAGACAGCGTCCCATGGCCACTGCGCCTGCTGTCATGTGGACAGAGGGCGATGCATGGGAGCCACTGGCCATGTACAAAGGCGGCTCAGAGGGCTGTGGCTGAGCAGGGTCAGCTCAGGACGTGTGGAAGACGGACAGGCCAGGGGTCTCCTTGGCCCCAGCAGGCCTGCTACGGATGCCCACACAGCCCCCTCCAGCCGTCTACGCCACCTGGGAGCCCCGTGGGCTGACCTCAGGACCCAGCTCTGGACAGGCAGGCAAGATTTGGGGACTGTGTCCATTCCACAGACACAGAATCCGAGTCCCAGCAGGCGAGGTGCTTGGACCAGCTTCTCGCAAGGAGCTCAGGGCCCGGCAGGGCCGCCCTCGGAGCCCACGGCAGCCTGCAAAGACGGAGACAGCGACGACACGGCTCGGAGCAGAAACACCCACGGGTGGCTTTGGGCAGCCAGGTCACCTGCGTGCCTGTGTGTGCGTGTGTATGTGTGTGCACATCTCTGAGTGTGCGTGTGCATGGTCCTCACACGCTGGAGAAGCCGCCCACGCTGTGCCTCCCTCACATGCATGACCCCAGCACCGAGACCCCAGTTCCCTCTGTCTCCTTGTCTCACCTGTCAGCTCTGCGCCCTGCCCTGCACTCGCCCGCCCAGGGCCTGGGGCATTGTACCCATCAATATACTCTTTCCAGGCATCCCATGCTCAAGGCTGCCTCCTCCAGGAGGCCTCCCCTGACTACCCCTTTCCCTGCGCTCCCACAGAACCATCCTGCCGTCCTGGGCTCCTGTAGCAGGAATGACCTGTCCACAGAGGCCCCTGCCCCGGCCCCGACCCCTCCCCTGCCCTCCACCCTCTGCCACTGCCCCACATTCAGACTCGGACGCTGGCTCGGAGCTGCCGCCGTTCTTGGATGCCCGGCGCTGGCCTCGGTCCTTGGGCCACTCTCCTGGGGACGGCTCTCGCTTCCAGCAACTGGTGCCTCTGGACGCTTGCCTCAGCGCGCCGGCCAGGCTCTCAGCCTCTGCAGGGCAAAGTGGAGCCACCTTGTGGCGGCCGTGGGTCCTGCACATCACTGACCCCTGAGCCCCGCGTCTCCATTTGCAAAGTGGAAGAGTCCGATGCCCACCGCCTGGGCGGGGGGTCTGCTCTCGGCCTCCAAGGAGGGCTCCAGAAAAAGCCGACGCCTGTGTGTGCAGGCGCTGTGGCCGCCCTGCACATAAAACTGATGAGTGGTGGGCGGATGGCCCCACACGAGGGGGGCCGTGGGAAATGGAATTTAAAGATGGGTTTATTTTGGCACGGAAATTTCCATATGTGAATTTCCCATGAACTTTTTAAAAAACAAATTGTTCTTCACCCATTTCACCCCCCTTTTAAAAAAATAAGATACATTTATTTATTTGAAAGGTAGAGTTATGGAGGCAGAGAGAGAGAGAGAGAGAGGGAGAGATCTTCCATCTGCTGGTTCACTCCCCAGGTGGCCACAACGGCTGGGGTTGGGCCATGCAGAAGCCAGGAGCCGGGAGCTTCTTCCAGGTCTCCCACACGGGTGCAGGGGCCCAAGCACTTGGGTTTTCTTGCGCTGTTTTCCCAGGTGCATCAGCAGGGAGCTGGGTCAGAACCAGAGCTGGAACCAAAGCCTGCACAGGATGCCGGCAACCAGGTGGCAGCTCAGCCGTCCGCGTCCCGCGCCCACCCTCCCCGAGCGGATTGAAGACCCTGTATTTCCTTGACTACCTTGGCACCCCCACAACCTCGGGGGAGGCCTGGAGTCCAGCGTCTCCCCCACACCTACTGCTGGCAGCCGTGTCGCTGCCCTGGGATCCTGAGACACTCCGGAGAGGAAGCATGGGCTCAAATGCGAGATGTGGCGGGGCTGCCCCCGTGGTCCTCGGAGAGTGTGGGATGCAGGAGCCCCGTCCAGCTCTGCCAGGCCCCAGGGAGGCAGCACAGAGCAGCTAATGGGCCGGCCCAGCACCAGGGCCGTGGCACAGGGGATGGTGCGGCCTCTGGAGCTGCCCCTTGGAGCCGGTTCCCGCCCCTCCCCCAGACCCTGGTCTCCCAGGACACTGTCAGGACTGGATTTCCGCCTCAGCAGCCTGCCCTCTGCCCCCTGGGGACACTGCTGTCCTAGGAGCTAATCCAGGTCTGGGTCTCACCTGCTGGGTGCCCTCAGCAAGCTCTCCGGCTCCCCAAGCCTCAGTTTCTCCACTGCTCCGGGTGATGGTCAGACCTCCTCCCTCCCCACCTGCCCCCCACTCACTCCATGGCCAGGCACAGAGGCCAGCAGACCTGTTCTTTTGGTTGGGGGGGAGACTTGCGTGACCCACCAGCCTGCGTGGTCACAGTGGGGCTAGGAGCCAAAGGGAGGGGCTTCCAAGCTAAGGACATCATGTGAGGGGTGGCAGCCCTGAGGGTCCTTGAGCATCAGGGTGAGTGTGGAGGGTGAGAGCTGGGGCAGTGCAGAGCTGTTTTGAAAAGAACTCCCCTGAACAGGCAAAGCGGGGTGAGCAGTGGACATGGGCCATCACGGAGCAGGGCCAAGACAAGGATGCTGGCAAACAGGCAGTGCCCAGGGGACAGCTGGGGCACACCACGGAGGAACCACGGGGCTGGCATTGCGGCACTGGGTAAATCTGCCGCCTGTGATGCTGGTGTCCATAGGAGCGCCTGTTGGCACGGTCTACGAAAGAGGAGGTGACATGGTGACACAGTGAGTGACCCCTCAAGTTCAGTGTACTCGTGGGCAGAGACCAGGCAGCTCGAGGACGGGCCCTGCAGCGTGGGACCGGAACGGGGTGGGCACCAGCAGCGGGGCGGGAGGTGTCCCTGAGCCCGACGACTCCCGGCTGGGGCTTCCTGGCTTCCAGCTCTCAGCAGGCGCCAAGGGCCCTGGGAGGATGTGGCGGGGAGGACGGTGTGGGGCTGGCCAGGAGAGGGAGGGCCCTGGGGAAGCAGCCACCGGCTGTGGGCACGTGGGGGTGCCACCTTGTTTCGTTTTTGATGAATTCACATGTAAATGGCCAGGGCAGCTGCAGGAAGGAGCCCCCAGGCACGAGGAGAGCAGAGCTGGGGCTCCCTGCAGAGAGAGAGGAGAAAAGAGGGAGCTGGAAACCGGAGAAGGGAGAGACGACCTCAGAAACCAGGTGATTAGCGAGAAGCCAGGGATGTGAAGAGCTCAGCGGGAATTTGGGAAAAACAAATCCAGCGCTGGAGGCACCCGAGGCTGAACCAGCACTACGGACAGCGCCTTGGCAGACAGAAGGTAGAAAGGAGGCTTTGTTTTTAAAAGATTTATTTATTTATTTTAAAGGCAGAGTTAAAGAGGGGGAGGGGAGAGAGAAAGAGAGAGAGAGAGAGAGAGAGAGAGAGAGAGAGAGAGAGGGAATCTTCCATCCACTTGTTCACTCCCCAGATGGCTGCAATGGCCAGAGCTGGGCCAATCTGAAGCCAGGAGCCAGGCGTTTCTTCCAGGTCTCCCACGTGGGTGCAGGGGCCCAAGGACTTGAGCCATCCTCTATTGCCCTCCCAGGCCACAGCAGAGAGCTGGATGGGAAGTGGGAAGTGGAGCAGCTGGGACTTGAACCACGGGCAAATGCTTAACCTACTACACCACAGCACTGGCCCCCAGGAGGCCTTTTTATAATTAAAAAAAAAAAAACAAAAGAGAGAGAGAGAGAGGCTTGCATTGTGACGTGGTGGGGTTAAGCCGCCACTGGTGACACCGGTGTCCCATATGGGAATTGGTTCGAATCCCAGCTGCTCCACTTTCCATCCAGCTCCCTGCTGATGCGCATGGAAAAGCAGCAGAGTGTGGCCCAAGCGCCGGCCCCTGCACCCGCGTGGGAGACCTGGATGAAGCTCCTGGCTCCTGGCTTCAGCCTGGCCCAGCCCCAGCTGTTGCAGTGAATCAATAAATGGACAACCTTTTTCTCTCTGTGTCATTCCTCCTCTCTGTCACTCTGCCTTTCAAACAAATAGAGCCTTTTAAAAAAATAAATAAATGCAGAGTGCTGGGGAGGAAGTGCCTTGGACACGGGTGTGGAGGAGGGAAGGCCATTAGGCACAGGTGTGGATGGCGGAGGAGGTGGAAATGCGGTCTGGGTGTGGTGGTTAATAAGTAACCACTGATCGATATTAAGTAACCACGTAGTCACTGCCAAGTCCTCCAGTCCAAGTCTGAAATCTGGGTTTGGGGGCTGCATCACACGAGGGCTGCCCCGCCTTGTCCTGGGAGCTGCTGCAGGAAATGGTTACAGAGGAAGTCACGTGGTTTCTGATTTGCTTCCTAACACAGAAGCTCATGAGCTTGGGATGGGCTGTGTCCCCGTGCACCTGTCATCCAGGGTGGAAGACGCACTAATTGTGCCCACAGAGACCTTCCATCCACTGGTCACGCCAAGGTGGCCACAACAGCCTGCGCTGGGCCAGGCCAAAGCCAGGAGCTTCACCCAGGCCTCCACCAGGCCATTAGCAGGGGAAACAGAGTGGCGACCTTGTGGCACCCTGTGGGCTGCCAGCAGTGATATCCTGGACACAGGTGCCTCCGGGTGTACAGCAGAGGACTGGGGGTACTGAGGTGCTGGTGGGGTGTTGCTTGGGAAGGCTGGGGTGTTATGGGAAGAGCCCAGAAGTGCTCAAGTCGGCGCTCGGCGGCTGCCACAACCTCAGGTTCCCTGTGTGTCTCGGGCGGCACAGGCCCAGCCTGGCTGACTGCAGGAGCCACCGTCAGCAGAGCACCTGAGGCCCCCCCGCCCCCAAGGGCTCCCCAGCCCTCGGGCCCCCTCCTCCCTGCCCGGGCCCACACTCACAGTCCACAGCCCTGCCTTGCTTGGACCTGTGTGTGTGGTGGTGGGGGTGGGGCTCTGTCTCTCTAGGAGATACCACTCCCCTGTAGGCAGCCCCAGCCATGTCCAGCCATAGGTGTGCGTGGGTCTCAGCCCAGGGAAGGGGTGGTCTTGGCCCTACCCCTACTTGGCCTTGGCTAGAATGGGAGTCCCATCGCCAAACACACAAACAGGGAGGAGGCTGGGAGTGGAGGGGGGGAGGTGGAGGAGGGGGTGGGCCCTGCGGCCACGAGCTTCTCAGGACGGTATCTGGGGAGACAGCTCTGGACCCCCCAAGACCAGAGCCCACATTTCCGAAAGCTGCTGGTAGATGGGACTAAGGGGGCCTCTGCAGCTGCTGTGCACGGGGAGGCGAACACCGCGGAGGCGGGACAGCCAGCGCCCACGGCGTGGACAGTCAGCGGCTGCTGCACCCGAGGCCCCGAAGCTTCCCACTTACAGCAGCCCTGTCACTGTCTCCTGCCCGCACCGACGCCCCCTGGTGGCCTCTCTCCCTGGGCGTCTCTCGCCAGGCTTCTCAGGGAGCGCCTAGCTTCCAACAAAGCCAGGGCCACGCCACCAGGCCCTGTGAAGGCCTCACTGCCACTGCGCCCCGTGGGTTCCTGGGAGACCTGGGGCGGGACACGGCAGGCGAGGCGCCATCTTTGGAGACGGGCTTCATGTCCAAGCCCAGGTGTCCCCATGCCTCTTGGCTTGTGGGCTGCAGCTGCCTGGGGTCCCGTTGGAGCCACGGGGGCCCACGATCCCCGAGAATCGCCCTGGTGGCTCTGCACACGCTCAGCACGGTGCCGCAGGGCCCGTCTGCTGCTCCGTAACAAGACACGGACCCCTGTGCTCCTCCCGGGGGCTCTGCTGACCGGGCTGGCTGCGCGCAGGTCGGAGGCCGCTAGGGGTCAGCTCCGGAGCTTCGCCTTCTCAGCCAGGCCCCCACATCCCCGGGCCCCCTCTCTAGGGTCCCCATGGCGTCGGAGTACCGTGGCCAGCTGGCTTGGGACAGAGCTGGCCTCACTCTTCTAGCTAACACGAGGCATGAGGTCACCACCAGGGTCACAGGGTGAGGAGGTGGCCTTGTGGAGCCGCGGGGCCCCAGTGGCCCTGCAGGCTGCTCGGTTGGGTGGGCAGGAGTGGGCCTGCCTGCCTGCCTGCGTGCACCCCATGAGCCTGCCTCGCTCTAACCACCTGACCTGGGGCAGCTTGGGACCCGGCAGCAGAAATGAGATTCTGGTTCATGAAGCGAGGCGGGAGCCAGGAGCCAGGGCCTCAGCGGAGCTGCCATGCGGACACCGGGGTCAGGCCGGCTTCCAGGCCCTGGCCACTGCTGGCTTCGAGGATTGGTGTGCGCACATGGGAGACAAGAGATGCGGGTGTCTCAACGAGCCATGAGGAAAGGCCGGCAGAGGGGGCCCGTCCTTGGGCCCCCAGGATGGAAGCAGCCTTGCCGCCCGCCTGCCTTCAGCCCATCTCCGAGCTCCGGAGCCGTAAGATAATGACGTCTGTGGCTGTGGCTCATGCGGCTAACTTATGGGGCTTGGCTACGATCCTCGCGGAAAAGACACAAACCCCGTCTTACATGGCAGGAGCGTGAGGCTCAGGAGAGGGCCCAGTGCCCCCTGCCGTGCTGAGCCCCGGCAGGCTCCCACTGCTGATGCTGCAGAGCCCAGGGCTGGGTAGAGGGAGGTACATCCAGTCTCCTGGGGCACAGGCGAGGGAGTGGAGGCAGTGTGTCCCGGGCCGCGCAGAGCACGCGAGCAACCGATCTGGGCAGCAGCCAGAACCTGCAGGAGCCCACTGCTCTGCCAAGAGCCCCCCAACCCAGGGCCCCGAAGCAGGCGGCGGCATGCCGCGGGTAGCAACCTGGATGCCGGGCGTCCTGGCTCCGTGGGAGCCAGCACCCCGGAGGCCGGCCGGGGGCTCTGGGCTATTCACGGCGTTCCCATCCATCTTCCTCCCTTTTGATCCGGGCACGGGCTGAGCTCCCACGGGGAGCTGCAGATCTCAGCACGCTCGGCGGATTCCATCCAGGCGTGAGTCACCGGCTCCCGCCCCGCACGAGGGCGCCTCTGCCAGCAGGGTGGGGGGGGGGGGTGCGTCCTTCAGGGCGTCCTGGCTGACCTCGCCCCTCTCCTCGCGGGGACTGGCAGCCGGGTCCCTTGCGTGTGGGTGGCTCCTCAGGGCTGGCACCTCGTGCAGGACAGCTGGGCGCCCTCCCTTCTCTGCCCCCGTCGCCAGATGGCCTCTTTCCACGTTCTGGGATGCCCCCACCCTGGACCCTGGGGCAAGGACTGAGGTGGTCTGTGTGTTCAGGCCCCCTTTGTCCCAAGTCCTCCCTCCCGTCCTCTCTGCAGCTGCCCCTCCCACTCCCGGGGGGGGGGGCAGAGCTAAGAGGCCTGCACTGCGTCTCCAACACGTCCACGAGGGCGCTGGACTCGGCTGCTGAGTGCCGGGTGGGTGGGGGTGGGGAGGATTCCATCGCTGCCGTGGCAAAAATAGCGACGCCCGTGCCCACCGCCCGCCGGGCTGGGCCCTCCCAGGGGCCATCTGCCTTCCCTGCACCCTGCCTGTCTCCGGCTGTGGACGCCGTGGCCCTGGGGGGAGTCACAGGGAGGAGGGGGCGGCGGGGCCAGGAGTGGCTCCTGAGCTCTGCCACGTTCCTGCTCCCCCGCCCGCCCGTCAGCCTCTCTGGAATCCACAGAGGGGATTCGGGCACTGTCTTCACCTTGTCTGGTCTCCCCTTGTTCCTGCAGAATCACTAACAGGCTCATTCCCGCCGCGACCCCCACCCATGCACCCCGGCTGCAGGCTGGGCAAATCACTGCTGCTGTTACCTCCTCCTCCTCGTGTGGGAGCCCCCGAGGGACACGCTGCCCTTCCGTCCCGCCTGCTCCGCTGTCCCCGAGGGCAGAGCCACACTGTCCCCGAGGGCAGAGCCACACCGTCCCCAAGGGCAGAGCCACACCGTCCCCGAGGGCAGAGCCACACCGTCCCCAAGGGCAGAGCCACACCGTCCCCGAGGGCAGAGCCACACTGTCCCCAAGGGCAGAGCCACACCGTCCCCAAGGGCAGAGCCACACCCTCCCCAAGGGCAGAGCCACACTGTCCCCAAGGGCAGAGCCACACAGCCCTTCAGTCCCCGCCTGCTCCGCCATCCCCAAGGGCAGAGCCATGCTGTCCCCAAAGGCAGAGCCACACTGTCCCCAAGGGCAGAGCCACACTGTCCCCAAGGTCAGAGCCACACAGCCCTTCAGTCCCCGCCTGCTCCGCCATCCCCAAGGGCAGAGCCATGCTGTCCCCAAAGGCAGAGCCACACCGTCCCCGAGGACAGAGCCACGACAGTGTGTCTCCCTACACCAGCTCCCAGGTCATTTCGGACCCAGCGCCCGGAGTCCCTCTGTGTTATGTGGAAGGCACTGATGTGCAGCAGGGGAGGGACGGAGGGGACGCAGTGTCCCACCAGGTATCCGGATCACACCTGTAGCTCAGGGGCTGGGTGCTTGGCCCGTCTCCTTCACCCCTCCCAGCTCCTCTGGGAAAATCCTGCTGACCTGCCTCTAGCCTGAAGGGGAGCACGTTCCCCTCTTCCCTGCCCTGTCAGCACCCAGGGGACACCTGTGCTGTGGCCTTCTTGGCACCTCCATCTGCCCTTGGATCTTGCTCCAGGGGTGAGGGTGGGAAGCCCCGCCCCCTTGTGCTCGCCAAACTCCAATCTGCACCGTGGGGCTCAGGTGCCTCCAGAGCCATGGGTAGTGTGATGAGGTGCCCAGAGCCAGCATGGGCTGCCTGCTGTGCCCACCCTCTGCCCTACAAGGTGTTTAGGGGTCACCTGTGCAGGCAGGGAGGCAGGCAGCGCAGAGGGGCTCTGGCAGGGGTAGAGACAGAGCTCAGCCACTAGGGGCCAGTACAGCCCAGAGATGGAGCAGGAGCCGGTGGGACTGGCTCTGCAGGTGCTGGGTGCGTGCAGGGGCGAGGGTGGTGGGGAAGGGGTGCCTCATCTTCCCTCCCAAGAGAGACGGAGATGCACAGGAGGCCCATGCCCTTCACCCTGGGCCCACAGCATGGTCAGTGGAGCCAGGTGACTTTCCTGGAGCCTTCCAGAACCTTCCCAGAGCCAAGGCCCCTCCTCCCACAATATCCCGGCAGTGGGGCTCGGGCTGGTCAGGTGCGGGCATCGCAGGGTGTGCCTGGGGGCACAGACTCCCACCCAGGTCCAGTGCAGAGCATGGTCCCCTACTGGGGAGGTTTCCTTCATCCCCTGGCCTCTGTGGACATGGATCCATTTGAGGGTCCGTCATTTGGTTTGTGCTTTAACCTTGCCAATTCCATTCATCAAGCCCCACCAAGCGTGCATGTGTGGGGCGGGGCAGGGGGCAGTGACTTCAGCTCACCAGGTTTCCCCCCAGGTTCCAAAGAGGGTGAAAGACAAGCCCGGCCTGGACCCCCTCTTGGCCGACTCTGCCGACGAGGCGGCTTCTTGGAGCTCTTGCTGCTTAAAAACTGGCTCAGGAACGCGCTGCCCGGGGAGCAGCCTCCAGGACTCGCGCGGGGCCAGTCCCAGTCCCTGGCAACGGCCTTGTGAGCTCACACACGCGGCACCCGAAATCCTCAGCTCCTGCCTTAGACCCCACACCCTGCTTCTATTTTTAAAACACTTCACGTGAAGCACCTTGGGGTACATGCAACACAGAAACCTCAGTTACAGCCCACTCAGCCTAGCAGTCAGCCACGGCAACTCCTGGCCCAGAACGCACCCTGTCGCCTATGGTGGCTTCGGCCAGTGGTTCTCAGGGGCTGGGCACAGGAACGACCTGGGGGTACTCCAAGCCCCTTCCCATCTATTTTTATTTTTTAAAGATTTGCTTCCTTATTTTTTTTAAGAGCTATAGAGAGAGGAAGAAACCGACAGAGAGATCTTCCATCTGCTGGTTTACTCCCCAGCTGGTCACAATGGCCAGCAGTAGGCCAGGCTGAAGCCAGGAGCCAATCTGGATCTCCTACGTGGGTGGCAGGAAAAGGCTCAGACACTTGGGGCATCCTCTGATGCTTTTTCCAGGCCATTAGCAGGGAAGCCATTAGCAGTGGAGCTGCCAGGACATGAACACCATCCATAAGGGATGCTGGCATCACAGGTGGCAGCTTTATCAGCTATGCCACAATGCTGGACCCCTCACCCCCTAGCTTATTTTCTTTAGAATTTTTTTTTGAAAGGCAGAGAGAGAGAGGGAGAGATTGATTTTTGATCCACTGACTCATTCCCCAAATGGCCACAACAGCCAGGGCTGGACGAGGCCAAAGCCAGGAGCCTGGAACTCCATCCAGGTCTCCCACATGGGTGCAGGGGCCCAAGCACTTGGCCATCTCCCACTGCTTTCCCAGGCACATTAGCAGGGAGCTGGATCGGAAGTGGAGGAGTTGGGACGGGAACAGGATGCTGGCATCACAAGCAGTGGCTTAACCTGTGGTGCTACCCCTCCCGATCATGATGTGTCCCCTGCAAGACGGGCCCCTGAGAGCCAACCAGTGGGTGGACACCTAGGGGTAAAGAAGAAAGGCCCCTGCTTGGAGCCGCCCCAAGGGGGCAGTGCTCAGCGGCAGGACAGGGGCCTGCAGGAGCCGGAGAAGCAGGCAATGGCCCTTGGGTGGGGCTGCTCCACACGCCACGGCTTCTCCTGGAACCCCAGCCGTGTCCCTTCCCCTCTGCGAGCCACTCTCTGCAAATGCTTGGCCTGGATCAGTGGCTTGCTGGTGCAGCTGGAGCCCCTGCAGGCCACCAGGAGCCACAGGCTGTCCGCCTCCGCCCCTGTTCTCTGCAGCTGTGGGCACGCGTGGGGAGAAGCGCAGGAAGCAGGCACGCCAAGCTCCATGTGTGATCCCGGAGAACATCCCTGTCCCGTGTCCCTCGTCCTTGGAGCTCTTGTGTGCACTAAGCGGGGTGCTGGAGCTGGGCTTCCCGGGGCACCTATGTGCACAGAATCGTCTTCCAGTCTCTGGGCCCCTGGCTAACAGGCTGTGTGAGAGCCTTCCTTGAGCTCCGCCCGCTCGCCCTCGGGACCAGGAAACCTGGTTTGCGCGCAGCCCACAGGTGTCTTATTCCAGGAGAGCGTGCCCACACCTGAGCCCAGTCCCGGCATTTGCATTGTTTACCTAAGCCCAACCCACCCTATTTAAAGCTCTATAGCAAATAAAGGGGGTTCTCCCTGGTTCCAGAGCCCTCACCAGGGTGTCCTCCGCGCCCTCAACTCCGCCCTCTGATCCAGTTCCTCAGGCAAAGCCCCAGGAGGGGTGGAGGGGCGGCAGGCTCCGGGCACCTGCTGGGGTCCCGTTACCTTAGGGCGCTGACTGGCCCCTCCCGGCGCTCTCCACCCACTTCTGCCAACAGGAGCTGCCAGTGGGGACCCCCAGGGCTGGCAGTTCCCAAGGCGAGGCTGACTTCGGGTCTCACAGTCAGTGGTAGAAGACAAGACACCCATCTCAGGGACTTGGGGCAGGATGGGCCAGGTGGAGTGCCAAGGGTCCCCAAACTCCTGTGCCCCAGGCCCCATTCGTTGTCCTAGGCTAGGACCGACCCTCCTTGGTCAAAAAGCCTCTCCCCGCCACGGAGGCGCCTTCTTCCAGCGGGAGCGGCCCCTGCTCTCGCTCCCAGGGACTGGGCAGCTCCCACGGGCACAGCGAGCTCGCTCCGGAAGCCCCCTGCCCAGGCCGCGCTCTTCCGGAGCCGGGGACCGGCCTCGCGGTCCCAAAGGTTCTATCCTCCCCTCCCCCCGCCCCGCGCTCTTCTCCGCAGGGCACGGGCCGTGGCAGCTGCGGCCCGGGCCCCGCGCTCCCGCCGCTCCCCCTCCAAGTCCCAACGTCCGCCAGGTGCTTTTCCTTTCCATTTAAAAGTTCCGCTTTCATCCAAGCGGGACCGAGTGCAGGCGGCGGCCTGCTGGGTTTCAAAGTCCAGGGGAGCGCGCGTGTCGGAGCGAAGCGGCGTTCGGCAGTAAAAGCGAAATCGCCCCCCGCGGCCACCGGCCTCTTACGGGGGCTGCCTGGCCCCCGCCCCGAGCCACCGCGCGCGCGCAGCTGGGAGGCGGCGGTCTCTGCGGGGCGGGGGTCGAGGCTGCGGCAGAGCCCGAGTCCCCGACGAACGCGGAGCCGCAGCCCCGCTGGGAGCGGCCACCGGGGGTCCCCCAGCTCCGCCTTTCCTGGCGCGGCCCTCTCCACCCAGGGAGGCCGCAGGGGAGCGGGCCCGGTCCCCAGCCTCCGCCCCGGCCGCGCCCCCGCGTTTCCATAGCGATCAACCCGGCGCGCACCTCGGGCCGGCTCCCCCCGGGGCCGAACAATGAAGTGCTGGGCCGGGGGCGGGGCGGTGCCGAGCCGGGGGCGGGGAGAGCGCGGGTGGAGGGGGCGCAAGCCGGTCGCACCGCCCAGGCAGCAGCCGGCCACGGGGGTCCGCGCTGCGCGGAGCGGCCCAGCCGGCTCGGGGAGCGCAGCCCCCCGCCCCGCCCCCGCCCCGCTCCCGCCCCGCTTCCCACGCCCGCCCCGCCGAGCCCGCGCCGGAGCCACCTGGAGCCGCCTGGAGCCGCCGCCGCCGCCGCCGCTGCAGGTTGATGCGCGGCGCACTCCCGGGACGCGCGGAGGAGCCATCTTGAAACGAACTTGGCAAACTTTCGCAAAGTGCTCTCGAAGTGGAAGCTGCGGGGGAGGCCGGGCGCTCGGCCCCCGGTGTCCCCGCCAGGGCCCCCGGGGAGGCGGGGCGCGGGCCGCCCCGAGGGCCTGGCGCCGGGCGCGCGGGAGCCGCCCCCCGGTCGCGCCGAGTGGATGCGGAGGCGCGCCGGGTGCATGGATTGTGCTCGGGGGCCCGGCTCGGGCTCCGGCTCCCGGCCATGGCGCCGTCCCCGCCGCCCGTGCTGCCCTTGCTGGTGCTCCTGGCCGCCGCCGCCGCCCTGCCGGCAATGGGGCTGCGAGCGGCCGCCTGGGAGCTGCGCGTGCCCGGCGGGGCTCGCGCCTTTGCCCTCGGGCCCGGCTGGACCTACGCACTGGACGCCGCGCGCACGCCCCGCGAGCTGCAGGAGATGCTGGACGTGAGCCGCGACGGGCGGCTGGTCGGGCGGCGGAGCCGGCCGGGCCCCGGGCCCCGCGGCTGCGCGCGCCTCGGAGTGCGCCCGCTGCCGCTGCAGGTCCGCCTGGCCGCCCGCGGCGCTCCGGCCGTGCTGAACTTGCGCCTGCGGGCGCGAGCCCTCGGCCCTGGCTGCCGCGCCCGGCTAAGGCGCCGTCGGGCCCCGGGCGCAGAGCTGCGCGCTCAGGCCGTGCTCTCGGGGGCCGGGCCCCGGCGGGGCTCACTGCTTCCCGGCCCCGGGCGCCGGCGGCGCGGCCACGCTTCACTGGGCACTCGCGGCCCTGACCACCTTCCCCGCCTGCCGCTGCCCGCCGCACCCCGGCTCCCTGTGCCCGCGCCGCCGCCTCTGCCTGCCGCCCGGCGGCTCCGCCCGCCTGCTCCTGCTGTGCGCCCTTCGGCGCGCGGCCGGCTCCGTCCGGTGGTGGAGCTGGCCTTGGAGGCGGCCGCGCGGGGCGCCGTCGGCGTCGCCAAGCCTGGCCCGGGCCGGGACCGGGGGCTCCCGACGGGCCCGGCGGGGCGCGGGCGGCAGCGCGAGCCCGCAGTTCCCGCTGCCCAGCTACCAGGTGTCAGTGCCGGAGAACGAGCCGGCGGGCACGGCGGTGATTGAGCTGCGCGCTCAGGACCCCGACGAGGGCGAGGCCGGGCGCCTGAGCTACCAGATGGAGGCTCTGTTCGATGAGCGCTCCATCGGCTACTTCCTCATTGACTCGGCCACTGGGGCTGTGACCACCGCCCGCGCACTGGACCGTGAGACCCAGGACACCCACGTGCTCAAGGTCAGCGCCGTGGACCACGGCTCGCCGCGGCGCTCGGCCGCCACCTACCTCACCGTCACGGTCAGCGACACCAATGACCACAGCCCGGTCTTCGAGCAGGCCGAGTACCGCGAGCGCCTGCGCGAGAACCTCGAGGTGGGCTACGAGGTGCTGACCATCCGCGCCACCGACGGCGACGCGCCCTCCAACGCCAACATGCGCTACCGCCTGCTGCAGGGCGCGCGCGGCGTCTTCGAGATCGACGCGCGCTCGGGCGTGGTGCGCACGCGGGCCGCCGTGGATCGCGAGGAGGCGGCCGAGTACGAGCTGCTGGTGGAAGCCAACGACCAGGGCCGCAACCCGGGCCCGCTCAGCGCCACGGCCACCGTGCACATCACCGTGGAGGACGAGAACGATAACTACCCGCAGTTCAGCGAGAAGCGCTACGTGGTGCAGGTGCCCGAGGACGTGGCTGTGAACACGGCCGTGCTGCGGGTGCAGGCCACCGACCGCGACCAGGGCCAGAACGCGGCCATCCACTACAGCATCGTCAGCGGCAACCTCAAAGGCCAGTTCTACCTGCACTCGCTCAGCGGGAGCCTGGATGTCATCAACCCGCTGGACTTCGAGGCCATCCGGGAGTACACGCTGCGCGTGAAGGCGCAGGACGGGGGCCGCCCCCCCGCTCATCAACTCCTCGGGGCTGGTCTCTGTGCAGGTGCTGGACGTCAACGACAACGCCCCCATCTTCGTGAGCAGCCCCTTCCAGGCGGCGGTGCTGGAGAATGTGCCGGTCGGCTACTCCGTGCTGCACATCCAGGCCGTGGATGCAGACGCCGGGGAGAACGCCCGCCTGCGCTACCGCCTGGTGGACACCGCCGCCGCCGGGGCCGGGCCGGAGCCCTTCCCCTTCCAGGTGCACAACAGCTCGGGGTGGGTCACCGTGTGCGCCGAGCTGGACCGCGAGGAGGTGGAGCACTACAGCTTCGGGGTGGAGGCCGTGGACCACGGCTCCCCGGCCATGAGCTCCTCGGCCAGCGTGTCCATCACGGTGCTGGACGTGAATGACAACGACCCCATGTTCACGCAGCCCGTGTACGAGCTGCGCCTGAATGAGGACGCGGCCGTGGGGAGCAGCGTGCTGACCCTGCGCGCCCACGACCGCGACGCCAACAGCGTCATCACCTACCAGCTCACCGGCGGCAACACCCGTAACCGCTTCGCGCTCAGCAGCCAGAGCGGGGGCGGCCTCATCACGCTGGCGCTGCCGCTGGACTACAAGCAGGAGCGGCAGTATGTGCTGGCCGTGACCGCGTCGGACGGCACGCGCTCCCACACGGCGCAGGTCTTCATCAACGTCACCGACGCCAACACCCACCGGCCCGTCTTCCAGAGCTCGCACTACACCGTGAACGTCCGCGAGGACCGGCCGGTGGGCACCTCCATCGCCACCATCAGCGCCACGGACGAGGACACAGGCGAGAACGCGCGCATCACCTACGTGTTGGAGGACCCGGTGCCACAGTTCCGCATCGACCCGGACACGGGCACCATCTACACCATGACGGAGCTGGACTACGAGGACCAGGCCGCCTACACGCTGGCCATCACAGCCCGCGACAGTGGCATCCCGCAGAAGTCCGACACCACCTCCCTGGAGATCCTCATCCTCGATGCCAATGACAACGCGCCCCGCTTCCTGCGGGATTTCTACCAGGGCTCCGTCTTCGAGGACGCCGCCCCGTCCACCAGCGTGCTCCAGGTCTCCGCCACGGACCGGGACTCCGGCCCCAACGGCCGCCTGCTCTACACCTTCCAGGGCGGGGACGATGGGGACGGGGACTTCTACATCGAGCCCACATCCGGCGTGATCCGCACCCAGCGCCGGCTGGACCGGGAGAATGTGGCCGTGTACACCCTCTGGGCCCTGGCCGTGGATCGGGGCAGCCCGGCTCCCCTGAGCGCCTCGGTGGAGATCCAGGTGACTGTCCTGGACATTAACGACAACCCCCCCGTGTTTGAGCGGGACGAGCTGGAGCTGTTGGTCGAGGAGAACAGCCCGGTGGGGTCGGTGGTGGCGCGGATTCGCGCCCATGACCCTGACGAGGGCCCCAACGCCCAGATCATGTATCAGATAGTGGAGGGCAATGTGCCTGAGGTCTTCCAGCTGGACCTGCTCAGCGGGGACCTGCGGGCCCTGGCCGAGCTGGACTTCGAGGTGCGGCAGGAGTACGTGCTTGTGGTGCAGGCCACGTCGGCCCCGCTGGTGAGCCGGGCCACGGTGCACGTCCGCCTCATGGACCAGAATGACAACCCCGCCCGTGCTGCCCGACTTCCAGATCCTCTTCAACAACTACGTCACCAATAAGTCCAACAGCTTCCCCACTGCGTGATCGGCCGTATCCCCGCCCACGACCCCGACCTGTCCGACAGCCTCAACTACACCTTCCTGCAGGGCAACGAGCTGCACCTGCTGCTGCTGGACCCGGCCACGGGGGAGCTGCAGCTCAGCCGGGACCTGGACAACAACCGGCCGCTGGAGGCGCTCATGGAAGTGTCGGTGTCTGGTGAGTGACCGTTGGTGGGGGAGGAGCGGCTCCCCGCAGGCCGCCCTGGAGAGCCGCAGGCACCCGCCAAGGGCCCCGCCTGGCGTGCCGGGGCGCATTCGGGCAGGGCCCGGGCAGCTCTTTGGGGATTTGCTGCCTCCGGTTGGATGCTGGGGGCGTGCTCCCCACCCAGGCCAAGCGAGTGGGAGAGGCTGGGCTTCCGTCAGCAGTTCTGCAGGGAGCAGGCCCGGGCCGCTTCAAGTTCAAGGCCAAGGCTCCTTGGTGCTTTCGTCAGCGGGCTGGGGGCTTCAGAGACCTGCTGTTAAACCTGCCTGGGGCTTGTCTGGGTGGATGGGTTCGCTGCATGATGGTCTTTAACGCGGCGAGCCGCGCTTGGCTGTCTGGGAAGATCAAAAGTGACTGCCCACTCCATGTGCCAATTAGTCCCCGGGTGGGACCGTTGGGAACTGCTGGACGGGTTCCTGAGTCACCCTGTAATACGGCCGGAGTTCCCCGGGCCTCACTGCCCTGTCTCCTGCAGATATGAGGATCGGGCTTACGGGCACTCGCCTTTGTGGGAGCTTTTGAAAAGCGTAGTCTCGTTTGATCTTGACTTCTGCTCCCGGATACGGCCTTATAATTTAGATGTGATTTCAGACTTGCCCAGGTGAGCCGTGGAGCCAGTGTGAGAACCCTGTGTGCCCGCTCTGGGGCCAGAGGCCAGGAGAAAGGAGAGGGAGACCCTGCTTGGCAGCACAGAGCCGGACCTCCACGCTGGCTGGCCTGGGGTGCCAGGGCCGGGGGCGGATGGACGGTGAGGGAATTGGGAGACTCAGAGGAGAGAGAAAGATTTCGCAGAGGGGTGGGGGACAAAGCGGGGAGCCCGGCTCTGTGAGAGGGCCTGCCTGCCCACCTGTCAGCTGGTGACCTGCCTGGTGTTCGTGAGGTCAGGATCCTACTGAGGACTCAGCCTCTGGGCTGTTTGAGTCAGCGTTTCCCGGAGTTAAGAAACACTAAGTTAGTGGGGCACAGCGTTTCCCGGAGTTGAAGAAGCACTTAGTGGGGCACAGCGATTCCCGGAGTTGAAGAAACACTAAGTTAGTGGGGCACAGCGTTTCCCGGAGTTGAAGAAACACTGTTAGTGGGGCACAGTGTTGCGGTAGGGACCTGGGAGAATTACAAAGTTAATTTCCTGATTTGTCTCTGCAGCTGGGGCCAGTTCCAGCTGTTTGCTGTGTTGTGTCTGGAGCTCTTAGGCTGGGTTTCGAAGCCATGCCAGTGAGTGTTGGCTGCTTAGTCTCTGTTGGGGTTGGGGGGTTGTAAGATTGGGTATGGACACGTCTCTCTCTGCTGTAATAAAGCAGACTGGGAAATTTTTCTGATACAAGTTACTTGGTGAGATGGTAGGGTTTTGATTTTACCAGGGCCAGAGTGCATTTGTGGGGTCAAGTCCCTGCTGGGGACATGTGTCTGCCACCTCTGGTGTGGCCCCTACATCACCCCCACAGCCATGTGTGGGAGCGATAGAGGAGCTTGCTTGCTGAGGGCGCTGCTACGCAAGTGGTGCGTTTTGCCTCGGCTGGGCTGGGCATCTTTTGCCGACGCTCCCCGCCCCCACCCCCACCCCCACCCAAGCCAGGCGGCTGGGGCTGCGTGCAGAACCCCAGAGGCTGTGACTACGGTTGGCGGGGTTCTGATGATCACGCAGTTTTCGAGGCTGTTGCCCTCTACCCCCGTCATTTCTTCCTTTTTTTTTTTTTTTTTTTTTTTTAGGTTTGTTTATTTATTTGAAAGCCTGAGTTACAGAGAGGCAGAGACATAAAGAGAGAGAGAGGGGTCTTCCATCTGCTGGTTCACTCCCCAAATGGCTGCAATGGCCCGAGCTGTGCCAATCTGAAGCCAGGAGCCTGGAGCTTCTTCCGGGTTTCCCATGAGGGTGGAGGGCCCGAGGACTTGGGCCATCTTCCACTGCTTTCCCAGACCATAGCAGGGAGCTGGATCAGTAGAGGAGCAGCCAGGACTTGAACCGGCGCCCCTATGGGATGCTGGCACTGCAGGTGGGGCTTTACCCACCACACCACAGTGCCGGCCCCCTGTGAGGTCCATCTGCAGATGAGAAAACCTAGTGAATTGTTCAGCATCACACGGCCAGAGAGCAGGGGCACCAGGGGTCACACCAGGACAGGGACAAAACTAGCCCGCCCCTTACACGGCTTCTCCTCCCTAAGGAGAAATTTTGGGGGGAATTTCTTGCTGCACTAAATTATTCCGGTGCCGGATGGGTGCCCTGCTTCCCAGCGGGCAAGTCGGGGTGTTGCAAAAGCCCCCAGACCTCGGCGTGCACGGGGCAGCAGCCCACGAAGGCGTGCAGCTCCCAACAGCACAGAGCAAAAAGGTCAGCCCTCAATTCCGGAGAGGCGCTCCTGGCGTTTTGTTCAGGAACAATACGGGGAGCTCTTGTTTCAGACTCAGTCCCTGCTTCTATGGGTTGTTACTGGCCTCCTCGCAGGATTTATTGCCGTACCCTAGAGTCTTTGATGCTCTATTGCCCCTGGAGCTGCTGTCCCGAGCCCAGCAGGCAATTAGGTTTTGTGGGAGCCTGTAGGAGAGGCGCCTCCAGGGGCTGCTCACCTAGGGGCGGGGCCCGGGGTCGAGGTGGGAGGGGCGGAGGGGCCGCCCTGAGCCTGGCCCAGGGTTTCTGACTGTGAGTGGATCCTGATGGGATCAGGCAGCCTTCCAAGGACAGAACGCAACTTGAAAAACTTTGAAGTCTGCATATAGTGAAATGATCTAAGACGCTGTTTTCGTAGGTGATGGCTTTCGCGTGAGATAAGGGACATGGTGCTTGTGTTTTCCTGTGCAGTGTGGCTAATAACCCCATGGGAAACTATGGTGTTCTAAAGATTTATTTATTTGAGAGGTAGAGTTACAAAGGTAGAGGGAGAGACAAGAGAGAGTGATTTTCCATCCCCAAATGGCTGCAGCAGCTGGGGCTGGGCCAGGCCGAAGCTGGGTTTGGGTCTCCCACGTGGGTGCAGGGATTTTCTCAGGCAAGTAGCAGGGAGCTGGATCGGAAGTGGAGCAGCCGGGACTGGCACTGGTGCTCACATGGGATGCTGGCGTCACAGGCGGCAGCTCAGCCTGCTGCACCACCGTGCCGGCTCCAACACTGACATTTTAAACCCGCCTTGAACACCTGTGTGCCTGTGGGTGTAGCGCAGTAAGCCGTGCGTCCCAGAACTCAGCCGACCGTGCAGAAGTGACATCCCTGCCTCTCTGCTGTGTGGGGCGGACCTGAGGATGTGGGAAAGGAGCCTTGCCCGGTGAGTCACTGGGACGCGTCTGCGGCTCTGAAACAACACGATTGAGCAACCGCTGTCCGTGTGCCTTGGTGGGGGGTGGACGGTGTGGAGTCGGCGGGCTGGATGAAGTTACACACAGGCTATCTCAGTGACTTTGAAAGCGAAGATTCCAGACAGAGGGGTAGGGAGCTGGCTGTCGTACCAGGCGTCATGAGGGTGCGGGTTTCGCGTTTTCTGTGGCACTCACAGTGTAGCAAAGGAGCAGCAGACCTCACATCACTCCAGGGGTTGAGCTGGATTTCCGGTGATACGAAGCGTCCCGGCACAGTCAGGCACTTCCGGCGACTCCTTAACCATCCTGGGGGCTCTGCTAACTCTTCAAAAACACTGTTCTGTTATTAAGCACCTACTGTGTGCAAGGCCCTGGAGGGCCAGCACGGCCCCTGACCTGGAGGGTGGCCGGGGAGAGGCGTGTCAGGGTGGGGAGCTCCTGCCCGGTGGGATCCCCGAGTCTGGTGAGGGCCGGCTACAGAGGGGTGAGCAGGCTGGGTTGGGGGGGGGGCTCATGCCAGGCCCGCGGGTCTGCTGCTGATGGGCAGGTGGCTGTGGGCAGTGAGAATGGAGGCCAGGTGGAAGCCGTCACGGGGGTCCAGGCGGAGGGATTTCCAGGATGGGGGTCAGATGGGAAGGCGATGGCTGGGGCACTGTGCTCCGGGAGCTCTGCCCGGGCACTGCGTGTCTGAGCAGGTTTGGTTTTCCTGCCGCCACCTTGTGACATGGAAGGGGTCTTTGTCACTTCCATCTCAGAGACACGCAGGCCAGGAGCAGCACACCCAGGCCACCCGCTTGTGGCGGCAGCAGTGGGATTGGAGCCCAGGAGGGCAGCTCCTGAGCTGTTTTCTCCCAGCCTCTGCTTTCCGGAAAATTCTGGCTCTGGGATGGTGACGGGGCGGGGGGGGGTGCATTCGCTGAGCCGAGGGTCCTTGCAGGGTGAGTGGCCCTGGCCACTTTTGGACCCCATGTGGCTGGGACACCTTTGCAATGCCCATGAAGATGAGGGGACGTGCAGGTCTGGACAAGGGAGACCGGCTAGGGCCACGGCTGCAGGTGGCCAGCACAGCACGGCGGTGGCCGGCGAGAGGATGTTCATGGCCTGCGGCTGTTGGCTTGGACTTGGGCGCCGCTGCAGGGGACGTGGGCCGTAGGCCTGGGCCCCCAGCCAGGCCCTGGGACGCTGAGGCCCGAGTGGCCTGTCAGATGGTGAGGGCGCTGCCGTGTAGCTACAGTGGGAAGGAGGCCTGGGGGTCTGGCAGCGGGGGCGGGGCCCGCAGGGGTCTGCCATCAGGAGCCAGAGGGTGGAGGTGTGACTTGAGTTAGCTGTGGCAGGGCCTTGTGCTTCTGTGAGAGCTGGAGTGGAGGGGGCTCCCAGCCCTCTGCAGAGCGGGGACGTGGTCACTGGGGGAAAGTAGATGGGGCCAAGGCTCAGAGGGAAGGTGGCTGGCCTCGGGGACGAGGGAGCCCGTGGTGCCCCAAGGCCAAGCTGAGGGCCAGTGGTCACCAGGTGAATGCCCACGGCTGTCCTGTGACCCCAGTGCCTGAGCAGGGGTTCATCTGCGAAGCACTGGCACCTTTGGGGGCATCAGAGAGGACAGGGCAGTGTTCTCGGTGTCGGTGGGAGGCCTGCTGTGGCCAGGCTCTGTGTGGACAGGGCTGCTTGTGATAGCTTTGACTTGTCTTCAAGTGATCCGGCTGGGAGGTGGGGGGTGGGCGAGCTGGGAGGGGGCCGCAGGCAGGGTGCCCACCTGATGGTGCCAGGCCTCTGTCTACTCCACCTTCCAGCTAGGATGACGGGAGACTCGAGGTACAGGGACCAGCGCTGTGGTGTAACGAGTAAAGCCGCCACTTGCAGTGCTGGCATCCCACATGGGCGCTTGTGTCCCGGCTGCTCCACTTCCCATCCAGCTCTCTGCTATGCCGGGAAAGCAGTGGAGGATGGCCCAAGTCCTTGGGCCCCTGCACCCACGTGGGAGACCCGGAAGAAGCTCCTGGCTCCTGGCTTCGGGTGGGCACAGCTCCGGCCATTGAGGCCATCTGGGGAGTGAACCAGCGGATGGAAGACCTCTCTCTCTCTCTCTCTCTGCCTCTGCCTCTCTGTAACTCTGCCTTTCATCTACATACATAAATACATAAATAAATAAATAAATAAATGTTTTTTTAAAAGTTCAGGTAGAGTAAGAGGCAGGTGAGACCCTGGGGAAGTCCCTGAGCCCCTCGGTGGGAGCCAGTGGGGGGGGAGGGGCTGCTGTTGTCGGTGATGCTGAATAAAGTCCGGCCCCGGTGGCACCCTGGGAGAGTCCGTGGGGTTCGTGCTGGTGGCGTCCATTTTGAAACCAGGTGGCAGAAGCCTTGGGGAACGGGGTGGGTGGGGGTGGGGCCGGGCCCTGGCAGCAACCTCGGTGCCCGGGGTGGGGCGTGTGGCCTGGTGCCACGGCCCTGCCAGCACTCAAATTCAAACACAAGTAGATTTTATCATGTGGGGCGCAGCATGTGGAACATACGTGTGAGTTTGGCATAGGGTTTGCTGTTTGCAGCCTTGGGGGAAGTGGTTTTCCAAGTGTTTTCTCCTCGTCCTGCAACCTGAAGGCACAGGTGCATGGGGCTGCCCCGGGGGGTCCCTGAGAGTGGGCGCACGTGGCCTCTGCTGCTGCAGCACTCTCGGGGCCTCCTGCCGCTCTCGGGGTGTTGGTTTTGGGAGACGACGTGGGAGGGTCAGAGAGGCCACCCCGTGTCAGTGGCTGCTCGCGTGGAGGACAAGGGCCTCTCTCCGCTTTCCCAGGGGCCTGGGACGCGGTGCACAGTAGGTGCTTGGCAGGTCTTTGTGGATGATGCCTGGAACGAGCCTTAGGGGTGCCCCCAGGGAAGAAGGGGATGGGGCTGCAAGCTAAGGCTAAGGACCTGCTGCCTCCACTTGGGGAGCCAGGGGAGCCGGTGGAGGAGCCGGGGATACCCAGCGGCCTCTTTCAGTCCCCCTGCGTGGCTGGGGTCCTGGCTCTGGTGAGAGGGGTGGCATTTTCCAGAACCTTGCAGGCTGAATCTTCGTTCCTGCCGGGCCGCGTCGTGGGTCCCTCAGAGCCAGGGCCACCCTGGGGCTGGCAGAAAGGAGAGTTGTGCCAGCCCTGAGCTCACAGGCGTGGTCATGGCCCCTCTCGTCCCTGGGCCAGCTCTAGGGCACTGGGAGATGTGCAGGCCCCTCTGTGGTGACCACCCCGGCCACAGCCCTGGACCCCGGGGAGGCCTTGCCAGGCTGCTGCCCCCTGCTCTGTCCACTCTTTGTCCCGAGGACTCACTGCATCCCATGGCAGAGACCCCCGCCTGCCAACCCTGCTGTCCTGTGGGGACCTGTCCTGCCCTCTGTCCCCTGCTTCCCTCGCCTGTGGCCTCTGTTGGGTCAGTGGCCAGTGGTTCTGGCAGGGCTGCCATGGCGGGGGCCGGCCTCGGGGCTGGGTGGTGCATCAGAAGGTGGCCCGTGGTGGGGACACTGCCCCACTGTCTTAGTGTGCTGCCCGCTGTCTCAGCACCTGCAGAGGTTGCCTGTGTCACCTCACATTTTATAGGCAGAGAAACTGAGGCCTGGAGGGCTCAAGGGGCAGAGCCAGGCCCAGACCAGGGTCTCAGTAGTCTAAGTGCTGCACGGACTGCCCACCTATCCATCCACCCATCTACCCAGCCACCCATCTGCTCATTCACCCACCCACCCATCCATCAATGCACCCATCTATGCACGCACCCACCCACCCATCCATCTGTTCATCCATGCATCTCCTTTTTTTATTCTTTAAGATTTATTTATTTACTTGAAAGGGCAGAGGCACAGAGAGTGAGAGAGGTCTTTCTCCTGCTGGTCCACTCCCCAGATGGCCACAACGGCCAGAGCTAAGCCGATCCAAACCGAGAAACCAGGGGCCCCCTCGCTGAGTCTCCCACACAGGTGCTGGGGCCCAAGGGCTTGGGCCATCCTCTGCTGCCCTCCCAGGCCACAGCAGAGAGCTGGATCGAAAGTGGGGCAGCTGGGACGCGAACCAGCGCCTGAATGGGACGTGGGCACTGCAGGTGGCAGCTCTGCCTGCCACGCCACAGCACCAGCTCCTTTCTGTCTATTCTACTCCTGCTTCTGTGAGGTTTTTTTTTTTTTTTTTTTTTCAATAGTCTGAGGATTGCTTTTTCATATCTAATCTAAGTGACACTCGGTTGAGGTAAGCTGTGTTGGGCGTGTCGGCGTTTGGAGATAAGGAGCTGGCAGTGTTGCCTTGCCAGTAGCTGGCTGTTGAGCGGGACCATTCCGCAGAGCGAGGGTCAGGGCCCTGCAGCTCTGGCCGTGTTGGAGGTGGCGAGCTCCCGGATCCCAGCGGCTGCCCTGCACGGGCTGGATGCTGGGCAGGTCCACCTGGCTCACGGGGGAGAGCCCTCCCGCACTGGAGGGAGCGGGAGATTTTCTCCGCATGTGAGGCCAGGCCTGGGTTGTGCCCCCATGCTGTCCAATGCTGACTGATGCTGGTCAAGTCCTGCCCGCCCTGGGCCTCAGGGGGCGTGGTCTCCTCCCAGGACCCCTCCTCCCCAGTCCCATCTTTCTGCAGGTTAAGGCTGGGAGAGGCAGAAACGCAGCCTGGGGGCATGACCGTGACTGGGAGACTGTTTGCCATGTTCATGGTAAATGCTAGGAAATTGTCTTTTTAAAACAGTGTGTGTCTTGCAAAGGCTTAGTATCCAGAATAGACACATAATTCCTACACTCAACAACAGGAGAACAAACAGCCTGATTAAAAAATGGGCAGGGCCCAGCGCTGTGGCACAGTAGGTTAAGCCTCTGTCTGTGCCTCCAGCATCCCATCTGGGCGCTGGTTCGAGTCCCGGCTGCTCCACTTCCCATCCAGCTCCCTGTTAATGCACCTGGGAAAGCAGCAGAAGATGCGTGGGCCCCTGCACCCACGTGGGAGATCTGGATGAAGCTCCTGGCTTTAATCTGGCCCAGGCCTGGCTGTTGCTGGGAGTGAACAAGTGGATGGAAGATCTCTCTCTCTCCCTTTGCCTTTCAAATAAAATATATATATTTTTAAATGAGCAAAGGGACTGGAACAGACGCTTCCCCAAATAGTAGCACATGGTGCGATGCTGAGCATCACCATCCTTGGTGGACGTGGATCAGAACCCCGTGAGGCCCGTCTCACCCTTCAGGACGGCTGTGATGCAGTCCCAAACAGAAGCAGCCGTGTTGGGAGGGCCTGGGGAGTCACAGCACTTGAAGGCTGACCGGGAAACGATCGGAAGATGAAAGCAGGACCCCCCTGGGACACCACAGCCCTGCTCCAGGGTGCGCAGTAAGGGGCACCCGTGTCAGAGCCGTGCTGTTCGCCGCGGCCGAAGCAGGGCAGCAACAGACGCTGGGACAAGTGGCCAAGCACAGCGGGGGCCCGTTCTGTGGGGCGGTGTCGGTCAGCCCGAGCGAGGAGGGGTCGTGCGGGGCGGTGTCGGTCAGCCCGAGCGAGGAGGGGTCGTGCAGGGCGGTGTCGGTCAGCCCGAGCGAGGAGGGGTCGTGCAGGGCGGGTGTCGGTCAGCCCGAGCGAGGAGGGGTCGTGCGGGGCGGGTGTCGGTCAGCCCGAGCGAGGAGGGGTCGTGCGGGGCGGTGTCGGTCAGCCCGAGCGAGGAGGGGTCGTGCGGGGCGGTGTCGGTCAGCCCGAGCGAGGAGGGGGTCGTGCGGGGCGGTGTCGGTCAGCCCGAGCGAGGAGGGGTCGTGCGGGGGGCGGTGTCGGTCAGCCCGAGCGAGGAGGGGTCGTGCGGGGCGGTGTCGGTCAGCCCGAGCGAGGAGGGGTCATGCAGGGCGGTGTCGGTCAGCCCGAGCGAGGAGGGGTCGTGCGGGGCGGTGTCGGTCAGCCCGAGCGAGGAGGGGTCGTGCGGGGCGGTGTCGGTCAGCCCGAGCGAGGAGGGGTCGTGCGGGGCGGTGTCGGTCAGCCCGAGCGAGGAGGGGTCATGCAGGGTGGTGTCGGTCAGCCCAAGCGAGGAGGGGTCGTGCGGGGCGGTGTCGGTCAGCCCGAGCGAGGAGGGGTCGTGCGGGGCAGTGTCGGTCAGCCCGAGCGAGGAGGGGGTCGTGCAGGGCGGTGTCGGTCAGCCCAAGTCAACCGGGAGTCCTGGCACCTGCCACCGCCCGAGTGAGCCTCGTGCTTGGTGGAATACGCTGCTCACAAAAATGTTTGTGGAGGGGGCAGAGAGCAGGACGGTGGGTGCCAGGGCTGGGGGGCCCGACTCAGAGGGGCAGGAGGCAGGTCTGGGGGTGCCCCGGCTGGGGGGTCGGCTCGGGGGCAGGAGGCAGGTCTGGGGGGTGCCCCGGCTGGGGGGTCGGCTCGGGGGCAGGAGGCAGGTCTGGGGTGCCCCGGCTGGGGGGTCGCCTTGGGGGCAGGAGGCAGGTCTGGGGTGCCCCAGCCGGAGGGTCACCTCGGGGGCAGGAGGCAGGTCTGGGGGTGCCCCAGCTGGGGGGTCGGGCTCGGGGGCAGGAGGCAGGTCTGGGGGTGCCCCGGCTTGGGGGTCGGCTCGGGGGCAGGAGGCAGGTCTGGGGTGCCCCGGCCGGGGGTCGCCTTGGGGGCAGGAGGCAGGTCTGGGGGTGTCCCCAGCTGGGGGGTCGGCTCGGGGGCAGGAGGCAGGTCTGGGGTGCCCCGGCTGGGGGGGTCGCCTTGGGGGCAGGAGGCAGGTCTGGGGTGCCCCAGCCGGAGGGTCACCTCGGGGGCAGGAGGCAGGTCTGGGGGTGCCCCAGCTGGGGGGTCGGCTCGGGGGCAGGAGGCAGGTCTGGGGGTGCCCCGGCTTGGGGGTCGGCTCGGGGGCAGGAGGCAGGTCTGGGGTGCCCCGGCTGGGGGGGGTCGCCTTGGGGGCAGGAGGCAGGTCTGGGGTGCCCCAGCCGGAGGGTCACCTCGGGGGCAGGAGGCAGGTCTGGGGGTGCCCCAGCTGGGGGGTCGGCTCAGGGGCAGGAGGCAGGTCTGGGGGTGCCCCGGCTTGGGGGTCGGCTCGGGGGCAGGAGGCAGGTCTGGGGTGCCCCGGCTGGGGGGTCGCCTTGGGGGCAGGAGGCAGGTCTGGGGTGCCCCAGCCGGAGGGTCGCCTCGGGGGCAGGAGGCAGGTCTGGGGGTGCCCCAGCTGGGGGGTCGCCTCGGGGGCAGGAGGCAGGTCTGGGGGTGCCCCAGCTGGGGGGTCGGCTCGGGGGCAGGAGGCAGGTCTGGGGGTGCCCCAGCTGGGGGCCCGACTCAGAGGGGCAGGAGGCAGGTCTGGGGGGTGTCCCAGCTGGAGGGTCCGCCTTGGGGGCAGGAGGCAGGTCTGGGGGTGCCCCGGCTGGGGGAGGGGTGGGAGTTGTGTCATGTGGGGAGATGAGATGGTTCTGGAGCAAGGTGGTGGTGCTGGCCGCACGGCAGTGGAGAAGTCTACTGCCCTGGGTGGTGGGAGCAGACTGCGATGTTAGAGCCCCAGGCCTGTGCCACGTTCGCGGGAAGTCCCAGTACCAACACGCAGGGCTCCCGGGCGCTCAGGTGCTGGAGGTGGGCAGGTGCCTCCCCGCGTGGCTGCAGGCACCTTTGTCACCAGGGCTGCTGTGGCTGAGCTGGCTCCCTTGTCCCCCGCGGGGCTCAAGTCGCCTTCATTCTGTGCATTTTTCTGAACTTTCAACCAATGACCTGACGCCGTAAACAGCAAAGGGGGGGAGGGTACTGAAATATAAATTGTGTGTTTGGTACGAGGATAAAATCTCTTCGGTTATTTAATTACACGGTCACAGCCGCGGAGATGAGCACGTTCCATGATTCCAAGGCCCCAGGAGAAAGGAAGAGACCGCGTGGGCGCAGGCATCCAGGGAGGTCCAGCGTCGCCCGGCTTCTCCCTGGATCTGGGACCTTGGGTCTTAGGGTCCCAGGGAGGAGTCCCTGGGTGTCTCAAGAACTGCCCATCTCAGCCCAGGGGCTATGTGAGGGCCTCCCCATTTCCACCACCCCAGGGAGAAGAAGTGGGTGGTGTGATGGCTGGTGCGACTGCTGCTCCTTTGTGCCGACCTGGGGGTCCCCTGCTGCTCTTCACAGTTAGTGCTGTCCCCGAGCCCTCCCTGCAGGACCACTGGGGACGAAAGCCGGTGCAGGTGCAGGTATATTTAAGCAGACTGGCTTGATCGCTCCAGGTGTGACTGAGGATACAGGAGGAGAAGCAGGTGCACAGGTAGCCGAGATCCCCCTTTCCTCGCTGAGCTCCTGAGACAGCCGCAGCTGCCTGCTCTGGTGCCCAGCACAGGGGCCTGGTGCCCGCAGGCATGCTCTGGGAGGCCGGCAGCTGTCTCCCGGGGTCCAGGAGCCAGTGACATGGCCGTGGGAGCAGCCTGTCCCGCAGCCCCCTCGCCTGAGAATGGAAATTTCTAGTGCATAGTTGAAAGTTTGGCCAAACCTTCAAAGAAGGGAGAGTGGAAAATATGAAGGTTTATTGTTCTGAGAGATTTCCTACCCATCTGTCCGGGCCGGCAGAGGTCAGTGGTGTGTGTGTGGGACAGGAAGTCCAGTGGGGTGAGTGGAGTGTGTTTTGCATGGGCATCTGTGTGTGTGTATGGGACAGGAAGTCGGGGGTGAGCACAGTGTTTGTGTGGACGCGTGTGTGGGGGACGGGGGTGAGCACAGTGCACGGGCACGTGTGTGTGTGGGGGGAAGGGGGTGAGCACAGTGTTTTGTGTGGACGTGTGTGTGGGGACGGGTGAGCACAGTGTTTGCACGGGCACGTGTGTGTGTGGGGGAAGGGGGTGAGCACAGTATTTGTGTGGACGTGTGTGTCGGGGACGGGGTGAGCACAGTGTTTGCACGGGCACGTGTGTGTGTGGGGGGAAGGGGGGTGAGCACAGTATTTGTGTGGACGTGTGTGTGGGGGACGGGGTGAGCACAGTGTTTGCACGGGCACGTGTGTGTGTGGGGGGAAGGGGGTGAGCACAGTGTTTGCACGGGCACTTGTGTGTGTGTGGGGAAGGGAGTGAGCACAGTGTTTGCACCGGTGTGTGTGTGGGGGAGGGGTGAGTACATGTTTGCACAGGTGTGTGTGGGGGGGAACAGGGGTGAGCACAGGTGTGTGTGGGGGGATGGGCTGAGCACATGTTTGCACAGGTGTTGTGTATGTGTGGGACGGGGTGAGCACAAGTTTGCGTGTGTGTGGGGGGGACAGGGTGAACAAATATTTGCACAGGTGTGTGTGTGTGTGACAGGGTGAGCACATGTTTGCACAGGTGTGTGTGTGTGTGACAGGGTGAGCACATGTTTGCACAGGTGTGTGTGTGGGGGACAGGATGAGCATGTGTTTGCATGGGTGTGTGTGTGGGAGAGCAGGGTGAGCACAGGTGTGTATGTGTGTATGGGACGGGGTGAGCACAGTGTTTGCATGGGTGTGTGTGTGTGTGTGGGACGGGGTGAGCACATGTTTGCATGGGTGTGTGTATGTGTGGGACGGGGTGAGCACATGTTTGCACAGGTGTGTGTTGGGGGGACAGGGTGAGCACAGTGTTTGCATGGGTGTGGGGGGAGAGCGGGGTGAGGGACATGTTTGTGTGTGTGTGTGGGGGGAGCAGGGTGAGCACATGTTTGCACAGGTGTGTGGGGGGACAGGGTGAGCACATGTTTGCACAGGTGTGTGTGTGTGTGTGACGGGGTGAGCACATGTTTGCACAGGTGTCTGTGCACAGGCCCCTCACTGTGAGCGGATGTGCCTGGGAAGGCAGGGCTGGGGAGCTGGGACGGGCACGTCGGTGACTGGTTCTGCCCTGTGCCCCTCACTGCCCTGTGCCGCGGGGAAAATGACAGTGCCCCTGCCGTCTGTTTTCAGAGGCAGCCAGGCCAGGGTGACCCCCGTGGCCGCACTGATGGCTTCAGGGTCGGAACAGCGTCTGGGTCCCTGGTTTGCTGCGGGGGTTCCTCTTGCGCGTCAGCCTGTCGTCTCTTGAGCCACAGTAGACGTGGAGCCCCATGGCCGCTGGGCTCCCTCGGGGCTGAATGTGTGTCTGGCCATTTGGTCCTCTGCAGCCGGGGACACCGAGGCTGTGGCGCGTGGGGCAGATGCCAGGGCCCTGGATTCTGAGTTTTTCCGTCTGTGCTGTCCGACGTGGGTGAGCTCCTTGCTTGAGAAAACAAGGTGGTGCCACGTGGCTTAGGTAGCCACGACACGGGGCCCGGCCGCGATTCCGTGGGCAGTGGGGTGGGCATTGCTCCATCCTGTGCCGACCCTGCTGAAGCCCAGGCACAGGGCCACAGCCGCCGGTTACCTGTCACCCTGTCACCGCCGCCTCTCGTAGCCCGTGTGTGGCCTGCGTCTGTAGTCGTTTGAAAACCTGCTGGGCTGTGCCGAGGAGCGGAGAGCGCTGGGCTATGCGCTGTGCGTCGTCATCGGGCGGCAGAAGGGGCCTGGAGGTCGCGCTGGTGGAGCCTTTGTCCTTCTCCGCGCTCCCATGGCTCGGGGTCCGTGTTTCCCGCGTTCCCCCCCTGCTAACACAAGGTCAGCCGGTTCACACCGCCTGGGTTTTGGGCTTGTGAGGGCGGGGCTCGGTTACCTTTTGCTTCAAATTGTGGTGCAGGTCACTGAACCTGAAACTGCCCGCGCAGGGCGCTCTGAGCTGTGCGCCGGCTACGTTTGTAGTGGTGCTGTGCAGCTCTCCCTGCTGGTTGGCCCCAGGCCACTCCGCTTCTGAAGTTGTGTGCTTTTTATTCTGCATTTTGATACCATGTGGCATTATTCAAACTGAACATTCATCATTAGTTTTGGTCCACTTTATTATTTTTTTAAAATTGTGTATTATTATATTATATTACTTGAAAGAGAGACAGTAAGAGATCTTCCGCCCACTGGCTCACTCCCCAGATGGCTGCAACAGCGGAGGCTGGGCCAGGTGGAGGCCAGGAGCCGGGAGCTCCATCCGGGTCTCCCAGGTGGGTACAGGGATTCGGATGCTGAGCGCTCACTGCTGCCTCCTTGGGGGCCATGAGCAGGAAGTTGGGATCGGAAGTGGAGCCAGGACCCAAACCCCGGCACTCTGATATGGGCTGTGGGGTCCCAAGAGGGGTCTGTACCACTGCTACTTTCTTAACCCAGACTGATCCCCGTGGGGTGGTTGGCAGGGCTGACCCTGACACAGGGCCCTCCTCCTGCAGGCTGCTGGCAGCTGGCTGGTGACAGGTGGCTGCTGGCCAGGCCGCAGAGGCCAGGCAGGACTCTGCAGAGCCTTGGTGTCTGTGTCGGAGTCTCCCAGCTCCAGGACCACGTGCAGCTGGTGGCTGAGACCTGGGCCGCTGGTCCAGCCTGGCTGCACCCCCGGCCACTGTCCTGGGTGGGGGCTGGGCTCTCCTAGAGCTGCCCTTGCCAGGGAGTGTGGCCTGTCACCCAGGCTCCAGAGTTGGATTCAAGGTGAGTCCTTCTCCTTCCTCCTCCTTTTTCTAAAAATTTAATTATTTGAAAGTGAATCATGGGGCGGGGACACACACACACACACACAGAGATTGAGAGAGCGAGAGAGAGAGAGAGAGAGATCTCCCATGCACTGGTTCACTCCCCAGATGGCCACAGTGACCAGGGCAGGGCTAAGCCGAAGCTAGAGCCAGGAGCTTCCTCCAGGGCTCCCACATTGTTGGCAGGGGCCCAAGCACTTTTTTGCTGCTTTTCCCAGGCCGCTAGCAGGGAGCTGGATCGGAAGTAGAGCGGCCTTCCCATATGGGATTCTGGGTTGCAGGTGGACGCTTTACCTGCTGCACCACGGCGCCGGCCCCTCTCCTTTTCCCTTCATGGAACATGCGGGAGCCCTTCTCCCTGGGGCCATGTGACCCGTGGCCATTACTAGGGAGCTGTGCGGCCTTTGACTGTGTGGTTCCCTCCGGAGGGCCTGGGAAAGGTAAGAGTCATGGGGGCGCTGGTGGGGAGTGGGCGGGGCCTAGGGTCTCCCAGGCTGCCCATCCCAGTGTCCCATGAGTGTGACCCCGGGGCTTGGCTCTGCACGTCCCTGAGGGGTCTGGGCAGGCAGGCAGCCCCTGGCCCAGGCCACAGCAGAGCGCAGTGCTGCCAGGCCCTGGGGACGTGGAGTTTGGAGTGGATGCCAGGCAGCCTGGCGCGGGTCCTGGGTGCCCACCCAGGCTCCAGGGCTGCACGGATGCAGGTACGGGCAGGCCTCTCGGGGAGGGGCAGGGCGGGCGCCCAGGGCTTCTCCTGCAGCAACTTGCTCTCCGCCGCCCGGCCCAGGGGATGACTCAGTCTGGCGGGCCCGCGGGGTTCACTCAGCCGCACGCCTCACTGCAGCCCTGCCGGCTTCCAGAGCTTTCCACGGGTCTCTGACGTGGGGAGCAGGGTCTGGCACTGTCTGCAGAGGTGCTGAGCTCGGCCGTGGCTTTGTCTTCACCTTCTGGGGGACCTGGCGGTAGCACTGAAAGGGTGGGGTGTCCCGGGGCCACGTCCTCCATCACCCAGAGCCCCGCCCACGGGGACTGGATCAGCCTCGAGCCTCCAAGGAGCTGAGCGGAGGGTGGCCCCTGGATGGACTGTTGAAGTCAGACTGAAGCTCAGGGCCACCTAGGCTGGCAGGGGACCCCTGGTGAAGCGGGCGGCTCTCAGGGCCTTCCCCGCGGGACAGAGCAGGGAGGGCGCCTGTGGGCTGGAGGGCGCCTGTGGGCTCGCGGTCGCCCAGGAGGCAGCACAGGCACTGCCTGGGTTCCAGGGCTTCCAGATGTGTCCCCTGCTTCTCTCATCTGTCAGCCCCGGCCAGTGAAGCCCTGGAGGGGCGCAGTCGCCGGCCCCACTGCCTTGAACCCCGCAGGTCCCGGAATGTCAGGGCTTTCTGAGCGGTAGGTGCCTGGCCCGGGCAAGGCACAGTCACTGTTTGTTGAATGAATGAAAGACGGTATGCCAAGGAAACAGCCTCGTTAATAGCACGTGACCACACCGTTGACAGGAGGGGGTTACCCCGTGTCTCATCCCAGCTGGGATTTGGGAGCCTTGGTGGGCTGCAGGGAGCCTGTGGGCCCAGGGCTGCCTCTCCTGGTGCTGTGTTTCCTGTCAGCCGTGCCCCCTCCTTACCTTCAGCACCCATCTTCCAGGAGAACACAAAACCAGAACCGCTGCCTAGAGGCGGGCCCGTGTTCTCACAGGCACTGGAAGTTGCTTTTCGGTTTGTTCACAGAGATAAGTGCCCTCGCGCTGGAAAGTTCCGGGCTGTAGCAGGAAGCAGGAATTCCCCGGAAAACCCAAGCCCCAAGGGGTCCTCGTTGGCCTTCAGCGGTCATTCTTCTTCCACTGGGCTCGGGGCCGTGGTCCTGTGTACTGACAGTAACCTGACAGCTTCTCTCGCTTTGGGGATGCTGCGCCGCCCCGTCCTGGGGCCGTGGTTGTCATGGTGATGGGACAGCAGGGCCCTGGAGGACCTGCAGGGGTCACGCTCAGAGGGGGCAGTCCAGCCGAGGGTTCCCTGTCCTGGGCAGTGTCAGCTCGGAGCACTTGCGAAACAAGTCACGTGTTGATTTCATACCAGATGACCGGGTCCTGTCCAACTTTGCCTTGACGGACGTGAGACTGACAGGCTGGCTTTGCCCGCCTTACCGGCTGTGTGGTGTGGCTCACCCCCTCAGGCCCCCACTTCACCTGCCCATCTGTAGTGGGCAGTGGCCAAGCAGGAGCCATGAGCACCTGGCATCCGGGGACCCCTGAAGGCGTCATGTGGGCTGTCCTAGCCGCTGGACCCAGAGGCTTCAGAGCTGGCCCCAGCCACCAGTTCCAGAGCGAGCCTGTGTGCATCCCTTGTCTTCCGTCCCCACCCACCCTGGAAAGGGGCCTGTTCTCCCCCCACCTCCTGTGTGGGAGCACAGCCCCACCCACGACCTCAAGGGCATCGTCTCTACTGGGCAGGCAGGTGTCCTTGTCCCGGGAGTGACGTGCCAGATCTGTCACCTGTGCCCATGAGTGACGGGGAGGAATGAACGAGGGGCGGGGGCTTTGGGGCCACGGCAGTGTCTGAACAACCTGCTGGGTGCCTGACCCCTGGCCCAGCCCCTGCCTTCATCCCCCATCCCCGAGGCCCCCAGCAGCCGCCGCCTCTGCCCCTGCTTTCTGAGGCCAGCCCTCCTCAGAGCCTGCAGACCCCTCTCTCCACCCCCCGAGGGCACGGATCTCTGCTCCAGCATTGGGAAATTGGGTCTGGGGTAGCCACTCAGCGGGGCACCTGAGAGAGAGAACAGAGGTGGGATCCGGGCAGGTGAGTGAGTCCTGTAGTGAGGGAAGGGCCCAGGCGTGTGGGGCTCTCGGGAGGGCAGAGAGGGGGCCTGGCGAGGACAGGGAACAGAAACCAGAGCCGCCATGCGGGTGCCCCTCGCCCACCCCCCTTCTTTCCCCTGGCCGCCCGTCCCCGCCTTGGCTGCTCCTGGTCACTGTGTTGCGTGCAGCAGACACAGGCGTCCACAAAGGCAGAGCTGGCCTGCCTGCCGAGAGCTTCCATCCAGTGGGCCGGCTGGTGCCCCAGGTCGACTCCCTGCTGTGGTAGGTGCGGTGGGCCGGCGAGGGGGCCAGGGCAAGAACAGGATCCGGTAGGGTGGGTTGGGGCTGAGAAGGCTTCCCGAGATCAGGATTGTCGCCCGCACAGATGACCGTGGTGCCTGTGTGTGGAGGGTGTGGTGGCACGGGTGGGAGGGGCCCTGGCTCTGCTGTTCCTCCACGTGGGAGCTGCACAGACTTGCACTGGGGCAGGGGCTCCCGGGGAAGGGGTGGCTGCCAGGCCGAGTGGTGGGCAGCTGCGGGTCTCAGTCTGGTCCCAGAGGTGATGGCCACGTGGCCCTGGTGCTCCCTTGCTGAGGGCCTCTTCCTGCTGCCGGGGGCCTGTTCTGTGGCACGTGTCCCCAGCACCTTGTGGGCACCCTGGCCAGAGCTCGGCTATGGACCCTGTGGATCCCCAGCCCTGTGCAGGCCCCAGGCACCTGGAGCAGCCATTGGCCGACACAGGGCACTGGAGGCAGGAGGCGGGAGCCAGGTGTGGATGAGTGCCTGCCAGGCTTCCTTCCACCGGCCAGCGCCTCTCCCTGAGCCGGCATCGTGCGGGGCCGTGTCAGGTTCACAGCAGGGAACTTAACCTGTAGTGGGGGTCCCCGCATGACTGGATGGGGAGGGGGTGGCCTGGGAGGGGCCGAGGTGAGGGTGGGGTCCATGTGCACATCCCAGGCTTTGGAGGGGCTGGGACCACTGGAGTGAATCAGAGAAACCCCTGTGGCAGCTCAGGACGTGGGGTGGGGCCCTCAACCTAGGGACCCTACCCAGGCACGGAGGAAGGATGCGTTTGCCTGCTGAAGGGCGCCTGTGACCGTGCCCCTGTGGTAGCCCAGCAGTCACCTGGTCTCTCCGACTTCAGCTGGCGTCTGGCACTGGATGGAGGCTCTCTCTGGGGCTTGGTGGCTCTGGTGGGTTCCGGGTGGCACTCCCTATGCGTCTAGGCAGTGCAGCGCCCCCACCACCCCGGGCCTTGCCACGGCCTCTGTCCCTGCGGCTGCCCTCTTCCAGAGAGGTCTCACAGGACGCCGCTCGCAGCTTCAGCTTCTCTCACTGCTCTGCTCCCTTGGGGGATGCAGGCACCTTGACACCTCCCGGAGCTCAAACGTGGATGTTCTAGAAACATCCATCTGCAGAAGTGCTCCTGGAAATGGGTGAGGGTCCTTGCTGGACTTGTGGGGCCCAGGGCATGAAAGGGAGGGCAGAGGGCGGCCTGGGACGCCGAGGCCCGGCCTGGTTGCTGGTCACCGGACACTTGGGCTTTGATATGCAAAGGGGCACCTGGTCTGAGGACAGAGGAGGGACTAGGGTCCCCCACGGCTGGGAGGCACCGTACGGGGGGCTCGGCCATGTTGTGCACCCCCTTCTAGAACCCAGCCACTGTCATCAGCTGAGCATTGGGCAAGGACGGGGCGAGGGTCATGTCACTCAGCAAAGTAAAATGACCTTGTAGGAACCCAAGCAGCTAGAAAGCAGACAGCCAGCGCTGGGGGTGCTCGCGCCTTCCTCCGCGGGAGGAGCAGGTGCAGGGTGGCTTTCTTACCTTTTCCATCTCCAAGTGCACCTGCTTTGCAACAAGGTGTGGGTGCGGTCTTCCCCTCTGGGGCAAAAGCCCGCCCTGTTCTCTGGAGGGCCCGTGGCTGTCCGTGGGAGGCTGTGAGGTAGCAGGCAGAGTTGCATGCTTGTTGCAGTTTTGTTCCAGTCAGTGTGGTTTGTGTGTTCCTGTAACATTTGAGTTATTCTGAGTAGTCAGTCTCCATGGTGACATTATTTGTGCCAAGGGTTGGGAAGGTGATTTTCTTTCTTAATTTCCTTCTCTCTCTCTCTTTCTTTCTTTCTTTCTTTCTTTCTTTCTTTCTTTCTTTCTTTCTTTCTCTCTCTCTCTCTCTCTCTCTCTCTCTCTCTCTCTCTCTTTCTCTCTCTTTCTCTCCCCCCCTCCCTCCCTCCCTCTTTCTTTCTTAACTTTTTTATTTGTTTATTTGAGAGGCTCAGTTACAGACAGTGAGACGGAGGGACAGAGAGAGAGGTCTTCCAACTGCTTCCAGAATGGAAGACCTCTTTCTCTCTCTCTGGCTCTATGTCTCTCTGTAACTCTGTATTTCAAATAAATAGAATAAATTTTTTAAAAAATCAAGGGGGAGTGAAGCTATTTTTAAAACTTTTATTCATTTATTTATTTTATCTATTTGAAAGGTAGAGACGGAGATGTCCCCAGATGCCTGCTGCAGCTGGGGCTGGGCCGGGCTGAAGCCAGGGGCCCAGAGTTCCATCCAGGGCTCCCCATGCATGGCAGGGACCCCATGGAGACTTGAGCTGTCCCCAGCTGCCTCGCAGGGTGTGCATTAGCAGGGAGTGGATCAGAAGCAGAGTGGGGACTTGCACCCAGGCCCTCTGACGTGGGACGCAGGTGTCCCGAGCGACATCTAACTACTCACCCCCGAGAGGGGATGTTTGAGTCCAAGAAAGACGTTTCAGTGCTGTCTTTGGGGAGGGCTTGATGGATACAAGTTAGCGTGCGGCCTCCTTTACGTGATCATCAGGCTGACACACAAGGCCAGCTCTGCCTACGTGAGCTGAGGTTCTGAGCGCGGTGGACGCCGGGCACAGGGACGTGGCTGGCCACGGGCTACCAGGACGGTTTGCGGCCGTGTCTCAACCAGGGCTGTGGGATGCGTTGGTGAGTTTTATTTTGAGGCCCAAGCTGGCCACAGATGGGCCAGATGCTGTTACAGAGCTCACTTTAAGAAAAATGACAGGGCTGGCGCTGTGACCTAGCGTGTAAAGCTGCCATGGTGCCGGCATCCCACGTGGGCGCCATTTCGAGTGCCGGCTGCTCCACTTCCTATCCGGCTCCCTGCTAACACACCTGGGAAAACAGCAGAAGATGGCCCAAGTGCTTGGGCCCCTGCACATGTGTGGGAGACCTGCATGAAGCTCCTGGCTTTGGCTTGGCCTGGTGCTGGTCATTGCAGCCACTTGGGGAGTGAACCAGTGGATGCAGATCTCTCTCTCTCTAATTCTGACTTTCAAATAAATAAAAATAAATCTGAAAGCATAAAAGGGAAGAAAATCGACATGTGACCAAGGCCTGCTTCCTCCTTTTTGTAAATCTCCCCAAAGACCAGAAGGCACGGGTGTGGGCGGGGCTTGCCTCTTCTCGTGTGACAGGTGTGGGTGTTCTGCACGCCCCCTGTGGAAGCTCCCCGAGCCAGTGGCCTTTGTGCTTGGCCCTATTCAGCCCACTCCGTCATCTGAATAAGCACAGAGGCCCTGTCACTGCCCCGTGGTTACCCATCAGCCATCCGCCGCCTGCACAGGGCCGCCCGTTTCCCGGGCTACCACCACCTCTGTGAATTCGATCCGAGCCTGGGGGAGGGACTGTCAGAGGCTGCGTGTGACTGGCAGGTCATCTGGGGGGGTGGTGGGAGGGTCCTGGGCATCCTTCTGGGAGCTGGGCCCTTCCTTGTGTCCTGGGACCTGGAGTAGAGTGATGCCAGGAGACCTAGGAGGCGAGGGGTGGGGCGTCCCTGGCTGCAGGGGAGGGGTGGGTGTCCCAGTGGGAGTGCCTGCTGACAAAGACTGAGATGCTCCTGTGTGCCGGTTCGGTGGGAGCTCTGAGCTGAGAGTGGGAGTGCTGTGGGGACAGGAGTTGCCTCTGGGACCTCATGTGCTCGCAGGAGAGGGGGCTGTAGATGTTTGGAGGCTTTTCGAGCTTACAGGTTAGGAGGATCTGGAAGGGAATCAGCCCTGGCCAGCGCTGGCAGGGCTGCTGGCGCCTGGCTCTGGGGTTCTGGGAGGTAGACCAGAAGCACGTGGTGAAGCTGCCTTGATGCATTGGAATCTACTGCAGGGGTCAGGGTCGTGGCGTAGCAGTGCGACACCAGCATCCCGCATGGGCGCCAGTTCAAGTCCTGGCTGCTCCACTTCTGATCCAGCTCCCTGCTAATGCTCCTGGGAAAGCAGAAGACAGTCCACGTGCTTGGGCCCCTGTCACACTTGCGGGAGACCCGGAAGGAGCTCCTCCTGGCTTCGTCCTGGCCCCAGGAAGTGAACTAGCAGACAGATCTCTCTCTCTCTCTCTCTCTCTCTCTGTCTTTCCTTTGTAACTCTGACTTTCAAAATAAATAAATGAATCTTTAAAAACATTGACTGCAGACGCCTCGTGGCTGGGGGTGGCGGCGGGCGGGTTGTATCTGCTTCTCGCCATTGTGGCAGAGCAGTGAGTGTCCATGGGACATCGGTCTCCATGTGGGATGCCAGGGCTTCCTGAATATTGACAGACAGTGGCAGGATTGCTGCGTCGGTGGATCTGCCCTGTTTGAATTCTGATCGAATCACCCGATGGTCTTCTACAAGCTTGGGGGCCTCAGCATCCTCACTGCCAGCAGGTGCGCTGGGTGTCTGTTGCCAGGTGTGGCAGTTGTTGTGATATTTATTTATTTATTTATTTGAGAGGCAGAGAGAGAGAGAGAGAGAGAGAGAGAGAGGTCTTCCATCCACTGGTTCACTCCCCAAATGGCCACAATGACCGGAGCTGGGCCTATCTGAAGCCAGGAGCTTCTTCCAGATCTCCCATGTGGGTGCAGGGTCCCAAGCACTTGGGCCATTTTCTACTGTTCTCCCAGGCCATAGTAGAGAGCTGGGTTGGAAGTAGAGCAGCCGGAACTTGAACCAGCACCCACATGGGATGCTGGCACTGCAGGCGGCAGCTTTATCTGCTACCCCTCGGCACCAGCCCCCGTCTCTGAAATTTTTGTAAACCTGATGGGTAAGGCATCACCTGTTGCTTACTTCTCGCTGCTGTCCGAAGCCTGGAGCTTCCCAGGGCTGGGGCTGCCTGTGTCGGCCGCGGTGTGCTGCTTCCTGGTCCTGACTCCCTCTTCCTTTGTGGGCTCTGGCTTGGCGGTTAGCATGCCTGACCCCTGGAGTTGAAAACTGCCCCTGGTTTATTCTCATGTTTTCGAACCCTTGTCTTCTCAGCATGTTCAGCTCTCAAATTCTTCGCTTGGGGGCAGTGCTAGGAGGTGGAGGGCCGGCCTGCCAGCCCCCAGTGCTGCTGGGCTACAACTGCACTCCACAGCCTGTGAGAACCCCTCCTCCTACCCCCACTGGACCGCCTGGGTTACTGCTGCATTCCAGTGAGTTCCTGGAGCCCCTGGAGTATAGCGTTCCCTCCTGTGTGCTCTTTTGTGTTATTTTCTTGGGCTGTTCTTTTGGGTACTATCTCTCGTGTGAGCCTAGTATCTCCTAGAAGGCTCT